>NW_027182477.1:10633340-11266680 GCF_040938575.1 Ambystoma mexicanum | reverse complement strand
CTTCCTATAGCATGAGATGTGATATCTCAATGCTTCTAATACCAAACCTGAGACTCTTCCTATAACATGAGATGGGATATCCAACTCCTTCCAATTCCAATCCTGAGACCCTTTTGATAGCAGAGATGTGATATCTCAATGTTTATACCAAACCTGAGACCCTTCCTACGGCATGAGATGTCATATTCAACTCCTTCCCATTCCAATCCTGAGACCCTTCCTATAGCATGAGATTTGATATCCAACTCCTTCCCATTCCAATCCTGAGACCCTTCCTATAGCATGAGATGTGATGTCTCAATGCTTCTAATACCAAACCTGAGATCCTTCCTATAACATGAGATGTGATATCCAACTCCTTCCATTCCAATCCTGAGACCCTTCCTATAGCATGAGATGTGATATCTCAATGCTTATACCAAACTTGAGACCCTCCCTATAGCATGAGATGTGATATCCAACTCCTTCCCATTCCAATCCTGAGACCCTTCCTATAGCCTGAGATGTGATATCCAATTCCTTCCCATTCCAATCCTGAGACCCTTCCTATAGCATGAGATGTGATATCTCAATGCTTATACCAAACCTGAGAGCCTACCTATAATATGAGATGTGATATCCAAGTCCATCCCATTCCAATCCTTAGACCCTTCCTACAGCATGCGATGTGATATCTCAATGATTCTAATACCAAACCAGAGACTCTTCCTATAACATGAGATGGGATATCCAACTCCTTCCCATTCCAATCCTGAGCCGCTTCCGATAGCAGAGATGTGATATCTCAATGCTTATACCAAACCTGAGACCCTTCCTATAACATGAGCTGTGATATCCAACTCCTTCCCGTTCCAAACCTGAGACACTAACTATAGCATATGTGATATCCAACTCCTTCCCATTCCAAACATGAGACCCTTCCTATAGCAAGAAAGTAATATCCAACTCCTACCCATTCCAATCCTGAGACCCTTCCTATAGCAAGAGATGTGATATCCAAATCCTTCCCATTCCAATCCTGAGACCCTTCCTATAACATGAGATGTGATATCCAACTCCTTCCCATTCCAACCTGAGACACTTCCTATAGCATGAGAAGGGATATCCAACTCCTTCCCAATCCAATCCTGAGACCCTTCCGATAGCAGAGATGTGATATCTCAATGCTTATACCAAACCTGAGACCCTTCCTATGGCATGAGATGTGATATCCAACTCCTTGCCATTCAAATCCTGAGACCCTTCCTATAGCATGAGAAGGGATATCCAACTCCTTCCCAATCCAATCCTGAGACCCTTCCGATAGCAGCGACGTGATATCTCAATGCTTCTACCAAACCTGAGACCCTTCCTTTAGCATGAGATGTGATATCCAAATCCTTCACATTCCAATCCTGAGACCCTTCCTATAGCATGAGATGTGATATCTCAATGCTTCTAATACCAAACCTGAGATCCTTCCTATAACATGAGATGTGATATCCAATTCCTTCCCATTCCAAACCTGAGACCCTTCCTATTGGATGAGATGTGATATCCAACTCCTTCCCATTCCAACCCTGAGACCCTTCCTATAGCATGAGATGTGATGTCTCAATGCTTCTAATACCAAACCTGAGATCCTTCCTATAACATGAGATGTGATATCCAACTCCTTCCATTCCAATCCTGAGACCCGTCCTATAGCATGAGATGTGATATCTCAATGCTTATACCAAACCTGAGACCCTTCCTATAGCATATGTCATATCCAACTGCTTCCCATTCCAATCCTGAGACCCTTCCTATAGCATAAGATGTGATATCTCAATGCTTCTAATACCAAACCTGAGATCCTTCCTCTAACATGAAATGTGATATCCAACTCCTTCCCTTTCCAAACCTAAGAGCCTATCTATAGCATGAGATGTGATATCAAGTCCTTCACATTCCAACCCTTAGACCCTTCCTATAGCATGCAATATGATATCTCAATGATTCTAATAACAAACCTGAGACCCGTCCTATAACATGAGATGGGATATCCAACTCCTTCCCATTCCAATCCTGAGACACTTCCGATAGCAGAGATGTGATATCTCAATGCTTATACCAAACCTGAGACCCTTCCTATAACATGAGATGTGATATCCAAATCCTTCTCGTTCCAAACCTGAGACCCTTCCTTTAGCATGAGATGTGATATCCAGCTCCTTCCCATTCCAATCCTGAGACACTTCTGATAGCATGAGATGTGATATCTCAATGCTTCTAATATCAAAACTGAGACCCTCCCTATAGCATGATATGTGATATCTAAGTCCTTCCCATTCCAATCCTGAGACCCTCCCTATAGCATGAGATGTGATATCCAACTCCTTCCCATTCCAATCCTGAGATCCTTCCTATAACATGAGATGTGATATCCAATTCCTTCCCATTCCAAACCTGAGACCCTTCCTATTGGATGAGATGTGATATCCAACTCCTTCCCATTCCAACCCTGAGACCCTTCCTATAGCATGAGATGTGATGTCTCAATGCTTCTAATACCAAACCTGAGATCCTTCCTATAACATGAGATGTGATATCCAACTCCTTCCATTCCAATCCTGAGACCCGTCCTATAGCATGAGATGTGATATCTCAATGCTTATACCAAACCTGAGACCCTTCCTATAGCATGAGATGTGATATCCAACTGCTTCCCATTCCAATCCTGAGACCCTTCCTATAGCATGAGATGTGATATCTCAATGCTTCTAATACCAAACCTGAGATCCTTCCTCTAACATGAAATGTGATATCCAACTCCTTCCCTTTCCAAACCTAAGAGCCTATCTATAGCATGAGATGTGATATCCGTCCTTCACATTCCAACCCTTAGACCCTTCCTACAGCATGCAATATGATATCTCAATGATTCTAATAACAAACCTGAGACCCGTCCTATAACATGAGATGGGATATCCAACTCCTTCCCATTCCAATCCTGAAACACTTCCGATAGCAGAGATGTGATATCTCAATGCTTATACCAAACCTGAGACCCTTCCTATAACATGAGATGTGATATCCAAATCCTTCTCGTTCCAAACCTGAGACCCTTCCTTTAGCATGAGATGTGATATCCAGCTCCTTCCCATTCCAATCCTGAGACACTTCCGATAGCATGAGATGTGATATCTCAATGCTTCTAATATCAAAACTGAGACCCTCCCTATAGCATGATATGTGATATCTAAGTCCTTCCCATTCCAATCCTGAGACCCTCCCTATATCATGAGATGTGATATCCAACTCCTTCCCATTCCAATCCTGAGACCCTTCCTATAGCATGAGATATGATATCTCAATACTTCTAATACCAAACCTGAGACCCTCCCTTTAGCATGAAATGTGATATCCAACTCCTTCCTATTCCAATCCTGAGACTCTTCTGATAGCATGAGATGTTATATCTCAATGCTTCTAATACCAAACCTGAGATCCTTCCGATAGCGAGATGTGATATCTCAATGCTTCTAATACCAAACCTGAGATCCTTCCTATAACATGAGATGTGATATCCAAATCCTTCCCCTTCCAAACCTGAGACCCTCCCTTTAGCATGAGATGTGATATCTAACTCCTTCCCATTCCATTCCTGAGACCCTTCTGATAGCATGAGATGTGATATCTCAATGCCTCTAATACCAAACCTGAGATCCTACCTCTAACATGAAATGAGATATCCAACTCTTTCCCCTTCCAAACCTGAGAGCCTTCCTATAGCATGAGATGTGATATCCAAGTCCTTCCCATTCCAATACTGAGACCCTTCCTATAGCTTGAGATGTGATATCCAACTCCTTCCCATTCCAATTCTGAGACCCTTCCTATAGCATGAGATGTGATATCTCAATGCTTATACCAAACCTGAGAGCCTACCTATAGCATGAGATGTGATATCCAAGTCCATCCCATTCCAATCCTTAGACCCTTCCTACAGCATGCGATGTGAATATCTCAATGATTCTAATACCAAACCAGAGACTCTTCCTATAACATGTGGGATATCCAACTCCTTCCCATTCCAATTCTGAGACCCTTCCTATACTATGAGACTTGATATCTCAATGCTTCTAATACCAAACCTGAGACCCGTAATATAACATGAGATGTGATATCCAAATCCTTCCCCTTCCAAACCTTAGACCCATCCTTTATCATGAGATGTGATATCCAACTCCTTCCCATTCCAATCCTGAGACCCTTCCGATATCATGAGATGTGATATCTCAAAGCTTCTAATATCAAACTAGAGACCCTCCCTATAGCATGAGATGTGATATCCAAGTCCTTCCCATTCCAATCCTGAGACCCTTCCTATAGCATGAGATGTGATATCTCAATGCTTCTAATACCAAACCTGAGACCCTTCCTATAACATGAGATGGGAATATCCAACTCCTTCCCATTCCAATCTTGAGACCCTTCCGATAGCAGAGATGTGATATCTCAATGCTTATACCACACCTGAGATCCTTCCTATAACATGAGATGTGATATCCAACTCCTTCCCATTCCAATCCTGAGACACTTCCTATAGCATGAGATGTGATATCTCACTGCTTATACCAAACCTGAGACCCTTCCCATAGCAGGAGATGTGATATCCAACTCCTTCCCATTCCAATCCTCAGACCCTTCCTATAGCATGAGATGTGATATCTCAATGCTTCTAATGTCAAACTTGAGACCCTACCTATAGCATGAGATGTGATATCCAAGTCCTTCCCATTCCAATCCTGAGACACTTCCTATAGCATGAGATGTGATATCTCAATGCTTCTAATACCAAACCTGAGACTCTTCTTATAACATGAGATGGGATATCCAACTCCTTCCAATTCCAATCCTGAGACCCTTTTGATAGCAGAGATGTGATATCTCAATGTTTATACCAAACCTGAGACCCTTCCTACGGCATGAGATGTCATATTCAACTCCTTCCCATTCCAATCCTGAGACCCTTCCTATAGCATGAGATTTGATATCCAACTCCTTCCCATTCCAATCCTGAGACCCTTCCTATAGCATGAGATGTGATGTCTCAATGCTTCTAATACCAAACCTGAGATCCTTCCTATAACATGAGATGTGATATCCAACTCCTTCCATTCCAATCCTGAGACCCTTCCTATAGCATGAGATGTGATATCTCAATGCTTATACCAAACCTGAGACCCTTCCTATAGCATGAGATGTGATATCCAACTCCTTCCCATTCCAATCCTGAGACCCTTCCTATAGCCTGAGATGTGATATCCAATTACTTCCCATTCCAATCCTGAGACCCTTCCTATAGCATGAGATGTGATATCTCAATGCTTATACCAAACCTGAGAGCCTACCTATAACATGAGATGTGATATCCAAGTCCATCCCATTCCAATCCTTAGACCCTTCCTACAGCATGCGATGTGATATCTCAATGATTCTAATACCAAACCAGAGACTCTTCCTATAACATGAGATGGGATATCCAACTCCTTCCCATTCCAATCCTGAGCCGCTTCCGATAGCAGAGATGTGATATCTCAATGCTTATACCAAACCTGAGACCCTTCCTATAACATGAGATGTGATATCCAACTCCTTCCCGTTCCAAACCTGAGACACTAACTATAGCATATGTGATATCCAACTCCTTCCCATTCCAAACATGAGACCCTTCCTATAGCAAGAAAGTAATATCCAACTCCTACCCATTCCAATCCTGAGACCCTTCCTATAGCAAGAGATGTGATATCCAAATCCTTCCCATTCCAATCCTGAGACCCTTCCTATAACATGAGATGTGATATCCAACTCCTTCCCATTCCAACCTGAGAAACTTCCTATAGCATGAGAAGGGATATCCAACTCCTTCCCAATCCAATCCTGAGACCCTTCCGATAGCAGAGATGTGATATCTCAATGCTTATACCAAACCTGGGACCCTTCCTATGGCATGAGATGTGATATCCAACTCCTTGCCATTCAAATCCTGAGACCCTTCCTATAGCATGAGAAGGGATATCCAACTCCTTCCCAATCCAATCCTGAGACCCTTCCGATAGCAGCGACGTGATATCTCAATGCTTCTACCAAACCTGAGACCCTTCCTTTAGCATGAGATGTGATATCCAAATCCTTCACATTCCAATCCTGAGACCCTTCCTATAGCATGAGATGTGATATCTCAATGCTTCTAATACCAAACCTGAGATCCTTCCTATAACATGAGATGTGATATCCAATTCCTTCCCATTCCAAACCTGAGACCCTTCCTATTGGATGAGATGTGATATCCAACTCCTTCCTATTCCAACCCTGACACCCTTCCTATAGCATGAGATGTGATGTCTCAATGCTTCTAATACCAAACCTGAGATCCTTCCTATAACATGAGATGTGATATCCAACTCCTTCCATTCCAATCCTGAGACCCGTCCTATAGCATGAGATGTGATATCTCAATGCTTATACCAAACCTGAGACCCTTCCTATAGCATGAGATGTGATATCTCAATGCTTCTAATACCAAACCTGAGATCCTTCCTCTAACATGAAATGTGATATCCAACTCCTTCCCTTTCCAAACCTAAGAGCCTATCTATAGCATGAGATGTGATATCCAAGTCCATCACATTCCAACCTTTAGACCCTTCCTACAGCATGCAATATGATATCTCAATGATTCTAATAACAAACCTGAGACCCGTCCTATAACATGAGATGGGATATCCAACTCCTTCCCATTCCAATCCTGAGACACTTCCGATAGCAGAGATGTGATATCTCAATGCTTATACCAAACCTGAGACCCTTCCTATAACATGAGATGTGATATCCAAATCCTTCTCGTTCCAAACCTGAGACCCTTCCTTTAGCATGAGATGTGATATCCAGCTCCTTCCCATTCCAATCCTGAGACACTTCCGATAGCATGAGATATGATATCTCAATACTTCTAATACCAAACGTGAGATCCTTCCGATAACATGAGATGTGATATCCAAATCCTTCCCCTTCCAAACCTGAGACCCTCCCTTTAGCATGAAATGTGATATCCAACTCCTTCCTATTCCAATCCTGAGACTCTTCTGATGCATGAGATGCGATATCTCAATGCTTCTAATACCAAACCTGAGATCCTTCCGATAGCATGAGATGTGATATCTCAATGCTTCTAATACCAAACCTGAGATCCTTCCTATAACATGAGATGTGATATCCAAATCCTTCCCCTTCCAAACCTGAGACCCTCCCTTTAGCATGAGATGTGATATCTAACTCCTTCCCATTCCATTCCTGAGACCCTTCTGATAGCATGAGATGTGATATCTCAATGCCTCTAATACCAAACCTGAGATCCTACCTCTAACATGAAATGAGATATCCAACTCTTTCCCCTTCCAAACCTGAGAGCCTTCCTATAGCATGAGATGTGATATCCAAGTCCTTCCCATTCCAATACTGAGACCCTTCCTATAGCTTGAGATGTGATATCCAACTCCTTCCCATTCCAATTCTGAGACCCTTCCTATAGCATGAGATGTGATATCTCAATGCTTATACCAAACCTGAGAGCCTACCTATAGCATGACATGGGATATCCAACTCCTTCCCATTCCAATTCTGAGACCCTTCCTATACTATGAGACTTGATTTCTCAATGCTTCTAATACCAAACCTGAGACCCGTAATATAACATGAGATGTGATATCCAAATCCTTCCCCTTCCAAACCTTAGACCCTTCCTTTATCATGAGATGTGATATCCAACTCCTTCCCATTCCAATCCTGAGACCCTTCCGATATCATGAGATGTGATATCTCAAAGCTTCTAATATCAAACTTGAGACCCTCCCTATAGCATGAGATGTGATATCCAAGTCCTTCCCATTCCAATCCTGAGACCCTTCCTATAGCATGAGATGTGATATCTCAATGCTTCTAATACCAAACCTGAGACCGTTCCTATAACATGAGATGGGAATATCCAACTCCTTCCCATTCCAATATTGAGACCCTTCCGATAGCAGAGATGTGATATCTCAATGCTTATACCACACCTGAGATCCTTCCTATAACATGAGATCTGATATCCAACTCCTTCCCATTCCAATCCTCAGACCCTTCCTATAGCATGAGATGTGATATCTCAATGCTTCTAATGTCAAACTTGAGACCCTACCTATAGCATGAGATGTGATATCCAAGTCCTTCCCATTCCAATCCTGAGACACTTCCTATAGCATGAGATGTGATATCTCAATGCTTCTAATACCAAACCTGAGACTCTTCCTATAACATGAGATGGGATATCCAACTCCTTCCAATTCCAATCCTGAGACCCTTTTGATAGCAGAGATGTGATATCTCAATGTTTATACCAAACCTGAGACCCTTCCTACGGCATGAGATGTCATATTCAACTCCTTCCCATTCCAATCCTGAGACCCTTCCTATAGCATGAGATTTGATATCCAACTCCTTCCCATTCCAATCCTGAGACCCTTCCTATAGCATGAGATGTGATGTCTCAATGCTTCTAATACCAAACCTGAGATCCTTCCTATAACATGAGATGTGATATCCAACTCCTTCCATTCCAATCCTGAGACCCTTCCTATAGCATGAGATGTGATATCTCAATGCTTATACCAAACTTGAGACCCTCCCTATAGCATGAGATGTGATATCCAACTCCTTCCCATTCCAATCCTGAGACCCTTCCTATAGCCTGAGATGTGATATCCAATTCCTTCCCATTCCAATCCTGAGACCCTTCCTATAGCATGAGATGTGATATCTCAATGCTTATACCAAACCTGAGAGCCTACCTATAATATGAGATGTGATATCCAAGTCCATCCCATTCCAATCCTTAGACCCTTCCTACAGCATGCGATGTGATATCTCAATGATTCTAATACCAAACCAGAGACTCTTCCTATAACATGAGATGGAATATCCAACTCCTTCCCATTCCAATCCTGAGACACTTCCGATAGCATGAGATATGATATCTCAATACTTCTAATACCAAACGTGAGATCCTTCCGATAACATGAGATGTGATATCCAAATCCTTCCCCTTCCAAACCTGAGACCCTCCCTTTAGCATGAAATGTGATATCCAACTCCTTCCTATTCCAATCCTGAGACTCTTCTGATGCATGAGATGCGATATCTCAATGCTTCTAATACCAAACCTGAGATCCTTCCGATAGCATGAGATGTGATATCTCAATGCTTCTAATACCAAACCTGAGATCCTTCCTATAACATGAGATGTGATATCCAAATCCTTCCCCTTCCAAACCTGAGACCCTCCCTTTAGCATGAGATGTGATATCTAACTCCTTCCCATTCCATTCCTGAGACCCTTCTGATAGCATGAGATGTGATATCTCAATGCCTCTAATACCAAACCTGAGATCCTACCTCTAACATGAAATGAGATATCCAACTCTTTCCCCTTCCAAACCTGAGAGCCTTCCTATAGCATGAGATGTGATATCCAAGTCCTTCCCATTCCAATACTGAGACCCTTCCTATAGCTTGAGATGTGATATCCAACTCCTTCCCATTCCAATTCTGAGACCCTTCCTATAGCATGAGATGTGATATCTCAATGCTTATACCAAACCTGAGAGCCTACCTATAGCATGACATGGGATATCCAACTCCTTCCCATTCCAATTCTGAGACCCTTCCTATACTATGAGACTTGATTTCTCAATGCTTCTAATACCAAACCTGAGACCCGTAATATAACATGAGATGTGATATCCAAATCCTTCCCCTTCCAAACCTTAGACCCTTCCTTTATCATGAGATGTGATATCCAACTCCTTCCCATTCCAATCCTGAGACCCTTCCGATATCATGAGATGTGATATCTCAAAGCTTCTAATATCAAACTTGAGACCCTCCCTATAGCATGAGATGTGATATCCAAGTCCTTCCCATTCCAATCCTGAGACCCTTCCTATAGCATGAGATGTGATATCTCAATGCTTCTAATACCAAACCTGAGACCGTTCCTATAACATGAGATGGGAATATCCAACTCCTTCCCATTCCAATATTGAGACCCTTCCGATAGCAGAGATGTGATATCTCAATGCTTATACCACACCTGAGATCCTTCCTATAACATGAGATCTGATATCCAACTCCTTCCCATTCCAATCCTCAGACCCTTCCTATAGCATGAGATGTGATATCTCAATGCTTCTAATGTCAAACTTGAGACCCTACCTATAGCATGAGATGTGATATCCAAGTCCTTCCCATTCCAATCCTGAGACACTTCCTATAGCATGAGATGTGATATCTCAATGCTTCTAATACCAAACCTGAGACTCTTCCTATAACATGAGATGGGATATCCAACTCCTTCCAATTCCAATCCTGAGACCCTTTTGATAGCAGAGATGTGATATCTCAATGTTTATACCAAACCTGAGACCCTTCCTACGGCATGAGATGTCATATTCAACTCCTTCCCATTCCAATCCTGAGACCCTTCCTATAGCATGAGATTTGATATCCAACTCCTTCCCATTCCAATCCTGAGACCCTTCCTATAGCATGAGATGTGATGTCTCAATGCTTCTAATACCAAACCTGAGATCCTTCCTATAACATGAGATGTGATATCCAACTCCTTCCATTCCAATCCTGAGACCCTTCCTATAGCATGAGATGTGATATCTCAATGCTTATACCAAACTTGAGACCCTCCCTATAGCATGAGATGTGATATCCAACTCCTTCCCATTCCAATCCTGAGACCCTTCCTATAGCCTGAGATGTGATATCCAATTCCTTCCCATTCCAATCCTGAGACCCTTCCTATAGCATGAGATGTGATATCTCAATGCTTATACCAAACCTGAGAGCCTACCTATAATATGAGATGTGATATCCAAGTCCATCCCATTCCAATCCTTAGACCCTTCCTACAGCATGCGATGTGATATCTCAATGATTCTAATACCAAACCAGAGACTCTTCCTATAACATGAGATGGGATATCCAACTCCTTCCCATTCCAATCCTGAGCCGCTTCCGATAGCAGAGATGTGATATCTCAATGCTTATACCAAACCTGAGACCCTTCCTATAACATGAGCTGTGATATCCAACTCCTTCCCGTTCCAAACCTGAGACACTAACTATAGCATATGTGATATCCAACTCCTTCCCATTCCAAACATGAGACCCTTCCTATAGCAAGAAAGTAATATCCAACTCCTACCCATTCCAATCCTGAGACCCTTCCTATAGCAAGAGATGTGATATCCAAATCCTTCCCATTCCAATCCTGAGACCCTTCCTATAACATGAGATGTGATATCCAACTCCTTCCCATTCCAACCTGAGACACTTCCTATAGCATGAGAAGGGATATCCAACTCCTTCCCAATCCAATCCTGAGACCCTTCCGATAGCAGAGATGTGATATCTCAATGCTTATACCAAACCTGAGACCCTTCCTATGGCATGAGATGTGATATCCAACTCCTTGCCATTCAAATCCTGAGACCCTTCCTATAGCATGAGAAGGGATATCCAACTCCTTCCCAATCCAATCCTGAGACCCTTCCGATAGCAGCGACGTGATATCTCAATGCTTCTACCAAACCTGAGACCCTTCCTTTAGCATGAGATGTGATATCCAAATCCTTCACATTCCAATCCTGAGACCCTTCCTATAGCATGAGATGTGATATCTCAATGCTTCTAATACCAAACCTGAGATCCTTCCTATAACATGAGATGTGATATCCAATTCCTTCCCATTCCAAACCTGAGACCCTTCCTATTGGATGAGATGTGATATCCAACTCCTTCCCATTCCAACCCTGAGACCCTTCCTATAGCATGAGATGTGATGTCTCAATGCTTCTAATACCAAACCTGAGATCCTTCCTATAACATGAGATGTGATATCCAACTCCTTCCATTCCAATCCTGAGACCCGTCCTATAGCATGAGATGTGATATCTCAATGCTTATACCAAACCTGAGACCCTTCCTATAGCATATGTCATATCCAACTGCTTCCCATTCCAATCCTGAGACCCTTCCTATAGCATAAGATGTGATATCTCAATGCTTCTAATACCAAACCTGAGATCCTTCCTCTAACATGAAATGTGATATCCAACTCCTTCCCTTTCCAAACCTAAGAGCCTATCTATAGCATGAGATGTGATATCCAAGTCCTTCACATTCCAACCCTTAGACCCTTCCTATAGCATGCAATATGATATCTCAATGATTCTAATAACAAACCTGAGACCCGTCCTATAACATGAGATGGGATATCCAACTCCTTCCCATTCCAATCCTGAGACACTTCCGATAGCAGAGATGTGATATCTCAATGCTTATACCAAACCTGAGACCCTTCCTATAACATGAGATGTGATATCCAAATCCTTCTCGTTCCAAACCTGAGACCCTTCCTTTAGCATGAGATGTGATATCCAGCTCCTTCCCATTCCAATCCTGAGACACTTCTGATAGCATGAGATGTGATATCTCAATGCTTCTAATATCAAAACTGAGACCCTCCCTATAGCATGATATGTGATATCTAAGTCCTTCCCATTCCAATCCTGAGACCCTCCCTATAGCATGAGATGTGATATCCAACTCCTTCCCATTCCAATCCTGAGACCCTTCCTATAGCATGAGATATGATATCTTAATACTTCTAATACCAAACGTGAGATCCTTCCGATAACATGAGATGTGATATCCAAATCCTTCCCCTTCCAAACCTGAGACCCTCCCTTTAGCATGAAATGTGATATCCAACTCCTTCCTATTCCAATCCTGAGACTCTTCTGATAGCATGAGATGCGATATCTCAATGCTTCTAATACCAAACCTGAGATCCTTCCGATAGCATGAGATGTGATATCTCAATGCTTCTAATACCAAACCTGAGATCCTTCCTATAACATGAGATGTGATATCCAAATCCTTCCCCTTCCAAACCTGAGACCCCCCCTTTAGCATGAGATGTGATATCTAACTCCTTCCCATTCCATTCCTGAGACCCTTCTGATAGCATGAGATGTGATATCTCAATGCCTCTAATACCAAACCTGAGATCCTACCTCTAACATGAAATGAGATATCCAACTCTTTCCCCTTCCAAACCTGAGAGCCTTCCTATAGCATGAGATGTGATATCCAAGTCCTTCCCATTCCAATACTGAGACCCTTCCTATAGCTTGAGATGTGATATCTCAATGCTTATACCAAACCTGAGAGCCTACCTATAGCATGAGATGTGATATCCAAGTCCATCCCATTCCAATCCTTAGACCCTTCCTACAGCATGCGATGTGAATATCTCAATGATTCTAATACCAAACCAGAGACTCTTCCTATAACATGAGATGGGATATCCAACTCCTTCCCATTCCAATTATGAGACCCTTCCTATACTATGAGACTTGATATCTCAATGCTTCTAATACCAAACCTGAGACCCGTAATATAACATGAGATGGGATATCCAACTCCTTCCAATTCCAATCCTGAGACCCTTTTGATAGCAGAGATGTGATATCTCAATGTTTATACCAAACCTGAGACCCTTCCTACGGCATGAGATGTCATATTCAACTCCTTCCCATTCCAATCCTGAGACCCTTCCTATAGCATGAGATGTGATGTCTCAATGCTTCTAATACCAAACCTGAGATCCTTCCTATAACATGAGATGTGATATCCAACTCCTTCCATTCCAATCCTGAGACCCTTCCTATAGCATGAGATGTGATATCTCAATGCTTATACCAAACCTGAGATCCTTCCTCTAACATGAAATGTGATATCCAACTCCTTCACTTTCCAAACCTGAGAGCCTATCTATAGCATGAGATGTGATATCCAAGTCCTTCCCATTCCAATCCTTAGACCCTTCCTACAGCATGCAATATGATATCTCAATGATTCTAATAAAAAACCTGAGACCCGTCCTATAACATGAGATGGGATATCCAACTCCTTCCCATTCCAATCCTGAGACACGTCCGATAGCAGAGATGTGATATCTCAATGTTTATACCAAACCTGAGACCCTTCCTATAACATGAGATGTGATATCCAACTCCTTCCCGTTCCAAACCTGAGACCCTTCCTTTAGCATGAGATGTGATATCCAGCTCCTTCCCATTCCAATCCTGAGACACTTCTGATAGCATAAGATGTGATATCTCAATGCTTCTAATATCAAAACTGAGACCCTCCCTATAGCATATGTGATATCTAAGTCCTTCCCATTCCAATCCTGAGACCCTTCCTATAGCATGAGATGTGATATCTCAATGCTTCTACCAAACCTGAGACCCTTCCTTTAGCATGAGATGTGATATCCAACTCCTTCCCATTCCAATCCTGAGACCCTTCCTATAGCATGAGATGTGATATCTCAATACTTCTAATACCAAACCTGAGATCCTTCCGATAACATGAGATGTGATATCTCAATACTTCTAATACCAAACCTGAGATCCATCCTATAACATGAGATGTGATATCCAAATCCTTCCCCTTCCAAACCTGAGACCCTCCATTTAGCATGAGATGTGATATCCAACTCCTTCCCATTCCAATCCTGAGACCCTTCTGATAGCATAACATATGATATCTCAATGCTTCTATACCAAACCTGAGATCCTTCTGATAGCATGAGATGTGATATCTCAATGCTTCTAATACCAAACCTGAGATCCTACCTCTAACATGAAATGTGATATCCAACTCTTTCCCCTTGCAAACCTGAGAGCCTTCCTATAGCATGAGATGTGATATCCAAGTCCTTCCCATTCCAATCCTGAGACCCTTCCTATAACATGAGATGTGATATCCAACTCCTTCCCATTCCAACCTGAGACCCTTCCTATAGCATGAGATGGGATATCCAACTCCTTCCAAATCCAATCCCGATACCCTTCCGATAGCATGAGATGTGATATCCCAATGCTTCTACCAAACCTGAGACCCATATTATGGCATGAGATGTGATATCAAACTCCTTCCCATTCTAATCCTGAGACCCTTCCTATACCATGAGACTTGATATCTCAATGCTTCTAATACCAAACCTGAGACCCGTCCTATAACATGAGATGTGATATCCAAATCCTTCCCCTTCCAAACCTTAGACCCTTCCTTTATCATGAGATGTGATATCCAACTCCTTCCCATTCCAATCTTGAGACCCTTCCGATATCATGAAATGTGATATCTCAATGCTTCTATCAAACTTGAGACCCTCCCTATAGCATGAGATGTGATATCCAAGTCCTTCCCATTCCAATCCTGAGACCCTTCCTATAGCATGAGATGTGATATCTCAATGCTTCTAATACCAAACCTGAGACCCTTCCTATAACATGAGATGGGAATATCCAACTCCTTCCCATTCCAATCCTTAGACCCTTCCTACAGCATGCAATATGATATCTCAATGATTTTAATAAAAAACCTGAGACCCGTCCTATAACATGAGATGGGATATCCAACTCCTTCCCATTCCAATCCTGAGACACTTCCGATGGTAGAGATGTGATATCTCAATGTTTATACCAAACCTGAGACCTTTCCTATAACATGAGATGTGATATCCAACTCCTTCCCATTCCAATCCTGAGACCCTTCCTATAGCATGAGATGTGATATCCAACTCCATCCCATTCCAATCCTGAGACCCTTCTGATAGCATAAGATATGATATCTCAATGCTTCTTTACCAAACCTGAGATCCTTCTGATAGCATATGTGATATCTCAATGCTTCTAATACCAAACCTGAGATCCTACATCTAACATGAAATGTGATATCCAACTCTTTCCCCTTGCAAACCTGAGAGCCTTCCTATAGCATGAGATGTGATATCCAAGTCCTTCCCATTCCAATCCTGAGACCCTTCCTATAACATGAGATGTGATATCCAACTCCTTCCCATTCCAACCTGAGACCCTTCCTATAGCATGAGATGGGATATCCAACTCCTTCCAAATCCAATCCCGATACCCTTCCGATAGCATGAGATGTGATATCCCAATGCTTCTACCAAACCGAGACCCATATTATGGCATGAGATGTGATATCAAACTCCTTCCCATTCTAATCCTGAGACCCTTCCTATACCATGAGACTTGATATCTCAATGCTTCTAATACCAAACCTGAGACCCGTCCTATAACATGAGATGTGATATCCAAATCCTTCCCCTTCCAAACCTTAGACCCTTCCTTTATCATGAGATGTGATATCCAACTCCTTCCCATTCCAATCTTGAGACCCTTTCCGATATCATGAAATGTGAATTCTCAATGCTTCTATCAAACTTGAGACCCTCCCTATAGCATGAGATGTGATATCCAAGTCCTTCCCATTCCAATCCTGAGACCCTTCCTATAGCATGAGATGTGATATCTCAATGCTTCTAATACCAAACCTGAGACCCTTCCTATAACAAGAGATGGGAATATCCAACTCCTTCCCATTCCAATCCTTAGACCCTTCCTACAGCATGCAATATGATATCTCAATGATTTTAATAAAAAACCTGAGACCCGTCCTATAACATGAGATGGGATATCCAACTCCTTCCCATTCCAATCCTGAGACACTTCCGATGGTAGAGATGTGATATCTCAATGTTTATACCAAACCTGAGACCTTTCCTATAACATGAGATGTGATATCCAACTCCTTCCCATTCCAATCCTGAGACCCTTCCTATAGCATGAGATGTGATATCCAACTCCATCCCATTCCAATCCTGAGACCCTTCTGATAGCATAAGATATGATATCTCAATGCTTCTATACCAAACCTGAGATCCTTCTGATAGCATATGTGATATCTCAATGCTTCTAATACCAAACCTGAGATCCTACATCTAACATGAAATGTGATATCCAACTCTTTCCCCTTGCAAACCTGAGAGCCTTCCTATAGCATGAGATGTGATATCCAAGTCCTTCCCATTCCAATCCTGAGACCCTTCCTATAGCATGAGATGTGATATCCCAATGCTTCTACCAAACCTGAGACCCATATTATGGCATGAGATGTGATATCAAACTCCTTCCCATTCTAATCCTGAGACCCTTCCTATACCATGAGACTTGATATCTCAATGCTTCTAATACCAAACCTGAGACCCGTCCTATAACATGAGATGTGATGTCCTAATCCTTCCCCTTCCAAACCTTAGACCCTTCCTTTATCATGAGATGTGATATCCAACTCCTTCCCATTCCAATCTTGAGACCCTTCCGATATCATGAAATGTGATATCTCAATGCTTCTATCAAACTTGAGACCCTCCCTATAGCATGAGATGTGATATCCAAGTCCTTCCCATTCCAATCCTGAGACCCTTCCTATAGCATGAGATGTGATATCTCAATGCTTCTAATACCAAACCTGAGACCCTTCCTATAACATGAGATGGGAATATCCAACTCCTTCCCATTCCAATCCTTAGACCCTTCCTACAGCATGCAATATATCTCAATGATTTTAATAAAAAACCTGAGACCCGTCCTATAACATGAGATGGGATATCCAACTCCTTCCCATTCCAATCCTGAGACACTTCCGATGGTAGAGATGTGATATCTCAATGTTTATACCAAACCTGAGACCCTTCCTATAACATGAGATGTGATATCCAACTCCTTCCCATTCCAATCCTGAGACCCTTCCTATAGCATGAGATGTGATATCCAACTCCATCCCATTCCAATCCTGAGACCCTTCCTATAGCATGAGATGTGATGTCTCAATGCTTCTAATACCAAACCTGAGATCCTTCCTTTAACATGAGATGTGATATCCAACTCCTTCCATTCCAATCCTTAGACCCTTCCTACAGCATGCAATATGATATCTCAATGATTTTAATAAAAAACCTGAGACCCGTCCTACAACATGAGATGGGATATCCAACTCCTTCCCATTCCAATCCTGAGACACTTCCGATAGCAGAGATGTGATATCTCAATGTTTATACCAAACCCGAGACCCTTCTTATAACATGAGATGTGATATCCAACTCCTTCCCATTCCAATCCTGAGACACTTCCGATAGCATGAGATGTGATATCTCAAGGCTTCTAATATCAAAACTGAGACCCTCTCTATAGCATGATATGTGATATCTAAGTCCTTCCCATTCCAATCCTCAGACCCTATAGCATGAGATGTGATATCTCAATGCTTATCCTTGATTCCTGTAGTAAATTGATTTCCTTTGCAGGCCGACTCCTGTCACGAATGCCTTGTCTGCATGCATTCTCCCCTGGCCATTCGCTCACCGTGGCTATTTGCCTACCCCCTTCCTCTCTCAGTGGATGGACATCTCCATCCTTGCCTCCTACCACTCAACTCCGCCTACTTGGAGAATTCAACATGAACCTGTATGCTTCCTGACCTGGACTTTTACGAGATCTGCAACTCTTCATGTCGCTGGCCCTACACACTGCAGGGAATACTCGGGATTTTCTGATCTCAGACCTCCCCCTCTGTAACCCTCTCAACAATCCTCTCCCGTGGTGATCAAGTTCTCATCTCCAAAGAAGGCTAACTGCCAGCTATTCCTCCTCAGAGGAGTTCTCCCTTTCTGTCCCTGCTCCCTGCACAGTTTCGCGTTGCAAACACTCGCTTTCCTGCTCTCTGGTTTAGACGCTTTTCCTTCTCAGAGGCCTTCTTCCTTTCTGCCCTTTTCGCGTTGCAAGTACTCGCTTCCCAGCTCTCTGGTTTAGACGCGTGTTCCCTGCCTTCTCTCCTCTTCCCGCTGCCTTCAAATCAAAAAATGAGCTCCAAAAGATACACAGTGCTCAGAATGCTCTATAACACCCATTATTCAACATATAGCCGTAACCCGCTAGACGTATTGAAACGTGCTGTAAACTAGCAAAAACAGCTAGAAAATGTACTTTCCTCGCGTTTTTGTAAATGCTAATTCTGATGGGTTCCCATGTATGTACTGTCCGTGCGTTTGTTGTCGAATCCTGAAGTTTTTAACCACTGTTCTCCCATACAAGGGGGGGTCAACGTCTACTGCTGTTCACAGGCTGAATGTATACGGCTGAAATCTTCAAGGCATTATCAGCTTTCCTGACTGTTTTGGAACGTGTATTTGCCATCTGTTAATGCAGTCGCCCTGTGTTCATCGTCCCTTCTACTTCACAGGCTGCACGCCCCTGGTGATCACATTCTCCTCTCCAGAGCAGGCTGACTACCAGCTGCTCCTCCTCATAGGCGTTCATCCTTTCTGTCCCTGCTCCCTGCACCGTTCCGCGTTGCATGTACTCGCTTCCCAGCTCTCTGGTTTAGATGCGTGTTCCCTGCCTTCTCTCCTCTTCCTACAGCCTTCCAATGAGCTCCACAAGATAGTGTTCAGAATGCTTTATAACCCCATTATTCAACATATAGCTGTAACCCGCTAGACGTATTGAAACGTGCTAAAAACGAGCAGAAACAGCTCGAAAATGTACTTTTCTCGCGTTTTGGTAAATGCGAATTCTGGTGGATTCCCATTTTGTACTCTGTTCGTGCGTTTGTTCAGTCGAATCGTGGTCTTTTGAACCACTCTTCTCCCATACAAAGGAGGGTCAAAATGTGTTGTTCACAGGCTGAATTTATACTGCTGAAATGCTCGCTTCCCTGCTCTCTGGTTTAGACTCGTGTACCCTGCATTTACCAAAACGCGAGGGAAGTACATTTTCTAGCTGTTTTTGCTAGTTTTTAGCACGTTTCAATACGTCTAGCGGGTTACAGCTATATGTTGAATAATGGGTGTTATAAAGCATTCTGAACACTATCTTGTGGAGCAAATTGGAAGGCTGTAGCAAGAGGAGAGAAGGCAGGGAACACGCATCTAAACCAGAGAGCTGGGACGCGAGTACATGCAACGCGAAACGGTGCAGGGAGCAGGGACAGAAAGGATGAACACTTATGAGGAGGAGCAGCTGGTAGTTAGCCTGCAAAGGAGAGAAGAATGTGATCACTAGGGGAGTGCAGCCTGTAAACTAGAAGGAACGATGAACAAAGGGCGACTGCATTAACAGATGGCAAATACACGTTCCAAAACAGTCAGGAAAGCTGATAATGCCTTGAAGATTTCAGCCGTATACATTCAGCCTGTGAACAGCAGATGTTGACCCCCCCCTCCCTAGTATGGGAGAACAGTGGTTAAAAACTTCAGGATTCGACACAAAGGCACGGACACAGTACATACAACATGGGAACCCACCAGAATTCGCCTTTACAAAAACGCGAGGGAAGTACATTTTCTAGCTATTTTTGTAGTTTTTAGCACGTTTCAATACGTCTAGCGGGTTACAGCTATATGTTGAATAATGGGGTTATAAAGCATTCTGAACACTATCTAGTGGAGCTCATAGGAAGGCTGTAGGAAGAGGAGAGAAGGCAGGGAACACGCATCTAAACCAGAGAGCAGGGAAGCGAGCATTTCAGCAGTATAAATTCAGCCTGTGAACACATTTTGACCCTCCTTTGTATGGGAGAAGAGTGGTTCAAAAGACAAGGATTCGACTGAACAAACGCACGAACAGAGTACAAAATGGGAATCCACCAGAATTCGCATTTACCAAAACGCGAGAAAAGTACATTTTCGAGCTGTTTCTGCTCGTTTTTAGCACGTTTCAATACGTCTAGCGGGTTACAGCTATATGTTGAATAATGGGGTTATAAAGCATTCTGAACACTATCTTGTGGAGCTCATTGGAAGGCTGTAGGAAGAGGAGTGAAGGCAGGGAACACGCATCTAAACCAGAGAGCTGGGAAGCGAGTACATGCAACGCGGAACGGTGCAGGGAGCAGGGACAGAAAGGATGAACGCCTATGAGGAGGAGCAGCTGGTAGTCAGCCTGCTCTGGAGAGGAGAATGTGATCACCAGGGGCGTGCAGCCTGTGAAGTAGAAGGGACGATGAACACAGGGCGACTGCATTAACAGATGGCAAATACACGTTCCAAAACAGTCAGGAAAGCTGATAATGCCTTGAAGATTTCAGCCGTATACATTCAGCCTGTGAACAGCAGTAGACGTTGACCCCCCTTGTATGGGAGAACAGTGGTTAAAAACTTCAGGATTCGACAACAAACGCACGGACAGTACATACATGGGAACCCATCAGAATTAGCATTTACAAAAACGCGAGGAAAGTACATTTTCTAGCTGTTTTTGCTAGTTTACAGCACGTTTCAATACGTCTAGCGGGTTACGGCTATATGTTGAATAATGGGTGTTATAGAGCATTCTGAGAACTGTGTATCATTTGGAGCTCATTTTTTGATTTGAAGGCAGCGGGAAGAGGAGAGAAGGCAGGGAACACGCGTCTAAACCAGAGAGCTGGGAAGCGAGTACTTGCAACGCGAAAAGGGCAGAAAGAAAGAAGGCCTCTGAGAAGGAAAAGCGTCTAAACCAGAGAGCAGGAAAGCGAGTGTTTGCAACGCGAAACTGTGCAGGGAGCAGGGACAGAAAGGGAGAACTCCTCTGAGGAGGAATAGCTGGCAGTTAGCCTTCTTTGGAGATGAGAACTTGATCACCACGGGAGAGGATTGTTGAGAGGGTTACAGAGGGGGAGGTCTGAGATCAGAAAATCCCGAGTATTCCCTGCAGTGTGTAGGGCCAGCGACATGAAGAGTTGCAGATCTCGTAAAAGTCCAGGTCAGGAAGCATACAGGTTCATGTTGAATTCTCCAAGTAGGCGGAGTTGAGTGGTAGGAGGCAAGGATGGAGAAGTCCATCCACTGAGAGAGGAAGGGGGTAGGCAAATAGCCACGGTGAGCGAATGGCCAGGGGAGAATGCATGCAGACAAGGCATTCGTGACAGGAGTCGGCCTGCAAAGGAAATCAATTTACTACAGGAATCAAGGATAAGCATTGAGATATCACATCTCATGCTATAGGGTCTCAGGATTGGAATGGGAAGGACTTAGATATCACATATCATGCTATAGAGAGGGTCTCAGTTTTGATATTAGAAGCCTTGAGATATCACATCTCATGCTATCGGAAGTGTCTCAGGATTGGAATGGGAAGGAGCTGGATATCACATCTCATGCTAAAGGAAGGGTCTCAGGTTTGGAACGGGAAGGAGTTGGATATCACATCTCATGTTATAACAAGGGTCTCGGGTTTGGTATAAACATTGAGATATCACATCTCTGCTATCGGAAGTGTCTCAGGATTGGAATGGGAAGGAGTTGGATATCCCATCTCATGTTATAGGACGGGTCTCAGGTTTTTTATTAAAATCATTGAGATATATTGCATGCTGTAGGAAGGGTCTAAGGATTGGAATGGAAGGAGTTGGATATCACATCTCATGTTAAAGGAAGGATCTCAGGTTTGGTATTAGAAGCATTGAGACATCACATCTCATGCTATAGGAAGGGTCTCAGGATTGGAATGGGATGGAGTTGGATATCACATCTCATGCTATAGGAAGGGTCTCAGGATTGGAATGGGAAGGAGTTGGATATCACATCTCATGTTATAGGAAGGGTCTCAGGTTTGGTATAAACATTGAGATATCACATCTCTACCACCGGAAGTGTCTCAGGATTGGAATGGGAAGGAGTTGGATATCCCATCTCATGTTATAGGACGGGTCTCAGGTTTTTTATTAAAATCATTGAGATATATTGCATGCTGTAGGAAGGGTCTAAGGATTGGAATGGGAAGGAGTTGGATATTCCCATCTCATGTTATAGGAAGGGTCTCAGGTTTGGTATTAGAAGCATTGAGATATCACATCTCATGGTATAGGAAGGGTCTCAGGATTGGAATGGGAAGGACTTGGATATCACATCTCATGCTATAGGGAGGGTCTCAAGTTTGATAGAAGCATTGAGATATCACATTTCATGATATCGGAAGGGTCTCAAGATTGGAATGGGAAGGAGTTGGATATCACATCTCATGATAAAGGAAGGGTCTAAGGTTTGGAAGGGGAAGGATTTGGATATCACATCTCATGTTATAGGACGGGTCTCAGGTTTGGTATTAGAAGCATTGAGATATCAAGTCTCATGGTATAGGAAGGGTCTCAGGATTAGAATGGGAAGGAGTTTGATATCACATCTCATGCCATAATATGGGTCTCGGGTTTGGTAGAAGCATTGGGATATCACATCTCATGCTATCGGAAGGGTATCGGGATTGGATTTGGAAGGAGTTGGATATCCCATCTCATGCTATAGGAAGGGTCTCAGGTTGGAATGGGAAGGAGTTGGATATCACATCTCATGTTATAGGAAGGGTCTCAGGATTGGAATGGGAAGGACTTGGATATCACATCTCATGGTATAGGAAGGCTCTCAGGTTTGCAAGGGGAAAGAGTTGGATATCACATTTCATGTTAGAGGTAGGATCTCAGGTTTGGTATTAGAAGCATTGAGATATCACATCTCATGCTATCAGAAGGATCTCAGGTTTGGTATAGAAGCATTGAGATATCATATCTTATGCTATCAGAAGGGTCTCAGGATTGGAATGGGAAGGAGTTGGATATCACATCTCATGCTAAAGGGAGGGTCTCAGGTTTGGAAGGGGAAGGATTTGGATATCACATCTCATGTTATAGGATGGATCTCAGGTTTGGTATTAGAAGTATTGAGATATCACATCTCATGTTATCGGAAGGATCTCAGGTTTGGTAGAAGTATTGAGATATCACATCTCATGCTATAGGAAGGGTCTCAGGATTGGAATGGGAAGGAGTTGGATATCACATCTCATGCTAAAGGAAGGGTCTCAGGTTTGGTAGAAGCATTGAGATATCACATCTCATGCTATAGGAAGCGTCTCAGGATTGGAATGGGAAGGACTTAGATATCACATATGCTATAGGGAGGGTCTCAGTTTTGATATTAGAAGCATTGAGATATCACATCTTATGCTATCAGAAGTGTCTCAGGATTGGAATGGGAAGGAGCTGGATATCACATCTCATGCTAAAGGAAGGGTCTCAGGTTTGGAACGGGAAGGAGTTGGATATCACATCTCATGTTATAGGAAGGGTCTCAGGTTTGGTATAAACATTGAGATATCACATCTCTGCTATCGGACGTGTCTCAGGATTGGAATGGGAAGGAGTTGGATATCCCATCTCATGTTATAGGACGGGTCTCAGGTTTTTTATTAGAATCATTGAGATATCATATTGCATGCTGTAGGAAGGGTCTAGGGATTGGAATGGGAAGGACTTGGATATCACATCTCATGCTATAGATAGGCTCTCAGGTTTGGAAAGTGAAGGAGTTGGATATCACATTTCATGTTAGAGGAAGGATCTCAGGTTTGGTATTAGAAGCATTGAGATATCACATCTTATGCTATAGGAAGGGTCTCAGGATTGGAATGGGAAGCAGTTGGATATCACATCTCATGCTATAGGAAGGGTCTCAGGTTTGGTATAAGCATTGAGATATCACATCTCATGCTATAGGAAGGGTCTCAGGATTGGAATGGAAGGAGTTGGATATCACATCTCATGTTATAGGAAGGATCTCAGGTTTGGTATTAGAAGCATTGAGACATCACATCTCATGCTATAGGAAGGGTCTCAGGATTGGAATGGGAAGGAGTTGAATATGACATCTCATGCCGTAGGAAGGGTCTCAGGTTTGGTATAAACATTGAGATATCACATCTCTGCTATCAAAAGGGTCTCAGGATTGGAATTGGAAGGAGTTGGATATCCCATCTCATGTTATAGGAAGAGTCTCAGGTTTGGTATTAGAAGCATTGAGATATCACATCTCATGCTATAGGAAGTGTCTCAGGATTGGAATGGGAAGGACTTGGATATCACATCTCATGCTATAGGTAGGGTCTCAAGTTTGACATTAGAAGCATTGAGATATCACATCTCATGCTATAGGAAGGGTCTGAGGATTGGAATGGGAAGGAGTTGGATATCACATCTCCTGCTATAGGAAGGGTCTCAGGTTTGGTATAAGCAGTGAGATATCACATCTCATGCTATAGGAAGTGTCTCAGGATTGGAATGGGAAGGAGTTGGATATCACATCTCATGTTATAGGAAGGATCTCAGGTGTGGTATAAGCATTGAGATATCACATCTCTGCTATCGGAAGGGTCTCAAGATTGGAATGGGAAGGAGTTGGATATTCCCATCTCATCTTATAGGAAGGGTCTCAGGTTTGGTATTAGAAGCATTGAGATATCACATCTCATGCTATAGGAAGGGTCTCAGGATTGGAATGGGAAGGACTTGGATATCACATCTCATGCTATAGGGAGGGTCTCAAGTTTGATATTAGAAGCTTTGAGATATCACATCTCATGATATCGGAAGGGTCTCAGGATTGGAATGGGAAGGAGTTGGATATCACATCTCATGATAAAGGAAGGGTCTAAGGTTTGGAAGGGGAAGGATTTGGATATCACATCTCATGTTATATTACGGGTCTCAGGTTTGGTATTAGAAGCATTGAGATATCAAGTCTCATAGTATAGGAAGGGTCTCATAATTGGAATGGGAAGGAGTTGGATATCCCATCTCATGTTATAGGAAGAGTCTCTGGTTTGGTATTAGAATCATTGAGATATTCACATCGCATGCTGTAGGAAGGGTCTAAGGATTGGAATGGGATGGACTTGGATATCACATCTCATGCTATAGGTAGGCTCTCAGGTTTGGTATAAGCATTGAGATATCACATCTCATGCTATAGGAAGGGTCTCAGAATTGGAATGGGAAGGAGTTGGATATCACATCTCAAGCTATAGGAAGGGTCTCAGTATTGGAATGGGAAGGACCTGGATATCACATCTCATGCTATAGGAAGGCTCTCAGGTTTGGAAGGGGAAAGAGTTGGATATCTCATTTCATGTTAGAGGTATGATCTCAGGTTTGGTATTAGAGGCATTGAGATATCACATCTCATGCTATCAGAAGGGTCTCAGGAATGGAATGGGAAGGAGTTAGATATCACATCTCATGCTAAAGGGGGGGTCTCAGGTTTGGAAGGGGAAGGATTTGGATATCACATCTCATGTTATAGGAAGGATCTCAGGTTTGGTATTAGAAGCATTGAGATATCACATCTCATGCTATCGGAAGGATCTCAGGTTTGGTATTAGAAGCATTGAGATATCACATCTCATGCTATCAGAAGAGTCTCAGGATTGGAATAGGAAGGAGTTGGATATCACATTTCATGCTAAAGAGAGGGTCTCAGGTTTGGAAGGGGAAGGATTTGGATATCACATCTCATGTTATCGGAAGGATCTCACGTTTGGTATTAGAAGTATTGAGATATCATATCTCATGCTATAGGAAGGGTCTCAGGATTGGAATGGGAAGGAGTTGGATATCACATCTCATGCTATAGGGAGGGTCTCAGGATTGGAATGGGAAGGACTTAGATATCACATATCATGCTATAGGGAGGGTCTCAGTTTTGATATTAGAAGCATTGAGATATCACATCTCATGCTATCGGAAGTGTCTCAGGATTGGAATGGGAAGGAGCTGGATATCACATCTCATGCTAAAGGAAGGGTCTCAGGTTTGGAACGAGAAGGATTTGGATATCACATCTCATGTTATATGAAGGGTCTCAGGTTTGGTATAAGCATTGAGATATCACATCTCTGCTATCGGAAGTGTCTCAGGATTGGAATGGGAAGGAGTTGGATATCCCATCTCATGTTATAGGACGGGTCTCAGGTTTGTTATTAGAATCATTGAGATATCATATTGCATGCTGTAGGAAGGGTCTAAGGGTTGGAATGTGAAGGACTTGGATATCACATCTCATGCTATAGATAGGCTCTTAGGTTTGGAAAGGGAAGGAGTTGGATATCACATTTCATGTTAGAGGAAGGATCTCAGGTTTGGTATTAGAAGCATTGAGATATCACATCTTATGCTATAGGAAGGGTCTCAGGATTGGAATGGGAAGCAGTTGGATATGACATATGCTATAGGAAGGGTCTCAGGTTTGGTATAAGCATTGAGATATCACATCTCATGCTATAGGACGGGTCTCAGGATTGGAATGGAAGGAGTTGGATATCACATCTCATGTTATAGGAAGGATCTCAGGTTTGGTATTAGAAGCATTGAGACATCACATGTCATGCTATAGGAAGGGTCTCAGGGTTGGAATGGGAAGGAGTTGGATATCACATCTCATCCAATAGGAAGGGTCTCAGGTTTGGAATGGGAAGGAATTGGATATCACATCTCATGTTATAGGAAGGATCTCAGGTTTGGTATTAGAAGCATTGAGATATCACATCTCATGCTATAGGAAGGGTCTCAGGATTGGAATGTGAAGGATTTGGATATCACATCTCATGCTAAAGGAAGGGTCTCAGGTTTGGTAGAAGCATTGAGATATCACGTCGCTGCTATCGGAAGGGTCTCAGGATTGGATTGGGAAGGAGTTGGATATCCCTTCTCATGCTATAGGAAGGGTCTCAGGATTTGAATGGCAAGGAGTTGGATATCACATCTCATGCCATAGGAAGGGTCTCAGGTTTGGTATAAGCATTGAGATATCACATCTCTGCTATCGGAAGGGTCTCAGGATTGGATTGGGAAGGAGTTGGATATCCCTTCTCATGCTATAGGAAGTGTCTCAGGTTGGAATGGGAAGGAGTTGGATATCACATCTCATGTTATAGGAAGGGTCTCAGGATTGGAATGGGAAGGATTTGGATATCACATCTCTTGCTATAGGAAGGGTCTCAGGATTGGAATGGGTAGGAGTTGGATATTACTTTCTTGCTATAGGAAGGGTCTCATGTTTGGAATGGGAAGGATTTGGATATCACATATGCTATAGTTAGTGTCTCAGGTTTGGAACGGGAAGGAGTTGGATATCACATCTCATGTTATAGGAAGGGTCTCAGGTTTGGTATAAGCATTGAGATATCACATCTCTGCTATCGGAAGCGGCTCAGGATTGGAATGGGAAGGAGTTGGATATCTCATCTCATGTTATAGGAAGAGTCTCTGGTTTGGTATTAGAATCATTGAGATATCACATCGCATGCTGTAGGAAGGGTCTAAGGATTGGAATGGGATGGACTTGGATATCACATCTCATATTATAGGTAGGCTCTCAGGTTTGGTATAAGCATTGAGATATCACATCTCATGCTATAGGAAGGGTCTCAGGATTGGAATGGGAAGGAATTGGATATCACATCTCAGGCTATAGGAAGGGTCTCAGGATTGGAATGGGAAGGAGTTGGATATCACATCTCATGCTATAGGAAGGGTCTCAGGTTTGGTATAAGCATTGAGATATCACATCTCATGCTATAGGAAGGGTCTCAGGATTGGAATGTAAGGAGTTGGATATCACATCTCATGTTATAGGAAGGATCTCAGGTTTGGTATTAGAAGCATTGAGACATCACATCTCATGCTATAGGAAGGGTCTCGAGGATTGGAATGGGAAGGAGTTGGATATCAAATCTCATGCTATAGGAAGGGTCTCAAGATTGGAATGGGAAGGAGTTGAATATGACATCTCATGCCGTAGGAAGGGTCTCAGGTTTGGTATAAACATTGAGATATCACATCTCTGCTATCAAAAGGGTCTCAGGATTGGAATTGGAAGGAGTTGGATATCCCATCTCATGTTATAGGAAGAGTCTCAGGTTTGGTATTAGAAGCATTGAGATATCACATCTCATGCTATAGGAAGTGTCTCAGGATTGGAATGGGAAGGACTTGGATATCACATCTCATGCTATAGGTAGGGTCTCAAGTTTGACATTAGAAGCATTGAGATATCACATCTCATGCTATAGGAAGGGTCTGAGGATTGGAATGGGAAGGAGTTGGATATCACATCTCCTGCTATGGGAAGGGTCTCAGGTTTGGTATAAGCAGTGAGATATCACATCTCATGCTATAGGAAGTGTCTCAGGATTGGAATGGGAAGGAGTTGGATATTCCCATCTCATGTTATAGGAACGGTCTCAGGTTTGGTATTAGAAGCATTGAGATATCACATCTCATGCTATAGGAAGGGTCTCAGGATTGGAATGGGAAGGACTTGGATATCACATCTCATGCTATAGGGAGGGTCTCAAGTTTGATATTAGAAGCTTTGAGATATCACATCTCATGATATCGGAAGGGTCTCAGGATTGGAATGGGAAGGAGTTTGTTATCACATCTCATGATAAAGGAAGGGTCTAAGGTTTGGAAGGGGAAGGATTTGGATATCACATCTCATGTTATAGGACGGGTCTCAGGTTTGGTATTCGAAGCATTGAGATATCAAGTCTCATGGTATAGGAAGGGTCTCAGGATTAGAATGGGAAGGAGTTTGATATCACATCTCATGCCATAATATGGGTCTCGGGTTTGGTAGAAGCATTGGGATATCACATCTCATGCTATCGGAAGGGTATCGGGATTGGATTTGGAAGGAGTTGGATATCCCATCTCATGCTATAGGAAGGGTCTCAGGTTGGAATGGGAAGGAGTTGGATATCACATCTCATGTTATAGGAAGGGTCTCAGGATTGGAATGGGAAGGACTTGGATATCACATCTCATGGTATAGGAAGGCTCTCAGGTTTGCAAGGGGAAAGAGTTGGATATCACATTTCATGTTAGAGGTAGGATCTCAGGTTTGGTATTAGAAGCATTGAGATATCACATCTCATGCTATCAGAAGGATCTCAGGTTTGGTATAGAAGCATTGAGATATCATATCTTATGCTATCAGAAGGGTCTCAGGATTGGAATGGGAAGGAGTTGGATATCACATCTCATGCTAAAGGGAGGGTCTCAGGTTTGGAAGGGGAAGGATTTGGATATCACATCTCATGTTATAGGATGGATCTCAGGTTTGGTATTAGAAGTATTGAGATATCACATCTCATGTTATCGGAAGGATCTCAGGTTTGGTAGAAGTATTGAGATATCACATCTCATGCTATAGGAAGGGTCTCAGGATTGGAATGGGAAGGAGTTGGATATCACATCTCATGCTAAAGGAAGGGTCTCAGGTTTGGTAGAAGCATTGAGATATCACATCTCATGCTATAGGAAGCGTCTCAGGATTGGAATGGGAAGGACTTAGATATCACATATGCTATAGGGAGGGTCTCAGTTTTGATATTAGAAGCATTGAGATATCACATCTTATGCTATCAGAAGTGTCTCAGGATTGGAATGGGAAGGAGCTGGATATCACATCTCATGCTAAAGGAAGGGTCTCAGGTTTGGAACGGGAAGGAGTTGGATATCACATCTCATGTTATAGGAAGGGTCTCAGGTTTGGTATAAACATTGAGATATCACATCTCTGCTATCGGACGTGTCTCAGGATTGGAATGGGAAGGAGTTGGATATCCCATCTCATGTTATAGGACGGGTCTCAGGTTTTTTATTAGAATCATTGAGATATCATATTGCATGCTGTAGGAAGGGTCTAGGGATTGGAATGGGAAGGACTTGGATATCACATCTCATGCTATAGATAGGCTCTCAGGTTTGGAAAGTGAAGGAGTTGGATATCACATTTCATGTTAGAGGAAGGATCTCAGGTTTGGTATTAGAGGCATTGAGATATCACATCTCATGCTATAGGAAGGGTCTCAGGATTGGAATGGGAAGGAGTTGGATATCACATCTCATGCTATAGGAAGGGTCTCAGGTTTGGTATAAGCATTGAGATATCACATCTCATCCAATAGGAAGGGTCTCAGGTTTGGAATGGGAAGGAATTGGATATCACATCTCATGTTATAGGAAGGATCTCAGGTTTGGTATTAGAAGCATTGAGATATCACATCTCATGCTATAGGAAGGGTCTCAGGATTGGAATGTGAAGGATTTGGATATCACATCTCATGCTAAAGGAAGGGTCTCAGGTTTGGTAGAAGCATTGAGATATCACGTCGCTGCTATCGGAAGGGTCTCAGGATTGGATTGGGAAGGAGTTGGATATCCCTTCTCATGCTATAGGAAGGGTCTCAGGATTTGAATGGCAAGGAGTTGGATATCACATCTCATGCCATAGGAAGGGTCTCAGGTTTGGTATAAGCATTGAGATATCACATCTCTGCTATCGGAAGGGTCTCAGGATTGGATTGGGAAGGAGTTGGATATCCCTTCTCATGCTATAGGAAGTGTCTCAGGTTGGAATGGGAAGGAGTTGGATATCACATCTCATGTTATAGGAAGGGTCTCAGGATTGGAATGGGAAGGATTTGGATATCACATCTCTTGCTATAGGAAGGGTCTCAGGATTGGAATGGGTAGGAGTTGGATATTACTTTCTTGCTATAGGAAGGGTCTCATGTTTGGAATGGGAAGGAGTTGGATATCACATATGCTATAGTTAGTGTCTCAGGTTTGGAACGGGAAGGAGTTGGATATCACATCTCATGTTATAGGAAGGGTCTCAGGTTTGGTATAAGCATTGAGATATCACATCTCTGCTATCGGAAGCGGCTCAGGATTGGAATGGGAAGGAGTTGGATATCTCATCTCATGTTATAGGAAGAGTCTCTGGTTTGGTATTAGAATCATTGAGATATCACATCGCATGCTGTAGGAAGGGTCTAAGGATTGGAATGGGATGGACTTGGATATCACATCTCATATTATAGGTAGGCTCTCAGGTTTGGTATAAGCATTGAGATATCACATCTCATGCTATAGGAAGGGTCTCAGGATTGGAATGGGAAGGAATTGGATATCACATCTCAGGCTATAGGAAGGGTCTCAGGATTGGAATGGGAAGGAGTTGGATATCACATCTCATGCTATAGGAAGGGTCTCAGGTTTGGTATAAGCATTGAGATATCACATCTCATGCTATAGGAAGGGTCTCAGGATTGGAATGGAAGGAGTTGGATATCACATCTCATGTTATAGGAAGGATCTCAGGTTTGGTATTAGAAGCATTGAGACATCACATCTCATGCTATAGGAAGGGTCTCGAGGATTGGAATGGGAAGGAGTTGGATATCAAATCTCATGCTATAGGAAGGGTCTCAAGATTGGAATGGGAAGGAGTTGAATATGACATCTCATGCCGTAGGAAGGGTCTCAGGTTTGGTATAAACATTGAGATATCACATCTCTGCTATCAAAAGGGTCTCAGGATTGGAATTGGAAGGAGTTGGATATCCCATCTCATGTTATAGGAAGAGTCTCAGGTTTGGTATTAGAAGCATTGAGATATCACATCTCATGCTATAGGAAGTGTCTCAGGATTGGAATGGGAAGGACTTGGATATCACATCTCATGCTATAGGTAGGGTCTCAAGTTTGACATTAGAAGCATTGAGATATCACATCTCATGCTATAGGAAGGGTCTGAGGATTGGAATGGGAAGGAGTTGGATATCACATCTCCTGCTATGGGAAGGGTCTCAGGTTTGGTATAAGCAGTGAGATATCACATCTCATGCTATAGGAAGTGTCTCAGGATTGGAATGGGAAGGAGTTGGATATTCCCATCTCATGTTATAGGAACGGTCTCAGGTTTGGTATTAGAAGCATTGAGATATCACATCTCATGCTATAGGAAGGGTCTCAGGATTGGAATGGGAAGGACTTGGATATCACATCTCATGCTATAGGGAGGGTCTCAAGTTTGATATTAGAAGCTTTGAGATATCACATCTCATGATATCGGAAGGGTCTCAGGATTGGAATGGGAAGGAGTTTGTTATCACATCTCATGATAAAGGAAGGGTCTAAGGTTTGGAAGGGGAAGGATTTGGATATCACATCTCATGTTATATTACGGGTCTCAGGTTTGGTATTAGAAGCATTGAGATATCAAGTCTCATAGTATAGGAAGGGTCTCAGAATTGGAATGGGAAGGAGTTGGATATCCCATCTCATGTTATAGGAAGAGTCTCTGGTTTGGTATTAGAATCATTGAGATATTCACATCGCATGCTGTAGGAAGGGTCTAAGGATTGGAATGGGATGGACTTGGATATCACATCTCATGCTATAGGTAGGCTCTCAGGTTTGGTATAAGCATTGAGATATCACATCTCATGCTATAGGAAGGGTCTCAGAATTGGAATGGGAAGGAGTTGGATATCACATCTCAAGCTATAGGAAGGGTCTCAGTATTGGAATGGGAAGGACTTGGATATCACATCTCATGCTATAGGAAGGCTCTCAGGTTTGGAAGGGGAAAGAGTTGGATATCTCATTTCATGTTAGAGGTAGGATCTCAGGTTTGGTATTAGAGGCATTGAGATATCACATCTCATGCTATCAGAAGGGTCTCAGTAATGGAATGGGAAGGAGTTAGATATCACATCTCATGCTAAAGGGAGGGTCTCAGGTTTGGAAGGGGAAGGATTTGGATATCACATCTCATGTTATAGGAAGGATCTCAGGTTTGGTATTAGAAGCATTGAGATATCACATCTCATGCTATCGGAAGGATCTCAGGTTTGGTATTAGAAGCATTGAGATATCACATCTCATGCTATCAGAAGAGTCTCAGGATTGGAATAGGAAGGAGTTGGATATCACATTTCATGCTAAAGGGAGGGTCTCAGGTTTGGAAGGGGAAGGATTTGGATATCACATCTCATGTTATCGGAAGGATCTCACGTTTGGTATTAGAAGTATTGAGATATCATATCTCATGCTATAGGAAGGGTCTCAGGATTGGAATGGGAAGGAGTTGGATATCACATCTCATGCTATAGGGAGGGTCTCAGGATTGGAATGGGAAGGACTTAGATATCACATATCATGCTATAGGGAGGGTCTCAGTTTTGATATTAGAAGCATTGAGATATCACATCTCATGCTATCGGAAGTGTCTCAGGATTGGAATGGGAAGGAGCTGGATATCACATCTCATGCTAAAGGAAGGGTCTCAGGTTTGGAACGAGAAGGATTTGGATATCACATCTCATGTTATAGGAAGGGTCTCAGGTTTGGTATAAGCATTGAGATATCACATCTCTGGTATCGGAAGTGTCTCAGGATTGGAATGGGAAGGAGTTGGATATCCCATCTCATGTTATAGGACGGGTCTCAGGTTTGTTATTAGAATCATTGAGATATCATATTGCATGCTGTAGGAAGGGTCTAAGGGTTGGAATGTGAAGGACTTGGATATCACATCTCATGCTATAGATAGGCTCTTAGGTTTGGAAAGGGAAGGAGTTGGATATCACATTTCATGTTAGAGGAAGGATCTCAGGTTTGGTATTAGAAGCATTGAGATATCACATCTCATGCTATAGGAAGGGTCTCAGGATTGGAATGGGAAGCAGTTGGATATGACATCTCATGCTATAGGAAGGGTCTCAGGTTTGGTATAAGCATTGAGATATCACATCTCATGCTATAGGACGGGTCTCAGGATTGGAATGGAAGGAGTTGGATATCACATCTCATGTTATAGGAAGGATCTCAGGTTTGGTATTAGAAGCATTGAGACATCACATCTCATGCTATAGGAAGGGTGTCAGGGTTGGAATAGGAAGGAGTTGGATATCACATCTCATCCAATAGGAAGGGTCTCAGGTTTGGAATGGGAAGGAATTGGATATCACATCTCATGTTATAGGAAGGATCTCAGGTTTGGTATTAGAAGCATTGAGATATCACATCTCATGCTATAGGAAGGGTCTCAGGATTGGAATGTGAAGGATTTGGATATCACATCTCATGCTAAAGGAAGGGTCTCAGGTTTGGTAGAAGCATTGAGATATCACGTCGCTGCTATCGGAAGGGTCTCAGGATTGGATTGGGAAGGAGTTGGATATCCCTTCTCATGCTATAGGAAGGGTCTCAGGATTTGAATGGCAAGGAGTTGGATATCACATCTCATGCCATAGGAAGGGTCTCAGGTTTGGTATAAGCATTGAGATATCACATCTCTGCTATCGGAAGGGTCTCAGGATTGGATTGGGAAGGAGTTGGATATCCCTTCTCATGCTATAGGAAGTGTCTCAGGTTGGAATGGGAAGGAGTTGGATATCACATCTCATGTTATAGGAAGGGTCTCAGGATTGGAATGGGAAGGATTTGGATATCACATCTCTTGCTATAGGAAGGGTCTCAGGATTGGAATGGGTAGGAGTTGGATATTACTTTCTTGCTATAGGAAGGGTCTCATGTTTGGAATGGGAAGGAGTTGGATATCACATATGCTATAGTTATTGTCTCAGGTTTGGAACGGGAAGGAGTTGGATATCACATCTCATGTTATAGGAAGGGTCTCAGGTTTGGTATAAGCATTGAGATATCACATCTCTGCTATCGGAAGCGGCTCAGGATTGGAATGGGAAGGAGTTGGATATCCCATCTCATGTTATAGGAAGAGTCTCTGGTTTGGTATTAGAATCATTGAGATATCACATCGCATGCTGTAGGAAGGGTCTAAGGATTGGAATGGGATGGACTTGGATATCACATCTCATGTTATAGGTAGGCTCTCAGGTTTGGTATAAGCATTGAGATATCACATCTCATGCTATAGGAAGGGTCTCAGGATTGGAATGGGAAGGAATTGGATATCACATCTCAGGCTATAGGAAGGGTCTCAGGATTGGAATGGGAAGGAGTTGGATATCACATCTCATGCTATAGGAAGGGTCTCAGGTTTGGTATAAGCATTGAGATATCACATCTCATGCTATAGGAAGGGTCTCAGGATTGGAATGGAAGGAGTTGGATATCACATCTCATGTTATAGGAAGGATCTCAGGTTTGGTATTAGAAGCATTGAGACATCACATCTCATGCTATAGGAAGGGTCTCAGGATTGGAATGGGAAGGAGTTGGATATCAAATCTCATGCTATAGGAAGGGTCTCAGGATTGGAATGGGAAGGAGTTGAATATGACATCTCATGCCGTAGGAAGGGTCTCAGGTTTGGTATAAACATTGAGATATCACATCTCTGCTATCAAAAGGGTCTCAGGATTGGAATTGGAAGGAGTTGGATATCCCATCTCATGTTATAGGAAGAGTCTCAGGTTTGGTATTAGAAGCATTGAGATATCACATCTCATGCTATAGGAAGTGTCTCAGGATTGGAATGGGAAGGACTTGGATATCACATCTCATGCTATAGGTAGGGTCTCAAGTTTGACATTAGAAGCATTGAGATATCACATCTCATGCTATAGGAAGGGTCTGAGGATTGGAATGGGAAGGAGTTGGATATCACATCTCCTGCTATGGGAAGGGTCTCAGGTTTGGTATAAGCAGTGAGATATCACATCTCATGCTATAGGAAGTGTCTCAGGATTGGAATGGGAAGGAGTTGGATATCACATCTCATGTTATAGGAAGGGTCTCAGGTTTGGTATTAGAAGCATTGAGATATCACATCTCATGCTATAGGAAGGGTCTCAGGATTGGCATGGGAAGGACTTGGATATCACATCTCATGCTATAGGGAGGGTCTCAAGTTTGATATTAGAAGCTTTGAGACATCACATCTCATGATATCGGAAGGGTCTCAGGATTGGAATGGGAAGGAGTTGGATATCACATCTCATGATAAAGGACGGGTCTAAGGTTTGGAAGGGGAAGGATTTGGATATCACATCTCATGTTATATTACGGGTCTCAGGTTTGGTATTAGAAGCATTGAGATATCAAGTCTCATAGTATAGGAAGGGTCTCAGAATTGGAATGGGAAGGAGTTGGATATCCCATCTCATGTTATAGGAAGAGTCTCTGGTTTGGTATTAGAATCATTGAGATATTCACATCGCATGCTGTAGGAAGGGTCTAAGGATTGGAATGGGATGGACTTGGATATCACATCTCATGCTATAGGTAGGCTCTCAGGTTTGGTATAAGCATTGAGATATCACATCTCATGCTATAGGAAGGGTCTCAGAATTGGAATGGGAAGGAGTTGGATATCACATCTCAAGCTATAGGAAGGGTCTCAGTATTGGAATGGGAAGGACTTGATTATCACATCTCATGCTATAGGAAGGCTCTCAGGTTTGGAAGGGGAAAGAGTTGGATATCTCATTTCATGTTAGAGGTAGGATCTCAGGTTTGGTATTAGAGGCATTGAGATATCACATCTCATGCTATCAGAAGGGTCTCAGGAATGGAATGGGAAGGAGTTAGATATCACATTTCATGCTAAAGGGAGGGTCTCAGGTTTGGAAGGGGAAGGATTTGGATATCACATCTCATGTTATCGGAAGGATCTCACGTTTGGTATTAGAAGTATTGAGATATCATATCTCATGCTATAGGAAGGGTCTCAGGATTGGAATGGGAAGGAGTTGGATATCACATCTCATGCTATAGGGAGGGTCTCAGGATTGGAATGGGAAGGACTTAGATATCACATATCATGCTATAGGGAGGGTCTCAGTTTTGATATTAGAAGCATTGAGATATCACATCTCATGCTATCGGAAGTGTCTCAGGATTGGAATGGGAAGGAGCTGGATATCACATCTCATGCTAAAGGAAGGGTCTCAGGTTTGGAACGAGAAGGATTTGGATATCACATCTCATGTTATAGGAAGGGTCTCAGGTTTGGTATAAGCATTGAGATATCACATCTCTGCTATCGGAAGTGTCTCAGGATTGGAATGGGAAGGAGTTGGATATCCCATCTCATGTTATAGGACGGGTCTCAGGTTTGTTATTAGAATCATTGAGATATCATATTGCATGCTGTAGGAAGGGTCTAAGGGTTGGAATGTGAAGGACTTGGATATCACATCTCATGCTATAGATAGGCTCTTAGGTTTGGAAAGGGAAGGAGTTGGATATCACATTTCATGTTAGAGGAAGGATCTCAGGTTTGGTATTAGAAGCATTGAGATATCACATCTCATGCTATAGGAAGGGTCTCAGGATTGGAATGGGAAGGAGTTGGATATCACATCTCATGATAAAGGACGGGTCTAAGGTTTGGAAGGGGAAGGATTTGGATATCACATCTCATGTTATATTACGGGTCTCAGGTTTGGTATTAGAAGCATTGAGATATCAAGTCTCATAGTATAGGAAGGGTCTCAGAATTGGAATGGGAAGGAGTTGGATATCCCATCTCATGTTATAGGAAGAGTCTCTGGTTTGGTATTAGAATCATTGAGATATTCACATCGCATGCTGTAGGAAGGGTCTAAGGATTGGAATGGGATGGACTTGGATATCACATCTCATGCTATAGGTAGGCTCTCAGGTTTGGTATAAGCATTGAGATATCACATCTCATGCTATAGGAAGGGTCTCAGAATTGGAATGGGAAGGAGTTGGATATCACATCTCAAGCTATAGGAAGGGTCTCAGTATTGGAATGGGAAGGACTTGGATATCACATCTCATGCTATAGGAAGGCTCTCAGGTTTGGAAGGGGAAAGAGTTGGATATCTCATTTCATGTTAGAGGTAGGATCTCAGGTTTGGTATTAGAGGCATTGAGATATCACATCTCATGCTATCAGAAGGGTCTCAGGAATGGAATGGGAAGGAGTTAGATATCACATTTCATGCTAAAGGGAGGGTCTCAGGTTTGGAAGGGGAAGGATTTGGATATCACATCTCATGTTATCGGAAGGATCTCACGTTTGGTATTAGAAGTATTGAGATATCATATCTCATGCTATAGGAAGGGTCTCAGGATTGGAATGGGAAGGAGTTGGATATCACATCTCATGCTATAGGGAGGGTCTCAGGATTGGAATGGGAAGGACTTAGATATCACATATCATGCTATAGGGAGGGTCTCAGTTTTGATATTAGAAGCATTGAGATATCACATCTCATGCTATCGGAAGTGTCTCAGGATTGGAATGGGAAGGAGCTGGATATCACATCTCATGCTAAAGGAAGGGTCTCAGGTTTGGAACGAGAAGGATTTGGATATCACATCTCATGTTATAGGAAGGGTCTCAGGTTTGGTATAAGCATTGAGATATCACATCTCTGCTATCGGAAGTGTCTCAGGATTGGAATGGGAAGGAGTTGGATATCCCATCTCATGTTATAGGACGGGTCTCAGGTTTGTTATTAGAATCATTGAGATATCATATTGCATGCTGTAGGAAGGGTCTAAGGGTTGGAATGTGAAGGACTTGGATATCACATCTCATGCTATAGATAGGCTCTTAGGTTTGGAAAGGGAAGGAGTTGGATATCACATTTCATGTTAGAGGAAGGATCTCAGGTTTGGTATTAGAAGCATTGAGATATCACATCTCATGCTATAGGAAGGGTCTCAGGATTGGAATGGGAAGCAGTTGGATATCACATCTCATGCTATAGGAAGGGTCTCAGGTTTGGTATAAGGATTGAGATATCACATCTCATGATATAGGACGGGTCTCAGGATTGGAATGGAAGGAGTTGGATATCACATCTCATGTTATAGGAAGGATCTCAGGTTTGGTATTAGAAGCATTGAGACATCACATCTCATGCTATAGGAAGGGTCTCAGGGTTGGAATGGGAAGGAGTTGGATATCACATCTCATTCAATAGGAAGGGTCTCAGGTTTGGAATGGGAAGGAATTGGATATCACATCTCATGTTATAGGAAGGATCTCAGGTTTGGTATTAGAAGCATTGAGATATCACATCTCATGCTATAGGAAGGGTCTCAGGATTGGAATGTGAAGGATTTGGATATCACATCTCATGCTAAAGGAAGGGTCTCAGGTTTGGTAGAAGCATTGAGATATCACGTCGCTGCTATCGGAAGGGTCTCAGGATTGGATTGGGAAGGAGTTGGATATCCCTTCTCATGCTATAGGAAGGGTCTCAGGATTTGAATGGCAAGGAGTTGGATATCACATCTCATGCCATAGGAAGGGTCTCAGGTTTGGTATAAGCATTGAGATATCACATCTCTGCTATCGGAAGGGTCTCAGGATTGGATTGGGAAGGAGTTGGATATACCTTCTCATGCTATAGGAAGTGTCTCAGGTTGGAATGGGAAGAAGTTGGATATCACATCTCATGTTATAGGAAGGGTCTCAGGATTGGAATGGGAAGGATTTGGATATCACATCTCTTGCTATAGGAAGGGTCTCAGGATTGGAATGGGTAGGAGTTGGATATTACTTTCTTGCTATAGGAAGGGTCTCATGTTTGGAATGGGAAGGAGTTGGATATCACATATGCTATAGTTATTGTCTCAGGTTTGGAACGGGAAGGAGTTGGATATCACATCTCATGTTATAGGAAGGGTCTCAGGTTTGGTATAAGCATTGAGATATCACATCTCTGCTATCGGAAGCGGCTCAGGATTGGAATGGGAAGGAGTTGGATATCCCATCTCATGTTATAGGAAGAGTCTCTGGTTTGGTATTAGAATCATTGAGATATCACATCGCATGCTGTAGGAAGGGTCTAAGGATTGGAATGGGATGGACTTGGATATCACATCTCATGCTATAGGTAGGCTCTCAGGTTTGGTATAAGCATTGAGATATCACATCTCATGCTATAGGAAGGGTCTCAGAATTGGAATGGGAAGGAGTTGGATATCACATCTCAAGCTATAGGAAGGGTCTCAGTATTGGAATGGGAAGGACTTGGATATCACATCTCATGCTATAGGAAGGCTCTCAGGTTTGGAAGGGGAAAGAGTTGGATATCTCATTTCATGTTAGAGGTAGGATCTCAGGTTTGGTATTAGAGGCATTGAGATATCACATCTCATGCTATCAGAAGGGTCTCAGGAATGGAATGGGAAGGAGTTAGATATCACATTTCATGCTAAAGGGAGGGTCTCAGGTTTGGAAGGGGAAGGATTTGGATATCACATCTCATGTTATCGGAAGGATCTCACGTTTGGTATTAGAAGTATTGAGATATCATATCTCATGCTATAGGAAGGGTCTCAGGATTGGAATGGGAAGGAGTTGGATATCACATCTCATGCTATAGGGAGGGTCTCAGGATTGGAATGGGAAGGACTTAGATATCACATATCATGCTATAGGGAGGGTCTCAGTTTTGATATTAGAAGCATTGAGATATCACATCTCATGCTATCGGAAGTGTCTCAGGATTGGAATGGGAAGGAGCTGGATATCACATCTCATGCTAAAGGAAGGGTCTCAGGTTTGGAACGAGAAGGATTTGGATATCACATCTCATGTTATAGGAAGGGTCTCAGGTTTGGTATAAGCATTGAGATATCACATCTCTGCTATCGGAAGTGTCTCAGGATTGGAATGGGAAGGAGTTGGATATCCCATCTCATGTTATAGGACGGGTCTCAGGTTTGTTATTAGAATCATTGAGATATCATATTGCATGCTGTAGGAAGGGTCTAAGGGTTGGAATGTGAAGGACTTGGATATCACATCTCATGCTATAGATAGGCTCTTAGGTTTGGAAAGGGAAGGAGTTGGATATCACATTTCATGTTAGAGGAAGGATCTCAGGTTTGGTATTAGAAGCATTGAGATATCACATCTCATGCTATAGGAAGGGTCTCAGGATTGGAATGGGAAGGAGTTGGATATCACATCTCATGATAAAGGACGGGTCTAAGGTTTGGAAGGGGAAGGATTTGGATATCACATCTCATGTTATATTACGGGTCTCAGGTTTGGTATTAGAAGCATTGAGATATCAAGTCTCATAGTATAGGAAGGGTCTCAGAATTGGAATGGGAAGGAGTTGGATATCCCATCTCATGTTATAGGAAGAGTCTCTGGTTTGGTATTAGAATCATTGAGATATTCACATCGCATGCTGTAGGAAGGGTCTAAGGATTGGAATGGGATGGACTTGGATATCACATCTCATGCTATAGGTAGGCTCTCAGGTTTGGTATAAGCATTGAGATATCACATCTCATGCTATAGGAAGGGTCTCAGAATTGGAATGGGAAGGAGTTGGATATCACATCTCAAGCTATAGGAAGGGTCTCAGGATTGGAATGGGAAGGAGTTGGATATCACATCTCATGCTATAGGAAGGGTCTCAGATTTGGTATAAGCATTGATATATCACATCTCATGCTATAGGAAGGATCTCAGGATTGGAATGGAAGGAGTTGGATATCACATCTCATGTTATAGGAAGGATCTCAGGTTTGGTATTAGAAGCATTGAGACATCACATCTCATGCTATAGGAAGGTTCTCAGGATTGGAATGGGAAGGAGTTGGATCTCAAATCTCATGCTATAGGAAGGGTCTCAGGATTGGAATGGGAAGGGGTTGAATATGACATCTCATGCCGTAGGAAGGGTCTCAGGTTTGGTATAAACATTGAGATATCACATCTCTGCTATCAAAAGGGTCTCAGGATTGGAATTGGAAGGAGTTGGATATCCCATCTCATGTTATAGGAAGAGTCTCAGGTTTGGTATTAGAAGCATTGAGATATCACATCTCATGCTATAGGAAGTGTCTCAGGATTGGAATGGGAAGGACTTGGATATCACATCTCATGCTATATGTAGGGTCTCAAGTTTGACATTAGAAGCATTGAGATATCACATCTCATGCTATAGGAAGGGTCTGAGGATTGGAATGGGAAGGAGTTGGATATCACATCTCCTGCTATGGGAAGGGTCTCAGGTTTGGTATAAGCAGTGAGATATCACATCTCATGCTATAGGAAGTGTCTCAGGATTGGAATGGGAAGGAGTTGGATATCACATCTCATGTTATAGGAAGGATCTCAGGTGTGGTATAAGCATTGAGATATCACATCTCTGCTATCGGAAGGGTCTCAAGATTGGAATGGGAAGGAGTTGGATATTCCCATCTCATGTTATAGGAAGGGTCTCAGGTTTGGTATTAGAAGCATTGAGATATCACATCTCATGCTATAGGAAGGGTCTCAGGATTGGAATGGGAAGGACTTGGATATCACATCTCATGCTATAGGGAGGGTCTCAAGTTTGATATTAGAAGCTTTGAGATATCACATCTCATGATATCGGAAGGGTCTCATGATTGGAATGGGAAGGAGTTGGATATCACATCTCATGATAAAGGAAGGGTCTAAGGTTTGGAAGGGGAAGGATTTGGATATCACATCTCATGTTATATTACGGGTCTCAGGTTTGGTATTAGAAGCATTGAGATATCAAGTCTCATAGTATAGGAAGGGTCTCAGAATTGGAATGGGAAGGAGTTGGATATCCCATCTCATGTTATAGGAAGAGTCTCTGGTTTGGTATTAGAATCATTGAGATATTCACATCGCATGCTGTAGGAAGGGTCTAAGGATTGGAATGGGATGGACTTGGATATCACATCTCATGCTATAGGTAGGCTCTCAGGTTTGGTATAAGCATTGAGATATCACATCTCATGCTATAGGAAGGGTCTCAGAATTGGAATGGGAAGGAGTTGGATATCACATCTCAAGCTATAGGAAGGGTCTCAGTATTGGAATGGGAAGGACTTGGATATCACATCTCATGCTATAGGAAGGCTCTCAGGTTTGGAAGGGGAAAGAGTTGGATATCTCATTTCATGTTAGAGGTAGGATCTCAGGTTTGGTATTAGAGGCATTGAGATATCACATCTCATGCTATCAGAAGGGTCTCAGGAATGGAATGGGAAGGAGTTAGATATCACATCTCATGCTAAAGGGAGGGTCTCAGGTTTGGAAGGGGAAGGATTTGGATATCACATCTCATGTTATAGGAAGGATCTCAGGTTTGGTATTAGAAGCATTGAGATATCACATCTCATGCTATCGGAAGGATCTCAGGTTTGGTATTAGAAGCATTGAGATATCACATCTCATGCTATCAGAAGAGTCTCAGGATTGGAATAGTAACATGTTACTGACCCTTCCTATAGCTTGAGATGTGATATCCAACTCCTTCCCTTTCCAATCCTGAGACCCTTCCTATAGCATGAGATGTGATATCTCAATGCTTCTAATACCAAACCTGAGATCCTTCCTATAACATGAGATGTGATATCCAAATCCTTCCACTTCCAAACCTGAGACCCTCCCTTTAGCATGAGATGTGATATCCGACTCCTTCCCATTCCAATCCTGAGACCCTTCTGATAGCATGAGATGTGATATCTCAATGCCTATAATACCAAACCTGAGATCCTTCCGATAGCATGAGATGTGATATCTCAATGCTTCTAATACCAAACCTGAGATCCTTCCTATAACATGAAATGTGATATCCAAATCCTTCCAAATCCAATCCTGATACCCTTCCGATAGCATGAGATGTGATATCCCAATGCTTCTACAAAACCTGAAACCCATACATGGCATGAGATTTGATATCAAACTCCTTCCCATTCCAATCCTGAGACACTTCCTATAGCATGAGATGTGATATCTCAATGCTTCTAATACCAAACCTGAGACTCTTCCTATAACATGAGATGGGATATCCAACTCCTTCCCATTCCAATCCTGAGACCCTTCCGATAGCAGAGATGTGATATCTCAATGCTTATACCAAACCTGAGACCCTTCCTATGGCATGAGATGTCATATACAACTCCTTCCCATTCCAATCCTGAGACCCTTCCTATAGCATGAGATGTGATATCTCAATGCTTATACCAAACCTGAGACCCATACATGGCATGAGATGTGATATCAAACTCCTTCCCATTCCAATCCTGAGACCATTCCTATAGCATGAGATGTGATATCTCAATGCTTCTAATACCAAACCTGAGACTCTTCCTATAACATGAGATGGGATATCCAACTCCTTCCCATTCCAATCCTGAGACCCTTCCGATAGCAGAGATGTGATATCTCAATGCTTATACCAATCCTGAGACCCTTCCTATAGCATGAGATGTGATGTCTCAATGCTTCTAATACCAAACCTGAGATCCTTCCTATAACATCAGATGTGATATCCAACTCCTTCCCATTCCAATCCTGAGACCCTTCCTATAGCATGAGATGTGATATCTCAATGTTCTTACCAAACCTGAGACCCTTCCTATAGCATGAGATGTGATATCCAACTCCTTCCCATTCCAATCCTGAGACCCTTCCTATAGCATTAGATGTGATATCTCAATGCCTCTAATACCAAATCTGAGATCCTTCCTCTAACATGAAATGTGATATCCAACTCCTTCCCTTTCCAAACCTGAGAGCCTACCTATAGCATGAGATGTGATATCCAAGACCTTCCCATTCCAATCCTTAGACCCTTCCTACAGCATACAATATGATATCTCAATGATTCTAATAACAAACCTGAGACCCGTCCTATAACATGAGATGTGATATCCAACTCCTTCCCATTCCAATCCTGAGACACTTCCGATAGCAGAGATGTGATATCTCAATGCTTATTCCAAACCTGAGACCCTTCCTATAGCATGAGATGTGATATCCAACTCCTTCCCGTTCCAAACCTGAGACCCTTCCTATAGCATATGTGATATCCAACTCCTTCCCATTCCAAACATGAGACCCTCCCTATAGCATGATATGTGATATCTAAGTCCTTCCCATTCCAATCCTGAGACCCTTCCTATAGCATGAGATGTGATATCTGAATGCCTCTAATACCAAACCTGAAATCCTTCCTCTAACATGAAATGTCATATCCAACTCCTTCCCTTTCCAAACCTGAGAGCCTACCTATAGCATGAGATGTGATATCCAAGACCTTCCCATTCCAATCCTTAGACCCTTCCTACAGCATACAATATGATATCTCAATGATTCTAATAACAAACCTGAGACCCGTCCTATAACATGAGATGTGATATCCAACTCCTTCCCATTCCAATCCTGAGACACTTCCGATAGCAGAGATGTGATATCTCAATGCTTATTCCAAACCTGAGACCCTTCCTATAGCATGAGATGTGATATCCAACTTCTTCCCGTTCCAAACCTGAGACCCTTCCTATAGCATATGTGATATCCAACTCCTTCCCATTCCAAACATGAGACCCTTCCTATAGCAAGAATGTAATATCCAACTCCTTCCCATTCCAATCCTGAGACCCTTCCTACAGCATGCGATGTGATATCTCAATGCTTCTAATACCAAACCTGAGACCCGTCCTATAACATGAGATGGGATATCCAACTCCTTCCCGTTCCAAACCTGAGACCCTTCCTATAGCATGAGATGTGATATCCAACTCCTTCCCATCCCAATCCTGAGACACTTCCGATTGCAGAGATGTGATATCTCAATGCTTATACCAAACCTGAGACTCTTCCTATAACATGAGATGTGATATCCAACTCCTTCCCGTTCCAAACCTGAGACCCTTCCTATAGCATAAGATGTGATATCCAACTCCTTCCCATTCAAATCCTTAGACCCTTCCGATAGCATGAGATGTGATATCTCAATGCTTCTAATACCAAACCTGAGATCCTTCCTATAACATGAGATGTGATATCCAAATCCTTCCCCTTCCAAACCTGAGACCCTCCCTTTAGCATGAGATGTGATATCCAACTCCTTCCCATTCCAATCCTGAGACCCTTCTGATAGCATGAGATGTGATATCTCAATGCCTCTAATACCAAACCTGAGATCCTACCTCTAACATGAAATATGATATCCAACTCCTTCCCTTTCCAAACCTGAGATCCTGCCTATAGCATGAGATGTGATATCCAAGTCCTTCCCATTCCAATCCTGAGACCCTTCCTATAGCATGAGATGTGATATCTCAATGCTTATACCAAACCTGAGACCCTTCCTATGGCTTGAAATGCCATATACAACTCCTTCCCATTCCAATCCTGAGACCCTGCTTATAGCATGAGATGTGATATCTCAATGCTTCTAATACCAAACCTGAGATCTTTCCTATAACTTGAGATGTGATATCCAACTCCTTCCCATTCCAATCCTGAGACCATTCCTATAGCATGAGATGTGATATCTCAATGCTTATACCAAACCTGAGACCGTTCCTATAGCTTGAGATGTGATATCCAACTCCTTCCCCTTCCAAACCTGAGAGCCTTCCTATAGCATGAGATATGATATCCAAGTCCTCTCCATTCCAATCCTGAGACCCTTCCTATAACATGAGATGTGATATCCAACTCCTTCCCATTCCAACCTGAAACCCTTCCTATAGCATGAAATGGGATATCCAACTCCTTGCAAATCCAATCCTGATACCCTTCCGATAGCATGAGATGTGATATCCCAATGCTTCTACCAAACCTGAGACCCATACTATGGCATGAGATGTGATATCAAACTCCTTCCTATTCCAACCTGAGACCCTTCCTATAGCATGAGATGGGATATCCAACTCCTTCCAAATCCAATCCTGAAATCCTTCCGATAGCATGAGATGTGATATCCCAATGCTTCTACCAAACCTGAGACCCATACTATGGCATGAGATGTGATATCCAACTCCTTCCCATTCCAATTCTGAGACTCTTCTGATAGCATGAGATGTGATATCTCAATGCCTCTAATACCAAACCTGAGATCCTACCTCTAACATGAAATGTGATATCCAACTCTTTCCCGTTGCAAACCTGAGAGCCTTCCTATAGCATGAGATGTGATATCCAAGTCCTTCCCATTCCAATCCTGAGACCCTTCCTATAACATGAGATGTGATATCCAACTCCTTCCCATTCCAACCTGAGACCCTTCCTATAACATGAGATGGGATATCCAACTCCTTCCAAATCCAATCCTGATACCCTTCCGATAGCATGAGATGTGATATCCCAATGCTTCTACCAAACCTGAGACCCATACTATGGCATGAGATGTGATATCAAACTCCTTCCCATTCCAATCCTGTGACCCTTCCTATAGCTTGAGATGTGATATCCAACTCCTTCCCATTCCAATTCTGAGACCCTTCCTATACAATGAGACTTGATATCTCAATGCTTCTAATACCAAACCTGAGACAAGTCCTATAACATGAGATGTGATATCCAAATCCTTCCCCTTCCAAACCTTAGACCCTTCCTTTATCATGAGATGTGATATCCAACTCCTTCCCATTCCAATCCTGAGACTCTTCCTATAGCATGAGATGTGATATCTCAATGCTTCTAATACCAAACCTGAGACCCTTCCTATAACATGAGATGGGAATATCCAACTCCTTCCCATTCCAATCCTGAGACCCTTCCGATAGCAGAGATGTGATATCTCAATGCTTATACCAAACCTGAGATCCTTCCTATAACATGAGATGTGATATCCAACTCCTTCCCATTCCAATCCTGAGACAATTCCTATAGCATGAGATATGATATCTCACTGCTTATACCAAACCTGAGACCCTTCCTATAGCATGAGATGTGATATCCAACTCCTTCCCATTCCAATCCCGAGACCCTTATGATAGCATGAAATGTGATATCTCAATGCCTCTAATACCAAACCTGAGATCCTTCCTATAACATGAGATGTGATATCCAAATCCTTCCCCTTCCAAACCTGAGACCCTCCCTTTAGCATGAGATGTGATATCCAACTCCTTCCCATTCCAATCCTGAGACCCTTCTGATAGCATGAGATGTGATATCTCAATGCCTCTAATACCAAACCTGATATCCTACCTCTAACATGAAATGTGATATCCAACTCCTTCCCTTTCCAAACCTGAGACCCTGCCTATAGCATGAGATGTGATATCCAAGTCCTTCCCATTCCAATCCTGAGACCCTTCCTATAGCATGTGATGTGATATCTCAATGCTTATACCAAACCTGAGACCCTTCCTATGGCATGAGATGTCATATACAACTCCTTCCCATTCCAATCCTGAGACCCTTCCTATAGCATGTGATGTGATATCTCAATGCTTATACCAAACCTGAGACCCTTCCTATAGCTTGAGATGTGATATCCAACTCCTTCCCATTCCAAACCTGAGATCCTTCCGATAGCATGAGATGTGATATCTCAATGCTTCTAATACCAAACCTGAGCTCCTTCTTATAACATGAGATGTGATATCCAAATCCTTCCCCTTCCAAACCTGAGACCCTCCCTTTAGCATGAGATGTGATATCCAACTCCTTCCCATTCCAATCCTGAGACCCTTCTGATAGCATGAGATGTGATATCTCAATGCCTCTAATACCAAACCTGAGATCCTACCTCTAACATGAAATGTGATATCCAACTCTTTCCCCTTCCAAACCTGAGAGCCTTCCTATAGCATGAGATTTGATATCCAACTCCTTCCCGTTCCAAACCTGAGACCCTTCCTATAGCATGAGATGTGATATCCAACTCCTTCCCATCCCAATCCTGAGACATTTCCGATTGCAGAGATGTGATATCTCAATGCTTATACCAAACCTGAGACTCTTCCTATAACATGAGATGTGATATCCAACTCCTTCCCGTTCCAAACCTGAGACCCTTCCTATAGCATGAGATGTGATTTCCAACTCCTTCCCATTCCAATCCTGAGACCCTTCCGATAGCATGAGATGTGATATCTCAATGCTTCTAATACCAAACCTGAGATCCTTCCTATAACATGTGATGTGATATCCAAATTCTTCCCCTTCCAAACCTGAGACCCTCCCTTTAGCATGAGATGTGATATCCAACTCCTTCCCATTCCAATCCTGAGACCCTTATGATAGCATGAGATGTGATATCTCAATGCCTCTAATACCAAACCTGAGATCCTTCCTATAACATGAGATGTGATATCCAAATCCTTTCCCTTCCAAACCTGAGACCCTCCCTTTAGCATGAGATGTGATATCCAACTCCTTCCAATTCCAATCCTGAGACCCTTCTTATAGCATGAGATGTGATATCTCAATGCCTCTAATACCAAACCTGATATCCTACCTCTAACATGAAATGTGATATCCAACTCCTTCCCTTTCCAAACCTGAGACCCTGCCTATAGCATGAGATGTGATATCCAAGTCCTTCCCATTCCAATCCTGAGACCCTTCCTATAGCATGTGATGTGATATCTCAATGCTTATGCCAAACCTGAGACCCTTCCTATGACATGAGATGTCATATACAACACCTTCCCATTCCAATCCTGAGACCCTTCCTATAGCATGTGATGTGATATCTCAATGCTTATACCAAACCTGAGACCCTTTCTATAGCTTGAGATTTGATATCCAACTCCTTCCCATTCCAATCCTGAGACCCTTCCTATAGCATGAGATGTGATATCTCAATACTTCTAATACCAAACCTGAGATCCTTCCGATAACATGAGATGTGATATCCAAATCCTTCCCCTTCCAAACCTGAGACCCTCCCTTTAGCATGAGATGTGATATCCAACTCCTTCCCATTCCAATCCTGAGACCCTTCTGATAGCATGAGATGTGATATCTCAATGCTTCTAATACCAAACCTGAGATCCTTCTGATAGCATGAGATGTGATATCTCAATGCTTCTAATACCAAACCTGAGCTCCTTCTTATAACATGAGATGTGATATCCAAATCCTTCCCCTTCCAAACCTGAGACCCTCCCTTTAGCATAAGATGTGATATCCAACTCCTTCCCATTCCAATCCTGAGACCCTTCTGATAGCATGAGATGTGATATCTCAATGCCTCTAATACCAAACCTGAGATCCTACCTCTAACATGAAATGTGATATCCAACTCTTTCCCCTTCCAAACCTGAGAGCCTTCCTATAGCATGAGGTGTGATATCCAACTCCTTCCCATTCCAACCTGAGACCCTTTCTATAGCATGAGATGGGATATCCAACTCCTTCCAAATCCAATCCTGATACCCTTCCGATAGCATGAGATGTGATATCCCAATGCTTATACCAAACCTGAGACCCATACTATGGCATGAGATGTGATATCAAACTCCTTCCCATTCCAATCCTGAGACCCTTCCTATAGCTTGAGATGTGATATCCAACTCCTTCCAATTCCAATTCTGAGACCCTTCCTATACCATGAGACTTGATATCTCAATGCTTCTAATACCAAACCTGAGACCCGCCCTATAACATGAGATGTGATATCCAAATCCTTCCCCTTCCAAACCTTAGACCCTTCCTTTATCATGAGATGTGATATCCAACTCCTTCCCATTCCAATCCTGAGACCCTTCCGATATCATGAGATGTGATATCTCAATGCTTCTAATATCAAACTTGAGACCCTCCCTATAGCATGAGATGTGATATCCAAGTCCTTCCCATTCCAATCCTGAGACCCTTCCTATAGCATGAGATGTGATGTCTCAATGCTTCTAATACCAAACCTGAGACCCTTCCTATAACATGAGATGGGAATATCCAACTCCTTCCCATTCCAATCCTGAGACCCTTCCGATAGCAGAGATGTGATATCTCAATGCTTATACCAAACCTGAGATCCTTCCTATAACATGAGATGTGATATCCAACTCCTTTCCATTCCAATCATGAGACACTTCCTATAGCATGAGATGTGATATCTCACTGCTTATACCAAACCTGAGACCTTTCCTATAGCATGAGATGTGATATCCAACTCCTTCCCATTCCAATCCTGAGACCCTTCCTATAGCATGAGATGTGATATCTCAATGCTTCCAATATCAAACGTGAGACCCTCCCTATAGCATGAGATGTGATATCCAAGTCCTTCCGATTCCAATCCTGAGACACTTCCTATAGCATGAGATGTGATATCTCAATGCTTTAATACCAAACCTGAGACTCTTCCTATAACATGAGATGGGATATCCAACTCCTTCCCATTCCAATCCTGAGACCTTTCCGATAGCAGAGATGTGATATCTCAATGCTTATACTAAAAATGAGACCCTTCCTACGGCATGAGATGTCATATACAACTCCTTCCCATTCCAATCCTGAAACCCTTCCTATAGCATGAGATGTGATATCTCAATGCTTATACAAAACCAGAGACCCTTCCTATAGCATGAGATGTGATATCCAACTCCTTCCCATTCCAATCCTGAGACCCTTCCTATAGCATGAGATGTGATGTCTCAATGCTTCTAATACCAAACCTGAGATCCTTCCTATAACATGAGATGTGATATCCAACTCCTTCCATTCCAATCCTGAGACGCTTCCTATAGCATGAGATGTGATATCTCAATGCCTCTAATACCAAACCTGAGATCCTTCCTCTAACATGAAATGTGATATCCAACTCCTTCCCTTTCCAAACCTGAGAGCCTATCCATAGCATGAGATGTGATATCCAAGTCCTTCCCATTCCAATCCTTAGACCCTTCCTACAGCATGCAATATGATATCTCAATGATTCTAATAACAATCCTGAGACCCGTCCTATAACATGAGATGGGATATCCAACTCCTTCCCATTCCAATCCTGAGACACTTCCGATAGCAGAGATGTGATATCTCAATGCTTATACCAAACCTGAGACCCTTCCTATAACATGAGATCGGCTATCCAACTCCTTCCCGTTCCAAACCTGAGACCCTTCCTTTAGCATGAGATGTGATATCCAGCTCCTTCCCATTCCAATCCTGAGACACTTCCGATAGCATGAGATGTGATATCTCAATGCTTCTAATATCAAAACTGAGACCCTCCCTATAGCATGATATGTGATATCTAAGTCCTTCCCATTCCAATCCTGAGACCCTTCCTATAGCATGAGATGTGATATCTCAATGCTTCTACCAAACCTGAGACCCTTCCTTTAGCATGAGATGTGATATCCAACTCCTTCCCATTCCAATCCTGAGACCCTTCATATAGCATGAGATGTGATATCTCAATACTTCTAATACCAAACCTGAGATCCTTCCGATAACATGAGATGTGATATCCAAATCCTTCCCCTTCCAAACCTGAGACCCTCCCTTTAGCATGAGATGTGATATCCAACTCCTTCCCATTCCAATCCTGAGAACCTTCTGATAGCATGAGATGTGATATCTCAATGCTTCTAATACCAAACCTGAGATCCTTCCGATAGCATGAGATGTGATATCTCAATGCTTCTAATACCAAACCTGAGATCCTTCCTATAACATGAGATGTGATATCCAAATCCTTCCCCTTCCAAACCTGAGACCCTCCCTTTAGCATGAGATGTGATATCTCATTGCCTCTAATACCAAACCTGAGATCCTACCTCTAACATGAAATGTGATATCCAACTCTTTCCCCTTCCAAACCTGAGAGCCTTCCTATAGCATGAGATGTGATATCCAAGTCCTTCCCATTCCAATCCTGAGACCCTTCCTATAACATGAGATGTGAAATCCAACTCCTTCCCATTCCAACCTGAGACCCTTCCTATAGCATGAGATGTGATATCTCAATGCCTCTAATACCAAACCTGAGATCCTTCCTCTAACATGAAATGTGATATCCAACTCCTTCCCTTTCCAAACCTGAGAGCCTATCTATAGCATGAGATGTGATATCCAAGTCCTTCCCATTCCAATCCTTAGACCCTTCCTACAGCATGCAATATGATATCTCAATGATTCTAATAACAAACCTGAGACCCGTCCTATAACATGAGATGGGATATCCAACTCCTTCCCATTCCAATCCTGAGACACTTCCTATAGCAGAGATGTGATATCTCAATGCTTATACCAAACCTGAGACCCTTCCTATAACATGAGATGTGATATCCAACTCCTTCCCGTTCCAAACCTGAGACCCTTCCTTTAGCATGAGATGTGATATCCAGCTCCTTCCCATTCCAAACCTGAGACACTTCCGATAGCATGAGATGTGATATCTCAATGCTTCTAATATCAAAACTGAGACCCTCCCTATAGCATGATATGTGATATCTAAGTCCTTCCCATTCCAATCCTGAGACCCTTCCTATAGCATGAGATGTGATATATCAACGCTTCTACCAAACCTGAGACCCTTCCTTTAGCATGAGATGTGATATCCAACTCCTTCCCATTCCAATCCTGAGACCCTTCCTATAGCATGAGATGTGATATCTCAATACTTCTAATACCAAACCGGAGATCCTTCCGATAACATGAGATGTGATATCCAAATCCTTCCCCTTCCAAACAGGGAACCCTCCCTTTAGTATGAGATGTGATATCCAACTCCTTCCCATTCCAATCCTGAGACCATTCTGATAGCAGGAGATGTGATATCTCAATGCTTCTAATACCAAACCTGAGATCCTTCCTATAACATGAGATGTGATATCCAAATCCTTCCCCTTCCAAACCTGAGACCGTCCCTTTAGCATGAGATGTGATATCCAACTCCTTCCCATTCCAATCCTGAGACCCTTCTGATAGCATGAGATGTGATATCTCAATGCCTCTAATACCAAACCTGAGATCCTACCTCTAACATGAAATGTGATATCCAACTCTTTCCCCTTCCAAACCTGAGAGCCTTCCTATAGCATGAGATGTGATATCCAAGTCCTTCCCATTCCAATCATGAGACCCTTCCTATAACATGAGATGGGATATCCAACTCCTTCCCATTCCAATCCTGAGACCCTTCCTATAGCAGAGATGTGATATCTCAATGTTTATACCAAACCTGAGACCCTTCCTATGGCATGAGATGTCATGTACAACTCCTTCCCATTCCAATCCTGAGACCCTTCCTATAGCATGAGATGTGATGTCTCAATGCTTCTAATACCAAACCTGAGATCCTTCCTATAACATGAGATGTGATATCCAACTCCTTCCCATTCCAATCCTGAGACCCTTCCTATAGCATGAGATGTGATATCCAATGCTTATACCAAACCTGAGACCCTTCCTATAGCATGAGATGTGATATCCAACTCCTTCCCATTCCAATCCTGAGACCCTTCCTATAGCATGAGATGTGATATCCAACGCCTTCCCTTTCCAAACCTGAGAGCCTACCTATAGCATGAGATGTGATATCCAAGTCCTTCCCATTCCAATCCTTAGACCCTTCCTACAGCATGCAATATGATATCTCAATGATTCTAATAACAAACCTGAGACCCATCCTATAACATGAGATGGGATATCCAACTTCTTCCCATTCCAATCCTGAGACACTTCCGATAGCAGAGATGTGATATCTCAATCCTTATATCAAACCTGAGACGCTTCCTACAACATGAGATGTGATATCCAACTCCTTCCCGTTCCAAACCTGAGACCCTTCCTATACCATATGTGATATCCAACTCCTTCCCATTCCAAACATGAGACCCTTCCTATAGCAAGAATGTAATATCCAACTCCTTCCCATTCCAATCCTGAGACCATTCCTATAGCATGAGATGTGATATCTCAATGCTTCTAATACCAAACCTGAGATCCTTCCTATGACATGAGATGTGATATCCAATTCCTTCCCATTCCAAACCTGAGACCCTTCCTACAACATGCAATGTGATATCTCAATGCTTCTAATACCAAACCTGAGACCAGTCCTATAACATGAGATGGGATATCCAACTCCTTCCCGTTCCAAACCTGAGACCCTTGCTATAGCATGAGATGTGATATCTCAATGCTTCTAATGCCAAACCTGAGATCCTTCCGATAGCATGAGATGTGATATCTCAATGCTTCTAATACCAAACTTGAGATCCTTCCGATAGCATGAGATGTGATATCTCAATGCTTCTAATACCAATCCTGAGATCCTTCCTATAACATGAGATGTGATATCCAAATCCTTCCCCTTCCAAACCTGAGACCCTCCCTTTAGCATGAGTTCTCAGGTTTGGTATTAGAAGCATTGAGATATCACATCTCATGCTATAGGAAGGGTCTCAGGATTGGAATGGGAAGGACTTGGATGTCACATCTCATGCTATAGGGAGGGTCTCAAGTTTGATATTAGAAGCATTGAGATAACAAATCTCATGATATCGGAAGGGTCTCAGGATTGGAATGGGAAGGAGTTGGATATCACATCTCATGATAAAGGAAGGGTCTAAGGTTTGGAAGGGGAAGGATTTGGATATCACATCTCATGTTATAGGACGGGTCTCAGGTTTGGTATTAGAAGCATTGAGATATCAAGTCTCATGGTATAAGAAGGGTCTCAGAATTGGAATGGGAAGGAGTTGGATATCACATCTCAAGCTATAGGAAGCGTCTCAGGATTGGAATGGGAAGGAGTTTGATATCACATCTCATGCCATAGTATGGTTCTCAGGTTTGGTAGAAGCATTGGGATATCACATCTCATGCTATCGGAAGGGTATCAGTATTGGATTTGGAAGGAGTTGGATATCCCATCTCATGCTATAGGAAGGGTCTCAGGTTGGAATGGGAAGGAGTTGGATATCATATCTCATGCTATAGGAAGGTTCTCAGGTTTGGAAAGGGAAGGAGTTGGATATCACATTTCATGTTAGAGGAAGGATCTCAGGTTTGGTATTAGAGGCCTTGAGATATCACATCTCATGCTATCGGAAGGGTCTCAGGATTGGAATGGGAAGGAGTTGGATATCACATCTCAAGCTATAGGAAGGGTCTCAGGTTTGGTATAAGTATTGAGATATCACATCTCATGCTATAGGAAGGGTCTCTGGATTGGAATGGGAAGAAGTTGGATATCACATCTCATGCTATAGGAAGGGTCTCAGGTTTGGTATAAGCATTGAGATATCACATCTCATGCTATAGGAAGGGTCTCAGGATTGGAATGGGACGGAGTTGTACATGACATCTCATGCCATAGGAAGGGTCTCAGGTTTGGTATAAACATTGAGATATCACATCACATGCTATAGGAAGGGTCTCAGGATTGGAATGGGAAGGACTTGGATATCACATCTCATGCTATAGGCAGGGTCTCAGGTTTGGAAAGGGAAGGAGATGGATATCACATTTCATGTTAGAGGTAGGATCTCAGGTTTGGTATTAGAGGCATTGAGATATCACATCTCATGCTATCAGAAGGGTCTCAGGATTGGAATGGGAAGGAGTTGGATATCACATCTCATGCTAAAGGGAGGGTCTCAGGTTTGGAAGGGGAAGGATTTGGAAATCACATCTCATATTATAGGAAGGATCTCAGGTTTGGTATTAGAAGCATTGAGATATCACATCTCATGCTATCGGAAGGATCTCTGGTTTGGTATAAGAGGCATTGAGATATCACATCTCATGCTATCATAAGGGTCTCAGGATTGGAATGGGAAGGAGTTGGATATCACATCTCATGTTATAGGAAGGATCTCAGGTTTGGTATTAGAAGCATTGAGACATCACATCTCATGCTATAGGAAGGGTCTCAGGATTGGAATGGGAAGGAGTTGGATATCACATCTCATGCTATAGGAAGGGTCTCAGATTTGGTATAAGGATTGAGATATCACATCTCATGCTATAGGAAGGGTCTCAGGATTGGAATGGGAAGGAGTTGTATATGACATCTCAGGCCATAGGAAGGGTCTCAGGTTTGATATAAGAATTGAGATATCACATCTCTGCTATCGGAAGGGTCTCAGGATTGGAATGGGAAGGAGTTGGATATCCCATCTGAGTTGGATATCCCATCTCATGTTATAGGAAGGGTCTCAGGTTTGGTATTAGAAGCATTGAGATATCACATCTCATGCTTTAGGAAGGGTCTCAGGATTGGAATGGGGAGGACTTGGATGTCACATCTCATGCTATAGGGAGGGTCTCAAGTTTGATATTAGAAGCATTGAGATAACAAATCTCATGATATCGGAAGGGTCTCAGGATTGGAATGGGAAGGAGTTGGATATCACATCTCATGATAAAGGAAGGGTCTAAGGTTTGGAAGGGGAAGGATTTGGATATCACATCTCATGTTATAGGACGGGTCTCAGGTTTGGTATTAGAAGCATTGAGATATCAAGTCTCATGGTATAGGAAGGGTCTCAGAATTGGAATGGGAAGAAATTGGATATCACATCTCAAGCTATAGGAAGGGTCTCAGGATTGGAATGGGAAGGAGTTTGATATCACATCTCATGCCATAGTATGGGTCTCAGATTTGGTAGAAGCATTGGGATATCACATCTCATGCTATCGGAATGGTATCAGTATTGGATTTGGAAGGAGTTGGATATCCCATCTCATGCTATAGGAAAGGTCTCAGGTTGGAATGGGATGGAGTTGGATATCACATTTCATGTTATAGGAAGGGTCTCAGGTTTGGAATGGGAAGGAGTTGGATATCACATTTCATGTTAGAGGAAGGATCTCAGGTTTGGTATTAGAGGCCTTGAGATATCACATTTCATGTTATAGGAAGGGTCTCAGGTTTGGAATGGGAAGGAATTGGATATCACATCTCATGTTATAGGAAGGATCTCAGGTTTGGTATTAGAACCATTGAGATATCACATCTCATGCTATAGGAAGGGTCTCAGGATTGGAATGCGAAGGATTTGGATATCACATCTCATGCTAAAGGAAGGGTCTCAGGTTTGGTAGAAGCGTTGAGATATCACATCTCTGCTATCGGAAGGGTCTCAGGATTGGATTGGGAAGGAGTTGGATATCCCTTCCCATGCTATAAAAGGGTCTCAGGATTTGAATGGCAAGGAGTTGGATATCACATATCATGCCATAGGAAGGGTCTCAGGTTTGGTATAAGCATTGAGATATCACATCTCTGCTATCGGAAGGGTCTCCGGATTGGATTGCGAAGGAGTTGGATATCCCTTCTCATGCTATAGGAAGTGTCTCAGGTTGGAATGGGAAGGAGTTGGATATCACATCTCATGTTATAGGAAGGGTCTCAGGATTGGAATGGGAAGGATTTGGATATCACATCTCTTGCTATAGGAAGGGTCTCAGGATTGGAATGGGTAAGAGTTGGATATTACATTCTTGCTATAGGAAGGGTCTCATGTTTGGAATGGAAGGAGTTGGATATCACATATGCTATAGGAAGTGTCTCAGGTTTGGAACGGGAAGGAGTTGGATATCACATCTCATGTTAGAGGAAGGATCTCAGGTTTGGTATTAGAGGCCTTGAGATATCACATCTCATGCTATAGGAAGGGTCTCAGGTTTGGTATAAGCATTGAGATATCACATCTCATGCTATAGGAAGGGTCCCAGGATTGGAATGGGAAGGAGTTGTATATGACATCTCATGCCATAAGAAGGGTCTCAGGTTTGGTATAAGCATTGAGATATCACATCACATGCTATAGGAAGGGTCTCAGGATTGGAATGGGAAGGAATTGGATATCACAGCTCATGCTATAGGCAGGGTCTCAGGTTTGGAAAGGGAAGGAGATGGATATCACATTTCATGTTAGAGGTAGGATCTCAGGTTTGGTATTAGAGGCATTGAGATATCACATCTCATGCTATCAGAAGGGTCTCAGGATTGGAATGGGAAGGAGTTGTATATCACATCTCATGCTAAAGGGAGGGTCTCAGGTTTGGAAGGGGAAGGATTTGAATATCACATCACATGTTATAGGAAGGATCTCAGGTTTGGTATTAGAGGCATTGAGATATCACATCTCATGCTATCGGAAGGGTCTCAGGATTGGAATGGGAAGGAGTTGGATATCACATCTCATGCTATAGGAAGGGTCTCAGGTTTGGAACGGGAAGGAGTTGGATATCACATCTCGTGTTATAGGAAGAGTCTCAGGTTTGGTATAAGCATTGAGATATCACATCTCTGCAATTGGAAGTGTCTCAGGATTGGGATGGGAAGGATTTGGATATCACATCTCATGCTATAGGAAGGGTCTCAGGTTTGGAACGGGAAGGAGTTGGATATCACATCTCATGCTATAGGAAGGGTCTCAGGTTTGGAACGGGAAGGAGTTGGATATCACATCTCGTGTTATAGGAAGAGTCTCAGGTTTGGTATAAGCATTGAGATATCAAATCTCTGCAATCGGAAGTGTCTCAGGATTGGAACGGGAAGGAGTTGGATATCCCATCTCATGTTATAGGACTGGTCTCAGGGTTGGTATTAGAAGCATTGAGATATCACATCGCATGCTGTAGGAAGGGTCTCAGGTTTGGAATGGGAAGGAATTGGATATCACATCTCATGTAATAGGAAGGATCTCAGGTTTGGTATTAGAAGCATTGAGATATCACATCTCATGCTATAGGAATGGTCTCAGGATTGGAATGGGAAGGAGTTGGATATTACATTCTTGCTATGGGAAGGGTCTCATGTTTGGAATTGGAAGGAGTTGGATATCAATTATGCTATAGGAAGGGTCTCAGGTTTGGAATGGGAAGGAGTTGGATATCACATCTCATGTTATAGGAAGGGTCTCAGGTTGGTATACGCATTGAGATATCACATCTCTGCTATCGGAAGGGTCTCAGGATTGGAATGGGAAAGAGTTGGATATCCCATCTCATGTTATAGGACGGGTCTCAGGTTTGGTATTAGAAGCATTGAGATATCACATCTCATGCTATAGGAAGGGTCTCAGGATTGGAATGGGGAGGACTTGGATGTCACATCTCTTGCTATAGGGAGGGTCTCAAGTTTGATATTAGAAGCATTGAGATAACAAATCTCATGATATCGGAAGGGTCTCAGGATTGGAATGGGAAGGAGTTGGATATCACATCTCATGTTATAGGACGGGTCTCAGGTTTGGTATTAGAAGCATTGAGATATCAAGTCTCATGGTATAGGAAGGGTCTCAGAATTGGAATGGGAAGGAGTTGGATATCACATCTCAAGCTATAGGAAGGGTCTCAGGATTGGAATGGGAAGGCGTTTGATATCACATCTTATGCCATAGTATGGGTCTCAGGTTTGGTAGAAGCATTGGGATATCACATCTCATGCTATTGGAAGGGTATCAGTATTGGATTTGGAAGGAGTTGGATATCCCATCTCATGCTATAGGAAGGGTCTCAGGTTGGAATGGGAAGGAGTTGGATTTCACATTTCATGTTATAGGAAGGGTCTCAGGATTGGAATGGGAAGGACTTGGATATCATATCTCATGCTATAGGAAGGCTCTCAGGTTTGGAAGGGGAAGGAGTTGGATATCACATTTCATGTTAGAGGAAGGATCTCAGGTTTGGTATTAGAGGCCTTGAGATATCACATCTCATGCTATAGGAAGGGTCTCGGGATTGGAATGGGAAGGAGTTCGATATCACATCTCAAGCTATAGGAAGGGTCTCAGGTTTGGTATAAGCATTGAGATATCACATCTCATGCTATAGGAAGGGTCTCAGGATTGGAATGGGAAGGAGTTGGATATCACATCTCATATTATAGGAAAGATCTCAGGTTTGGTATTAGAAGCATTGAGACATCACATCTCATGTTATAGGAAGGGTCTTAGGATTGGAATGGGAAGAAGTTGGATATCACATCTCATGCTATAGGAAGGGTCTCAGGTTTGGTATAAGCATTGAGATATCACATCTCATGCTATAGGAAGGGTCTCAGGATTGGAATGGGAAGGAGTTGTATATGACATCTCATGCCATAGGAAGGGTCTCAGGTTTGGTATAAGTATTGAGATATCACATCACATGCTATAGGAAGGGTCTCAGGATTGGAATGGGAAGGACTTGAATATCACATCTCATGCTATAGGCAGGGTCTCAGGTTTGGAAAGGGAAGGAGATGGATATCACATTTCATGTTAGAGGTAGGATCTCAGGTTTGGTATTAGAGGCATTGAGATATCACATCTCATGCTATCAGAAGGGTCTCAGGATTGGAATGGGAAGGAGTTGGATATCACATCTCATGCTAAAGGGAGGGTCTCAGGTTCGGAAGGGGAAGGATTTGGATATCACATCTCATGTTATAGGAAGGATCTCAGGTTTGGTATTAGAAGCATTGAGATATCACATCTCATGCTATCGAAAGGATCTCAGGTTTGGTATTAGAAGCATTGAGATATCACATCTCATGCTATAGGAAGGGTCTCAGGATTGGAAAGGGAAGGAGTTGGATATCACAACTCATGATAAAGGAAGGGTCTAAGGTTTGGAAGGGGAAGGGTTTGGATATCACATCTCATGTTATAGGACGGGTCTCAGGTTTGGTATTAGAAGCATTGAGATATCAAGTCTCATGGTATAGGAGGGGTCTCAGAATTGGAATGGGAAGGAGTTGGATATCACATCTCATGTTATAGGAAGGGTCTCAGGTTTGGTATAAACATTGAGATATCACATCTCTACCATCGGAAGTGTCTCAGGATTGGAATGGGAAGGAGTTGGATATCCCATCTCATGTTATAGGACGGGTCTCAGGTTTTTTATTAAAATCATTGAGATATCATATTGCATGCTGTAGGAAGGGTCTAAGGATTGGAATGGGAAGGAGTTGGATATTCCCATCTCATGTTATAGGAAGGGTCTCAGGTTTGGTATTAGAAGCATTGAGATATCACATCTCATGCTATAGGAAGGGTCTCAGGATTGGAATGGGAAGGACTTGGATATCACATCTCATGCTATAGGGAGGGTCTCAAGTTTGATAGAAGCATTGAGATATCACATTTCATGATATCGGAAGGGTCTCAAGATTGGAATGGGAAGGAGTTGGATATCACATCTCATGATAAAGGAAGGGTCTAAGGTTTGGAAGGGGAAGGATTTGGATATCACATCTCATGTTATAGGACGGGTCTCAGGTTTGGTATTAGAAGCATTGAGATATCAAGTCTCATGGTATAGGAAGGGTCTCAGGATTAGAATGGGAAGGAGTTTGATATCACATCTCATGCCATAATATGGGTCTCAGGTTTGGTAGAAGCATTGGGATATCACATCTCATGCTATCGGAAGGGTATCGGGATTGGATTTGGAAGGAGTTGGATATCCCATCTCATGCTATAGGAAGGGTCTCAGGTTGGAATGGGAAGGAGTTGGATATCACATCTCATAGGAAGGGTCTCAGGATTGGAATGGGAAGGACTTGGATATCACATCTCATGCTATAGGAAGGCTCTCAGGTTTGCAAGGGGAAAGAGTTGGATATCACATTTCATGTTAGAGGTAGGATCTCAGGTTTGGTATTAGAAGCATTGAGATATCACATCTCATGCTATCAGAAGGATCTCAGGTTTGGTATAGAAGCATTGAGATATCATATCTTATGCTATCAGAAGGGTCTCAGGATTGGAATGGGATGGAGTTGGATATCACATCTCATGCTATAGGAAGGGTCTCAGGATTGGAATGGGAAGGAGTTGGATATCACATCTCATGTTATAGGAAGGGTCTCAGGTTTGGTATAAACATTGAGATATCACATCTCTACCATCGGAAGTGTCTCAGGATTGGAATGGGAAGGAGTTGGATATCCCATCTCATGTTATAGGACGGGTCTCAGGTTTTTTATTAAAATCATTGAGATATCATATTGCATGCTGTAGGAAGGGTCTAAGGATTGGAATGGGAAGGAGTTGGATATTCCCATCTCATGTTATAGGAAGGGTCTCAGGTTTGGTATTAGAAGCATTGAGATATCACATCTCATGCTATAGGAAGGGTCTCAGGATTGGAATGGGAAGGACTTGGATATCACATCTCATGCAATAGGGAGGGTCTCAAGTTTGATAGAAGCATTGAGATATCACATTTCATGATATCGGAAGGGTCTCAAGATTGGAATGGGAAGGAGTTGGATATCACATCTCATGATAAAGGAAGGGTCTAAGGTTTGGAAGGGGAAGGATTTGGATATCACATCTCATGTTATAGGACGGGTCTCAGGTTTGGTATTAGAAGCATTGAGATATCAAGTCTCATGGTATAGGAAGGGTCTCAGGATTAGAATGGGAAGGAGTTTGATATCACATCTCATGCCATAATATGGGTCTCAGGTTTGGTAGAAGCATTGGGATATCACATCTCATGCTATCGGAAGGGTATCGGGATTGGATTTGGAAGGAGTTGGATATCCCATCTCATGCTATAGGAAGGGTCTCAGGTTGGAATGGGAAGGAGTTGGATATCACATCTCATGTTATAGGAAGGGTCTCAGGATTGGAATGGGAAGGACTTGGATATCACATCTCATGCTATAGGAAGGCTCTCAGGTTTGCAAGGGGAAAGAGTTGGATATCACATTTCATGTTAGAGGTAGGATCTCAGGTTTGGTATTAGAAGCATTGAGATATCACATCTCATGCTATCAGAAGGATCTCAGGTTTGGTATAGAAGCATTGAGATATCATATCTTATGCTATCAGAAGGGTCTCAGGATTGGAATGGGAAGGAGTTGGATATCACATCTCATGCTAAAGGGAGGGTCTCAGGTTTGGAAGGGGAAGGATTTGGATATCACATCTCATGTTATAGGATGGATCTCAGGTTTGGTATTAGAAGTATTGAGATATCACATCTCATGTTATCGGAAGGATCTCAGGTTTGGTATTAGAAGTATTGAGATATCACATCTCATGCTATAGGAAGGGTCTCAGGATTGGAATGGGAAGGAGTTGGATATCACATCTCATGCTAAAGGAAGGGTCTCAGGTTTGGTAGAAGCATTGAGATATCACATCTCATGCTATAGGAAGGGTCTCAGGATTGGAATGGGAAGGACTTAGATATCACATATGCTATAGGGAGGGTCTCAGTTTTGATATTAGAAGCATTGAGATATCACATCTTATGCTATCAGAAGTGTCTCAGGATTGGAATGGGAAGGAGCTGGATACCACATCTCATGCTAAAGGAAGGGTCTCAGGTTTGGAACGGGAAGGAGTTGGATATCACATCTCATGTTATAGGAAGGGTCTCAGGTTTGGTATAAACATTGAGATATCACATCTCTGCTATCAGACGTGTCTCAGGATTGGAATGGGAAGGAGTTGGATATCCCATCTCATGTTATAGGACGGGTCTCAGGTTTTTTATTAGAATCATTGAGATATCATATTGCATGCTGTAGGAAGGGTCTAAGGATTGGAATGGGAAGGACTTGGATATCACATCTCATGCTATAGATTGGCTCTCAGGTTTGGAAAGTGAAGGAGTTGGATATCACATTTCATGTTAGAGGAAGGATCTCAGGTTTGGTATTAGAGGCATTGAGATATCACATCTCATGCTATAGGAAGGGTCTCAGGATTGGAATGGGAAGGAGTTGGATATCACATCTCATGCTATAGGAAGGGTCTCAGGTTTGGTATAAGCATTGAGATATCACATCTCATGCTATAGGAAGGGTCTCAGGATTGGAATGGAAGGAGTTGGATATCACATCTCATGTTATAGGAAGGATCTCAGGTTTGGTATTAGAAGCATTGAGACATCACATCTCATGCTATAGGAAGGGTCTCAGGATTGGAATGGGAAGGAGTTGAATATGACATCTCATGCCGTAGGAAGGGTCTCAGGTTTGGTATAAACATTGAGATATCACATCTCTGCTATCAAAAGGGTCTCAGGATTGGAATTGGAAGGAGTTGGATATCCCATCTCATGTTATAGGAAGAGTCTCAGGTTTGGTATTAGAAGCATTGAGATATCACATCTCATGCTATAGGAAGTGTCTCAGGATTGGAATGGGAAGGACTTGGATATCACATCTCATGCTATAGGTAGGGTCTCAAGTTTGACATTAGAAGCATTGAGATATCACATCTCATGCTATAGGAAGGGTCTGAGGATTGGAATGGGAAGGAGTTGGATATCACATCTCCTGCTATGGGAAGGGTCTCAGGTTTGGTATAAGCAGTGAGATATCACATCTCATGCTATAGGAAGTGTCTCAGGATTGGAATGGGAAGGAGTTGGATATCACATCTCATGTTATAGGAAGGATCTCAGGTGTGGTATAAGCATTGAGATATCACATCTCTGCTATCGGAAGGGTCTCAAGATTGGAATGGGAAGGAGTTGGATATTCCCATCTCATGTTATAGGAAGGGTCTCAGGTTTGGTATTAGAAGCATTGAGATATCACATCTCATGCTATAGGAAGGGTCTCAGGATTGGAATGGGAAGGACTTGGATATCACATCTCATGCTATAGGGAGGGTCTCAAGTTTGATATTAGAAGCTTTGAGATATCACATCTCATGATATCGGAAGGGTCTCAGGATTGGAATGGGAAGGAGTTGGATATCACATCTCATGATAAAGGAAGGGTCTAAGGTTTGGAAGGGGAAGGATTTGGATATCACATCTCATGTTATATTACGGGTCTCAGGTTTGGTATTAGAAGCATTGAGATATCAAGTCTCATAGTATAGGAAGGGTCTCATAATTGGAATGGGAAGGAGTTGGATATCCCATCTCATGTTATAGGAAGAGTCTCTGGTTTGGTATTAGAATCATTGAGATATTCACATTGCATGCTGTAGGAAGGGTCTAAGGATTGGAATGGGATGGACTTGGATATCACATCTCATGCTATAGGTAGGCTCTCAGGTTTGGTATAAGCATTGAGATATCACATCTCATGCTATAGGAAGGGTCTCAGAATTGGAATGGGAAGGAGTTGGATATCACATCTCAAGCTATAGGAAGGGTCTCAGTATTGGAATGGGAAGGACTTGGATATCACATCTCATGCTATAGGAAGGCTCTCAGGTTTGGAAGGGGAAAGAGTTGGATATCTCATTTCATGTTAGAGGTATGATCTCAGGTTTGGTATTAGAGGCATTGAGATATCACATCTCATGCTATCAGAAGGGTCTCAGGAATGGAATGGGAAGGAGTTAGATATCACATCTCATGCTAAAGGGGGGGTCTCAGGTTTGGAAGGGGAAGGATTTGGATATCACATCTCATGTTATAGGAAGGATCTCAGGTTTGGTATTAGAAGCATTGAGATATCACATCTCATGCTATCGGAAGGATCTCAGGTTTGGTATTAGAAGCATTGAGATATCACATCTCATGCTATCAGAAGAGTCTCAGGATTGGAATAGGAAGGAGTTGGATATCACATTTCATGCTAAAGGGAGGGTCTCAGGTTTGGAAGGGGAAGGATTTGGATATCACATCTCATGTTATCGGAAGGATCTCACGTTTGGTATTAGAAGTATTGAGATATCATATCTCATGCTATAGGAAGGGTCTCAGGATTGGAATGGGAAGGAGTTGGATATCACATCTCATGCTATAGGGAGGGTCTCAGGATTGGAATGGGAAGGACTTAGATATCACATATCATGCTATAGGGAGGGTCTCAGTTTTGATATTAGAAGCATTGAGATATCACATCTCATGCTATCGGAAGTGTCTCAGGATTGGAATGGGAAGGAGCTGGATATCACATCTCATGCTAAAGGAAGGGTCTCAGGTTTGGAACGAGAAGGATTTGGATATCACATCTCATGTTATAGGAAGGGTCTCAGGTTTGGTATAAGCATTGAGATATCACATCTCTGCTATCGGAAGTGTCTCAGGATTGGAATGGGAAGGAGTTGGATATCCCATCTCATGTTATAGGACGGGTCTCAGGTTTGTTATTAGAATCATTGAGATATCATATTGCATGCTGTAGGAAGGGTCTAAGGGTTGGAATGTGAAGGACTTGGATATCACATCTCATGCTATAGATAGGCTCTTAGGTTTGGAAAGGGAAGGAGTTGGATATCACATTTCATGTTAGAGGAAGGATCTCAGGTTTGGTATTAGAAGCATTGAGATATCACATCTTATGCTATAGGAAGGGTCTCAGGATTGGAATGGGAAGCAGTTGGATATGACATATGCTATAGGAAGGGTCTCAGGTTTGGTATAAGCATTGAGATATCACATCTCATGCTATAGGACGGGTCTCAGGATTGGAATGGAAGGATTTGGATATCACATCTCATGTTATAGGAAGGATCTCAGGTTTGGTATTAGAAGCATTGAGACATCACATCTCATGCTATAGGAAGGGTCTCAGGGTTGGAATGGGAAGGAGTTGGATATCACATCTCATCCAATAGGAAGGGTCTCAGGTTTGGAATGGGAAGGAATTGGATATCACATCTCATGTTATAGGAAGGATCTCAGGTTTGGTATTAGAAGCATTGAGATATCACATCTCATGCTATAGGAAGGGTCTCAGGATTGGAATGTGAAGGATTTGGATATCACATCTCATGCTAAAGGAAGGGTCTCAGGTTTGGTAGAAGCATTGAGATATCACGTCGCTGCTATCGGAAGGGTCTCAGGATTGGATTGGGAAGGAGTTGGATATCCCTTCTCATGCTATAGGAAGGGTCTCAGGATTTGAATGGCAAGGAGTTGGATATCACATCTCATGCCATAGGAAGGGTCTCAGGTTTGGTATAAGCATTGAGATATCACATCTCTGCTATCGGAAGGGTCTCAGGATTGGATTGGGAAGGAGTTGGATATCCCTTCTCATGCTATAGGAAGTGTCTCAGGTTGGAATGGGAAGGAGTTGGATATCACATCTCATGTTATAGGAAGGGTCTCAGGATTGGAATGGGAAGGATTTGGATATCACATCTCTTGCTATAGGAAGGGTCTCAGGATTGGAATGGGTAGGAGTTGGATATTACTTTCTTGCTATAGGAAGGGTCTCATGTTTGGAATGGGAAGGAGTTGGATATCACATATGCTATAGTTAGTGTCTCAGGTTTGGAACGGGAAGGAGTTGGATATCACATCTCATGTTATAGGAAGGGTCTCAGGTTTGGTATAAGCATTGAGATATCACATCTCTGCTATCGGAAGCGGCTCAGGATTGGAATGGGAAGGAGTTGGATATCCCATCTCATGTTATAGGAAGAGTCTCTGGTTTGGTATTAGAATCATTGAGATATCACATCGCATGCTGTAGGAAGGGTCTAAGGATTGGAATGGGATGGACTTGGATATCACATCTCATATTATAGGTAGGCTCTCAGGTTTGGTATAAGCATTGAGATATCACATCTCATGCTATAGGAAGGGTCTCAGGATTGGAATGGGAAGGAATTGGATATCACATCTCAGGCTATAGGAAGGGTCTCAGGATTGGAATGGGAAGGAGTTGGATATCACATCTCATGCTATAGGAAGGGTCTCAGGTTTGGTATAAGCATTGAGATATCACATCTCATGCTATAGGAAGGGTCTCAGGATTGGAATGGAAGGAGTTGGATATCACATCTCATGTTATAGGAAGGATCTCAGGTTTGGTATTAGAAGCATTGAGACATCACATCTCATGCTATAGGAAGGGTCTCAGGATTGGAATGGGAAGGAGTTGGATATCAAATCTCATGCTATAGGAAGGGTCTCAGGATTGGAATGGGAAGGAGTTGAATATGACATCTCATGCCGTAGGAAGGGTCTCAGGTTTGGTATAAACATTGAGATATCACATCTCTGCTATCAAAAGGGTCTCAGGATTGGAATTGGAAGGAGTTGGATATCCCATCTCATGTTATAGGAAGAGTCTCAGGTTTGGTATTAGAAGCATTGAGATATCACATCTCATGCTATAGGAAGTGTCTCAGGATTGGAATGGGAAGGACTTGGATATCACATCTCATGCTATAGGTAGGGTCTCAAGTTTGACATTAGAAGCATTGAGATATCACATCTCATGCTATAGGAAGGGTCTGAGGATTGGAATGGGAAGGAGTTGGATATCACATCTCCTGCTATGGGAAGGGTCTCAGGTTTGGTATAAGCAGTGAGCTATCACATCTCATGCTATAGGAAGTGTCTCAGGATTGGAATGGGAAGGAGTTGGATATCACATCTCATGTTATAGGAAGGATCTCAGGTGTGGTATAAGCATTGAGATATCACATCTCTGCTATCGGAAGGGTCTCAAGATTGGAATGGGAAGGAGTTGGATATTCCCATCTCATGTTATAGGAACGGTCTCAGGTTTGGTATTAGAAGCATTGAGATATCACATCTCATGCTATAGGAAGGGTCTCAGGATTGGAATGGGAAGGACTTGGATATCACATCTCATGCTATAGGGAGGGTCTCAAGTTTGATATTAGAAGCTTTGAGATATCACATCTCATGATATCAGAAGGGTCTCAGGATTGGAATGGGAAGGAGTTGGATATCACATCTCATGATAAAGGAAGGGTCTAAGGTTTGGAAGGGGAAGGATTTGGATATCACATCTCATGTTATATTACGGGTCTCAGGTTTGGTATTAGAAGCATTGAGATATCAAGTCTCATAGTATAGGAAGGGTCTCAGAATTGGAATGGGAAGGAGTTGGATATCCCATCTCATGTTATAGGAAGAGTCTCTGGTTTGGTATTAGAATCATTGAGATATTCACATCGCATGCTGTAGGAAGGGTCTAAGGATTGGAATGGGATGGACTTGGATATCACATCTCATGCTATAGGTAGGCTCTCAGGTTTGGTATAAGCATTGAGATATCACATCTCATGCTATAGGAAGGGTCTCAGAATTGGAATGGGAAGGAGTTGGATATCACATCTCAAGCTATAGGAAGGGTCTCAGTATTGGAATGGGAAGGACCTGGATATCACATCTCATGCTATAGGAAGGCTCTCAGGTTTGGAAGGGGAAAGAGTTGGATATCTCATTTCATGTTAGAGGTAGGATCTCAGGTTTGGTATTAGAGGCATTGAGATATCACATCTCATGCTATCAGAAGGGTCTCAGGAATGGAATGGGAAGGAGTTAGATATCACATCTCATGCTAAAGGGAGGGTCTCAGGTTTGGAAGGGGAAGGATTTGGATATCACATCTCATGTTATAGGAAGGATCTCAGGTTTGGTATTAGAAGCATTGAGATATCACATCTCATGCTATCGGAAGGATCTCAGGTTTGGTATTAGAAGCATTGAGATATCACATCTCATGCTATCAGAAGAGTCTCAGGATTGGAATAGGAAGGAGTTGGATATCACATTTCATGCTAAAGGGAGGGTCTCAGGTTTGGAAGGGGAAGGATTTGGATATCACATCTCATGTTATCGGAAGGATCTCACGTTTGGTATTAGAAGTATTGAGATATCATATCTCATGCTATAGGAAGGGTCTCAGGATTGGAATGGGAAGGAGTTAGATATCACATCTCATGCTATAGGGAGGGTCTCAGGATTGGAATGGGAAGGACTTAGATATCACATATCATGCTATAGGGAGGGTCTCAGTTTTGATATTAGAAGCATTGAGATATCACATCTCATGCTATCGGAAGTGTCTCAGGATTGGAATGGGAAGGAGCTGGATATCACATCTCATGCTAAAGGAAGGGTCTCAGGTTTGGAACGAGAAGGATTTGGATATCACATCTCATGTTATAGGAAGGGTCTCAGGTTTGGTATAAGCATTGAGATATCACATCTCTGCTATCGGAAGTGTCTCAGGATTGGAATGGGAAGGAGTTGGATATCCCATCTCATGTTATAGGACGGGTCTCAGGTTTGTTATTAGAATCATTGAGATATCATATTGCATGCTGTAGGAAGGGTCTAAGGGTTGGAATGTGAAGGACTTGGATATCACATCTCATGCTATAGATAGGCTCTTAGGTTTGGAAAGGGAAGGAGTTGGATATCACATTTCATGTTAGAGGAAGGATCTCAGGTTTGGTATTAGAAGCATTGAGATATCACATCTCATGCTATAGGAAGGGTCTCAGGATTGGAATGGGAAGCAGTTGGATATGACATCTCATGCTATAGGAAGGGTCTCAGGTTTGGTATAAGCATTGAGATATCACATCTCATGCTATAGGACGGGTCTCAGGATTGGAATGGAAGGAGTTGGATATCACATCTCATGTTATAGGAAGGAATACAGGTTTGGTATTAGAAGCATTGAGACATCACATCTCATGCTATAGGAAGGGTGTCAGGGTTGGAATAGGAAGGAGTTGGATATCACATCTCATCCAATAGGAAGGGTCTCAGGTTTGGAATGGGAAGGAATTGGATATCACATCTCATGTTATAGGAAGGATCTCAGGTTTGGTATTAGAAGCATTGAGATATCACATCTCATGCTATAGGAAGGGTCTCAGGATTGGAATGTGAAGGATTTGGATATCACATCTCATGCTAAAGGAAGGGTCTCAGGTTTGGTAGAAGCATTGAGATATCACGTCGCTGCTATCGGAAGGGTCTCAGGATTGGATTGGGAAGGAGTTGGATATCCCTTCTCATGCTATAGGAAGGGTCTCAGGATTTGAATGGCAAGGAGTTGGATATCACATCTCATGCCATAGGAAGGGTCTCAGGTTTGGTATAAGCATTGAGATATCACATCTCTGCTATCGGAAGGGTCTCAGGATTGGATTGGGAAGGAGTTGGATATCCCTTCTCATGCTATAGGAAGTGTCTCAGGTTGGAATGGGAAGGAGTTGGATATCACATCTCATGTTATAGGAAGGGTCTCAGGATTGGAATGGGAAGGATTTGGATATCACATCTCTTGCTATAGGAAGGGTCTCAGGATTGGAATGGGTAGGAGTTGGATATTACTTTCTTGCTATAGGAAGGGTCTCATGTTTGGAATGGGAAGGAGTTGGATATCACATATGCTATAGTTAGTGTCTCAGGTTTGGAACGGGAAGGAGTTGGATATCACATCTCATGTTATAGGAAGGGTCTCAGGTTTGGTATAAGCATTGAGATATCACATCTCTGCTATCGGAAGCGGCTCAGGATTGGAATGGGAAGGAGTTGGATATCCCATCTCATGTTATAGGAAGAGTCTCTGGTTTGGTATTAGAATCATTGAGATATCACATCGCATGCTGTAGGAAGGGTCTAAGGATTGGAATGGGATGGACTTGGATATCACATCTCATGTTATAGGTAGGCTCTCAGGTTTGGTATAAGCATTGAGATATCACATCTCATGCTATAGGAAGGGTCTCAGGATTGGAATGGGAAGGAATTGGATATCACATCTCAGGCTATAGGAAGGGCCTCAGGATTGGAATGGGAAGGAGTTGGATATCACATCTCATGCTATAGGAAGGGTCTCAGGTTTGGTATAAGCATTGAGATATCACATCTCATGCTATAGGAAGGGTCTCAGGATTGGAATGGAAGGAGTTGGATATCACATCTCCTGTTATAGGAAGGATCTCAGGTTTGGTATTAGAAGCATTGAGACATCACATCTCATGCTATAGGAAGGGTCTCAGGATTGGAATGGGAAGGAGTTGGATATCAAATCTCATACTATAGGAAGGGTCTCAGGATTGGAATGGGAAGGAGTTGAATATGACATCTCATGCCGTAGGAAGGGTCTCAGGTTTGGTATAAACATTGAGATATCACATCTCTGCTATCAAAAGGGTCTCAGGATTGGAATTGGAAGGAGTTGGATATCCCATCTCATGTTATAGGAAGAGTCTCAGGTTTGGTATTAGAAGCATTGAGATATCACATCTCATGCTATAGGAAGTGTCTCAGGATTGGAATGGGAAGGACTTGGATATCACATCTCATGCTATAGGTAGGGTCTCAAGTTTGACATTAGAAGCATTGAGATATCACATCTCATGCTATAGGAAGGGTCTGAGGATTGGAATGGGAAGGAGTTGGATATCACATCTCCTGCTATGGGAAGGGTCTCAGGTTTGGTATAAGCAGTGTTATATCACATCTCATGCTATAGGAAGTGTCTCAGGATTGGAATGGGAAGGAGTTGGATATCACATCTCATGTTATAGGAAGGATCTCAGGTGTGGTATAAGCATTGAGATATCACATCTCTGCTATCGGAAGGGTCTCAAGATTGGAATGGGAAGGAGTTGGATATTCGCATCTCATGTTATAGGAAGGGTCTCAGGTTTGGTATTAGAAGCATTGAGATATCACATCTCATGCTATAGGAAGGGTCTCAGGATTGGAATGGGAAGGACTTGGATATCACATCTCATGCTATAGGGAGGGTCTCAAGTTTGATATTAGAAGCTTTGAGATATCACATCTCATGATATCGGAAGGGTCTCAGGATTGGAATGGGAAGGAGTTGGATATCACATCTCATGATAAAGGACGGGTCTAAGGTTTGGAATTGGAAGGATTTGGATATCACATCTCATGTTATATTACGGGTCTCAGGTTTGGTATTAGAAGCATTGAGATATCAAGTCTCATAGTATAGGAAGGGTCTCAGAATTGGAATGGGAAGGAGTTGGATATCCCATCTCATGTCCTGACATGTATATGTCAGGAAGAGTCTCTGGTTTGGTATTAGAATCATTGAGATATTCACATCGCATGCTGTAGGAAGGGTCTAAGGATTGGAATGGGATGGACTTGGATATCACATCTCATGCTATAGGTAGGCTCTCAGGTTTGGTATAAGCATTGAGATATCACATCTCATGCTATAGGAAGGGTCTCAGAATTGGAATGGGAAGGAGTTGGATATCACATCTCAAGCTATAGGAAGGGTCTCAGTATTGGAATGGGAAGGACTTGGATATCACATCTCATGCTATAGGAAGGCTCTCAGGTTTGGAAGGGGAAAGAGTTGGATATCTCATTTCATGTTAGAGGTAGGATCTCAGGTTTGGTATTAGAGGCATTGAGATATCACATCTCATGCTATCAGAAGGGTCTCAGGAATGGAATGGGAAGGAGTTAGATATCACATCTCATGCTAAAGGGAGGGTCTCAGGTTTGGAAGGGGAAGGATTTGGATATCACATCTCATGTTATAGGAAGGATCTCAGGTTTGGTATTAGAAGCATTGAGATATCACATCTCATGCTATCGGAAGGATCTCAGGTTTGGTATTAGAAGCATTGAGATATCACATCTCATGCTATCAGAAGAGTCTCAGGATTGGAAAAGGAAGGAGTTGGATATCACATTTCATGCTAAAGGGAGGGTCTCAGGTTTGGAAGGGGAAGGATTTGGATATCAAATCTCATGTTATCGGAAGGATCTCACGTTTGGTATTAGAAGTATTGAGATATCATATCTCATGCTATAGGAAGGGTCTCAGGATTGGAATGGGAAGGAGTTGGATATCACATCTCATGATATAGGGAGGGTCTCAGGATTGGAATGGGAAGGACTTAGATTTCACATATCATGCTATAGGGAGGGTCTCAGTTTTGATATTAGAAGCATTGAGATATCACATCTCATGCTATCGGAAGTGTCTCAGGATTGGAATGGGAAGGAGCTGGATATCACATCTCATGCTAAAGGAAAGGTCTCAGGTTTGGAACGAGAAGGATTTGGATATCACATCTCATGTTATAGGAAGGGTCTCAAGTTTGGTATAAGCATTGAGATATCACATCTCTGCTATCGGAAGTGTCTCAGGATTGGAATGGGAAGGAGTTGGATATCCCATCTCATGTTATAGGACGGGTCACAGGTTTGTTATTAGAATCATTGAGATATCATATTGCATGCTGTAGGAAGGGTCTAAGGGTTGGAATGTGAAGGACTTGGATATCACATCTCATGCTATAGATAGGCTCTTAGGTTTGGAAAGGGAAGGAGTTGGATATCACATTTCATGTTAGAGGAAGGATCTCAGGTTTGGTATTAGAAGCATTGAGATATCACATCTCATGCTATAGGAAGGGTCTCAGGATTGGAATGGGAAGCAGTTGGATATCACATCTCATGCTATAGGAAGGGTCTCAGGTTTGGTATAAGCATTGAAATATCACATCTCATGCTATAGGACGGGTCTCAGGATTGGAATGGAAGGAGTTGGATATCACATCTCATGTTATAGGAAGGATCTCAGGTTTGGTATTAGAAGCTTTGAGACATCACATCTCATGCTATAGGAAGGGTCTCAGGGTTGGAATGGGAAGGAGTTGGATATCACATCTCATCCAATAGGAAGGGTCTCAGGTTTGGAATGGGAAGGAATTGGATATCACATCTCATGTTATAGGAAGGATTTCAGGTTTGGTATTAGAAGCATTGAGATATCACATCTCATGCTATAGGAAGGGTCTCAGGATTGGAATGTGAAGGATTTGGATATCACATCTCATGCTAAAGGAAGGGTCTCAGGTTTGGTAGAAGCATTGAGATATCACGTCGCTGCTATCGGAAGGGTCTCAGGATTGGATTGGGAAGGAGTTGGATATCCCTTCTCATGCTATAGGAAGGGTCTCAGGATTTGAATGGCAAGGAGTTGGATATCACATCTCATGCCATAGGAAGGGTCTCAGGTTTGGTATAAGCATTGAGATATCACATCTCTGCTATCGGAAGGGTCTCAGGATTGGATTGGGAAGGAGTTGGATATCCCTTCTCATGCTATAGGAAGTGTCTCAGGTTGGAATAGGAAGAAGTTGGATATCACATCTCATGTTATAGGAAGGGTCTCAGGATTGGAATGGGAAGGATTTGGATATCACATCTCTTGCTATAGGAAGGGTCTCAGGATTGGAATGGGTAGAAGTTGGATATTACTTTCTTGCTATAGGAAGGGTCTCATGTTTGGAATGGGAAGGAGTTGGATATCACATATGCTATAGTTAGTGTCTCAGGTTTGGAACGGGAAGGAGTTGGATATCACATCTCATGTTATAGGAAGGGTCTCAGGTTTGGTATAAGCATTGAGATATCACATCTCTGCTATCGGAAGCGGCTCAGAATTGGAATGGGAAGGAGTTGGATATCCCATCTCATGTTATAGGAAGAGTCTCTGGTTTGGTATTAGAATCATTGAGATATCACATCGCATGCTGTAGGAAGGGTCTAAGGATTGGAATGGGATGGACTTGGATATCACATCTCATGTTATAGGTAGGCTCTCAGGTTTGGTATAAGCATTGAGATATCACATCTCATGCTATAGGAAGGGTCTCAGGATTGGAATGGGAAGGAATCGGATATCACATCTCAGGCTATAGGAAGGGTCTCAGGATTGGAATGGGAAGGAGTTGGATATCACATCTCATGCTATAGGAAGGGTCTCAGGTTTGGTATAAGCATTGATATATCACATCTCATGCTATAGGAAGGATCTCAGGATTGGAATGGAAGGAGTTGGATATCACATCTCATGTTATAGGAAGGATCTCAGGTTTGGTATTAGAAGCATTGAGACATCACATCTCATGCTATAGGAAGGGTCTCAGGATTGGAATGGGAAGGAGTTGGATATCAAATCTCATGCTATAGGAAGGGTCTCAGGATTGGAATGGGAAGGAGTTGAATATGACATCTCATGCCGTAGGAAGGGTCTCAGGTTTGGTATAAACATTGAGATATCACATCTCTGCTATCAAAAGGGTCTCAGGATTGGAATTGGAAGGAGTTGGATATCCCATCTCATGTTATAGGAAGAGTCTCAGGTTTGGTATTAGAAGCATTGAGATATCACATCTCATGCTATAGGAAGTGTCTCAGGATTGGAATGGGAAGGACTTGGATATCACATCTCATGCTATATGTAGGGTCTCAAGTTTGACATTAGAAGCATTGAGATATCACATCTCATGCTATAGGAAGGGTCTGAAGATTGGAATGGGAAGGAGTTGGATATCACATCTCCTGCTATGGGAAGGGTCTCAGGTTTGGTATAAGCAGTGAGATATCACATCTCATGCTATAGGAAGTGTCTCAGGATTGGAATGGGAAGGAGTTGGATATCACATCTCATGTTATAGGAAGGATCTCAGGTGTGGTATAAGCATTGAGATATCACATCTCTGCTATCGGAAGGGTCTCAAGATTGGAATGGGAAGGAGTTGGATATTCCCATCTCATGTTATAGGAAGGGTCTCAGGTTTGGTATTAGAAGCATTGAGATATCACATCTCATGCTATAGGAAGGGTCTCAGGATTGGAATGGGAAGGACTTGGATATCACATCTCATGCTATAGGGAGGGTCTCAAGTTTGATATTAGAAGCTTTGAGATATCACATCTCATGATATCGGAAGGGTCTCAGGATTGGAATGGGAAGGAGTTGGATATCACATCTCATGATAAAGGAAGGGTCTAAGGTTTGGAAGGGGAAGGATTTGGATATCACATCTCATGTTATATTACGGGTCTCAGGTTTGGTATTAGAAGCATTGAGATATCAAGTCTCATAGTATAGGAAGGGTCTCAGAATTGGAATGGGAAGGAGTTGGATATCCCATCTCATGTTATAGGAAGAGTCTCTGGTTTGGTATTAGAATCATTGAGATATTCACATCGCATGCTGTAGGAAGGGTCTAAGGATTGGAATGGGATGGACTTGGATATCACATCTCATGCTATAGGTAGGCTCTCAGGTTTGGTATAAGCATTGAGATATCACATCTCATGCTATAGGAAGGGTCTCAGAATTGGAATGGGAAGGAGTTGGATATCACATCTCAAGCTATAGGAAGGGTCTCAGTATTGGAATGGGAAGGACTTGGATATCACATCTCATGCTATAGGAAGGCTCTCAGGTTTGGAAGGGGAAAGAGTTGGATATCTCATTTCATGTTAGAGGTAGGATCTCAGGTTTGGTATTAGAGGCATTGAGATATCACATCTCATGCTATCAGAAGGGTCTCAGGAATGGAATGGGAAGGAGTTAGATATCACATCTCATGCTAAAGGGAGGGTCTCAGGTTTGGAAGGGGAAGGATTTGGATATCACATCTCATGTTATAGGAAGGATCTCAGGTTTGGTATTAGAAGCATTGAGATATCACATCTCATGCTATCGGAAGGATCTCAGGTTTGGTATTAGAAGCATTGAGATATCACATCTCATGCTATCAGAAGAGTCTCAGGATTGGAATAGGAAGGAGTTGGATATCACATTTCATGCTAAAGGGAGGGTCTCAGGTTTGGAAGGGGAAGGATTTGGATATCACATCTCATGTTATCGGAAGGATCTCACGTTTGGTATTAGAAGTATTGAGATATCATATCTCATGCTATAGGAAGGGTCTCAGGATTGGAATGGGAAGGAGTTGGATATCACATCTCATGCTATAGGGAGGGTCTCAGGATTGGAATGGGAAGGACTTAGATATCACATATCATGCTATAGGGAGGGTCTCAGTTTTGATATTAGAAGCATTGAGATATCACATCTCATGCTATCGGAAGTGTCTCAGGATTGGAATGGGAAGGAGCTGGATATCACATCTCATGCTAAAGGAAGGGTCTCAGGTTTGGAACGAGAAGGATTTGGATATCACATCTCATGTTATAGGAAGGGTCTCAGGTTTGGTATAAGCATTGAGATATCACATCTCTGCTATCGGAAGAGTCTCAGGATTGGAATGGGAAGGAGTTGGATATCCCATCTCATGTTATAGGACGGGTCTCAGGTTTGTTATTAGAATCATTGAGATATCATATTGCATGCTGTAGGAAGGGTCTAAGGGTTGGAATGTGAAGGACTTGGATATCACATCTCATGCTATAGATAGGCTCTTAGGTTTGGAAAGGGAAGGAGTTGGATATCACATTTCATGTTAGAGGAAGGATCTCAGGTTTGGTATTAGAAGCATTGAGATATCACATCTCATGCTATAGGAAGGGTCTCAGGATTGGAATGGGAAGCAGTTGGATATGACATCTCATGCTATAGGAAGGGTCTCAGGTTTGGTATAAGCATTGAGATATCACATCTCATGCTATAGGACGGGTCTCAGGATTGGAATGGAAGGAGTTGGATATCACATCTCATGTTATAGGAAGGATCTCAGGTTTGGTATTAGAAGCATTGAGACATCACATCTCATGCTATAGGAAGGGTCTCAGGGTTGGAATGGGAAGGAGTTGGTTATCACATCTCATCCAATAGGAAGGGTCTCAGGTTTGGAATGGGAAGGAATTGGATATCACATCTCATGTTATAGGAAGGATCTCAGGTTTGGTATTAGAAGCATTGAGATATCACATCTCATGCTATAGGAAGGGTCTCAGGATTGGAATGTGAAGGATTTGGATATCACATCTCATGCTAAAGGAAGGGTCTCAGGTTTGGTAGAAGCATTGAGATATCACGTCGCTGCTATCGGAAGGGTCTCAGGATTGGATTGGGAAGGAGTTGGATATCCCTTCTCATGCTATAGGAAGGGTCTCAGGATTTGAATGGCAAGGAGTTGGATATCACATCTCATGCCATAGGAAGGGTCTCAGGTTTGGTATAAGCATTGAGATATCACATCTCTGCTATCGGAAGGGTCTCAGGATTGGATTGGGAAGGAGTTGGATATCCCTTCTCATGCTATAGGAAGTGTCTCAGGTTGGAATGGGAAGGAGTTGGATATCACATCTCATGTTATAGGAAGGGTCTCAGGATTGGAATGGGAAGGATTTGGATATCACATCTCTTGCTATAGGAAGGGTCTCAGGATTGGAATGGGTAGGAGTTGGATATTATTTTCTTGCTATAGGAAGGGTCTCATGTTTGGAATGGGAAGGAGTTGGATATCACATATGCTATAGTTAGTGTCTCAGGTTTGGAACGGGAAGGAGTTGGATATCACATCTCATGTTATAGGAAGGGTCTCAGGTTTGGTATAAGCATTGAGATATCACATCTCTGCTATCAGAAGCGGCTCAGGATTGGAATGGGAAGGAGTTGGATATCCCATCTCATGTTATAGGAAGAGTCTCTGGTTTGGTATTAGAATCATTGAGATATCACATCGCATGCTGTAGGAAGGGTCTAAGGATTGGAATGGGATGGACTTGGATATCACATCTCATGTTATAGGTAGGCTCTCAGGTTTGGTATAAGCATTGAGATATCACATCTCATGCTATAGGAAGGGTCTCAGGATTGGAATGGGAAGGAATTGGATATCACATCTCAGGCTATAGGAAGGGTCTCAGGATTGGAATGGGAAGGAGTTGGATATCACATCTCATGCTATAGGAAGGGTCTCAGGTTTGGTATAAGCATTGAGATATCACATCTCATGCTATAGGAAGGGTCTCAGGATTGGAATTGAAGTAGTTGGATATCACATCTCATGTTATAGGAAGGATCTCAGGTTTGGTATTAGAAGCATTGAGACATCACATCTCATGCTATAGGAAGGGTCTCAGGATTGGAATGGGAAGGAGTTGGATATCAAATCCCATGCTATAGGAAGGGTCTCAGGATTGGAATGGGAAGGAGTTGAATATGACATCTCATGCCGTAGGAAGGGTCTCAGGTTTGGTATAAACATTGAGATATCACATCTCTGCTATCAAAAGGGTCTCAGGATTGGAATTGGAAGGAGTTGGATATCCCATCTCATGTCATAGGAAGAGTCTCAGGTTTGGTATTAGAAGCATTGAGATATCACATCTCATGCTATAGGAAGTGTCTCAGGATTGGAATGGGAAGGACTTGGATATCACATCTCATGCTATAGGTAGGGTCTCAAGTTTGACATTAGAAGCATTGAGATATCACATCTCATGCTATAGGAAGGGTCTGAGGATTGGAATGGGAAGGAGTTGGATATCACATCTCCTGCTATGGGAAGGGTCTCAGGTTTGGTATAAGCAGTGAGATATCACATCTCATGCTATAGGAAGTGTCTCAGGATTGGAATGGGAAGGAGTTGGATATCACATCTCATGTTATAGGAAGGATCTCAGGTGTGGTATAAGCATTGAGATATCACATCTCTGCTATCGGAAGGGTCTCAAGATTGGAATGGGAAGGAGTTGGATATTCCCATCTCATGTTATAGGAAGGGTCTCAGGTTTGGTATTAGAAGCATTGAGATATCACATCTCATGCTATAGGAAGGGTCTCAGGATTGGAATGGGAAGGACTTGGATATCACATCTCATGCTATAGGGAGGGTCTCAAGTTTGATATTAGAAGCTTTGAGATATCACATCTCATGATATCGGAAGGGTCTCAGGATTGGAATGGGAAGGAGTTGGATATCACATCTCATGATAAAGGACGGGTCTAAGGTTTGGAAGGGGAAGGATTTGGATATCACATCTCATGTTATATTACGGGTCTCAGGTTTGGTATTAGAAGCATTGAGATATCAAGTCTCATAGTATAGGAAGGGTCTCAGAATTGGAATGGGAAGGAGTTGGATATCCCATCTCATGTTATAGGAAGAGTCTCTGGTTTGGTATTAGAATCATTGAGATATTCACATCGCATGCTGTAGGAAGGGTCTAAGGATTGGAATGGGATGGACTTGGATATCACATCTCATGCTATAGTTAGGCTCTCAGGTTTGGTATAAGCATTGAGATATCACATCTCATGCTATAGGAAGGGTCTCAGAATTGGAATGGGAAGGAGTTGGATATCACATCTCAAGCTATAGGAAGGGTCTCAGTATTGGAATGGGAAGGACTTGGATATCACATCTCATGCTATAGGAAGGCTCTCAGGTTTGGAAGGGGAAAGAGTTGGATATCTCATTTCATGTTAGAGGTAGGATCTCAGGTTTGGTATTAGAGGCATTGAGATATCACATCTCATGCTATCAGAAGGGTCTCAGGAATGGAATGGGAAGGAGTTAGATATCACATCTCATGCTAAAGGGAGGGTCTCAGGTTTGGAAGGGGAAGGATTTGGATATCACATCTCATGTTATAGGAAGGATCTCAGGTTTGGTATTAGAAGCATTGAGATATCACATCTCATGCTATCGGAAGGATCTCAGGTTTGGTATTAGAAGCATTGAGATATCACATCTCATGCTATCAGAAGAGTCTCAGGATTGGAATAGGAAGGAGTTGGATATCACATTTCATGCTAAAGGGAGGGTCTCAGGTTTGGAAGGGGAAGGATTTGGATATCACATCTCATGTTATCGGAAGGATCTCACGTTTGGTATTAGAAGTATTGAGATATCATATCTCATGCTATAGGAAGGGTCTCAGGATTGGAATGGGAAGGAGTTGGATATCACATCTCATGCTATAGGGAGGGTCTCAGGATTGGAATGGGAAGGACTTAGATATCACATATCATGCTATAGGGAGGGTCTCAGTTTTGATATTAGAAGCATTGAGATATCACATCTCATGCTATCGGAAGTGTCTCAGGATTGGAATGGGAAGGAGCTGGATATCACATCTCATGCTAAAGGAAGGGTCTCAGGTTTGGAACGAGAAGGATTTGGATATCACATCTCATGTTATAGGAAGGGTCTCAGGTTTGGTATAAGCATTGAGATATCACATCTCTGCTATCGGAAGAGTCTCAGGATTGGAATGGGAAGGAGTTGGATATCCCATCTCATGTTATAGGACGGGTCTCAGGTTTGTTATTAGAATCATTGAGATATCATATTGCATGCTGTAGGAAGGGTCTAAGGGTTGGAATGTGAAGGACTTGGATATCACATCTCATGCTATAGATAGGCTCTTAGGTTTGGAAAGGGAAGGAGTTGGATATCACATTTCATGTTAGAGGAAGGATCTCAGGTTTGGTATTAGAAGCATTGAGATATCACATCTCATGCTATAGGAAGGGTCTCAGGATTGGAATGGGAAGCAGTTGGATATGACATCTCATGCTATAGGAAGGGTCTCAGGTTTGGTATAAGCATTGAGATATCACATCTCATGCTATAGGACGGGTCTCAGGATTGGAATGGAAGGAGTTGGATATCACATCTCATGTTATAGGAAGGATCTCAGGTTTGGTATTAGAAGCATTGAGACATCACATCTCATGCTATAGGAAGGGTCTCAGGGTTGGAATGGGAAGGAGTTGGTTATCACATCTCATCCAATAGGAAGGGTCTCAGGTTTGGAATGGGAAGGAATTGGATATCACATCTCATGTTATAGGAAGGATCTCAGGTTTGGTATTAGAAGCATTGAGATATCACATCTCATGCTATAGGAAGGGTCTCAGGATTGGAATGTGAAGGATTTGGATATCACATCTCATGCTAAAGGAAGGGTCTCAGGTTTGGTAGAAGCATTGAGATATCACGTCGCTGCTATCGGAAGGGTCTCAGGATTGGATTGGGAAGGAGTTGGATATCCCTTCTCATGCTATAGGAAGGGTCTCAGGATTTGAATGGCAAGGAGTTGGATATCACATCTCATGCCATAGGAAGGGTCTCAGGTTTGGTATAAGCATTGAGATATCACATCTCTGCTATCGGAAGGGTCTCAGGATTGGATTGGGAAGGAGTTGGATATCCCTTCTCATGCTATAGGAAGTGTCTCAGGTTGGAATGGGAAGGAGTTGGATATCACATCTCATGTTATAGGAAGGGTCTCAGGATTGGAATGGGAAGGATTTGGATATCACATCTCTTGCTATAGGAAGGGTCTCAGGATTGGAATGGGTAGGAGTTGGATATTATTTTCTTGCTATAGGAAGGGTCTCATGTTTGGAATGGGAAGGAGTTGGATATCACATATGCTATAGTTAGTGTCTCAGGTTTGGAACGGGAAGGAGTTGGATATCACATCTCATGTTATAGGAAGGGTCTCAGGTTTGGTATAAGCATTGAGATATCACATCTCTGCTATCAGAAGCGGCTCAGGATTGGAATGGGAAGGAGTTGGATATCCCATCTCATGTTATAGGAAGAGTCTCTGGTTTGGTATTAGAATCATTGAGATATCACATCGCATGCTGTAGGAAGGGTCTAAGGATTGGAATGGGATGGACTTGGATATCACATCTCATGTTATAGGTAGGCTCTCAGGTTTGGTATAAGCATTGAGATATCACATCTCATGCTATAGGAAGGGTCTCAGGATTGGAATGGGAAGGAATTGGATATCACATCTCAGGCTATAGGAAGGGTCTCAGGATTGGAATGGGAAGGAGTTGGATATCACATCTCATGCTATAGGAAGGGTCTCAGGTTTGGTATAAGCATTGAGATATCACATCTCATGCTATAGGAAGGGTCTCAGGATTGGAATTGAAGTAGTTGGATATCACATCTCATGTTATAGGAAGGATCTCAGGTTTGGTATTAGAAGCATTGAGACATCACATCTCATGCTATAGGAAGGGTCTCAGGATTGGAATGGGAAGGAGTTGGATATCAAATCCCATGCTATAGGAAGGGTCTCAGGATTGGAATGGGAAGGAGTTGAATATGACATCTCATGCCGTAGGAAGGGTCTCAGGTTTGGTATAAACATTGAGATATCACATCTCTGCTATCAAAAGGGTCTCAGGATTGGAATTGGAAGGAGTTGGATATCCCATCTCATGTCATAGGAAGAGTCTCAGGTTTGGTATTAGAAGCATTGAGATATCACATCTCATGCTATAGGAAGTGTCTCAGGATTGGAATGGGAAGGACTTGGATATCACATCTCATGCTATAGGTAGGGTCTCAAGTTTGACATTAGAAGCATTGAGATATCACATCTCATGCTATAGGAAGGGTCTGAGGATTGGAATGGGAAGGAGTTGGATATCACATCTCCTGCTATGGGAAGGGTCTCAGGTTTGGTATAAGCAGTGAGATATCACATCTCATGCTATAGGAAGTGTCTCAGGATTGGAATGGGAAGGAGTTGGATATCACATCTCATGTTATAGGAAGGATCTCAGGTGTGGTATAAGCATTGAGATATCACATCTCTGCTATCGGAAGGGTCTCAAGATTGGAATGGGAAGGAGTTGGATATTCCCATCTCATGTTATAGGAAGGGTCTCAGGTTTGGTATTAGAAGCATTGAGATATCACATCTCATGCTATAGGAAGGGTCTCAGGATTGGAATGGGAAGGACTTGGATATCACATCTCATGCTATAGGGAGGGTCTCAAGTTTGATATTAGAAGCTTTGAGATATCACATCTCATGATATCGGAAGGGTCTCAGGATTGGAATGGGAAGGAGTTGGATATCACATCTCATGATAAAGGAAGGGTCTAAGGTTTGGAAGGGGAAGGATTTGGATATCACATCTCATGTTATATTACGGGTCTCAGGTTTGGTATTAGAAGCATTGAGATATCAAGTCTCATAGTATAGGAAGGGTCTCAGAATTGGAATGGGAAGGAGTTGGATATCCCATCTCATGTTATAGGAAGAGTCTCTGGTTTGGTATTAGAATCATTGAGATATTCACATCGCATGCTGTAGGAAGGGTCTAAGGATTGGAATGGGATGGACTTGGATATCACATCTCATGCTATAGGTAGGCTCTCAGGTTTGGTATAAGCATTGAGATATCACATCTCATGCTATAGGAAGGGTCTCAGAATTGGAATGGGAAGGAGTTGGATATCACATCTCAAGCTATAGGAAGGGTCTCAGTATTGGAATGGGAAGGACTTGGATATCACATCTCATGCTATAGGAAGGCTCTCAGGTTTGGAAGGGGAAAGAGTTGGATATCTCATTTCATGTTAGAGGTAGGATCTCAGGTTTGGTATTAGAGGCATTGAGATATCACATCTCATGCTATCAGAAGGGTCTCAGGAATGGAATGGGAAGGAGTTAGATATCACATCTCATGCTAAAGGGAGGGTCTCAGGTTTGGAAGGGGAAGGATTTGGATATCACATCTCATGTTATAGGAAGGATCTCAGGTTTGGTATTAGAAGCATTGAGATATCACATCTCATGCTATCGGAAGGATCTCAGGTTTGGTATTAGAAGCATTGAGATATCACATCTCATGCTATCAGAAGAGTCTCAGGATTGGAATAGTAACATGTTACTGACCCTTCCTATAGCTTGAGATGTGATATCCAACTCCTTCCCTTTCCAATCCTGAGACCCTTCCTATAGCATGAGATGTGATATCTCAATGCTTCTAATACCAAACCTGAGATCCTTCCTATAACATGAGATGTGATATCCAAATCCTTCCACTTCCAAACCTGAGACCCTCCCTTTAGCATGAGATGTGATATCCGACTCCTTCCCATTCCAATCCTGAGACCCTTCTGATAGCATGAGATGTGATATCTCAATGCCTATAATACCAAACCTGAGATCCTTCCGATAGCATGAGATGTGATATCTCAATGCTTCTAATACCAAACCTGAGATCCTTCCTATAACATGAAATGTGATATCCAAATCCTTCCAAATCCAATCCTGATACCCTTCCGATAGCATGAGATGTGATATCCCAATGCTTCTACAAAACCTGAAACCCATACATGGCATGAGATTTGATATCAAACTCCTTCCCATTCCAATCCTGAGACACTTCCTATAGCATGAGATGTGATATCTCAATGCTTCTAATACCAAACCTGAGACTCTTCCTATAACATGAGATGGGATATCCAACTCCTTCCCATTTCAATCCTGAGACCCTTCCGTTAGCAGAGATGTGATATCTCAATGCTTATACCAAACCTGAGACCCTTCCTATGGCATGAGATGTCATATACAACTCCTTCCCATTCCAATCCTGAGACCCTTCCTATAGCATGAGATGTGATATCTCAATGCTTATACCAAACCTGAGACCCATACATGGCATGAGATGTGATATCAAACTCCTTCCCATTCCAATCCTGAGACCATTCCTATAGCATGAGATGTGATATCTCAATGCTTCTAATACCAAACCTGAGACTCTTCCTATAACATGAGATGGGATATCCAACTCCTTCCCATTCCAATCCTGAGACCCTTCCGATAGCAGAGATGTGATATCTCAATGCTTATACCAATCCTGAGACCCTTCCTATAGCATGAGATGTGATGTCTCAATGCTTCTAATACCAAACCTGAGATCCTTCCTATAACATCAGATGTGATATCCAACTCCTTCCCATTCCAATCCTGAGACCCTTCCTATAGCATGAGATGTGATATCTCAATGTTCTTACCAAACCTGAGACCCTTCCTATAGCATGAGATGTGATATCCAACTCCTTCCCATTCCAATCCTGAGACCCTTCCTATAGCATTAGATGTGATATCTCAATGCCTCTAATACCAAATCTGAGATCCTTCCTCTAACATGAAATGTGATATCCAACTCCTTCCCTTTCCAAACCTGAGAGCCTACCTATAGCATGAGATGTGATATCCAAGACCTTCCCATTCCAATCCTTAGACCCTTCCTACAGCATACAATATGATATCTCAATGATTCTAATAACAAACCAGAGACCCGTCCTATAACATGAGATGTGATATCCAACTCCTTCCCATTCCAATCCTGAGACACTTCCGATAGCAGAGATGTGATATCTCAATGCTTATTCCAAACCTGAGACCCTTCCTATAGCATGAGATGTGATATCCAACTCCTTCCCGTTCCAAACCTGAGACCCTTCCTATAGCATGTGATATCCAACTCCTTCCCATTCCAAACATGAGACCCTCCCTATAGCATGATATGTGATATCTAAGTCCTTCCCATTCCAATCCTGAGACCCTTCCTATAGCATGAGATGTGATATCTGAATGCCTCTAATACCAAACCTGAAATCCTTCCTCTAACATGAAATGTCATATCCAACTCCTTCCCTTTCCAAACCTGAGAGCCTACCTATAGCATGAGATGTGATATCCAAGACCTTCCCATTCCAATCCTTAGATCCTTCCTACAGCATACAATATGATATCTCAATGATTCTAATAACAAACCTGAGACCCGTCCTATAACATGAGATGTGATATCCAACTCCTTCCCATTCCAATCCTGAGACACTTCCGATAGCAGAGATGTGATATCTCAATGCTTATTCCAAACCTGAGACCCTTCCTATAGCATGAGATGTGATATCCAACTTCTTCCCGTTCCAAACCTGAGACCCTTCCTATAGCATATGTGATATCCAACTCCTTCCCATTCCAAACATGAGACCCTTCCTATAGCAAGAATTTAATATCCAACTCCTTCCCATTCCAATCCTGAGACCCTTCCTACAGCATGCAATGTGATATCTCAATGCTTCTAATACCAAACCTGAGACCCGTCCTATAACATGAGATGGGATATCCAACTTCTTCCCGTTCCAAACCTGAGACCCTTCCTATAGCATGAGATGTGATATCCAACTCCTTCCCATCCCAATCCTGAGACACTTCCGATTGCAGAGATGTGATATCTCAATGCTTATACCAAACCTGAGACTCTTCCTATAACATGAGATATGATATCCAACTCCTTCCCGTTCCAAACCTGAGACCCTTCCTATAGCATAAGATGTGATATCCAACTCCTTCCCATTCCAATCCTTAGACCCTTCCGATAGCATGAGATGTGATATCTCAATGCTTCTAATACCAAACCTGAGATCCTTCCTATAACATGAGATGTGATATCCAAATCCTTCCCCTTCCAAACCTGAGACCCTCCCTTTAGCATGAGATGTGATATCCAACTCCTTCCCATTCCAATCCTGAGACCCTTCTGATAGCATGAGATGTGATATCTCAATGCCTCTAATACCAAACCTGAGATCCTACCTCTAACATGAAATATGATATCCAACTCCTTCCCTTTCCAAACCTGAGATCCTGCCTATAGCATGAGATGTGATATCCAAGTCCTTCCCATTCCAATCCTGAGACCCTTCCTATAGCATGAGATGTGATATCTCAATGCTTATACCAAACCTGAGACCCTTCCTATGGCATGAGATGCCATATACAACTCCTTCCCATTCCAATCCTGAGACCCTGCTTATAGCATGAGATGTGATATCTCAATGCTTCTAATACCAAACCTGAGATCTTTCCTATAACATGAGATGTGATATCCAACTCCTTCCCATTCCAATCCTGAGACCATTCCTATAGCATGAGATGTGATATCTCAATGCTTATACCAAACCTGAGACCGTTCCTATAGCTTGAGATGTGATATCCAACTCCTTCCCCTTCCAAACCTGAGAGCCTTCCTATAGCATGAGATATGATATCCAAGTCCTTTCCATTCCAATCCTGAGACCCTTCCTATAACATGAGATGTGATATCCAACTCCTTCCCATTCCAACCTGAGACCCTTCCTATAGCATGAGATGGGATATCCAACTCCTTCCAAATCCAATCCTGATACCCTTCCGATAGCATGAGATGTGATATCCCAATGCTTCTACCAAACCTGAGACCCATACTATGGCATGAGATGTGATATCAAACTCCTTCCCATTCCAACCTGAGACCCTTCCTATAGCATGAGATGGGATATCCAACTCCTTCCAAATCCAATCCTGAAATCCTTCCGATAGCATGAGATGTGATATCCCAATGCTTCTACCAAACCTGAGACCCATACTATGGCATGAGATGTGATATCCAACTCCTTCCCATTCCAATTCTGAGACTCTTCTGATAGCATGAGATGTGATATCTCAATGCCTCTAATACCAAACCTGAGATCCTACCTCTAACATGAAATGTGATATCCAACTCTTTCCCGTTGCAAACCTGAGAGCCTTCCTATAGCATGAGATGTGATATCCAAGTCCTTCCCATTCCAATCCTGAGACCCTTCCTATAACATGAGATGTGATATCCAACTCCTTCCCATTCCAACCTGAGACCCTTCCTATAGCATGAGATGGGATATCCAACTCCTTCCAAATCCAATCCTGATACCCTTCCGATAGCATGAGATGTGATATCCCAATGCTTCTACCAAACCTGAGACCCATACTATGGCATGAGATGTGATATCAAACTCCTTCCCATTCCAATCCTGTGACCCTTCCTATAGCTTGAGATGTGATATCCAACTCCTTCCCATTCCAATTCTGAGACCCTTCCTATACAATGAGACTTGATATCTCAATGCTTCTAATACCAAACCTGAGACCCGTCCTATAACATGAGATGTGATATCCAAATCCTTCCCCTTCCAAACCTTAGACCCTTCCTTTATCATGAGATGTGATATCCAACTCCTTCCCATTCCAATCCTGAGACTCTTCCTATAGCATGAGATGTGATATCCAACTCCTTCCCATTCCAATCCTGAGACCCTTCCGATAGCAGAGATGTGATATCTCAATGCTTATACCAAACCTGAGATCCTTCCTATAACATGAGATGTGATATCCAACTCCTTCCCATTCCAATCCTGAGACAATTCCTATAGCATGAGATGTGATATCTCACTGCTTATACCAAACCTGAGACCCTTCCTATAGCATGAGATGTGATATCCAACTCCTTCCCATTCCAATCCTGAGACCCTTATGATAGCATGAAATGTGATATCTCAATGCCTCTAATACCAAACCTGAGATCCTTCCTATAACATGAGATGTGATATCCAAATCCTTCCCCTTCCAAACCTGAGACCCTCCCTTTAGCATGAGATGTGATATCCAACTCCTTCCCATTCCAATCCTGAGACCCTTCTGATAGCATGAGATGTGATATCTCAATGCCTCTAATACCAAACCTGATATCCTACCTCTAACATGAAATGTGATATCCAACTCCTTCCCTTTCCAAACCTGAGACCCTGCCTATAGCATGAGATGTGATATCCAAGTCCTTCCCATTCCAATCCTGAGACCCTTCCTATAGCATGTGATGTGATATCTCAATGCTTATACCAAACCTGAGACCCTTCCTATGGCATGAGATGTCATATACAACTCCTTCCCATTCCAATCCTGAGACCCTTCCTATAGCATGTGATGTGATATCTCAATGCTTATACCAAACCTGAGACCCTTCCTATAGCTTGAGATATGATATCCAACTCCTTCCCATTCCAATCCTGAGACCCTTCCGATAGCATGAGATGTGATATCTCAATACTTCTAATACCAAACCTGAGATCCTTCCGATAACATGAGATGTGATATCCAGATCCTTCCCCTTCCAAACCTGAGACCCTCCCTTTAGCATGAGATGTGATATCCAACTCCTTCCCATTCCAATCCTGAGACCCTTCTGATAGCATGAGATGTGATATCTCAATGCTTCTAATACCAAACCTGAGATCCTTCCGATAGCATGAGATGTGATATCTCAATGCTTCTAATACCAAACCTGAGCTCCTTCTTATAACATGAGATGTGATATCCAAATCCTTCCCCTTCCAAACCTGAGACCCTCCCTTTAGCATGAGATGTGATATCCAACTCCTTCCCATTCCAATCCTGAGACCCTTCTGATAGCATGAGATGTGATATCTCAATGCCTCTAATACCAAACCTGAGATCCTACCTCTAACATGAAATGTGATATCCAACTCTTTCCCCTTCCAAACCTGAGAGCCTTCCTATAGCATGAGATTTGATATCCAACTCCTTCCCGTTCCAAACCTGAGACCCTTCCTATAGCATGAGATGTGATATCCAACTCCTTCCCATCCCAATCCTGAGACATTTCCGATTGCAGAGATGTGATATCTCAATGCTTATACCAAACCTGAGACTCTTCCTATAACATGAGATGTGATATCCAACTCCTTCCCGTTCCAAACCTGAGACCCTTCCTATAGCATGAGATGTGATTTCCAACTCCTTCCCATTCCAATCCTGAGACCCTTCCGATAGCATGAGATGTGATATCTCAATGCTTCTAATACCAAACCCGAGATCCTTCCTATAACATGTGATGTGATATCCAAATTCTTCCCCTTCCAAACCTGAGACCCTCCCTTTAGCATCAGATGTGATATCCAACTCCTTCCCATTCCAATCCTGAGACCCTTATGATAGCATGAGATGTGATATCTCAATGCCTCTAATACCAAACCTGAGATCCTTCCTATAACATGAGATGTGATATCCAAATCCTTTCCCTTCCAAACCTGAGACCCTCCCTTTAGCATGAGATGTGATATCCAACTCCTTCCCATTCCAATCCTGAGACCCTTCTGATAGCATGAGATGTGATATCTCAATGCCTCTAATACCAAACCTGATATCCTACCTCTAACATGAAATGTGATATCCAACTCCTTCCCTTTCCAAACCTGAGACCCTGCCTATAGCATGAGCTGTGATATCCAAGTCCTTCCCATTCCAATCCTGAGACCCTTCCTATAGCATGTGATGTGATATCTCAATGCTTATGCCAAACCTGAGACCCTTCCTATGACATGAGATGTCATATACAACACCTTCCCATTCCAATCCTGAGACCCTTCCTATAGCATGTGATGTGATATCTCAATGCTTATACCAAACCTGAGACCCTTTCTATAGCTTGAGATGTGATATCCAACTCCTTCCCATTCCAATCCTGAGACCCTTCCTATAGCATGAGATGTGATATCTCAATACTTCTAATACCAAACCTGAGATCCTTCCGATAACATGAGATGTGATATCCAAATCCTTCCCCTTCCAAACCTGAGACCCTCCCTTTAGCATGAGATGTGATATCCAACTCCTTCCCATTCCAATCCTGAGACCCTTCTGATAGCATGAGATGTGATATCTCAATGCTTCTAATACCAAACCTGAGATCCTTCTGATAGCATGAGATGTGATATCTCAATACTTCTAATACCAAACCTGAGCTCCTTCTTATAACATGAGATATGATATCCAAATCCTTCCCCTTCCAAACCTGAGACCCTCCCTTTAGCATAAGATGTGATATCCAACTCCTTCCCATTCCAATCCTGAGACCCTTCTGATAGCATGAGATGTGATATCTCAATGCCTCTAATACCAAACCTGAGATCCTACCTCTAACATGAAATGTGATATCCAACTCTTTCCCTTTCCAAACCTGAGAGCCTTCCTATAGCATGAGATGTGATATCCAAGTCCTTCCCATTCCAATCCCGAGACCCTTCCTATAACATGAGATGTGATATCCAACTCCTTCCCATTCCAACCTGAGACCCTTTCTATAGCATGAGATGGGATATCCAACTCCTTCCAAATCCAATCCTGATACCCTTCCGATAGCATGAGATGTGATATCCCAATGCTTATACCAAACCTGAGACCCATACTATGGCATGAGATGTGATATCAAACTCCTTCCCATTCCAATCCTGAGACCCTTCCTATAGCTTGAGATGTGATATCCAACTCCTTCCCATTCCAAACCTTAGACCCTTCTTTTATCATGAGATGTGATATCCAACTCCTTCCCATTCCAATCCTGAGACCCTTCCGATATCATGAGATGTGATATCTCAATGCTTCTAATATCAAACTTGAGACCCTCCCTATAGCATGAGATGTGATATCCAAGTCCTTCCCATTCCAATCCTGAGACCCTTCCTATAGCATGAGATATGATATCTCAATACTTCTAATACCAAACGTGAGATCCTTCCGATAACATGAGATGTGATATCCAAATCCTTCCCCTTCCAAACCTGAGACCCTCCCTTTAGCATGAGATGTGATATCCAACTCCTTCCCATTCCAATCCTGAGACCCTTCTGATAGCATGAGATGTGATATCTCAATGCTTCTAATACCAAACCTGAGATCCTTCCGATAGCATGAGATGTGATATCTCAATGCTTCTAATACCAAACCTGAGATCCTTCCTAAAACATGAGATGTGATATCCAAATCCTTCCCCTTCCAAACCTGAGACCCTCCCTTTAGCATGAGATGTGATATCCAACTCCTTCCCATTCCATTCCTGAGACCCTTCTGATAGCATGAGATGTGATATCTCAATGCCTCTAATACAAAACCTGAGATCCTACCTCTAACATGAAATGTGATATCCAACTCTTTCCCCTTCCAAACCTGAGAGCCTTCCTATAGCATGAGATGTGATATCCAAGTCCTTCCCATTCCAATCCTGAGACCCTTCCTATAGCATGAGATGTGATATCTCAATGCTTCTAATACCAAACCTGAGACCCTTCCTATAACATGAGATGGGAATATCCAACTCCTTCCCATTCCAATCCTGAGACCCTTCCGATAGCAGAGATGTGATATCTCAATGCTTATACCAAACCTGAGACCCTTCCTATGGCATGAGATGTGATATCCAACTCCTTGCCATTCAAATCCTGAGACCCTTCCTATAGCATGAGAAGGGATATCCAACTCCTTCCCAATCCAATCCTGAGACCCTTCCGATAGCAGAGATGTGATATCTCAATGCTTCTACCAAACCTGAGACCCTTCCTTTAGCATGAGATGTGATATCCAAATCCTTCACATTCCAATCCTGAGACCCTTCCTATAGCATGAGATGTGATATCTCAATGCTTCTAATACCAAACCTGAGATCCTTCCTATAACATGAGATGTGATATCCAATTCCTTCCCATTCCAAACCTGACACCCTTCGTATTGGATGAGATGTGATATCCAACTCCTTCCCATTCCAACCCTGAGACCCTTCCTATAGCATGAGATGTGATGTCTCAATGCTTCTAATACCAAACCTGAGATCCTTCCTATAACATGAGATGTGATATCCAACTCCTTCCATTCCAATCCTGAGACCTGTCCTATAGCATGAGATGTGATATCTCAATGCTTATACCAAACCTGAGACCCTTCCTATAGCATGAGATGTGATATCCAACTACTTCCCATTCCAATCCTGAGACCCTTCATATAGCATGAGATGTGATATCTCAATGCTTCTAATACCAAACCTGAGATCCTTCCTCTAACATGAAATGTGATATCCAACTCATTCCCTTTCCAAACCTAAGATCCTATCTATAGCATGAGATGTGATATCCAAGTCCTTCCCATTCCAATCCTTAGACCCTTCCTACAGCATGCAATATGATATCTCAATGATTCTAATAACAAACCTGAGACCCGTCCTATAGCATGAGATATGATATCCAAGTCCTTCCCATTCCAATCCTGAGACCCTTCCTATAACATGAAATGTGATATCCAACTCCTTCCCATTCCAACCTGAGACCCTTCCTATAGCATGAGATGGGATATCCAACTTCTTCCAAATCCAATACTGATACCCTTCCGATAGCATGAGATGTGATATCCCAATGCTTCTACCAAACCTGAGACCCATACTATGGCATGAGATGTGATATCAAACTCCTTCCCATTCCAATCCTGAGACCCTTCCTATAGCTTGAGGTGTGATATCCAACTCCTTCCCATTCCAATTCTGAGACCCTTCTTATACCATGAGACTTGATATCTCAATGCTTCTAATACCAAACCTGAGACCCGTCCTATAACATGAGATGTGATATCCAAATCCTTCCCCTTCCAAACCTTAGACCCTTCCTTTATCATGAGATGTGATATCCAACTCCTTCCCATTCCAATCCTGAGACCCTTCCGATATCATGAGATTTGTTATCTCAATGCTTCTAATATCAAACTTGAGACCCTCCCTATAGCATGAGATGTGACATCCAAGTCCTTCCCATTCCAATCCTGAGACCCTTCCTATAACATGAGATGTGATATCCAACTCCTTCCCATTCCAACCTGAGACACTTCCTATAGCATGGGAAGGGATATCTAACTCCTTCCCAATCCAATCCTGAGACCCTAGCGATAGCAGAGATGTGATATCTCAATGCTTATACCAAACCTGAGACCCTTCCTATGGCATGAGATGTGATATCCAACTCCTTGCCATTCAAATCCTGAGACCCTTCCTATAGCATGAGATGTGATATCTCTATGCTTCTAATACCAAACCTGAGACCCTTCCTATAACATGAGATGGGATATCCAACTCCTTCCCATTCCAATCCTGAGACCCTTCCGATAGCAGAGATGTGATATCTCAATGCTTATACCAAACCTGAGAACCTTCCTATGGCCTGAGATGTCATATACAACTCCTTCCCATTCCAATCCTGAGACCCTTCCTTTAGCATGAGATGTGATATCTCAATGCTTATACCAAATCTGAGACCCTTCCTATAGCATGAGATGTGATATCCAATTCCTTCCCATTCCAATCCTGAGACCCTTCCTATAGCATGAGATGTGATATCTCAATGCTTATACCAAACCTGAGAGCCTACCTATAGCATGAGATGTGATATCCAAGTCCATCCCATTCCAATCCTTAGACCCTTCCTACAGCATGCGATGTGATATCTCAATGATTCTAATACCAAACCAGAGACTCTTCCTATAACATGAGATGGGATATCCAACTCCTTCCCATTCCAATCCTGAGCCGCTTCCGATAGCAGAGATGTGATATCTCAATGCTTATACCAAACCTGAGACCCTTCCTATAACATGAGATGTGATATCCAACTCCTTCCCGTTCCAAACCTGAGACACTAACTATAGCATATGTGATATCCAACTCCTTCCCATTCCAAACATGAGACCCTTCCTATAGCAAGAAAGTAATATTCAACTCCTACCCATTCCAATCCTGAGACCCTTCCTATAGCAAGAGATGTGATATCCAAATCCTTCCCATTCCAATCCTGAGACCCTTCCTATAACATGAGATGTGATATCCAACTCCTTCCCATTCCAACCTGAGACACTTCCTATAGCATGAGAAGGGATATCCAACTCCTTCCCAATCCAATCCTGAGACCCTTCCGATAGCAGAGATGTGATATCTCAATGCTTATACCAAACCTGAGACCCTTCCTATGGCATGAGATGTGATATCCAACTCCTTCCCAATCCAATCCTGAGACCCTTCCGATAGCAGAGACGTGATATCTCAATGCTTCTACCAAACCTGAGACCCTTCCTTTAGCATGAGATGTGATATCCAAATCCTTCACATTCCAATCCTGAGACCCTTCCTATAGCATGAGATGTAATATCTCAATGCTTCTAATACCAAACCTGAGATCCTTCCTATAACATGAGATGTGATATCCAATTCCTTCCCATTCCAAACCTGAGACCCTTCCTATTGGATGAGATGTGATATCCAACTCCTTCCCATTCCAACCCTGAGACCCTTCCTATAGCATGAGATGTGATGTCTCAATGCTTCTAATACCAAACCTGAGATCCTTCCTATAACATGAGATGTGATAGCCAACTCCTTCCATTCCAATCCTGAGACCCGTCCTATAGCATGAGATGTGATATCTCAATGCTTATACCAAACCTGAGACCCTTCCTATAGCATGAGATGTGATATCCAACTGCTTCCCATTCCAATCCTGAGACCCTTCCTATAGCATGAGATGTGATATCTCAATGCTTCTAATACCAAACCTGAGATCCTTCCTCTAACATGAAATGTGATATCCAACTCCTTCCCTTTCCAAACCTAAGAGCCTATCTATAGCATGAGATGTGATATCCAAGTCCTTCCCATTCCAACCCTTAGACCCTTCCTACAGCATGCAATATGATATCTCAATGATTCTAATAACAAACCTGAGACCCGTCCTATAACATGAGATGGGATATCCAACTCCTTCCCATTCCAATCCTGAGACACTTCCGATAGCAGAGATGTGATATCTCAATGCTTATACCAAACCTGAGACCCTTCCTATAACATGAGATGTGATATCCAAATCCTTCCCGTTCCAAACCTGAGACCCTTCCTTTAGCATGAGATGTGATATCCAGCACCTTCCCATTCCAATCCTGAGACACTTCCTATAGCATGAGATGTGATATCTCAATGCTTCTAATATCAAAACTGAGACCCTCCCTATAGCATGATATGTGATATCTAAGTTCTCCCCATTCCAATCCTGAGACCCTCCCTATAGCATGAGATGTGATATCCAACTCCTTCCCATTCCAATCCTGAGACCCTTCCTATACCATGAGATATGATATCTCAATACTTCTAATACCAAACGTGAGATCCTTCCGATAACATGAGATGTGATATCCAAATCCTTCCCCTTCCAATCCTGAGACCCTTCCTTTAGCATGAGATGTGATATCCAACTCCTTCCTATTCCAATCCTGAGACTCTTCTGATAGCATGAGATGTGATATCTCAATGCTTCTAATACGAAACCTGAGATCCTTCCGATAGCATGAGATGTGATATCTCAATGCTTCTAATACCAAACCTGAGATCCTTCCTATAACATGAGATGTGATATCCAAATCCTTCCCCTTCCAAACCTGAGACCCTCCCTTTAGCATGAGATGTGATATCCAACTCCTTCCCATTCCATTCCTGAGACCCTTCTGATAGCATGAGATGTGATATCTCAATGCCTCTAATACCAAACCTGAGATCCTACCTCTAACATGAAATGTGATATCCAACTCTTTCCCCTTCCAAACCTGAGAGCCTTCCTATAGCATGAGATGTGATATCCAAGTCCTTCCGATTCCAATCCTGAGACCCTTCCTATAGCTTGAGATGTGATATCCAACTCCTTCCCATTCCAATTCTGAGACCCTTCCTATACTATGAGACTTGATATCTCAATGCTTCTAATACAAATGTGAGACCCGTAATATAACATGAGATGTGATATCCAAATCCTTCCCCTTCCAAACCTTAGACCCTTCCTTTATCATGAGATGTGATATCCAACTCCTTCCCATTCCAATCCTGAGACCCTTCCGATATCATGAGATGTGATATCTCAAAGCTTCTAATATCAAACTTGAGACCCTCCCTATAGCATGAGATGTGATATCCAAGTCCTTCCCATTCCAATCCTGAGACCCTTCCTATAGCTTGAGGTGTGATATCCAACTCCTTCCCATTCCAATTCTGAGACCCTTCTTATACCATGAGACTTGATATCTCAATGCTTCTAATACCAAACCTGAGACCCGTCCTATAACATGAGATGTGATATCCAAATCCTTCCCCTTCCAAACCTTAGACCCTTCCTTTATCATGAGATGGGATATCCAACTCCTTCCCATTCCAATCCTGAGCCACTTCCGATAGCAGAGATGTGATATCTCAATGCTTATACCAAACCTGAGACCCTTCCTATAACATGAGATGTGATATCCAACTCCTTCCCGTTCCAAACCTGAGACACTAACTATAGCATATGTGATATCCAACTCCTTCCCATTCCAAACATGAGACCCTTCCTATAGCAAGAAAGTAATATTCAACTCCTACCCATTCCAATCCTGAGACCCTTCCTATAGCAAGAGATGTGATATCCAAATCCTTCCCATTCCAATCCTGAGACCCTTCCTATAACATGAGATGTGATATCCAACTCCTTCCCATTCCAACCTGAGACACTTCCTATAGCATGAGAAGGGATATCCAACTCCTTCCCAATCCAATCCTGAGACCCTTCCGATAGCAGAGATGTGATATCTCAATGCTTATACCAAACCTGAGACCCTTCCTATGGCATGAGATGTGATATCCAACTCCTTCCCAATCCAATCCTGAGACCCTTCCGATAGCAGAGACGTGATATCTCAATGCTTCTACCAAACCTGAGACCCTTCCTTTAGCATGAGATGTGATATCCAAATCCTTCACATTCCAATCCTGAGACCCTTCCTATAGCATGAGATGTAATATCTCAATGCTTCTAATACCAAACCTGAGATCCTTCCTATAACATGAGATGTGATATCCAATTCCTTCCCATTCCAAACCTGAGACCCTTCCTATTGGATGAGATGTGATATCCAACTCCTTCCCATTCCAACCCTGAGACCCTTCCTATAGCATGAGATGTGATGTCTCAATGCTTCTAATACCAAACCTGAGATCCTTCCTATAACATGAGATGTGATAGCCAACTCCTTCCATTCCAATCCTGAGACCCGTCCTATAGCATGAGATGTGATATCTCAATGCTTATACCAAACCTGAGACCCTTCCTATAGCATGAGATGTGATATCCAACTGCTTCCCATTCCAATCCTGGGACCCTTCCTATAGCATGAGATGTGATATCTCAATGCTTCTAATACCAAACCTGAGATCCTTCCTCTAACATGAAATGTGATATCCAACTCCTTCCCTTTCCAAACCTAAGAGCCTATCTATAGCATGAGATGTGATATCCAAGTCCTTCCCATTCCAACCCTTAGACCCTTCCTACAGCATGCAATATGATATCTCAATGATTCTAATAACAAACCTGAGACCCGTCCTATAACATGAGATGGGATATCCAACTCCTTCCCATTCCAATCCTGAGACACTTCCGATAGCAGAGATGTGATATCTCAATGCTTATACCAAACCTGAGACCCTTCCTATAACATGAGATGTGATATCCAAATCCTTCCCGTTCCAAACCTGAGACCCTTCCTTTAGCATGAGATGTGATATCCAGCACCTTCCCATTCCAATCCTGAGACACTTCCTATAGCATGAGATGTGATATCTCAATGCTTCTAATATCAAAACTGAGACCCTCCCTATAGCATGATATGTGATATCTAAGACCTTCCCATTCCAATCCTGAGACCCTCCCTATAGCATGAGATGTGATATCCAACTCCTTCCCATTCCAATCCTGAGACCCTTCCTATAGCATGAGATATGATATCTCAATACTTCTAATACCAAACGTGAGATCCTTCCGATAACATGAGATGTGATATCCAAATCCTTCCCCTTCCAATCCTGAGACCCTCCCTTTAGCATGAGATGTGATATCCAACTCCTTCCTATTCCAATCCTGAGACTCTTCGGATAGCATGAGATGTGATATCTCAATGCTTCTAATACCAAACCTGAGATCCTTCCGATAGCATGAGATGTGATATCTCAATGCTTCTAATACCAAACCTGAGATCCTTCCTATAACATGAGATGTGATATCCAAATCCTTCCCCTTCCAAACCTGAGACCCTCCCTTTAGCATGAGATGTGATATCCAACTCCTTCCCATTCCATTCCTGAGACCCTTCTGATAGCATGAGATGTGATATCTCAATGCCTCTAATACCAAACCTGAGATCCTACCTCTAACATGAAATGTGATATCCAACTCTTTCCCCTTCCAAACCTGAGAGCCTTCCTATAGCATGAGATGTGATATCCAAGTCCTTCCCATTCCAAACCTGAGACCCTTCCTATAGCTTGAGATGTGATATCCAACTCCTTCCCATTCCAATTCTGAGACCCTTCCTATACTATGAGACTTGATATCTCAATGCTTCTAATACAAACGTGAGACCCGTAATATAACATGAGATGTGATATCCAAATCCTTCCCCTTCCAAACCTTAGACCCTTCCTTTATCATGAGATGTGATATCCAACTCCTTCCCATTCCATTCCTGAGACCCTTCCGATATCATGAGATGTGATATCTCAAAGCTTCTAATATCAAACTTGAGACCCTCCCTATAGCATGAGATGTGATATCCAAGTCCTTCCCATTCCAATCCTGAGACCCTTCCTATAGCTTGAGATGTGATATCCAACTCCTACCCATTCCAATTCTGAGAACCTTCCTATACTATGAGACTTGATATTTCAATGCTTCTAATACAAACGTGAGACCCGTAATATAACATGAGATGTGATATCCAAATCCTTCCCCTTCCAAACTTAGACCCTTCCTTTATCATGAGATGTGATATCCAACTCCTTCCCATTCCAATCCTGAGACCCTTCCGATATCATGAGATGTGATATCTCAAAGCTTCTAATATCAAACTTGAGACCCTCCCTTTAGCATGAGATGTGATATCCAACTCCTTCTCATTCCAATCCTGATACCCTTCTGATAGCATGAGATGTGATATCTCAATGCCTCTAATACCAAACCTGAGATCCTACCTCTAACATGAAATGTGATATCCAACTCCTTCCCTTTCCAAACCTGAGAGCCTTCCTACAGCATGAGATGTGATATCCAAGTCCTTCCCATTCCAATCCTGAGACCCTTCCTATAACATGAGATGTCATATCCAACTCCTTCCCATTCCAACCTGATACCCTTCCTATAGCATGAGATGGGATATCCAACTCCTTCCAAATCCAATCCTGATACCCTTCCGATAGCATGAGATGTGATATCCCAATGCTTCTACAAAACCTGATACCCATACCATGGCATGAGATGTGATATCAAACTCCCGTCCCATACCATGAGACTTGATATCTCAATGCTTCTAATACCAAACCTGAGACCGGTCCAATAACATGAGATGTGATATCCAAATCCTTCCCCTTCCAAACGTTAGACCCTTCCTTTATCATGAGATGTGATATCCAAGTCCTTCCCATTCCATTCCTGAGACCCTTCCTATAGCATGAGATGTGATATCTCAATGCTTATACCAAATCTGAGACCCTTCCTATAGCATGAGATGTGATATCCACCTCCTTCCCATTCCAATCCTGAGACCCTTCCTATAGCATGAGATGTGATATCTCAATGCTTCTAATACCAAACCTGAGATCCTTCCTATAACATGAGATGTGATATCCAACTCCTTCCCATTCCAATCCTGAGACCCTTATGATAGCATGAGATGTGATATCTCAATGCCTCTAATACCAAACCTGAGATGCTTCCGATAGCATGAGATGTGATATCTCAATGCTTCTAATACCAAACCTGAGATCCTTCCTATAACATGAGATGTGATTTCCAAATCCTTCCCCTACCAAACCTGAGACCATCCCTTTAGCATGAGATGTGATATACAACTCCTTCCCTTTCCAAACCTGAGACCCTGCCTATAGCATGAGATGTGATATTCAAGTCCTTCCCATTCCAATCCTGAGACCCTTCCTATAGCATGTGATGTGATACCTCAATACTTATACCAAACCTGAGACCCTTCCTATGGCATGAGATGTCATATACAACTCCTTCCCATTCCAATCCTGAGACCCTTCCTATAGCATGAGATCTGATATCTCAATGCTTATACCAAACCTGAGACCCTTCCTATAGCATGAGATGTGATATCCAACTTCTTCCCATTCCAATCCTAAGACCCTTCCTATAACATGAGATGTGATGTCTCAATGCTTCTAATACCAAACCTGAGATCTTTCCTATAATATGAGATGTGATATCCAACTCCTTCCCATTCCAATCCTGAGACCCTTCCTATAGCATGAGATGTGATATCTCAATGCTTATACCAAACCTGAGACCCTTCCTATAGCATGAGATGTGATATCGAACTCCTTAACATTCCAATCCCGAGACCCTTCCTATAGCATGAGATGTGATATCTCAAGGCCTCTAATACCAAACCTGAGATCCTTCCTCTAACATGAAATGTGATATCCAACTCCTTCCCCTTCCAAACCTGAGAGCCTTCCTATAGCATGAGATATGATATCCAAGTCCTTCCCATTCCAATCCTGAGACCCTTCCTATAACATGAAATGTGATATCCAACTCCTTCCCATTCCAACCTGAGACCCTTCCTATAGCATGAGATGGGCTATCCAACTCCTTCCAAATCCAATACTGATACCCTTCCAATAGCATGAGATGTGATATCCCAATGCTTCTACCAAACCTGAGACCCATACTATGGCATAAAATGTGATATCAAACGCCTTCCCATTCCAATCCTGAGACCCTTCCTATAGCTTGAGATGTGATATCCAACTCCTTCCCATTCCAATTCTGAGACCCTTCCTATACCATGAGACTTGATATCTCAATGCTTCTAATACCAAACCTGAGACCCGTCCTATAACATGAGATGTGATATCCAAATCCTTCCCCTTCCAAACCTTAGACCCTTCCTTTATCATGAGATGTGATATCCAACTCCTTCCCATTCCAATCCTGAGACCCTTCCGATATCATGAGATTTGTTATCTCAATGCTTCTAATATCAAACTTGAGACCCTCCCTATAGCATGAGATGTGACATCCAAGCCCTCCCCATTCCAATCCTGAGACCCTTCCTATAGCATGAGATGTGATATCTCAATGCTTCTAATACCAAACCTGAGACCCTTCCTATAACATGAGATGGGATATCCAACTCCTTCCCATTCCAATCCTGAGACCCTTCCGATAGCAGAGATGTGATATCTCAATGCGTATACCAACCTGAGACCCTTCCTATAACATGAGATGTGATATCCAACTCCTTCCCATTCCAAACCTGAGACCCTTCCTATAGCATATGTGATATCCAACTCCTTCCAATTCCAAACATGAGACCCTTCCCATAGCAAGAATGTAATATCCAACTCCTTCCCATTCTAATCCTGAGACCATTCCTATAGCATGAGATGTGATATCTCAATGCTTCTAATACCAAACCTGAGATCCTTCCTATGACATGAGATGTGCTATCCAAATCCTTCCCATTCCAAACCTGAGACCCTTCCTACAGCATGCGATGTGATATCTCAATGCTTCTAATACCAAACCTGAGACCAGTCCTATAACATGAGATGGGATATCCAACTCCTTCCCGTTCCAATCCTGAGACACTTCCGATTGCAGAGATTTGATATCTCAATGCTTATACCAAACCTGAGACTCTTCCTATAACATGAGATGTGATATCCAACTCCTTCCCGTTCCAAACCTGAGACCCTTCCTATAGCATGAGATGTGATATCCAAATCCTTCCCATCCCAATCCTGAGACACTTCCAATTGCAGAGATGTGATATCTCAATGCTTATACCAAACCTGAGACTCTTCCTATAACACGAGATGTGATATCCAACTCCTTCCCGTTCCAAACCTGAGACCCTTCCTATAGCATGAGATGTGATATCCAACTCCTTCCCATTCCAATCCTGAGACCCTTCCAATAGCATGAGATGTGATATCTCAATGCCTCTAATACCAAACCTGAGATCCTTCCTATAACATGTGATGTGATATTCAAATCCTTCCCCTTCCAAACCTGAGACCCTCCCTTTAGCATGAGATGTGATATACAACTCCTTCCCATTCCAATCCTGAGACCCTTCTGATAGCATGAGATGTGATATCTCAATGCCTCTAATACCAAACCTGAGATCCTACCTCTAACATGAAATGTGATATCCATCTCCTTCCCTTTCCAGACCTGAGACCCTGCCTATAGCATGAGCTGTGATATCCAAGTCCTTCCCATTCCAATCCTGAGACCCTTCCTATAGCATGTGATGTGATATCTCAATGCTTATACCAAACCTGAGACCCTTCTTATGGCATGAGATGTCATATACAACTCCTTCCCATTCCAATCCTGGGACCCTTCCTATAGCATGAGATGTGATATCTCAATGCTTCTAATACCAAACCTGAGACCCTTCCTATAACATGAGATGGGATATCCAACTCCTTCCCATTCCAATCCTGAGACCCTTCCGATAGCAGAGATGTGATATCTCAATGCGTATACCAACCTGAGACCCTTCCTATAACATGAGATGTGATATCCAACTCCTTCCCATTCCAAACCTGAGACCCTTCCTATAGCATATGTGATATCCAACTCCTTCCAATTCCAAACATGAGACCCTTCCCATAGCAAGAATGTAATATCCAACTCCTTCCCATTCTAATCCTGAGACCATTCCTATAGCATGAGATGTGATATCTCAATGCTTCTAATACCAAACCTGAGATCCTTCCTATGACATGAGATGTGCTATCCAATTCCTTCCCATTCCAAACCTGAGACCCTTCCTACAGCATGCGATGTGATATCTCAATGCTTCTAATACCAAACCTGAGACCAGTCCTATAACATGAGATGGGATATCCAACTCCTTCCCGTTCCAATCCTGAGACACTTCCGATTGCAGAGATTTGATATCTCAATGCTTATACCAAACCTGAGACTCTTCCTATAACATGAGATGTGATATCCAACTCCTTCCCGTTCCAAACCTGAGACCCTTCCTATAGCATGAGATGTGATATCCAAATCCTTCCCATCCCAATCCTGAGACACTTCCAATTGCAAAGATGTGATATCTCAATGCTTATACCAAACCTGAGACTCTTCCTATAACACGAGATGTGATATCCAACTCCTTCCCGTTCCAAACCTGAGACCCTTCCTATAGCATGAGATGTGATATCCAACTCCTTCCCATTCCAATCCTGAGACCCTTCCAATAGCATGAGATGTGATATCTCAATGCCTCTAATACAAAACCTGAGATCCTTCCTATAACATGTGATGTGATATTCAAATCCTTCCCCTTCCAAACCTGAGACCCTCCCTTTAGCATGAGATGTGATATACAACTCCTTCCCATTCCAATCCTGAGACCCTTCTGATAGCATGAGATGTGATATCTCAATGCCTCTAATACCAAACCTGAGATCCTACCTCTAACATGAAATGTGATATCCATCTCCTTCCCTTTCCAGACCTGAGACCCTGCCTATAGCATGAGCTGTGATATCCAAGTCCTTCCCATTCCAATCCTGAGACCCTTCCTATAGCATGTGATGTGATATCTCAATGCTTATACCAAACCTGAGACCCTTCTTATGGCATGAGATGTCATATACAACTCCTTCCCATTCCAATCCTGGGACCCTTCCTATAGCATGAGATGTGATATCTCAATGCTTATACCAAACCTGAGACCCTTCCTATAGCATGAGATGTGATATCTCAAGGCCTCTAATACCAAACCTGAGATCCTTCCTCTAACATGAGATGTGATATCCAACTCCTACCCATTCCAATCCTGAGACCCTTCCTATAGCAAGAGATGTGATATCCAAATCCTTCCAATTCCAATCCTGAGACCCTTCCTATAACAAGAGATGTGATATCCAACTCCTTCCCATTCCAACCTGAGACACTTCCTATAGCATGAGAAAGGATATCCAACTCCTCCGCAATCCAATCCGGAGACCCTTCCGATAGCAGAGATGTGATATCTCAATGCTTATACCAAACCTGAGACCCTTCCTATGGCATGATATGTGATATCCAACTCCTTGCCATTCAAATCCTGAGACCCTTTTATAGCATAGGAAGGGATATCCAACTCCTTCCCAATCCAATCCTGAGACCCTTCCGATAGCAGAGATGTGATATCTCAACGCTTCTACCAAACCTGAGACCCTTCCTTTAGCATGAGATGTGATATCCAAATCCTTCGCATTCCAATCCTGAGACCCTTCCTATAGCATGAGATGTGATATCTCAATGGTTCTAATACCAAACCTGAGATCCTTCCTATAACATGAGATGTGATATCCAATTCCTTCCCATTCCAAACCTGAGACCCTTCCTATAACATGAAATGTGATATCTCAAGGCCTCTAATACCAAACCTGAGATCCTTCCTCTAACATGAAATGTGATATCCAACTCCTTCCCATTCCAAACCTGAGACCCTTCCTTTAACATGAAATGTGATATCCAACTCCATCCCATTCCAACCTGAGACCTTTCCTATAGCATGAGATGGGATATCCAACTCCTTCCAAATCCAATACTGATACCATTCCGATAGCATGAGATGTGATATCCCAATGCTTCTACCAAATCTGAGACCCATACTATGGCATGAGATGTGATATCAAACTCCTTCCCATTCCAACCCTGAGACCCTTCCTAAAGCTTGAGATGTGATATCCAATTTCTTCCCATTCCAATTCTGAGACCCTTCCTATACCATGAGACTTGATATCTCAATGCTTCTAATACCAAACCTGAGACCCGTCCTATAACATGAGATGTGATATCCAAATCCTTCCCCTTCCAAACCTTAGACCCTTCCTTTATCATGAGATGTGATATCCAACTCCTTCCCATTCCAATCCTGAGACCCTTCCGATATCATGAGATTTGTTATCTCAATGCTTCTAATATCAAACCTGAGACCCTCCCTATAGCATGAGATGTGACATCCAAGTCCTCCCCATTCCAATCCTGAGACCCTTCCTATAGCATGAGATGTGATATCTCAATGCTTCTAATACCAAACCTGAGACCCTTCCTATAACATGAGATGGGATATCCAACTCAGATGGGATATCCAACTCCTTCCCATTCCAATCCTGAGACCCTTCCGATAGCAGAGATGTGATATCTCAATGCTTATATCAAACCTGAGACCCTTCCTATGGCCTGAGATGTCATATACAACTCCTTCCCATTCCAATCCTGAGACCCTTCCTATAGCATGAGATGTGATATCTCAATGCTTATACCAAATCTGAGACCCTTCCTATAGCATGAGATGTGATATCCAACTCCTTCCCATTTCAATCCTGAGACCCTTCCTATAGCATGAGATGTGATGTCTCAATGCTTCTAATACCAAACCTGAGATCCTTCCTATAACATGAGATGTGATATCCAACTCCTTCCCATTCCAATCCTGAGACCCTTATGATAGCATGAGATGTGATATCTCAATGCCTCTTATACCAAACCTGAGATCCTTCCGATAGCATGAGATGTGATATCTCAATGCTTCTAATACCAAACCTGAGATCCTTCCTATAATATGAGATGTGATTTCCAAATCCTTCCCCTTCCAAACCTGAGACCCTCCCTTTAGCATGAGATGTGATATCCAACTTCTTCCCATTCCAATCCAGAGACCCTTCTGATAGCATGAGATGTGATATCTCAATGCCTCTAATACCAAACCTGAGATCCTACCTCTAACATGAAATGTGATATCCATCTCCTTCCCTTTCCAAACCTGAGACCCTGCCTATAGCATGAGATGTGATATCCAAGTCCTTCCCATTCCAATCCTGAGACCCTTCCGATAGCATGAGATGTGATATCTCAAGGCCTCTAATACCAAACCCGAGATCCTTCCTCTAACATGAAATGTGATATCCAACTCCTTCCCTTTCCAAACCTGAGAACCTTCCTATAGCATGAGATATGATATCCAACTCCTTCCCATTCCAACCTGAGACCCTTCCTATAGCATGAGATGGGATATCCAACTCCTTCCCATTCCAATCCTGAGACCCTTCCTATAGCATGAGATGTGATATCTCAATGCTTATACGAAACCTGAGACCCTTCCTATGGCATGAGATGTCATATACAACTCCTTCCCATTCCAATCCTGAGACCCTTCCTATAGCATGAGATGTGATATCTCAATGCTTATACCAAACCTGAGACCCTTCCTATAGCATGAGATGTGATATCCAACTTCTTCCCATTCCAATCCAGAGACCCTTCCTATAGCATGAGATGTGATATCTCAATGCTTATACCAAACCTGAGACCCTTCCTATAGCTTGAGATGTGATATCCAACTCCTTCCCATTCCAATCCTGTGACCCTTCCGATAGCATGAGATGTGATATCTCAAGGCCTCTAATACCAAACCTGAGATCCTTCCTCTAACATGAAATGTGATATCCAACTCCTTCCCTTTCCAAACCTGAGAACCTTCCTATAGCATGAGATATGATATCCAACTCCTTCCCATTCCAACCTGAGACCCTTCCTATAGCATGAGATGGGATATCCAACTCCTTCCAAATCCAATACTGATACCCTTCCGATAGCATGAGATGTGATATCCCAATGCTTCTACCAAACCTGAGAACCATACTATGGCATGAGATGTGATATCAAACTCCTTCCCATTCCAATCCTGAGACGCTTCCTATAGCTTGAGATGTGATATCCAACTCCTTCCCATTCCAATTCTGAGACCCTTCTTATACCATGAGACTTGATATCTCAATGCTTCTAATACCAAACCTGAGACCCGTCCTATAACATGAGATGTGATATCCAAATCCTTCCCCTTCCAAACCTTAGACTCTTCCTTTATCATGAGATGTGATATCCAACTCCTTCCCATTCCAATCCTGAGACCCTTCCAATATCATGAGATTTGTTATCTCAATGCTTCTAATATCAAACTTGAGACCCTCCCTATAGCATGAGATGTGACATCCAAGTCCTTCCCATTCCAATCCTGAGACCCTTCCTATAGCATGAGATGTGATATCTCAATGCTTCTAATAACAAACCTGAGACCTCATGCTAAAGGGAGGGTCTCAGGTTTGAAAGGGGAAGGATTTGGATATCACATCTCATGTTATAGGAAGGATCTCAGGATTGGTATTAGAAGCATTGAGATATCACATCTCATGCTTTCGGAAGGATCTCAGGTTTGGTATTAGAAGCATTGAGATATCACATCTCATGCTATCGGAAGGATCTCAGGTTTGGCATTAGAAGCATTGAGATATCACATCTCATGCTATAGCAAGGGTCTCAGGTTTGGAACGGGAAGGAGTTGGATATCCCATTTCATGTTATAGGGCTGGTCTCAGGTTTGGTATTAGAAGCATTGAGATATCACATTGCATGTTGTAGGAAGGGTCTCAGGTTTGGAATGGGAAGGAATTGGATATCACATCTCATGTCATAGGAAGGATCTCAGGTTTGGTATTAGAAGCATTGAGATATCACATCTCATGCTATAGGAATGGTCTCAGGATTGGAATGGGAAGGAGTTGGATATTACATTCTTGCTATAGGAAGGGTCTCATGTTTGGAATGGGAAGGAGTTGGATATCACATATGGTATAGGAAGGGTCTCAGGTTTGGAACGGGAAGGAGTTGGATATCACATCTCATGTTGTAGGAAGCGTCTCAGGTTTGATAGAAGCATTGAGATATCACATCTCTGCTATCGGAAGTGTCTCAGGATTGGAATGGGAAGAAGTTGGATATCCCATCTCATGTTATAGGATGGGTCTCAGGTTTGTTATTAGAATCATTGAGATATCATATTGCATGCTGTAGGAAGGGTCTAAGGATTGGAATGGGAAGGACTTGGATATCACATCTCATGCTATAGGAAGGGTCTCAGGTTTGGTATAAGCATTGAGATATCACATCTCATGCTATAGGAAGGGTCTCAGGATTGGAATGGGAAGGAGTTGGATATCACATCTCATGTTATAGGAAGGATCTCAGGTTTGGTATTAGAAGCATTGAGACATCACATCTCATGCTATAGGAAGGGTCTCAGGATTGGAATGGGAAGGAGTTGTATATGACATCTCATGCCGTAGGAAGGGTCTCAGGTTTGGTATAAGCATTGAGATATCACATCTCTGCTATAGGAAGGGTCTCAGGATTGGAATGGGAAGGAGTTGGATATCCCATCTCATGTTATAGGAGGGGTCTCATGATTGGAATGGGAAGGACTTGGATATCACATCTCATGCTCTAGGAAGGCTCTCAGGTTTGGAAGGGGAAAGAGTTGGATATCACATTTCATGTTAGAGGTAGGATCTCAGGTTTGGTATTAGAGGCATTGAGATAACACATCTCATGCTATCAGAAGGGTCTCAGGATAGGAATGGGAAGGAGTTGGATATCACATCTCATGCTAAAGGGAGGGTCTCAGGTTTGGAAGGGGAAGGATTTGGATATCACATCTCATGTTATAGGAAGGATCTCAGGTTTGGTATTAGAAGCATTGAGATATCACATCTCATGCTATCAGAATGGTCTCAGGATTGGAATGGGAAGGAGTTGGATATCACATCTCATACTAAAGGGAGGGTTCCAGGTTTGGAAGGGGAAGGATTTGGATATCACATCTCATGTTATCGGAAGGATCTCAGGTTTGGTATTAGAAGTATTGAGATATCACATCTCATGCTATAGGAAGGGTCTCAGGATTGGAATGGGAAGGAGTTGGATATCACATCTCATGCTAAAGGAAGGGTCTCAGGTTTGGTAGAAGCATTGAGATATCACATCTCATGCTATAGGAAGGGTCTCAGGATTGGAATGGGAAGGACTTAGATATCACATATCATGCTATAGGGAGGGTCTCAGTTTTGATATTAGAAGTATTGAGATATCACATCTCATGCTATCGGAAGTGTCTCAGGTTTGGAATGGGAAGGAGCTGGATATCACATCTCATGCTAAAGGAAGGGTCTCAGGTTTGGTAGAAGCATTGAGATATCACATCGCATGCTATAGGAAGGGTCTCAGGATTGGAATGGGAAGGACTTAGATATCACATATCATGCTATAGGGAGGGTCTCAGTTTTGATATTAGAAGCATTGAGATATCACATCTCATGCTATAGGAAGGGTCTCAGGAATGGAATGGGAAGGACTTGGATATCACATCTCATGATAAAGGAAGGGTCTAACGTTTGGAAGGGGAAGGATTTGGATATCACATCTCATGTTATTGAACCGGTCTCAGGTTTGGTATTAGAAGCATTGAGATATCAAGTCTCATGGTATGGGACGGGAGTTTGATATCACATCTCATGCCATGGTATGGGTATCAGGTTTTGTAGAAGCATTGGGATATCACATCTCATGCTATCGGAAGGGTATCAGGATTGGATTTGGAAGGAGTTGGATATCCCATCTCATGCTGTAGGAAGGCTCTCAGGTTTGGAAAGGGAAGGAGTTGGATATCACATTTCATGTTAGAGGTAGGATCTCAGGTTTGGTATTAGAGGCATTGAGATATCACATCTCATGCTATCAGAAGGGTATCAGGATTGGAATGAGAAGGAGTTGGATATCACATCTCATGCTAAAGGGAGGGTCTCAGGTTCAGAAGGGGAAGGATTTGGATATCACATCTCATGTTATAGGAAGTATCTCAGGTTTGGTATTAGAAGCATTGAGATATCACATCTCATGCTATCGGAAGGATCTCAGGTTTGGTATTAGAAGCATTGAGATATCACATCTTATGCTATAGGAAGGGTCTCAGGATTGGAATGGGAAGGAGTTGGATATCACATCTCATGTTATAGGAAGGATCTCAGGTTTGGTATTAGAAGCATTGAGATATCACATCTCATGCTATAGGACTGGTCTCAGGATTGGAATGGGAAGGAGTTGGATATCACATCTCATGCTAAAGGAAGGGTCTCAGTTTTGGTAGAAGCATTGAGATTTCACATATCATGCTATAGGAAGGGTCTCAGGATTGGAATGGGAAGGAGTTGTATATCACATCTCATGCTAAAGGGAGGGTCTCAGGTTTGGAAGGGGAAGGATTTGGAAATCACATCTCATGTTATAGGAAGGATCTCTGGTTTGGTATTAGAAGCATTGAGATATCACATCTCATGCTATCGGAAGTATCTCAGGTTTGGTATTAGAGGCATTGAGATATCACATCTCATGCTATCATAAGGGTCTCAGGATTGGAATGGGAAGGAGTTGGATATCACATCTCTTGTTATAGGAAGGATCTCAGGTTTGGTATTAGAAGCATTGAGATATCACATCTCATGCTATAGGAAGGGTCTCAGGATTGGAATGGGAAGGAGTTGGATATCACATCTCATGCAATAGGAAGGGTCTCAGATTTGGTATAAGCATTGAGATATCACATCTCATGCTATAGGAAGGGTCTCAGGATTGGAACGGAAAGGAGTTAGATATCACATCTCATGTTATAGGAAGAGTCTCAGGTTTGGTATAAGCATTGAGATATCACATCTCTGCTATCGGAGGTGTCTCAGGATTGGGATGGGAAGGAATTGGATATCACATCTCATGCTATAGGAAGGGTATCAGGTTTGGAACGGGAAGGAGTTGGATATCACATCTCATGCTATAGGAAGGGTCTCAGTTTGGAACGGAAAGGAGTTAGATATCAGATCTCATGTTATAGGAAGAGTCTCAGGTTTGGTATAAGCATTGAGATATCACATCTCTGCTATCGGAGGTGTCTCAGGATTGGGATGGGAAGGAATTGGATATCACATCTCATGCTATAGGAAGGGTATCAGGTTTGGAACGGGAAGGAGTTGGATATCCCATCTCATGTTATAGGACAGGTCTCAGGTTTGATATTAGAAGCATTGAGATATCACATCTCTGCTATTGGAAGGGTCTCAGGATTGGAATGGGAAGGACTTGGATATCAGAATTCATGTTATAGGAAGGGTCTCAGGTTTGGTATTAGAAGCATTGAGATATCACATCTCATGCTATAGGAAGGGTCTCAGGATTGAAATGGGAAGGACTTGGATATCACATCTCATGTTATAGGAAGGGTCTCAGGTTTGGTATTAGAAGCATTGAGATATCACATCTCATGCTATAGGAAGGGTCTCAGGAATGGAATGGGAAGGACTTGGATATCACATCTCATGATAAAGGAATTGTCTAAGGTTTGGAAGGGGAAGGATTTGGATATCACATCTCATGTTATTGGACCGGTCTCAGGTTTGGTATTAGAAGCATTGAGATATCAAGTCTCATGGTATGGGACGGGAGTTTGATATCACATCTCATGCCACGGTATGGGTATCAGGTTTTGTAGAAGCATTGGGATATCACATCTCATGCTATCGGAAGGGTATCAGGATTGGATTTGGAAGGAGTTGGATATCCCATCTCATGCTATAGGAAGGGTATCAGGTTGGAATGGGAAGGAGTTGGATATGACATCTCATGTTATAGGAAGGGTCTCAGGATTGGAATGGGAAGGACTTGGATATCACATCTCATGCTGTAGGAAGGCTCTCAGGTTTGGAAAGGGAAGGAGTTGGATATCACATTTCATGTTAGAGGTAGGATCTCAGGTTTGGTATTAGAGGCATTGAGATATCACATCTCATGCTATCAGAAGGGTATCAGGATTGGAATGAGAAGGAGTTGGATATCACATCTCATGCTAAAGGGAGGGTCTCAGGTTCGGAAGGGGAAGGATTTGGATATCACATCTCATGTTATAGGAAGTATCTCAGGTTTGGTATTAGAAGCATTGAGATATCACATATCATGCTATAGGAAGGGTCTCAGGATTGGAATGGGAAGGAGTTAGATATCACATCTCATGCTATAGGAAGGGTCTCAGGTTTGGTATAAGCATTGAGATATCACATCTCATGCTATCGGAAGGATCTCAGGTTTGGTATTAGAAGCATTGAGATATCACATCTCATGCTATAGGAAGGGTCTCAGGATTGGAATGGGAAGGAGTTGGATTTCACATCTCATGTTATAGGAAGGATCTCAGGTTTGGTATTAGAAGCATTGAGATATCACATCTCATGCTATAAGACTGGTCTCAGGATTGGAATGGGAAGGAGTTGGATATCACATCTCATGCTAAAGGAAGGGTCTCAGTTTTGGTAGAAGCATTGAGATTTCACATATCATGCTATAGGAAGGGTCTCAGGATTGGAATGGGAAGGAGTTGGATATCACATCTCATGCTATAGGAAGGGTCTCAGGTTTGGTATAAGCATTGAGATATCACATCTCTGCTAGCGGAAGGGTCTCAGGATTGGAATGGGAAGGACTTAGATATCACATCTCATGCTATAGGGAGGTCTCAGTATTGATATTAGAAGCATTGAGATATCATATCTCAAGCTATCGGAAGGGTCTCAGGATTGGAATGGGAAGGAGTTGGATATCACATCTCATGCTATAGGAAGGGTCTCAGGTTAGGAACAGGAAGGAGTTGGATATCACATCTCATGTTATAGGAAGAGTCTCATGCTAAGACCTGATAGACCCTTCCTATAACATGGGATGGGAATATCCAACTCCTTCCCATTCCAATCCTGAGACCCTTCCCATAGCAGAGATGTGATATCTCAATGCTTATACCAAACCTGAGACCCTTCCTATAGCATGAGATGTGATATCCAACTCCTTCCCATTCCAATACTGAGACCCTTCCTATAGCATGAGATGTGATATCTCAATGCTTCTAATATCAAACTTGAGACCCTCCCTATAGCATGAGATGTGATATCCAAGTCCTTCCCATTCCAATCCTGAGACACTTCCTATAGCATGAGATGTGATATCTCAATGCTTCTAATACCAAACCTGAGACTCTTCCTATAACATGAGATGGGATATCCAACTCCTTCCCATTACAATCCTGAGACCCTTCCGAAAGCAGAGATGTGATATCTCAATGCTTATACCAAACCTGAGACCCTTCCTATGGCATGAGATGTCATATACAGATCCTTCCCATTCCAATCCTGAGACCCTTCCTATAGCATGAGATGTGATATCTCAATGCTTATACCAAACCTAAAACCCTTCCTATAGCATGAGATGTGATATCCAACTCCTTCCCATTCCAATCCTGAGACCATTCCTATAGCATGAGATGTGATATCCAATGGCTCTAATATCAAACCTGAGATCCTTCCTCTAACATTAAATGTGATATCCAACTCCTTCCCTTTCCAAACCTGAGAGCCTACCTATAGCATGAGATGTGATATCCAAGTCCTTCCCATTTCAATCCTTAGACCCTTCCTACAGCATGCAATATGATATCTCAATGATTCTAATAGCAAACCTGAGACCCGTCCTATAACATGAGATGTGATATCCAACTCCTTCCCATTCCAATCCTGAGACACTTCCGATAGCAAAGATGTGATATCTCAATGCTTCTAATACCAAACCTGAGACCAGTCCTATAACATGAGATGGGATATCCAACTCCTTCCCGTTCCAAACCTGAGACCCTTCCTATAGCATGAGATGTGATATCCAACTCCTTCCCATCCCAATCCTGAGACACTTCCGATTGCAGAGATTTGATATCTCAATGCTTATACCAAACCTGAGACTCTTCCTATAACATGAGATGTGATATCCAACTCCTTCCCATTCCAAACCTGAGACCCTTCCTATAGCATGAGATGTGATATCCAACTCCTTCCCATTCCAATCCTGAGACCCTTATGATAGCATGAGATGTGATATCTCAATGCCTCTAATACCAAATCTGAGATTCTTCCGATAGCATGAGATGTGATATCCAAATCCTTCCCCTTCCAAACCTGAGACCCTCCCTTTAGCATGAGATGTGATATCCAACTCCTTCCCATTCCAACCTGAGACCCTTCCTATAGCATGAGATGGGATATCCAACTCCTTGGAATTCCAATCCTGATACCCTTCCGATAGCATGAGATTTGATATCCCAATGCTTATACCAAACCTGAGACCCATACTATGGCATGAGATGTGATATCAAACTCCTTCCCATTCTAATCCTGAAATCCTGAGACTCCGGCCCAATATTTGAAACGATTCATAGAGTATAAGAAAAAGGAAGGTGGTACTTGGGTATCTTATGTCACTGAATCCTTGAAAAACTTAACTGGCTGGGTCGAAGGTTATAAGGTTTCTACCTTCGAAGGCATGATAAATCTTGTCATGCTGGAACACATTTTTGCATCTTCTTCCCCGGAGCTTAAGCAGCATTTGGCCGATTCGAAGGAGATAGATCCTAAGAAGCTGGCCATTGCAGCAGACTTATGGGTGTCACATCGAGTGTCCCATAAGGACAAAACTCATCCTGGTAAGCAGGAGGAAGGGAAAAAGTCCAAAGATAAGGAGGGTGGAGAATCTGATAAATCTTCTTCTCAAAAGGGCCACAAAAAGAAAAATAAGGGTAAGACACAAGAGAACTCACAGGGTAGTGGAGGTCAGCCTCCGAAACAGAACTCTGGTTACAATAAGCCTCCCTATGTAAACAGACCCAATGGATCTTGTTTTGCTTGTGGAGCAACTGACCACGTGAAGGGGGATCCCCGGTGTAAGGTTTGACCTTTGGGGGTCCACTCCGCTAATCTGGCCTTCTCCTCCTACGAGGAAGAAGAGATTACAGGAGCATCCTTCTCCTCAGACTCATTTCCCAGCGGGATAGAGGCTGAGGTAGTTTTAGTTTCCCTGGGTTCCTGGGAGCCTAAAGTCGCAGAGGCTTATGCTAGGATTACAGATAATACCAAGCACTACTTTAAAGACAGTGTGCTGATCAATGGAGTAGATACTCCAGCTCTTAGGGATAGTGGGTGCAGTCGAACTGTAGTGGATTCTACCTTGGTAGACTCAGAGGAAGTTGCCAGAGCTACTCTGATGCCCACTAAGTTGGCTGACGGCCCACTCCGTATGTTCCCAGTAATACCTGTAAATCTTACTTTAAATGGTACAGCAGTCAGGATTCCAGTGAGCATTCAGAGAAACGTCCCGGGAAAGGTCTTGTTAGGTAATGATCTCAGATCTTTAGGGCTCGTAGGAGACACTGCCGAAAGACCCTACACACGGTCTCAAGCACGGGCAGCATTGGCCAAGACCAATACGCCGCCCCAGCCGAAGGGGAAACCCAAGGCGAAAGGAATCAACAAGTCAAGACGAGGGAAAGAGAATATTCCCCCGAGCTCGCCTACCACTGCGGTGGAGGAAGTTGGTCAATCGCCCGGGCCTGACGAGGAGGTGGCGATGCCTGAAGTATTTGTCCCCAACGACCATCCTGAACTAAAAGACTTGTAAGTTGAAGGAGGTCCTGACAGGGACCAATTCAGTAAAGGTCAACGTGAGTGCCCATCTCTGGAAGGCCTAAGGAGACAGGCCTGCTCCCAGCTTGAGGGTGAACCTCCTGGGACGCATAGGATGTATTGGGAAGGTGGACTCCTGTATAGTGAGCCCACAGAGTCTACAGAAGGAGACCATAGGAGGTTGGTGGTTCCCCTTGCTGTTAGGCCCTTCCTCCTGCAGTTGGCGCATGAAGTGCTCCTTGCTGGTCACCTTGGTATTAAGAGGAGCAAGCAAAGGTTATCCATGCACTTCTACTGGCCCAAGATGGGGCTGCAAGTAGAAAGTCACTGCAGGAGTTGTGCCTCCTGCCAGTTATCTGGTAAGGTTGGCTCGACAATCCAAGCTCTGTTGGTACCGCTCCTAGTTGTGGGGGTACCATTTGAAAGGGTAGGGATCGACATCGTTGGTCCCCTTGACCCGCAAACATCCTCGGGCAATAGGTTTATCCTGGTGCTGGTCGAACATGCAACCAGATATCCTGAGGCCATCCCATTGAAAACTGTAACTGCCAAGTCAGTTGCAAAAGCTTTACTTGGCATATCTACTAGGGTTGGCTTCCCTACAGAAGTTGTGTCAGATCGTGGCAGCAACTTTATGTCGAAGTATATGCAGGCTATGTGGAAAGAATGTGGGGTCACCTACAAGTTCTCTTCTGCATACCACCCCCAGACCAATGGTCTGGTGGAACGTTTCAACAGAACGTTAAAAAGCATGATTGGGGCTCTGGAGAAGCTTCAGAGAAGACAATGGGATCTTCTTTTACCATGCTTACTGTTTGCCTACCGAGATGTACCACAGGAGGGTGTTGGCTTCAGCCCCTTCAAACTTCTGTTTGGTCATCCTGTACGGGGACCCTTAGCCATAGTCAAAGAGGGATGGGAGATGCCCACTCCCCCTGTTACTACCAACGTAGTTGATTATGTGCTAGGGCTCAGAAAACGGATGGTACTTCTGATGGGCTTGGCTAGTGATAAATTGAAGGCAGGACAAGCACTGGTGAAACATTGGTACGACCAGAAAGCTTCCCTCATCAACTTTACACCTGGTCAGCAAGTCCTGATCATGAATCCCATAAGGCCTTGAGCTTTACAGGACAAATGGTCAGGCCCTTACAAAGTGGTGGAGCCCCTGGGTGAGGTTAACTATTTAGTGGACCTTGGAAGGCCTGGACAGGCTCCAAAAGTGTTTCACGTGAATAGGCTGAAGGCTTTCGTCCCAAGAGTCAAAATCGCAGCACTGTTACTGGCTTCAGATGTTGAGGAAGAGGAGTCTGAACCTCTCCCCGACCTGTTCCAAAGCGGTCCTTCAGATAGCTCCTTTGAGGGTGTCCGAGGGGCCCCTCACCTGACTTCTGATCAGCAGGCTGAGGTGAAAAGTTTGCTTAGGCAGTTTTCCCCCCTGTTTTCACAGTCGCCTGGTTTGACACCTTGGTGCAAACATAACATAGACACAGGAGACAGTGTACCTACCAAAAGTAGGGGATACAGGATGTCAGACAAAGTACGGTCTTATATTAAGACCGAGGTCAACAAGATGTTAGACCTTGGGGTGATTGAACCCTCTAGTAGTCCTTGGTCCAGCCCTGTGGTTTTCGTTCCAAAGGCAGGCACTTCTGAATTGAGGTTCTGCGTGGATTACAGGGCTCTGAATGCTGTCACCAAGACAGATGCACACCCCTTGCCTCGAACAGATGAGCTGGTGGATACTTTGGGTGCCTCCAAGTACCTCAGCACGTTTGACCTCACTGCTGGCTATTGGCAAATAGCTTTAGCACAACATGCCAAGGAGAAGACAGCGTTTTCTACTCCAGACGGCCTTTACCAATTCCGGGTAATGCCGTTCGGGTTGAAGAATGCACCTGCCACTTTCCAGAGGCTTGTGCATCATGTTTTGAATGGGTTGGACGAATTCTGTCTTGCATATCTGGACGATATAGCAGTTTTCAGTGCCACCTGGGAAGACCATGTGAAACACCTCGGGATTGTGCTCCAGGCTCTTCAGAAAGCACACTTGACCATAAAGGCTAGTAAATGCCAGATTGGACAAGGCTCAGTGTTTTACCTTGGACATGAAGTAGGTGGAGGGAGGATACAGCCTGTACCCAGTAAAGTACAAGCAGTACAAGACTGGCCTACCCCCACTACACAAACCCAAGTGAGAGCCTTCTTAGGACTCACGGGGTATTACCGCAATTTTGTGGCAGACTATGGCACCATAGCTGCCCCTCTGACTGCCCTCACAACTCTGAAGAAACCCAAGAAGGTAACTTGGACCGACGAGTGTGAGAAGGCCTTCAATGGCTTAAAAGACTCCTTGTGCCAGGCCCCTGTCCTCAGGGCCCCTGATTATCAAAGACCTTTTATCGTGCAGACGGACGCCTCTGACACTGGGATAGGAGCTGTACTATCGCAAGTAGATGAGAAGGGTAAGGAACACCCTATTGGTTTTATTAGTCGCCAGTTTAAGGACAGAGAGCTCAGATGGTCCACGGTAGAGAAAGAATGTTTCTCTGTTGTGTGGGCCCTAAGGAAGCTGAGGCCCTACCTCTATGGGACCCACTTCACTGTGCAAACTGACCATAAGCCCTTAAAGTGGCTAATAAACATGAAGGGGGAGAATCCAAAGTTGCTTAGGTGGTCCATAAGTCTACAAGGCTTCGACTTCACTATTGAGCATAGGCCAGGTGTCCAACATAGCAATGCTGATGGGTTGTGCACAATGTTTAACTGACCTGAACAAGAGACTCATCCAGGGGTGGATTAGTTCCCCCTGTCCATAGTCTGGGAGGGGCGAGTGTTAGGAAAGATTTCGTAATTGTAGGTAATTTTCCTTCCATGTGGCAACCCCTAAACTTTTTGCTGTTGTTTTTCACCTTGTTCTCGACTTTGCCAGAGAAGTGCAGCCTTCTGCCGCACTCCTCTGGGCTTTCGCTCCTTTCTTACGGGGAAACTGTCATGCCCTTAAGACAGTCAGTACCAGGAAACGCTTGTTTCCGTAGTTTCTTTTATCATGTTGCGGCTTTCGTGCAACATGACACAAGAGGGCACTGTAAGATAAGTTACTGCTCTCTTGGGTCTCTAGCCTTCTACAGGCCCTAGATACTCTTCCAGGATTGTAACTGATCGGTGCAAGTGATTCACGGACGGGAATGGTGGCAGCGATCGTTTATTGTGTTTTGAGCTCCTTTTGGCGTTCTAAGCGCGTTTCTCGCGCTTAACCCAAAATGGTGGCCTAGAGCCCAAAATGGCCAGACCACGAGGCTCCTTTGTCCTGTCCGCTGACCATCTTGCTCCCTTCACCTTCCCCAGGTCGAGCTGACCTGGGGCCTTCCTTATTTGGGCATGTACTTTCCCGCGAAACACAGATGCTTTCGCGGGCTTCTACATGTCTTGTGTGTGCCTCCAGGATGTGGGCTGGGATGTCTGGTCCCAATACACATCCTGGGTGCCAGAGAGTCTAGGGTGGTGTGAATGCCTGGGACCACCGTGGTCCGTGATAGGTCCACGAATGGTGTGAGTGTTGATGAGCGGATCTCCCATTGGGTCCCCTCCGTTTTGGCGCGAAGGGAACCGTGGATAAGAGGGGGCTGGAAAAACCACTACCATGTCGATCTCCTGAGTTCTCACGAACGAAGGAATACAGGAGCCAAGTATCCTGCAACCAAGAGGATGAACCGAGGAATCGCTGGTGACCCGCTGAAGGACTGCTCCTCTGCACTGCTGTCGCCTTGTGAAACCCTTTTCACATTTGATCGAACCAGAGGGCCTGTACTGGTACTTCGACCCTTGGAATAGCGGGGACAGCTATTCTCGGCATCTTCACCATCTCCTGCTAGTAAGCCTTCGGAAGCGTCTCTGGGCCATCCAGCAGACTGACCAGCCTACACAGGAGTCTTGCTCTGTAACCGCCGCCAGGTTGTGTAGTATATCGAGTCCTTGTCACTCTCACATGATTCGTACACTTGGCGTTCCCAGGTCTGAAGTGAGTAGTGTACATTTGGCTCAGATACACACCGCCGCTCCGTTGCCCTGCTGTGGTAACAAACTGTGCGGGTTCCTTCGTTTGGGACGTCTTTTACTCAACTCTGCTGCTGCAGACTCAACACGACGACGAGACATTGAGATATCACATCTCATGCTATAGGAAGGGTCTCAGGATTGGAATGGGAAGGACTTGGATATCACATCTCATGCTATAGGCAGGGTCTCAGGTTTGGAAAGGGAAGGAGTTGGATATCACATTTCATTTTAGAGGTAGGATCTCAGGTTTGGTATTAGAGGCATTGAGATATCACATCTCATGCTATCAGAAGGGTCTCAGGATTGGAATGGGAAGGAGTTGGATATCACATCTCATGTTATAGGAAGGATCTCAGGTTTGGTATTAGAAGCATTGAGATATCACATCTCATGCTATCGGAAGTATCTCAGGTTTGGTATTAGAGGCATTGAGATATCACATCTCATGCTATCATAAGGGTCTCAGGATTGGAATGGGAAGGAGTTGGATATCACATCTCATGCTAAAGGGAGGGTCTCAGGTTTGGAAGGGGAAGGAATTGAATATCACATCACATGTTATAGGAAGGATCTCAGGTTTGGTATTAGAGGCATTGAGATATCACATCTCATGCTATCGGAAGGGTCTCAGGATTGGAATGGGAAGGAGTTGGATATCACATCTCATGCTATAGGAAGGGTCTCAGGTTTGGAACGGGAAGGAGTTGTATATCACATCTCATGTTATAGGAAGAGTCTCAGGTTTGGTATAAGCATTGAGATATCACATCTCTACAATCGGAAGTGTCTCAGTATTGGAACGGGAAGGAGTTGGATATCCCATCTCATGTTATAGGACTGGTCTCAGGTTTGGTATTAGAAGCATTGAGATATCACATCGCATGCTGTAGGAAGGGTCTCAGGTTTGGAATGGGAAGGAATTGGATATCACATCTCATGTCATAGGAAGGATCTCAGGTTTGGTATTAGAAGCATTGAGATACCACATCTCATGCTATAGGAATGGTCTCAGGATTGGAATGGGAAGGAGTTGGATATTACATTCTTGCTATGGGAAGGGTCTCATGTTTGGAATTGGAAGGAGTTGGATATCACATCTCATGTTATAGGAAGGGTCTCAGGTTTGGTATAAGCATTGAGATATCACATCTCTGCTATCGGAAGTGTCTCAGGATTGGAATGGGAAGGAGTTGGATATCCCATCTCATGTTATAGGACGGGTCTCAGGTTTGTTATTAGAATCATTGAGATATCATATTGCATGCTATAGGAAGGGTCTAAGGATTGGAATGGGAAGGACTTGGATATCACATCTCATGCTATAGGTAGGCTCTCAGGTTTGGAAAGGGAAGGAGTTGGATATCACATTTCATGCTAGAGGTAGGATCTCAGGTTTGGTATTAGAGGCATTGAGATATCACATCTCATGCTATCAGAAGGGTCTCAGGATTGGAATGGGAAGGAGTTGGATATCACATCTCATGTTATAGGAAGGATCTCAGGTTTGGTATTAGAAGCATTGAGATATCACATCTCATGCTATAGGAAGTATCTCAGGTTTGGTATTAGAGGCATTGAGATATCACATCTCATGCTATCATAAGGGTCTCAGGATTGGAATGGGAAGGAGTTGGATATCACATCTCATGCTAAAGGGAGGGTCTCAGGTTTGGAAGGGGAAGGAATTGAATATCACATCACATGTTATAGGAAGGATCTCAGGTTTGGTATTAGAGGCATTGAGACATCACATCTCATGCTATAGGAAGGGTCTCAGGATTGTAATGGGAAGGAGTTGGATTTCACATCTCATGCTATATGAAGGGTCTCAGGTTTGGTATAAGCATTGAGATATCACATCTCATGCTATCGGAAGGGTCTCAGGATTGGAACGGGAAGGAGTTGGATATCGCATCTCATGTTATAGGAAGAGTCTCAGGTTTGGTATAAGCATTGAGATATCACATCTCTGCAATCGGAAGTGTCTCAGGATTGGAATGGGAAGGAGTTGGATACCCCATCTCATGTTATAGGAAGAGTCTCAGGTTTGGTATTAGAAGCATTGAGATATCTCATCTCATGCTATAGGAAGGGTCTCAGGATTGGAATGGGAACGAGTTGGATATCACATCTCATGCTATAGGAAGGGTCTCAGGTTTGGTATAAGCAGTGAGATATCACATCTCATGCTATAGGAAGTGTCTCAGGATTGGAATGGGAAGAAGTTGGATATTACATGTCATGTTATAGGAAGGATCTCAGGTTTGGTATAAGCATTGAGATATCACATCTCATGCTATGGGAAGGGTCTCAGGATTGGAATGGGAAGGAGTTGTATATGACATCTCATGCCGTAGGAAGGGTCTCAGGTTTGGTATAAGCATTGAGATATCACATCTCTGCTATCGGAAGGGTCTCAGGATTGGAATGGGAAGGAGTTGGATATCCCATCTCATGTTATAGGACGGGTCTCAGGTTTGTTATTAGAATCATTGAGATATCATATTGCATGCTATGGGAAGGGTCTAAGGATTGGAATGGGAAGGACTTGGATATCACATCTCATGCTATAGGAAGGGTCTCAGGTCTGGTATAAGCATTGAGATATCACATCTCATGCTATAGGAAGGGTCTCAGGATTGGAATGGGAAGGATATGTATATGACATCTCATGCCATAGGAAGGGTCTCAGGTTTGGTATAAGCATTGAGATATCACATCTCTGCTTTTGGAAGGGTCTCAGGATTGGAATGGGAAGGAGTTGGATATCCCATCTCATGTTATAGGAAGAGTCTCAGGTTTGGTATTAGATTCATTGAGATATCATATTGCATGCTATAGGAAGGGTCTAAGGATTGGAATGGGAAGGACTTGGATATCACATCTCATGCTATAGGAAGGGTCTCAGGTTTGGTATAAGCATTGAGATATCACATCTCATGCTATAGGAAGGGTCTCAGGATTGGAATGGGAAGGATATGTATATGACATCTCATGCCATAGGAAGGGTCTCAGGTTTGGTATAAGCATTGAGATATCACATCTCTGCTTTTGGAAGGGTCTCAGGATTGGAATGGGAAGGAGTTGGATATCCCATCTCATGTTATAGGAAGAGTCTCAGGTTTGGTATTAGAAGCATTGAGATATCACATCTCATGCTGTAGGAAGTGTCTCAGGATTGGAATGGGAAGGACTTGGATATCACATCTCATGCTATAGGGAGGGTCTCAAGTTTGATATTAGAAGCATTGAGATATCACATCTCATGCTATAGGAAGGGTCTCAGGATTGGAATGGAAGGAGTTGGATATCACATCTCATGTTATAGGAAGGATCTCAGGTTTGGTATTAGAAGCATTGAGACATCACATCTCATGCTATAGGAAGGGTCTCAGGATTGTAATGGGAAGGAGTTGGATTTCACATCTCATGCTATATGAAGGGTCTCAGGTTTGGTATAAGCATTGAGATATCACATCTCATGCTATAGGAAGGGTCTCAGGATTGGAATGGGAAGGAGTTGGATATCATATCTCATGCTATAGGAAGGGTCTCAGGTTTGGTATAAGCAGTGAGATATTACATCTCTACTATCGGAAGGGTCTCAGGATTGGAATGGGAAGGAGTTGGATACTCCATCTCATGTTATAGGAAGAGTCTCAGGTTTGGTATTAGAAGCATTGAGATATCTCATCTCATGCTATAGGAAGGGTCTCAGGATTGGAATGGGAAGGAGTTGGATATCACATCTCATGCTATAGGAAGGGTCTCAGGTTTGGTATAAGCAGTGAGATATCACATCTCATGCTATAGGAAGTGTCTCAGGATTGGAATGGGAAGAAGTTGGATATTACATGTCATGTTATAGGAAGGATCTCAGGTTTGGTATAAGCCTTGAGATATCACATCTCTGTTATCGGAAGGGTCTCAGGATTGGAATGGGAAGGAGTTGGATATTCCCATCTCATGTTATAGGAAGGGTCTCAGGATTGGAATGGGAAGGACTTGGATATCACATCTCATGCTATAGGGAGGGACTCAAGTTTGATATTAGAAGCATTGAGATATCACATCTCATGATATCGGAAGGGTCTCAGGATTGGAATGGGAAGGAGTTGGATATCACATCTCATGATAAAGGAAGGGTCTAAGGTTTGGAAGGGGAAGGATTTGGATATCACATCTCATGTTATAGGACGGGTCTCAGGTTTGGTATTAGTAGCATTGAGATATCAAGTCTCATGGTATAGGAAGGGTCTCAGAATTGGAATGGGAAGGAGTTGGATATCACATCTCAAGCTATAGGAAGGGTCTCAGGATTGGAATGGGAAGGAGTTTGATATCACATCTCATGCCATAGTATGGGTCTCAGGTTTGGTAGAAGCATTGGGATATCACATCTCATGCTATCGGAAGGGTATCAGGATTGGATTTGGAAGGAGTTGGATATCACATCTCATGTTATAGGAAGGGTCTCAGGTTTGGTATAAGCATTGAGATATCACATCTCTGCTATCGGAAGTGTCTCAGGATTGGAATGGGAAGGAGTTGGATATCCCATCTCATGTTATAGGACGGGTCTCAGGTTTGTTATTAGAATCATTGAGATATCATATTGCATGCTGTAGGAAGGGTCTAAGGATTGGAATGGGAAGGACTTGGATATCACATCTCAAGCTATAGGTAGGCTCTCAGGTTTGGAAAGGGAAGGTGTTGGATATCACATTTCATGTTAGAGGAAGGATCTCCGGTTTGGTATTAGAGGCATTGAGATATCACATCTCAGGCTATAGGAAGGGTCTCAGGATTGGAATGGGAAGGAGTTGGATATCACATCTCATGCTATAGGAAGGGTCTCAGGTTTGGTATAAGCATTGAGATATCACATCTCATGCTATAGGAAGGGTCTCAGGATTGGAATGGGAAGGATATGTATATGACATCTCATGCCATAGGAAGGGTCCCAGGTTTAGTATAAGCATTGAGATATCACATCTCTGCTTTTGGAAGGGTCTCAGGATTGGAATGGGAAGGAGTTGGATATCCCATCTCATGTTATAGGAAGAGTCTCAGGTTTGGTATTAGAAGCATTGAGATATCACATCTCATGCTATAGGAAGTGTCTCAGGATTGGAATGTGAAGGAGTTGGATATCACATCTCATGCTATAGGAAGGGTATCAGGTTTGGTATAAGCAGTGAGATATCACATCTCTGCTATCGGAAGTGTCTCAGGATTGGAATGGGAAGGAGTTGGATATCCCATCTCATGTTATAGGACGGGTCTCAGGTTTGTTATTAGAATCATTGAGATATCATATTGCATGCTGTAGGAAGGGTCTAAGGATTGGAACGGGAAGGACTTGGATATCACATCTCAAGCTATAGGTAGGCTCTCAGGTTTGGAAAGGGAAGGTGTTGGATATCACATTTCATGTTAGAGGAAGGATCTCCGGTTTGGTATTAGAGGCATTGAGATATCACATCTCAGGCTATAGGAAGGGTCTCAGGATTGGAATGGGAAGGAGTTGGATATCACATCTCATGCTATAGGAAGGGTCTCAGGTTTGGTATAAGCATTGAGATATCACATCTCATGCTATAGGAAGGGTCTCAGGATTGGAATGGGAAGGATATGTATATGACATCTCATGCCATAGGAAGGGTCTCAGGTTTGGTATAAGCATTGAGATATCACATCTCTGCTTTTGGAAGGGTCTCAGTATTGGAATGGGAAGGAGTTGGATATCCCATCTCATGTTATAGGAAGAGTCTCAGGTTTGGTATTAGAAGCATTGAGATATCACATCTCATGCTATAGGAAGTGTCTCAGGATTGGAATGTGAAGGAGTTGGATATCACATCTCATGCTATAGGAAGGGTATCAGGTTTGGTATAAGCAGTGAGATATCACATCTCATGCTATAGGAAGTGTCTCAGGATTGGAATGGGAAGGAGTTGGATATCACACCTCATGTTATAGGAAGGATCTCAGGTTTGGTATAAGCATTGAGATATCACATCTCTGCTATCGGAAGGGTCTTAGGATTGGAATGGGAAGGAGTTGGATATTCCCATCTCATTTTATAGGAAGGGTATATCAGGTCTTAGCATGAGATGTGATATCCAGCTCCTTCCATTCCAATCCTGAGACCCTTCCGATAGCATGAGATGTGATATCTCAATGCTTCTAATATCAATACTGAGACCCTCCCTATAGCATTAGATGTGATATCTAAATCCTTCCCATTCCAATCCTGAGACCCTTCCGATAGCAGAGATGTGATATCTCAATGCTTATACCAAACCTGAGACCCTTCCTATAGCACGAGATGTGATATCCAACTCCTTCCCATTCCAATCCTGAGACCCTTCCTATAGCATGAGATGTGATATCTCAATGCTTCTACCAAAACTGAGACCCTTCCTTTAGCATGAGATGTGATATCTAACTCCTTCCCATTTCAATCCTGAGACCCTTCCTATAGCATGAGATGTGATATCTCAATGCTTCTAATACCAAACCTGAGATCCTTCCTATAACATGAGATGTGATATCCAACTCCTTCCCATTCCAATCCTGAGACCCTTCCTATAGCATGAGATGTGATATCTCAATGCTTCTAATACCAAACCTGAGATCCTTCCGATAGCATGAGATGTGATATCTCAATGCTTCTAATACCAAACCTGAGACCCTCCCTTTAGCATGAGATGTGATATCCAATTCCTTCCCATTCCAAACCTGAGAGCCTTCCTACAGCATGAGATGTGATATCCAAGTCCTTCCAAGTCTAATCCTGAGACCCTTCCTATAACATGAGATGTGATATCCAACTCCTTCCCATTCCAACCTGAGACCCTTCCTATAGCATGAGATGGGATATCCAACTCCTTCCAAATCTAATCCTGATATCCTTCCAATAGCATGAGATGTGATATCCCAATGCTTCTACAAAACCTGAGACCCATACCATGGCATGAGATGTGATATCAAACTCCCGTCCTATACCATGAGACTTGATATCTCAATGCTTCTAATACCAAACCTGAGACCAGTCCAATAACATGAGATGTGATATCCAAATCCTTCCCCTTCCAAACCTTAGACCCTTCCTTTATCATGAGATGTGATATCCAACTCCTTCCCATTCCACTCCTGAGACCCTTCCTATAGCATGAGATGTTATATCTCAATGCTTCTAATACCAAACCTGAGACCCTTCCTATAACATGAGATGTGATATCCAAGTCCTTCCCATTCCAATCCTGAGACCCTTCCTATAGCATGAGATGTCATATCTCAATGCTTCTAATACCAAACCTGAGACCCTTCCTATAACATGAATTGTGATATCCAAGTCCTTCCCATTCCAATCTTGAGACCTTTCCAATAGCAGAGATGTGATATCTCAATGCTTATACCAAACCTGAGATCCTTCCTATGACATGAGATGTGATATCTAAATCCTTCTCATTCCAAACCTGAGACCCTTCCTACAGCATGTGATGTGATATCTCAATGCTTCTAATATCAAAACTGAAACCCGTCCTATAACATGAGATGGGATATCCAACTCCTTCCCGTTCCAAACCTGATACCCTTCCTATAGCATGAGATGTGATATCCAATTCCTTCCCATCCCAATCCTGAGACACCTCCGATAGCAGAGATGTGAAATCTCAATGCTTATACCAAACCTGAGACTCTTACTATAACATGAGATGTGATATCTAACTCCTTATCGTTCCAAACCTGAGACCCTTCCTATAGCATGAGATGCGATATCCAACTCCTTCCCATTCCAATCCTGAGACCCTTCCCATAGCATGAGATGTGATATCTCAATGCTTCTAATACCAAACCTGTGATCCTTCCTATAACAAGAGATGTGATATCCAAATCCTTCCCCTTCGAAATCTGAGACCCTCCCTTTAGCATGAGATGTGATATCTCAATGCCTCTAATACCAAACCTGAGATCCTTCCTATAACATGAGATGTGATATCCAAATCCTTCCCCTTCCATTCCTGAGACCCTCCCTTTAGGATGAGATGTGATATCCAATTCCTTCCCATTCCACTCCTGAGACCCTTCTGATAGCATGAGATGTGATATCTCAATGCCTCTAATACCAAACCTGAGATCCTACATCTAACATGAAATGTGATATCCAACTCCTTCCCTTTTCAAACGTGAGACCCTCCCTATAGAATGAGATGTGATATCCAAGTCCTTCCCATTCCAATCCTGAGACCCTTCCTATAGCATGAGATGTGATATCTCAATGCTTCTAATACCAAACCTGAGACCCTTCCTATAACGTAAGATGGGATATCCAACTCCTTCCCATTCCAATCCTGAGACCCTTCCGATAGCAGAGATGTGATATCTCAATGCTTATACCAAACCTGAGACCCTTCCTGTGGCATGAGATGTCATATACAACTCCTCCCCATTCCAATCCTGAGACCCTTCCTATAGCATGAGATGTGATATCTCAATACTTATACCAAACCTGAGACCCTTCCTATAGCATGAGATGTGATATCCAACTCCTTCCCATTCCAATCCTGAGACCCTTCCTATAACATGAGATGTTATGTCTCAATGCTTCTAATACCAAACCTGAGATCCTTCCTATGGCATGAGATGTCATATAAAACTCCTTCCCATTCCAATCCTGAGACCCTTCCCATAGCATGAGATGTGATATCGAACTCCTTCCCATTCCAATCCTGCGACCCTTCCTATAGCATGAGATTTGATATCTCAATGCTTCTAATACCAAACCTGAGATCCTTCCGATAGCATGAGATGTGATATCTGAATGCTTCTAATACCAAACCTGAGATCATTCCTATAACACGAGATGTAATATCCAAATCCTTCCCCTTCCAAACCTGAGACCCACCCTTTAGCATGAGATGTGATATCCAACTACTTCCCATTCCAATCCTGAGACCCTTCCTATAGCATGAGATGTGATGTCTCAATGCTTCTAATACCAAACCTGAGATCCTTCCTATAACATGAGATGTGATATCCAACTCCTTCCCATTCCAATCCTGAGACACTTCCTATAGCATGAGAAGTGATATCTCCATGCCTATACCAAACCTGAGACCATTCCTATAGCATGAGATGTGATATCCAAATCCTTCCCATTCCAATCCTGAGACCCTTCCTATAGCATGAGATGTGATATCTCAATGCTTATACCAAACCTGAGAGCCTACCTATAGCATGAGATGTGATATCCAACTCCTTCCCGTTCCAAACCTGAGACCCTTCCTATAGCATATGTGATATCCAACTCCTTCCCATTCCAAACATGAGACCCTTCCTATAGCAAGAATGTAATATCCAACTCCTACCCATTCCAATCCTGAGACCATTCCTATAGCATGAGATGTGATATCTCAATGCTTCTAATACCAAACCTGAGATACTTCCTATGACATGAGATGTGATATCCAATTCCTTCCCATTCCAAACCTGAGATCCTTCCTACAGCATGCAATGTGATATCTCAATGCTTCTAATACCAAACCTGAGACCCGTCCTATAACATGAGATGGGATATCCAACTCCTTCCCGTTCCAAACCTGATACCCTTCCTATAGCATGAGATGTGATATCCAACTCCTTCCCATCCCAATCCTGAGACACCTCCAATAGCAGAGATGTGATATCTCAATGCTTATACCAAACCTGAGACTCTTCCTATAACATGAGATATGATATCCAACTCCTTCCCGTTCCAAACCTGAGACCCTTCCTATAGCATGAGATGTGATATCCAACTCCTTCCCATTCCAATCCTGAGACCCTTCTGATAGCATGAGATGTGATATCTCAATGCTTCTAATATCAAACTTGAGACCCTCCCTATAGCATGAGATGTGATATCCAAGTCCTTCCCATTCCAATCATGAGACACTTCCTATAGCATGATATGTGATATCCAATGCTTCTAATACCAAACCTGAGACTCTTCCTATAACATGAGATGGGATATCCAACTCCTTCCCATTCCAATCCTGAGACCCTTCCGATAGCAGAGATGTGATATCTCAATGCTTATACGAAACCTGAGACCCTTCCTACGGCATGAGATGTCATATACAACTCCTTCCCATTCCAATCCTGAGACCCTTCCTATAGCATGAGATGTGATATCTCAATGCTTATACCAAACCTGAGACCCTTCCTATAACATGAGATGTGATATCCAACTCCTTCCATTCCAATCCTGAGACCCTTCCTATAGCATGAGATGTTATATCTCAATACTTATACCAATCCTGAGACCCTTCCTATAGCGTGAGATGTGATACCCAACTCCTTCCCATTCCAATCCTGAGACGCTTCCTATAGCATGAGATGTGATATCTCAATGCCTCTAATACCAAACCTGAGATCCTTCCTCTAACATGAAATGTGATAACCAACTCCTTCCCTTTCCAAATCTGAGAGCCTATCTATAGCATGAGATGTGATATCCAAGTCCTTCCCATTCCAATCCTTAGACCCTTCCTGCAGCGTGCAATATGATATCTCAATGATTCTAATAACAAACCTGAGACCCGTCCTATAACATGAGATGGGATATCCAACTCCTTCCCATTCCAATCCTGAGACACTTCTGATAGCAGAGATGTGATATCTCAATGCTTATACCAAACCTGAGACCCTTCCTATAACATGAGATCGGATATCCAACTCCTTCCCGTTCCAAACCTGAGACCCTTCCTATAGCATATGTGATATCCAACTCCTTCCCATTCCAAACATGAGACCCTTCCTATAGCAAGAATGTAATATCCAACTCCTTCCCATTCCAACCCGGAGACCATTCCTATAGCATGAGATGTGATATCTCAATGCTTCTAATACCAAACCTGAGATCCTTCCTATGACATGAGATGTGATATCCAATTCCTCCCCATTCCAAACCTGAGATCCTTCCTACAGCATGCAATGTGATATCTCAATGCTTCTAATACCAAACCTGAGACCAGTCCTATAACATGAGATTGGATATCCAACTCCTTCCCCTTCCAAACCTGAGACCCTTCCTATAGCATGAGATGTGATATCCAACTTCTTCCCATTCCAACCCTGAGACCCTTCCTATAACATGAGATGTGATGTCTCAATGCTTCTAATACCAAACCTGAGATATTTCCTATAACATGAGATGTGATATCCAACTCCTTCCCATTCCAATCCTGAGACCCTTCCTATAGCATGAGATGTGATGTCTCAATGCTTCCAATACCAAACCTGAGATCCTTCCTATAACATGAGATTTGATATCCAACTCCTTCCCATTCCAATCCTGAGACCCTTATGATAGCATGAGATGTGATATCTCAATGCCTCTTATACCAAACCTGAGATCCTTCCGATAGCATGAGATGTGATATCTCAATGCTTCTAATACCAAACCTGAGATCCTTCCTATAATATGAGATGTGATTTCCAAATCCTTCCCGTTCCAAACCTGAGACCCTCCCTTTAGCATGAGATGTGATATCCAACTCCTTCCCATTCCAATCCTGAGACCCTTCTGATAGCATGAGATGTGATATCTCAATGCCTCTAATACCAAACCTGAGATCCTACCTCTAACATGAAATGTGATATCCATCTCCTTCAATTTCCAAACCTGAGACCCTGCCTATAGCATGATATGTGATATCCAAGTCCTTCCCATTCCAATCCTGAGACCCTTCCTATAGCATGTGATGTGATATCTTAATGCTTATACCAAACCTGAGACCCTTCCTATGGCATGAGATGGCATATACAACTCCTTCCCATTCCAATCCTGAGACCCTTCCTATAGCATGAGATGTGATATCTCAATGCTTATACCAAACCTGAGACCCTTCCTATAGCATGAGATGTGATATCCAACTTCTTCCCATTCCAATCCTGAGACCCTTCCTATAGCATGAGATGTGATATCTCAATGCTTATACCAAACCTGAGACCCTTCCTATAGCTTGAGATGTGATATCCAACTCCTTCCCATTCCAATCCTGAGACCCTTTCTATAGCATGAGATGTGATATCTCAAGGCCTCTACTACCAAACCTGAGATCCTTCCTCTAACATGAAATGTGATATCCAACTCCTTCCCCTTCCAAACCTGAGAGCCTTCCTATAGCATGAGATATGATATCCAAGTCCTTCCCATTCCAATCCTGAGACCCTTCCTATAACATGAAATGTGATATCCAACTCCTTCCCATTCCAACCTGAGACCCTTCCTATAGCATGAGATGGGATATCCAACTCCTTCCAAATCCAATACTGATACCCTCCGATAGCATGAGATGTGATATCCCAATGCTTCTACCAAACCTGAGACCCATACTATGGCATGAGATGTGATATCAAACTCCTTCCCATTCCAATCCTGAGACCCTTCTTATACCATGAGACTTGATATCTCAATGCTTCTAATACCAAACCTGAGACCCGTCCTATAACATGAGATGTGATATCCAAATCCTTCCCCTTCCAAACCTTAGACCCTTCCTTTATCATGAGATGTGTAATCCAACTCCTTCCCATTCCAATCCTGAGACCCTTCCGATATCATGAGATGTGATATCTCAATGCTTATACCAAATCGGAGACCCTTCCTATGGCCTGAGATGTCATATACAACTCCTTCCCATTCCAATCCTGAGACCCTTCCTATAGCATGATATGTGATATCTCAATGCTTATACCAAATCTGAGACCCTTCCTATAGCATGAGATGTGATATCCAACTCCTTCCCATTCCAATCCTGAGACCCTTCCTATAGCATGAGAAGTGATATCTCCATGCTTATACCAAACCTGAGACCCTTCCTATAGCATAAAATGTGATATCCAAATCCTTCCCATTCCAATCCTGAGACCCTTCCTATAGCATGAGATGTGATATCTCAATGCTTATACCAAACCTGAGACCCTTCCTATAGCATGAGATGTGATATCCAACTCCTTCCCATTCCAATCCTGAGACCCTTCCTATAGCAAGAGATGTGATGTCTCAATGCTTCTAATACCAAACCTGAGATCCTTCCTATAACATGAGATGTGATATCCAAATCCTTCCACTTCCAAACCTGAGACCCTCCCTTTAGCATGAGATGTGATATCCGACTCCTTCCCATTCCAATCCTGAGACCCTTCTGATAGCATGAGATGTGATATCTCAATGCCTATAATACCAAACCTGAGATCCTTCCGATAGCATGAGATGTGATATCTCAATGCTTCTAATACCAAACCTGAGATCCTTCCTATAACATGAAATGTGATATCCAAATCCTTCCAAATCCAATCCTGATACCCTTCCGATAGCATGAGATGTGATATCCCAATGCTTCTACAAAACCTGAAACCCATACATGGCATGAGATTTGATATCAAACTCCTTCCCATTCCAATCCTGAGACACTTCCTATAGCATGAGATGTGATATCTCAATGCTTCTAATACCAAACCTGAGACTCTTCCTATAACATGAGATGGGATATCCAACTCCTTCCCATTCCAATCCTGAGACCCTTCCGATAGCAGAGATGTGCTATCTCAATGCTTATACCAAACCTGAGACCCTTCCTATGGCATGAGATGTCATATACAACTCCTTCCCATTCCAATCCTGAGACCCTTCCTATAGCATGAGATGTGATATCTCAATGCTTATACCAAACCTGAGACCCATACATGGCATGAGATGTGATATCAAACTCCTTCCCATTCCAATCCTGAGACCATTCCTATAGCATGAGATGTGATATCTCAATGCTTCTAATACCAAACCTGAGACTCTTCCTATAACATGAGATGGGATATCCAACTCCTTCCCATTCCAATCCTGAGACCCTTCCGATAGCAGAGATGTGATATCTCAATGCTTATACCAATCCTGAGACCCTTCCTATAGCATGAGATGTGATGTCTCAATGCTTCTAATACCAAACCTGAGATCCTTCCTATAACATCAGATGTGATATCCAACTCCTTCCCATTCCAATCCTGAGACCCTTCCTATAGCATGAGATGTGATATCTCAATGTTCTTACCAAACCTGAGACCCTTCCTATAGCATGAGATGTGATATCCAACTCCTTCCCATTCCAATCCTGAGACCCTTCCTATAGCATTAGATGTGATATCTCAATGCCTCTAATACCAAATCTGAGATCCTTCCTCTAACATGAAATGTGATATCCAACTCCTTCCCTTTCCAAACCTGAGAGCCTACCTATAGCATGAGATGTGATATCCAAGACCTTCCCATTCCAATCCTTAGACCCTTCCTACAGCATACAATATGATATCTCAATGATTCTAATAACAAACCTGAGACCCGTCCTATAACATGAGATGTGATATCCAACTCCTTCCCATTCCAATCCTGAGACACTTCCGATAGCAGAGATGTGATATCTCAATGCTTATTCCAAACCTGAGACCCTTCCTATAGCATGAGATGTGATATCCAACTCCTTCCCGTTCCAAACCTGAGACCCTTCCTATAGCATATGTGATATCCAACTCCTTCCCATTCCAAACATGAGACCCTCCCTATAGCATGATATGTGATATCTAAGTCCTTCCCATTCCAATCCTGAGACCCTTCCTATAGCATGAGATGTGATATCTGAATGCCTCTAATACCAAACCTGAAATCCTTCCTCTAACATGAAATGTCATATCCAACTCCTTCCCTTTCCAAACCTGAGAGCCTACCTATAGCATGAGATGTGATATCCAAGACCTTCCCATTCCAATCCTTAGACCCTTCCTACAGCATACAATATGATATCTCAATGATTCTAATAACAAACCTGAGACCCGTCCTATAACATGAGATGTGATATCCAACTCCTTCCCATTCCAATCCTGAGACACTTCCGATAGCAGAGATGTGATATCTCAATGCTTATTCCAAACCTGAGACCCTTCCTATAGCATGAGATGTGATATCCAACTTCTTCCCGTTCCAAACCTGAGACCCTTCCTATAGCATATGTGATATCCAACTCCTTCCCATTCCAAACATGAGACCCTTCCTATAGCAAGAATGTAATATCCAACTCCTTCCCATTCCAATCCTGAGACCCTTCCTACAGCATGCGATGTGATATCTCAATGCTTCTAATACCAAACCTGAGACCCGTCCTATAACATGAGATGGGATATCCAACTCCTTCCCGTTCCAAACCTGAGACCCTTCCTATAGCATGAGATGTGATATCCAACTCCTTCCCATCCCAATCCTGAGACACTTCCGATTGCAGAGATGTGATATCTCAATGCTTATACCAAACCTGAGACTCTTCCTATAACATGAGATGTGATATCCAACTCCTTCCCGTTCCAAACCTGAGACCCTTCCTATAGCATAAGATGTGATATCCAACTCCTTCCCATTCAAATCCTTAGACCCTTCCGATAGCATGAGATGTGATATCTCAATGCTTCTAATACCAAACCTGAGATCCTTCCTATAACATGAGATGTGATATCCAAATCCTTCCCCTTCCAAACCTGAGACCCTCCCTTTAGCATGAGATGTGATATCCAACTCCTTCCCATTCCAATCCTGAGACCCTTCTGATAGCATGAGATGTGATATCTCAATGCCTCTAATACCAAACCTGAGATCCTACCTCTAACATGAAATATGATATCCAACTCCTTCCCTTTCCAAACCTGAGATCCTGCCTATAGCATGAGATGTGATATCCAAGTCCTTCCCATTCCAATCCTGAGACCCTTCCTATAGCATGAGATGTGATATCTCAATGCTTATACCAAACCTGAGACCCTTCCTATGGCTTGAAATGCCATATACAACTCCTTCCCATTCCAATCCTGAGACCCTGCTTATAGCATGAGATGTGATATCTCAATGCTTCTAATACCAAACCTGAGATCTTTCCTATAACTTGAGATGTGATATCCAACTCCTTCCCATTCCAATCCTGAGACCATTCCTATAGCATGAGATGTGATATCTCAATGCTTATACCAAACCTGAGACCGTTCCTATAGCTTGAGATGTGATATCCAACTCCTTCCCCTGCCAAACCTGAGAGCCTTCCTATAGCATGAGATATGATATCCAAGTCCTTTCCATTCCAATCCTGAGACCCTTCCTATAACATGAGATGTGATATCCAACTCCTTCCCATTCCAACCTGAAACCCTTCCTATAGCATGAAATGGGATATCCAACTCCTTGCAAATCCAATCCTGATACCCTTCCGATAGCATGAGATGTGATATCCCAATGCTTCTACCAAACCTGAGACCCATACTATGGCATGAGATGTGATATCAAACTCCTTCCTATTCCAACCTGAGACCCTTCCTATAGCATGAGATGGGATATCCAACTCCTTCCAAATCCAATCCTGAAATCCTTCCGATAGCATGAGATGTGATATCCCAATGCTTCTACCAAACCTGAGACCCATACTATGGCATGAGATGTGATATCCAACTCCTTCCCATTCCAATTCTGAGACTCTTCTGATAGCATGAGATGTGATATCTCAATGCCTCTAATACCAAACCTGAGATCCTACCTCTAACATGAAATGTGATATCCAACTCTTTCCCGTTGCAAACCTGAGAGCCTTCCTATAGCATGAGATGTGATATCCAAGTCCTTCCCATTCCAATCCTGAGACCCTTCCTATAACATGAGATGTGATATCCAACTCCTTCCCATTCCAACCTGAGACCCTTCCTATAACATGAGATGGGATATCCAACTCCTTCCAAATCCAATCCTGATACCCTTCCGATAGCATGAGATGTGATATCCCAATGCTTCTACCAAACCTGAGACCCATACTATGGCATGAGATGTGATATCAAACTCCTTCCCATTCCAATCCTGTGACCCTTCCTATAGCTTGAGATGTGATATCCAACTCCTTCCCATTCCAATTCTGAGACCCTTCCTATACAATGAGACTTGATATCTCAATGCTTCTAATACCAAACCTGAGACCGTTCCTATAGCTTGAGATGTGATATCCAACTCCTTCCCCTGCCAAACCTGAGAGCCTTCCTATAGCATGAGATATGATATCCAAGTCCTTTCCATTCCAATCCTGAGACCCTTCCTATAACATGAGATGTGATATCCAACTCCTTCCCATTCCAACCTGAAACCCTTCCTATAGCATGAAATGGGATATCCAACTCCTTGCAAATCCAATCCTGATACCCTTCCGATAGCATGAGATGTGATATCCCAATGCTTCTACCAAACCTGAGACCCATACTATGGCATGAGATGTGATATCAAACTCCTTCCTATTCCAACCTGAGACCCTTCCTATAGCATGAGATGGGATATCCAACTCCTTCCAAATCCAATCCTGAAATCCTTCCGATAGCATGAGATGTGATATCCCAATGCTTCTACCAAACCTGAGACCCATACTATGGCATGAGATGTGATATCCAACTCCTTCCCATTCCAATTCTGAGACTCTTCTGATAGCATGAGATGTGATATCTCAATGCCTCTAATACCAAACCTGAGATCCTACCTCTAACATGAAATGTGATATCCAACTCTTTCCCGTTGCAAACCTGAGAGCCTTCCTATAGCATGAGATGTGATATCCAAGTCCTTCCCATTCCAATCCTGAGACCCTTCCTATAACATGAGATGTGATATCCAACTCCTTCCCATTCCAACCTGAGACCCTTCCTATAACATGAGATGGGATATCCAACTCCTTCCAAATCCAATCCTGATACCCTTCCGATAGCATGAGATGTGATATCCCAATGCTTCTACCAAACCTGAGACCCATACTATGGCATGAGATGTGATATCAAACTCCTTCCCATTCCAATCCTGTGACCCTTCCTATAGCTTGAGATGTGATATCCAACTCCTTCCCATTCCAATTCTGAGACCCTTCCTATACAATGAGACTTGATATCTCAATGCTTCTAATACCAAACCTGAGACCCGTCCTATAACATGAGATGTGATATCCAAATCCTTCCCCTTCCAAACCTTAGACCCTTCCTTTATCATGAGATGTGATATCCAACTCCTTCCCATTCCAATCCTGAGACTCTTCCTATAGCATGAGATGTGATATCTCAATGCTTCTAATACCAAACCTGAGACCCTTCCTATAACATGAGATGGGAATATCCAACTCCTTCCCATTCCAATCCTGAGACCCTTCCGATAGCAGAGATGTGATATCTCAATGCTTATACCAAACCTGAGATCCTTCCTATAACATGAGATGTGATATCCAACTCCTTCCCATTCCAATCCTGAGACAATTCCTATAGCATGAGATATGATATCTCACTGCTTATACCAAACCTGAGACCCTTCCTATAGCATGAGATGTGATATCCAACTCCTTCCCATTCCAATCCCGAGACCCTTATGATAGCATGAAATGTGATATCTCAATGCCTCTAATACCAAACCTGAGATCCTTCCTATAACATGAGATGTGATATCCAAATCCTTCCCCTTCCAAACCTGAGACCCTCCCTTTAGCATGAGATGTGATATCCAACTCCTTCCCATTCCAATCCTGAGACCCTTCTGATAGCATGAGATGTGATATCTCAATGCCTCTAATACCAAACCTGATATCCTACCTCTAACATGAAATGTGATATCCAACTCCTTCCCTTTCCAAACCTGAGACCCTGCCTATAGCATGAGATGTGATATCCAAGTCCTTCCCATTCCAATCCTGAGACCCTTCCTATAGCATGTGATGTGATATCTCAATGCTTATACCAAACCTGAGACCCTTCCTATGGCATGAGATGTCATATACAACTCCTTCCCATTCCAATCCTGAGACCCTTCCTATAGCATGTGATGTGATATCTCAATGCTTATACCAAACCTGAGACCCTTCCTATAGCTTGAGATGTGATATCCAACTCCTTCCCATTCCAATCCTGAGACCCTTCCGATAGCATGAGATGTGATATCTCAATACTTCTAATACCAAACCTGAGATCCTTCCGATAACATGAGATGTGATATCCAAATCCTTCCCCTTCCAAACCTGAGACCCTCCCTTTAGCATGAGATGTGATATCCAACTCCTTCCCATTCCAATCCTGAGACCCTTCTGATAGCATGAGATGTGATATCTCAATGCTTCTAATACCAAACCTGAGATCCTTCCGATAGTATGAGATGTGATATCTCAATGCTTCTAATACCAAACCTGAGCTCCTTCTTATAACATGAGATGTGATATCCAAATCCTTCCCCTTCCAAACCTGAGACCCTCCCTTTAGCATGAGATGTGATATCCAACTCCTTCCCATTCCAATCCTGAGACCCTTCTGATAGCATGAGATGTGATATCTCAATGCCTCTAATACCAAACCTGAGATCCTACCTCTAACATGAAATGTGATATCCAACTCTTTCCCCTTCCAAACCTGAGAGCCTTCCTATAGCATGAGATTTGATATCCAACTCCTTCCCGTTCCAAACCTGAGACCCTTCCTATAGCATGAGATGTGATATCCAACTCCTTCCCATCCCAATCCTGAGACATTTCCGATTGCAGAGATGTGATATCTCAATGCTTATACCAAACCTGAGACTCTTCCTATAACATGAGATGTGATATCCAACTCCTTCCCGTTCCAAACCTGAGACCCTTCCTATAGCATGAGATGTGATTTCCAACTCCTTCCCATTCCAATCCTGAGACCCTTCCGATAGCATGAGATGTGATATTTCAATGCTTCTAATACCAAACCTGAGATCCTTCCTATAACATGTGATGTGATATCCAAATTCTTCCCCTTCCAAACCTGAGACCCTCCCTTTAGCATGAGATGTGATATCCAACTCCTTCCCATTCCAATCCTGAGACCCTTATGATAGCATGAGATGTGATATCTCAATGCCTCTAATACCAAACCTGAGATCCTTCCTATAACATGAGATGTGATATCCAAATCCTTTCCCTTCCAAACCTGAGACCCTCCCTTTAGCATGAGATGTGATATCCAACTCCTTCCCATTCCAATCCTGAGACCCTTCTGATAGCATGAGATGTGATATCTCAATGCCTCTAATACCAAACCTGATATCCTACCTCTAACATGAAATGTGATATCCAACTCCTTCCCTTTCCAAACCTGAGACCCTGCCTATAGCATGAGATGTGATATCCAAGTCCTTCCCATTCCAATCCTGAGACCCTTCCTATAGCATGTGATGTGATATCTCAATGCTTATGCCAAACCTGAGACCCTTCCTATGACATGAGATGTCATATACAACACCTTCCCATTCCAATCCTGAGACCCTTCCTATAGCATGTGATGTGATATCTCAATGCTTATACCAAACCTGAGACCCTTTCTATAGCTTGAGATTTGATATCCAACTCCTTCCCATTCCAATCCTGAGACCCTTCCTATAGCATGAGATGTGATATCTCAATACTTCTAATACCAAACCTGAGATCCTTCCGATAACATGAGATGTGATATCCAAATCCTTCCCCTTCCAAACCTGAGACCCTCCCTTTAGCATGAGATGTGATATCCAACTCCTTCCCATTCCAATCCTGAGACCCTTCTGATAGCATGAGATGTGATATCTCAATGCTTCTAATACCAAACCTGAGATCCTTCTGATAGCATGAGATGTGATATCTCAATGCTTCTAATACCAAACCTGAGCTCCTTCTTATAACATGAGATGTGATATCCAAATCCTTCCCCTTCCAAACCTGAGACCCTCCCTTTAGCATAAGATGTGATATCCAACTCCTTCCCATTCCAATCCTGAGACCCTTCCGATAGCATGAGATGTGATATCTCAATGCCTCTAATACCAAACCTGAGATCCTACCTCTAACATGAAATGTGATATCCAACTCTTTCCCCTTCCAAACCTGAGAGCCTTCCTATAGCATGAGGTGTGATATCCAACTCCTTCCCATTCCAACCTGAGACCCTTTCTATAGCATGAGATGGGATATCCAACTCCTTCCAAATCCAATCCTGATACCCTTCCGATAGCATGAGATGTGATATCCCAATGCTTATACCAAACCTGAGACCCATACTATGGCATGAGATGTGATATCAAACTCCTTCCCATTCCAATCCTGAGACCCTTCCTATAGCTTGAGATGTGATATCCAACTCCTTCCAATTCCAATTCTGAGACCCTTCCTATACCATGAGACTTGATATCTCAATGCTTCTAATACCAAACCTGAGACCCGCCCTATAACATGAGATGTGATATCCAAATCCTTCCCCTTCCAAACCTTAGACCCTTCCTTTATCATGAGATGTGATATCCAACTCCTTCCCATTCCAATCCTGAGACCCTTCCGATATCATGAGATGTGATATCTCAATGCTTCTAATATCAAACTTGAGACCCTCCCTATAGCATGAGATGTGATATCCAAGTCCTTCCCATTCCAATCCTGAGACCCTTCCTATAGCATGAGATGTGATGTCTCAATGCTTCTAATACCAAACCTGAGACCCTTCCTATAACATGAGATGGGAATATCCAACTCCTTCCCATTCCAATCCTGAGACCCTTCCGATAGCAGAGATGTGATATCTCAATGCTTATACCAAACCTGAGATCCTTCCTATAACATGAGATGTGATATCCAACTCCTTTCCATTCCAATCATGAGACACTTCCTATAGCATGAGATGTGATATCTCACTGCTTATACCAAACCTGAGACCTTTCCTATAGCATGAGATGTGATATCCAACTCCTTCCCATTCCAATCCTGAGACCCTTCCTATAGCATGAGATGTGATATCTCAATGCTTCCAATATCAAACGTGAGACCCTCCCTATAGCATGAGATGTGATATCCAAGTCCTTCCGATTCCAATCCTGAGACACTTCCTATAGCATGAGATGTGATATCTCAATGCTTTAATACCAAACCTGAGACTCTTCCTATAACATGAGATGGGATATCCAACTCCTTCCCATTCCAATCCTGAGACCTTTCCGATAGCAGAGATGTGATATCTCAATGCTTATACTAAAAATGAGACCCTTCCTACGGCATGAGATGTCATATACAACTCCTTCCCATTCCAATCCTGAAACCCTTCCTATAGCATGAGATGTGATATCTCAATGCTTATACAAAACCAGAGACCCTTCCTATAGCATGAGATGTGATATCCAACTCCTTCCCATTCCAATCCTGAGACCCTTCCTATAGCATGAGATGTGATGTCTCAATGCTTCTAATACCAAACCTGAGATCCTTCCTATAACATGAGATGTGATATCCAACTCCTTCCATTCCAATCCTGAGACGCTTCCTATAGCATGAGATGTGATATCTCAATGCCTCTAATACCAAACCTGAGATCCTTCCTCTAACATGAAATGTGATATCCAACTCCTTCCCTTTCCAAACCTGAGAGCCTATCCATAGCATGAGATGTGATATCCAAGTCCTTCCCATTCCAATCCTTAGACCCTTCCTACAGCATGCAATATGATATCTCAATGATTCTAATAACAATCCTGAGACCCGTCCTATAACATGAGATGGGATATCCAACTCCTTCCCATTCCAATCCTGAGACACTTCCGATAGCAGAGATGTGATATCTCAATGCTTATACCAAACCTGAGACCCTTCCTATAACATGAGATCGGCTATCCAACTCCTTCCCGTTCCAAACCTGAGACCCTTCCTTTAGCATGAGATGTGATATCCAGCTCCTTCCCATTCCAATCCTGAGACACTTCCGATAGCATGAGATGTGATATCTCAATGCTTCTAATATCAAAACTGAGACCCTCCCTATAGCATGATATGTGATATCTAAGTCCTTCCCATTCCAATCCTGAGACCCTTCCTATAGCATGAGATGTGATATCTCAATGCTTCTACCAAACCTGAGACCCTTCCTTTAGCATGAGATGTGATATCCAACTCCTTCCCATTCCAATCCTGAGACCCTTCATATAGCATGAGATGTGATATCTCAATACTTCTAATACCAAACCTGAGATCCTTCCGATAACATGAGATGTGATATCCAAATCCTTCCCCTTCCAAACCTGAGACCCTCCCTTTAGCATGAGATGTGATATCCAACTCCTTCCCATTCCAATCCTGAGAACCTTCTGATAGCATGAGATGTGATATCTCAATGCTTCTAATACCAAACCTGAGATCCTTCCGATAGCATGAGATGTGATATCTCAATGCTTCTAATACCAAACCTGAGATCCTTCCTATAACATGAGATGTGATATCCAAATCCTTCCCCTTCCAAACCTGAGACCCTCCCTTTAGCATGAGATGTGATATCTCATTGCCTCTAATACCAAACCTGAGATCCTACCTCTAACATGAAATGTGATATCCAACTCTTTCCCCTTCCAAACCTGAGAGCCTTCCTATAGCATGAGATGTGATATCCAAGTCCTTCCCATTCCAATCCTGAGACCCTTCCTATAACATGAGATGTGAAATCCAACTCCTTCCCATTCCAACCTGAGACCCTTCCTATAGCATGAGATGTGATATCTCAATGCCTCTAATACCAAACCTGAGATCCTTCCTCTAACATGAAATGTGATATCCAACTCCTTCCCTTTCCAAACCTGAGAGCCTATCTATAGCATGAGATGTGATATCCAAGTCCTTCCCATTCCAATCCTTAGACCCTTCCTACAGCATGCAATATGATATCTCAATGATTCTAATAACAAACCTGAGACCCGTCCTATAACATGAGATGGGATATCCAACTCCTTCCCATTCCAATCCTGAGACACTTCCTATAGCAGAGATGTGATATCTCAATGCTTATACCAAACCTGAGACCCTTCCTATAACATGAGATGTGATATCCAACTCCTTCCCGTTCCAAACCTGAGACCCTTCCTTTAGCATGAGATGTGATATCCAGCTCCTTCCCATTCCAAACCTGAGACACTTCCGATAGCATGAGATGTGATATCTCAATGCTTCTAATATCAAAACTGAGACCCTCCCTATAGCATGATATGTGATATCTAAGTCCTTCCCATTCCAATCCTGAGACCCTTCCTATAGCATGAGATGTGATATATCAACGCTTCTACCAAACCTGAGACCCTTCCTTTAGCATGAGATGTGATATCCAACTCCTTCCCATTCCAATCCTGAGACCCTTCCTATAGCATGAGATGTGATATCTCAATACTTCTAATACCAAACCGGAGATCCTTCCGATAACATGAGATGTGATATCCAAATCCTTCCCCTTCCAAACAGGGAACCCTCCCTTTAGTATGAGATGTGATATCCAACTCCTTCCCATTCCAATCCTGAGACCATTCTGATAGCAGGAGATGTGATATCTCAATGCTTCTAATACCAAACCTGAGATCCTTCCTATAACATGAGATGTGATATCCAAATCCTTCCCCTTCCAAACCTGAGACCGTCCCTTTAGCATGAGATGTGATATCCAACTCCTTCCCATTCCAATCCTGAGACCCTTCTGATAGCATGAGATGTGATATCTCAATGCCTCTAATACCAAACCTGAGATCCTACCTCTAACATGAAATGTGATATCCAACTCTTTCCCCTTCCAAACCTGAGAGCCTTCCTATAGCATGAGATGTGATATCCAAGTCCTTCCCATTCCAATCATGAGACCCTTCCTATAACATGAGATGGGATATCCAAATCCTTCCCATTCCAATCCTGAGACCCTTCCTATAGCAGAGATGTGATATCTCAATGCTTATACCAAACCTGAGACCCTTCCTACGGCATGAGATGTCATATACAACTCCTTCCCATTCCAATCCTGAGACCCTTCCTATAGCATGAGATGTGATGTCTCAATGCTTCTAATACCAAACCTGAGATCCTTCCTATAACATGAGATGTGATATCCAACTCCTTCCCATTCCAATCCTGAGACCCTTCCTATAGCATGAGATGTGATATCCAATGCTTATACCAAACCTGAGACCCTTCCTATAGCATGAGATGTGATATCCAACTCCTTCCCATTCCAATCCTGAGACCCTTCCTATAGCATGAGATGTGATATCCAACGCCTTCCCTTTCCAAACCTGAGAGCCTACCTATAGCATGAGATGTGATATCCAAGTCCTTCCCATTCCAATCCTTAGACCCTTCCTACAGCATGCAATATGATATCTCAATGATTCTAATAACAAACCTGAGACCCATCCTATAACATGAGATGGGATATCCAACTTCTTCCCATTCCAATCCTGAGACACTTCCGATAGCAGAGATGTGATATCTCAATCCTTATATCAAACCTGAGACGCTTCCTACAACATGAGATGTGATATCCAACTCCTTCCCGTTCCAAACCTGAGACCCTTCCTATACCATATGTGATATCCAACTCCTTCCCATTCCAAACATGAGACCCTTCCTATAGCAAGAATGTAATATCCAACTCCTTCCCATTCCAATCCTGAGACCATTCCTATAGCATGAGATGTGATATCTCAATGCTTCTAATACCAAACCTGAGATCCTTCCTATGACATGAGATGTGATATCCAATTCCTTCCCATTCCAAACCTGAGACCCTTCCTACAACATGCAATGTGATATCTCAATGCTTCTAATACCAAACCTGAGACCAGTCCTATAACATGAGATGGGATATCCAACTCCTTCCCGTTCCAAACCTGAGACCCTTGCTATAGCATGAGATGTGATATCTCAATGCTTCTAATGCCAAACCTGAGATCCTTCCGATAGCATGAGATGTGATATCTCAATGCTTCTAATACCAAACTTGAGATCCTTCCGATAGCATGAGATGTGATATCTCAATGCTTCTAATACCAATCCTGAGATCCTTCCTATAACATGAGATGTGATATCCAGATCCTTCCCCTTCCAAACCTGAGACCCTCCCTTTAGCATGAGTTCTCAGGTTTGGTATTAGAAGCATTGAGATATCACATCTCATGCTATAGGAAGGGTCTCAGGATTGGAATGGGAAGGACTTGGATGTCACATCTCATGCTATAGGGAGGGTCTCAAGTTTGATATTAGAAGCATTGAGATAACAAATCTCATGATATCGGAAGGGTCTCAGGATTGGAATGGGAAGGAGTTGGATATCACATCTCATGATAAAGGAAGGGTCTAAGGTTTGGAAGGGGAAGGATTTGGATATCACATCTCATGTTATAGGACGGGTCTCAGGTTTGGTATTAGAAGCATTGAGATATCAAGTCTCATGGTATAAGAAGGGTCTCAGAATTGGAATGGGAAGGAGTTGGATATCACATCTCAAGCTATAGGAAGCGTCTCAGGATTGGAATGGGAAGGAGTTTGATATCACATCTCATGCCATAGTATGGTTCTCAGGTTTGGTAGAAGCATTGGGATATCACATCTCATGCTATCGGAAGGGTATCAGTATTGGATTTGGAAGGAGTTGGATATCCCATCTCATGCTATAGGAAGGGTCTCAGGTTGGAATGGGAAGGAGTTGGATATCATATCTCATGCTATAGGAAGGTTCTCAGGTTTGGAAAGGGAAGGAGTTGGATATCACATTTCATGTTAGAGGAAGGATCTCAGGTTTGGTATTAGAGGCCTTGAGATATCACATCTCATGCTATCGGAAGGGTCTCAGGATTGGAATGGGAAGGAGTTGGATATCACATCTCAAGCTATAGGAAGGGTCTCAGGTTTGGTATAAGCATTGAGATATCACATCTCATGCTATAGGAAGGGTCTCTGGATTGGAATGGGAAGAAGTTGGATATCACATCTCATGCTATAGGAAGGGTCTCAGGTTTGGTATAAGCATTGAGATATCACATCTCATGCTATAGGAAGGGTCTCAGGATTGGAATGGGACGGAGTTGTACATGACATCTCATGCCATAGGAAGGGTCTCAGGTTTGGTATAAACATTGAGATATCACATCACATGCTATAGGAAGGGTCTCAGGATTGGAATGGGAAGGACTTGGATATCACATCTCATGCTATAGGCAGGGTCTCAGGTTTGGAAAGGGAAGGAGATGGATATCACATTTCATGTTAGAGGTAGGATCTCAGGTTTGGTATTAGAGGCATTGAGATATCACATCTCATGCTATCAGAAGGGTCTCAGGATTGGAATGGGAAGGAGTTGGATATCACATCTCATGCTAAAGGGAGGGTCTCAGGTTTGGAAGGGGAAGGATTTGGAAATCACATCTCATATTATAGGAAGGATCTCAGGTTTGGTATTAGAAGCATTGAGATATCACATCTCATGCTATCGGAAGGATCTCAGGTTTGGTATAAGAGGCATTGAGATATCACATCTCATGCTATCATAAGGGTCTCAGGATTGGAATTGGAAGGAGTTGGATATCACATCTCATGTTATAGGAAGGATCTCAGGTTTGGTATTAGAAGCATTGAGACATCACATCTCATGCTATAGGAAGGGTCTCAGGATTGGAATGGGAAGGAGTTGGATATCACATCTCATGCTATAGGAAGGGTCTCAGATTTGGTATAAGGATTGAGATATCACATCTCATGCTATAGGAAGGGTCTCAGGATTGGAATGGGAAGGAGTTGTATATGACATCTCAGGCCATAGGAAGGGTCTCAGGTTTGATATAAGAATTGAGATATCACATCTCTGCTATCGGAAGGGTCTCAGGATTGGAATGGGAAGGAGTTGGATATCCCATCTGAGTTGGATATCCCATCTCATGTTATAGGAAGGGTCTCAGGTTTGGTATTAGAAGCATTGAGATATCACATCTCATGCTTTAGGAAGGGTCTCAGGATTGGAATGGGGAGGACTTGGATGTCACATCTCATGCTATAGGGAGGGTCTCAAGTTTGATATTAGAAGCATTGAGATAACAAATCTCATGATATCGGAAGGGTCTCAGGATTGGAATGGGAAGGAGTTGGATATCACATCTCATGATAAAGGAAGGGTCTCAGGTTTGGTATTAGAAGCATTGAGATATCAAGTCTCATGGTATAGGAAGGGTCTCAGAATTGGAATGGGAAGAAATTGGATATCACATCTCAAGCTATAGGAAGGGTCTCAGGATTGGAATGGGAAGGAGTTTGATATCACATCTCATGCCATAGTATGGGTCTCAGATTTGGTAGAAGCATTGGGATATCACATCTCATGCTATCGGAATGGTATCAGTATTGGATTTGGAAGGAGTTGGATATCCCATCTCATGCTATAGGAAAGGTCTCAGGTTGGAATGGGATGGAGTTGGATATCACATTTCATGTTATAGGAAGGGTCTCAGGTTTGGAATGGGAAGGAGTTGGATATCACATTTCATGTTAGAGGAAGGATCTCAGGTTTGGTATTAGAGGCCTTGAGATATCACATTTCATGTTATAGGAAGGGTCTCAGGTTTGGAATGGGAAGGAATTGGATATCACATCTCATGTTATAGGAAGGATCTCAGGTTTGGTATTAGAACCATTGAGATATCACATCTCATGCTATAGGAAGGGTCTCAGGATTGGAATGCGAAGGATTTGGATATCACATCTCATGCTAAAGGAAGGGTCTCAGGTTTGGTAGAAGCGTTGAGATATCACATCTCTGCTATCGGAAGGGTCTCAGGATTGGATTGGGAAGGAGTTGGATATCCCTTCCCATGCTATAAAAGGGTCTCAGGATTTGAATGGCAAGGAGTTGGATATCACATATCATGCCATAGGAAGGGTCTCAGGTTTGGTATAAGCATTGAGATATCACATCTCTGCTATCGGAAGGGTCTCCGGATTGGATTGCGAAGGAGTTGGATATCCCTTCTCATGCTATAGGAAGTGTCTCAGGTTGGAATGGGAAGGAGTTGGATATCACATCTCATGTTATAGGAAGGGTCTCAGGATTGGAATGGGAAGGATTTGGATATCACATCTCTTGCTATAGGAAGGGTCTCAGGATTGGAATGGGTAAGAGTTGGATATTACATTCTTGCTATAGGAAGGGTCTCATGTTTGGAATGGAAGGAGTTGGATATCACATATGCTATAGGAAGTGTCTCAGGTTTGGAACGGGAAGGAGTTGGATATCACATCTCATGTTAGAGGAAGGATCTCAGGTTTGGTATTAGAGGCCTTGAGATATCACATCTCATGCTATAGGAAGGGTCTCAGGTTTGGTATAAGCATTGAGATATCACATCTCATGCTATAGGAAGGGTCCCAGGATTGGAATGGGAAGGGGTTGTATATGACATCTCATGCCATAAGAAGGGTCTCAGGTTTGGTATAAGCATTGAGATATCACATCACATGCTATAGGAAGGGTCTCAGGATTGGAATGGGAAGGAATTGGATATCACAGCTCATGCTATAGGCAGGGTCTCAGGTTTGGAAAGGGAAGGAGATGGATATCACATTTCATGTTAGAGGTAGGATCTCAGGTTTGGTATTAGAGGCATTGAGATATCACATCTCATGCTATCAGAAGGGTCTCAGGATTGGAATGGGAAGGAGTTGTATATCACATCTCATGCTAAAGGGAGGGTCTCAGGTTTGGAAGGGGAAGGATTTGAATATCACATCACATGTTATAGGAAGGATCTCAGGTTTGGTATTAGAGGCATTGAGATATCACATCTCATGCTATCGGAAGGGTCTCAGGATTGGAATGGGAAGGAGTTGGATATCACATCTCATGCTATAGGAAGGGTCTCAGGTTTGGAACGGGAAGGAGTTGGATATCACATCTCGTGTTATAGGAAGAGTCTCAGGTTTGGTATAAGCATTGAGATATCACATCTCTGCAATTGGAAGTGTCTCAGGATTGGGATGGGAAGGATTTGGATATCACATCTCATGCTATAGGAAGGGTCTCAGGTTTGGAACGGGAAGGAGTTGGATATCACATCTCATGCTATAGGAAGGGTCTCAGGTTTGGAACGGGAAGGAGTTGGATATCACATCTCGTGTTATAGGAAGAGTCTCAGGTTTGGTATAAGCATTGAGATATCAAATCTCTGCAATCGGAAGTGTCTCAGGATTGGAACGGGAAGGAGTTGGATATCCCATCTCATGTTATAGGACTGGTCTCAGGGTTGGTATTAGAAGCATTGAGATATCACATCGCATGCTGTAGGAAGGGTCTCAGGTTTGGAATGGGAAGGAATTGGATATCACATCTCATGTAATAGGAAGGATCTCAGGTTTGGTATTAGAAGCATTGAGATATCACATCTCATGCTATAGGAATGGTCTCAGGATTGGAATGGGAAGGAGTTGGATATTACATTCTTGCTATGGGAAGGGTCTCATGTTTGGAATTGGAAGGAGTTGGATATCACATATGCTATAGGAAGGGTCTCAGGTTTGGAATGGGAAGGAGTTGGATATCACATCTCATGTTATAGGAAGGGTCTCAGGTTGGTATACGCATTGAGATATCACATCTCTGCTATCGGAAGGGTCTCAGGATTGGAATGGGAAAGAGTTGGATATCCCATCTCATGTTATAGGACGGGTCTCAGGTTTGGTATTAGAAGCATTGAGATATCACATCTCATGCTATAGGAAGGGTCTCAGGATTGGAATGGGGAGGACTTGGATGTCACATCTCTTGCTATAGGGAGGGTCTCAAGTTTGATATTAGAAGCATTGAGATAACAAATCTCATGATATCGGAAGGGTCTCAGGATTGGAATGGGAAGGAGTTGGATATCACATCTCATGTTATAGGACGGGTCTCAGGTTTGGTATTAGAAGCATTGAGATATCAAGTCTCATGGTATAGGAAGGGTCTCAGAATTGGAATGGGAAGGAGTTGGATATCACATCTCAAGCTATAGGAAGGGTCTCAGGATTGGAATGGGAAGGCGTTTGATATCACATCTTATGCCATAGTATGGGTCTCAGGTTTGGTAGAAGCATTGGGATATCACATCTCATGCTATTGGAAGGGTATCAGTATTGGATTTGGAAGGAGTTGGATATCCCATCTCATGCTATAGGAAGGGTCTCAGGTTGGAATGGGAAGGAGTTGGATTTCACATTTCATGTTATAGGAAGGGTCTCAGGATTGGAATGGGAAGGACTTGGATATCATATCTCATGCTATAGGAAGGCTCTCAGGTTTGGAAGGGGAAGGAGTTGGATATCACATTTCATGTTAGAGGAAGGATCTCAGGTTTGGTATTAGAGGCCTTGAGATATCACATCTCATGCTATAGGAAGGGTCTCGGGATTGGAATGGGAAGGAGTTCGATATCACATCTCAAGCTATAGGAAGGCTCTCAGGTTTGGAAGGGGAAGGAGTTGGATATCACATTTCATGTTAGAGGAAGGATCTCAGGTTTGGTATTAGAGGCCTTGAGATATCACATCTCATGCTATAGGAAGGGTCTCGGGATTGGAATGGGAAGGAGTTCGATATCACATCTCATGCTATAGGAAGGGTCTCAGGATTGGAATGGGAAGGACTTGGATATCACATCTCATGCTATAGGGAGGGTCTCAAGTTTGATAGACGCATTGAGATATCACATTTCATGATATCGGAAGGGTCTCAAGATTGGAATGGGAAGGAGTTGGATATCACATCTCATGATAAAGGAAGGGTCTAAGGTTTGGAAGGGGAAGGATTTGGATATCACATCTCATGTTATAGGACGGGTCTCAGGTTTGGTATTAGAAGCATTGAGATATCAAGTCTCATGGTATAGGAAGGGTCTCAGGATTAGAATGGGAAGGAGTTTGATATCACATCTCATGCCATAATATGGGTCTCAGGTTTGGTAGAAGCATTGGGATATCACATCTCATGCTATCGGAAGGGTATCGGGATTGGATTTGGAAGGAGTTGGATATCCCATCTCATGCTATAGGAAGGGTCTCAGGTTGGAATGGGAAGGAGTTGGATATCACATCTCATAGGAAGGGTCTCAGGATTGGAATGGGAAGGACTTGGATATCACATCTCATGCTATAGGAAGGCTCTCAGGTTTGCAAGGGGAAAGAGTTGGATATCACATTTCATGTTAGAGGTAGGATCTCAGGTTTGGTATTAGAAGCATTGAGATATCACATCTCATGCTATCAGAAGGATCTCAGGTTTGGTATAGAAGCATTGAGATATCATATCTTATGCTATCAGAAGGGTCTCAGGATTGGAATGGGATGGAGTTGGATATCACATCTCATGCTATAGGAAGGGTCTCAGGATTGGAATGGGAAGGAGTTGGATATCACATCTCATGTTATAGGAAGGGTCTCAGGTTTGGTATAAACATTGAGATATCACATCTCTACCATCGGAAGTGTCTCAGGATTGGAATGGGAAGGAGTTGGATATCCCATCTCATGTTATAGGACGGGTCTCAGGTTTTTTATTAAAATCATTGAGATATCATATTGCATGCTGTAGGAAGGGTCTAAGGATTGGAATGGGAAGGAGTTGGATATTCCCATCTCATGTTATAGGAAGGGTCTCAGGTTTGGTATTAGAAGCATTGAGATATCACATCTCATGCTATAGGAAGGGTCTCAGGATTGGAATGGGAAGGACTTGGATATCACATCTCATGCAATAGGGAGGGTCTCAAGTTTGATAGAAGCATTGAGATATCACATTTCATGATATCAGAAGGGTCTCAAGATTGGAATGGGAAGGAGTTGGATATCACATCTCATGATAAAGGAAGGGTCTAAGGTTTGGAAGGGGAAGGATTTGGATATCACATCTCATGTTATAGGACGGGTCTCAGGTTTGGTATTAGAAGCATTGAGATATCAAGTCTCATGGTATAGGAAGGGTCTCAGGATTAGAATGGGAAGGAGTTTGATATCACATCTCATGCCATAATATGGGTCTCAGGTTTGGTAGAAGCATTGGGATATCACATCTCATGCTATCGGAAGGGTATCGGGATTGGATTTGGAAGGAGTTGGATATCCCATCTCATGCTATAGGAAGGGTCTCAGGTTGGAATGGGAAGGAGTTGGATATCACATCTCATGTTATAGGAAGGGTCTCAGGATTGGAATGGGAAGGACTTGGATATCACATCTCATGCTATAGGAAGGCTCTCAGGTTTGCAAGGGGAAAGAGTTGGATATCACATTTCATGTTAGAGGTAGGATCTCAGGTTTGGTATTAGAAGCATTGAGATATCACATCTCATGCTATCAGAAGGATCTCAGGTTTGGTATAGAAGCATTGAGATATCATATCTTATGCTATCAGAAGGGTCTCAGGATTGGAATGGGAAGGAGTTGGATATCACATCTCATGCTAAAGGGAGGGTCTCAGGTTTGGAAGGGGAAGGATTTGGATATCACATCTCATGTTATAGGATGGATCTCAGGTTTGGTATTAGAAGTATTGAGATATCACATCTCATGTTATCGGAAGGATCTCAGGTTTGGTATTAGAAGTATTGAGATATCACATCTCATGCTATAGGAAGGGTCTCAGGATTGGAATGGGAAGGAGTTGGATATCACATCTCATGCTAAAGGAAGGGTCTCAGGTTTGGTAGAAGCATTGAGATATCACATCTCATGCTATAGGAAGGGTCTCAGGATTGGAATGGGAAGGACTTAGATATCACATATGCTATAGGGAGGGTCTCAGTTTTGATATTAGAAGCATTGAGATATCACATCTTATGCTATCAGAAGTGTCTCAGGATTGGAATGGGAAGGAGCTGGATACCACATCTCATGCTAAAGGAAGGGTCTCAGGTTTGGAACGGGAAGGAGTTGGATATCACATCTCATGTTATAGGAAGGGTCTCAGGTTTGGTATAAACATTGAGATATCACATCTCTGCTATCAGACGTGTCTCAGGATTGGAATGGGAAGGAGTTGGATATCCCATCTCATGTTATAGGACGGGTCTCAGGTTTTTTATTAGAATCATTGAGATATCATATTGCATGCTGTAGGAAGGGTCTAAGGATTGGAATGGGAAGGACTTGGATATCACATCTCATGCTATAGATTGGCTCTCAGGTTTGGAAAGTGAAGGAGTTGGATATCACATTTCATGTTAGAGGAAGGATCTCAGGTTTGGTATTAGAGGCATTGAGATATCACATCTCATGCTATAGGAAGGGTCTCAGGATTGGAATGGGAAGGAGTTGGATATCACATCTCATGCTATAGGAAGGGTCTCAGGTTTGGTATAAGCATTGAGATATCACATCTCATGCTATAGGAAGGGTCTCAGGATTGGAATGGAAGGAGTTGGATATCACATCTCATGTTATAGGAAGGATCTCAGGTTTGGTATTAGAAGCATTGAGACATCACATCTCATGCTATAGGAAGGGTCTCAGGATTGGAATGGGAAGGAGTTGAATATGACATCTCATGCCGTAGGAAGGGTCTCAGGTTTGGTATAAACATTGAGATATCACATCTCTGCTATAGGAAGGGTCTCAGGATTGGAATTGGAAGGAGTTGGATATCCCATCTCATGTTATAGGAAGAGTCTCAGGTTTGGTATTAGAAGCATTGAGATATCACATCTCATGCTATAGGAAGTGTCTCAGGATTGGAATGGGAAGGACTTGGATATCACATCTCATGCTATAGGTAGGGTCTCAGGTTTGGTATAAGCATTGAGATATCACATCTCATGCTATAGGAAGGGTCTCAGGATTGGAATTGGAAGGAGTTGGATATCCCATCTCATGTTATAGGAAGAGTCTCAGGTTTGGTATTAGAAGCATTGAGATATCACATCTCATGCTATAGGAAGTGTCTCAGGATTGGAATGGGAAGGACTTGGATATCACATCTCATGCTATAGGTAGGGTCTCAAGTTTGACATTAGAAGCATTGAGATATCACATCTCATGCTATAGGAAGGGTCTGAGGATTGGAATGGGAAGGAGTTGGATATCACATCTCCTGCTATGGGAAGGGTCTCAGGTTTGGTATAAGCAGTGAGATATCACATCTCATGCTATAGGAAGTGTCTCAGGATTGGAATGGGAAGGAGTTGGATATCACATCTCATGTTATAGGAAGGATCTCAGGTGTGGTATAAGCATTGAGATATCACATCTCTGCTATCGGAAGGGTCTCAAGATTGGAATGGGAAGGAGTTGGATATTCCCATCTCATGTTATAGGAAGGGTCTCAGGTTTGGTATTAGAAGCATTGAGATATCACATCTCATGCTATAGGAAGGGTCTCAGGATTGGAATGGGAAGGACTTGGATATCACATCTCATGCTATAGGGAGGGTCTCAAGTTTGATATTAGAAGCTTTGAGATATCACATCTCATGATATCGGAAGGGTCTCAGGATTGGAATGGGAAGGAGTTGGATATCACATCTCATGATAAAGGAAGGGTCTAAGGTTTGGAAGGGGAAGGATTTGGATATCACATCTCATGTTATATTACGGGTCTCAGGTTTGGTATTAGAAGCATTGAGATATCAAGTCTCATAGTATAGGAAGGGTCTCATAATTGGAATGGGAAGGAGTTGGATATCCCATCTCATGTTATAGGAAGAGTCTCTGGTTTGGTATTAGAATCATTGAGATATTCACATTGCATGCTGTAGGAAGGGTCTAAGGATTGGAATGGGATGGACTTGGATATCACATCTCATGCTATAGGTAGGCTCTCAGGTTTGGTATAAGCATTGAGATATCACATCTCATGCTATAGGAAGGGTCTCAGAATTGGAATGGGAAGGAGTTGGATATCACATCTCAAGCTATAGGAAGGGTCTCAGTATTGGAATGGGAAGGACTTGGATATCACATCTCATGCTATAGGAAGGCTCTCAGGTTTGGAAGGGGAAAGAGTTGGATATCTCATTTCATGTTAGAGGTATGATCTCAGGTTTGGTATTAGAGGCATTGAGATATCACATCTCATGCTATCAGAAGGGTCTCAGGAATGGAATGGGAAGGAGTTAGATATCACATCTCATGCTAAAGGGGGGGTCTCAGGTTTGGAAGGGGAAGGATTTGGATATCACATCTCATGTTATAGGAAGGATGTCAGGTTTGGTATTAGAAGCATTGAGATATCACATCTCATGCTATCGGAAGGATCTCAGGTTTGGTATTAGAAGCATTGAGATATCACATCTCATGCTATCAGAAGAGTCTCAGGATTGGAATAGGAAGGAGTTGGATATCACATTTCATGCTAAAGGGAGGGTCTCAGGTTTGGAAGGGGAAGGATTTGGATATCACATCTCATGTTATCGGAAGGATCTCACGTTTGGTATTAGAAGTATTGAGATATCATATCTCATGCTATAGGAAGGGTCTCAGGATTGGAATGGGAAGGAGTTGGATATCACATCTCATGCTATAGGGAGGGTCTCAGGATTGGAATGGGAAGGACTTAGATATCACATATCATGCTATAGGGAGGGTCTCAGTTTTGATATTAGAAGCATTGAGATATCACATCTCATGCTATCGGAAGTGTCTCAGGATTGGAATGGGAAGGAGCTGGATATCACATCTCATGCTAAAGGAAGGGTCTCAGGTTTGGAACGAGAAGGATTTGGATATCACATCTCATGTTATAGGAAGGGTCTCAGGTTTGGTATAAGCATTGAGATATCACATCTCTGCTATCGGAAGTGTCTCAGGATTGGAATGGGAAGGAGTTGGATATCCAATCTCATGTTATAGGACGGGTCTCAGGTTTGTTATTAGAATCATTGAGATATCATATTGCATGCTGTAGGAAGGGTCTAAGGGTTGGAATGTGAAGGACTTGGATATCACATCTCATGCTATAGATAGGCTCTTAGGTTTGGAAAGGGAAGGAGTTGGATATCACATTTCATGTTAGAGGAAGGATCTCAGGTTTGGTATTAGAAGCATTGAGATATCACATCTTATGCTATAGGAAGGGTCTCAGGATTGGAATGGGAAGCAGTTGGATATGACATATGCTATAGGAAGGGTCTCAGGTTTGGTATAAGCATTGAGATATCACATCTCATGCTATAGGACGGGTCTCAGGATTGGAATGGAAGGATTTGGATATCACATCTCATGTTATAGGAAGGATCTCAGGTTTGGTATTAGAAGCATTGAGACATCACATCTCATGCTATAGGAAGGGTCTCAGGGTTGGAATGGGAAGGAGTTGGATATCACATCTCATCCAATAGGAAGGGTCTCAGGTTTGGAATGGGAAGGAATTGGATATCACATCTCATGTTATAGGAAGGATCTCAGGTTTGGTATTAGAAGCATTGAGATATCACATCTCATGCTATAGGAAGGGTCTCAGGATTGGAATGTGAAGGATTTGGATATCACATCTCATGCTAAAGGAAGGGTCTCAGGTTTGGTAGAAGCATTGAGATATCACGTCGCTGCTATCGGAAGGGTCTCAGGATTGGATTGGGAAGGAGTTGGATATCCCTTCTCATGCTATAGGAAGGGTCTCAGGATTTGAATGGCAAGGAGTTGGATATCACATCTCATGCCATAGGAAGGGTCTCAGGTTTGGTATAAGCATTGAGATATCACATCTCTGCTATCGGAAGGGTCTCAGGATTGGATTGGGAAGGAGTTGGATATCCCTTCTCATGCTATAGGAAGTGTCTCAGGTTGGAATGGGAAGGAGTTGGATATCACATCTCATGTTATAGGAAGGGTCTCAGGATTGGAATGGGAAGGATTTGGATATCACATCTCTTGCTATAGGAAGGGTCTCAGGATTGGAATGGGTAGGAGTTGGATATTACTTTCTTGCTATAGGAAGGGTCTCATGTTTGGAATGGGAAGGAGTTGGATATCACATATGCTATAGTTAGTGTCTCAGGTTTGGAACGGGAAGGAGTTGGATATCACATCTCATGTTATAGGAAGGGTCTCAGGTTTGGTATAAGCATTGAGATATCACATCTCTGCTATCGGAAGCGGCTCAGGATTGGAATGGGAAGGAGTTGGATATCCCATCTCATGTTATAGGAAGAGTCTCTGGTTTGGTATTAGAATCATTGAGATATCACATCGCATGCTGTAGGAAGGGTCTAAGGATTGGAATGGGATGGACTTGGATATCACATCTCATATTATAGGTAGGCTCTCAGGTTTGGTATAAGCATTGAGATATCACATCTCATGCTATAGGAAGGGTCTCAGGATTGGAATGGGAAGGAATTGGATATCACATCTCAGGCTATAGGAAGGGTCTCAGGATTGGAATGGGAAGGAGTTGGATATCACATCTCATGCTATAGGAAGGGTCTCAGGTTTGGTATAAGCATTGAGATATCACATCTCATGCTATAGGAAGGGTCTCAGGATTGGAATGGAAGGAGTTGGATATCACATCTCATGTTATAGGAAGGATCTCAGGTTTGGTATTAGAAGCATTGAGACATCACATCTCATGCTATAGGAAGGGTCTCAGGATTGGAATGGGAAGGAGTTGGATATCAAATCTCATGCTATAGGAAGGGTCTCAGGATTGGAATGGGAAGGAGTTGAATATGACATCTCATGCCGTAGGAAGGGTCTCAGGTTTGGTATAAACATTGAGATATCACATCTCTGCTATCAAAAGGGTCTCAGGATTGGAATTGGAAGGAGTTGGATATCCCATCTCATGTTATAGGAAGAGTCTCAGGTTTGGTATTAGAAGCATTGAGATATCACATCTCATGCTATAGGAAGTGTCTCAGGATTGGAATGGGAAGGACTTGGATATCACATCTCATGCTATAGGTAGGGTCTCAAGTTTGACATTAGAAGCATTGAGATATCACATCTCATGCTATAGGAAGGGTCTGAGGATTGGAATGGGAAGGAGTTGGATATCACATCTCCTGCTATGGGAAGGGTCTCAGGTTTGGTATAAGCAGTGAGATATCACATCTCATGCTATAGGAAGTGTCTCAGGATTGGAATGGGAAGGAGTTGGATATCACATCTCATGTTATAGGAAGGATCTCAGGTGTGGTATAAGCATTGAGATATCACATCTCTGCTATCGGAAGGGTCTCAAGATTGGAATGGGAAGGAGTTGGATATTCCCATCTCATGTTATAGGAACGGTCTCAGGTTTGGTATTAGAAGCATTGAGATATCACATCTCATGCTATAGGAAGGGTCTCAGGATTGGAATGGGAAGGACTTGGATATCACATCTCATGCTATAGGGAGGGTCTCAAGTTTGATATTAGAAGCTTTGAGATATCACATCTCATGATATCGGAAGGGTCTCAGGATTGGAATGGGAAGGAGTTGGATATCACATCTCATGATAAAGGAAGGGTCTAAGGTTTGGAAGGGGAAGGATTTGGATATCACATCTCATGTTATATTACGGGTCTCAGGTTTGGTATTAGAAGCATTGAGATATCAAGTCTCATAGTATAGGAAGGGTCTCAGAATTGGAATGGGAAGGAGTTGGATATCCCATCTCATGTTATAGGAAGAGTCTCTGGTTTGGTATTAGAATCATTGAGATATTCACATCGCATGCTGTAGGAAGGGTCTAAGGATTGGAATGGGATGGACTTGGATATCACATCTCATGCTATAGGTAGGCTCTCAGGTTTGGTATAAGCATTGAGATATCACATCTCATGCTATAGGAAGGGTCTCAGAATTGGAATGGGAAGGAGTTGGATATCACATCTCAAGCTATAGGAAGGGTCTCAGTATTGGAATGGGAAGGACCTGGATATCACATCTCATGCTATAGGAAGGCTCTCAGGTTTGGAAGGGGAAAGAGTTGGATATCTCATTTCATGTTAGAGGTAGGATCTCAGGTTTGGTATTAGAGGCATTGAGATATCACATCTCATGCTATCAGAAGGGTCTCAGGAATGGAATGGGAAGGAGTTAGATATCACATCTCATGCTAAAGGGAGGGTCTCAGGTTTGGAAGGGGAAGGATTTGGATATCACATCTCATGTTATAGGAAGGATCTCAGGTTTGGTATTAGAAGCATTGAGATATCACATCTCATGCTATCGGAAGGATCTCAGGTTTGGTATTAGAAGCATTGAGATATCACATCTCATGCTATCAGAAGAGTCTCAGGATTGGAATAGGAAGGAGTTGGATATCACATTTCATGCTAAAGGGAGGGTCTCAGGTTTGGAAGGGGAAGGATTTGGATATCACATCTCATGTTATCGGAAGGATCTCACGTTTGGTATTAGAAGTATTGAGATATCATATCTCATGCTATAGGAAGGGTCTCAGGATTGGAATGGGAAGGAGTTAGATATCACATCTCATGCTATAGGGAGGGTCTCAGGATTGGAATGGGAAGGACTTAGATATCACATATCATGCTATAGGGAGGGTCTCAGTTTTGATATTAGAAGCATTGAGATATCACATCTCATGCTATCGGAAGTGTCTCAGGATTGGAATGGGAAGGAGCTGGATATCACATCTCATGCTAAAGGAAGGGTCTCAGGTTTGGAACGAGAAGGATTTGGATATCACATCTCATGTTATAGGAAGGGTCTCAGGTTTGGTATAAGCATTGAGATATCACATCTCTGCTATCGGAAGTGTCTCAGGATTGGAATGGGAAGGAGTTGGATATCCCATCTCATGTTATAGGACGGGTCTCAGGTTTGTTATTAGAATCATTGAGATATCATATTGCATGCTGTAGGAAGGGTCTAAGGGTTGGAATGTGAAGGACTTGGATATCACATCTCATGCTATAGATAGGCTCTTAGGTTTGGAAAGGGAAGGAGTTGGATATCACATTTCATGTTAGAGGAAGGATCTCAGGTTTGGTATTAGAAGCATTGAGATATCACATCTCATGCTATAGGAAGGGTCTCAGGATTGGAATGGGAAGCAGTTGGATATGACATCTCATGCTATAGGAAGGGTCTCAGGTTTGGTATAAGCATTGAGATATCACATCTCATGCTATAGGACGGGTCTCAGGATTGGAATGGAAGGAGTTGGATATCACATCTCATGTTATAGGAAGGAATACAGGTTTGGTATTAGAAGCATTGAGACATCACATCTCATGCTATAGGAAGGGTGTCAGGGTTGGAATAGGAAGGAGTTGGATATCACATCTCATCCAATAGGAAGGGTCTCAGGTTTGGAATGGGAAGGAATTGGATATCACATCTCATGTTATAGGAAGGATCTCAGGTTTGGTATTAGAAGCATTGAGATATCACATCTCATGCTATAGGAAGGGTCTCAGGATTGGAATGTGAAGGATTTGGATATCACATCTCATGCTAAAGGAAGGGTCTCAGGTTTGGTAGAAGCATTGAGATATCACGTCGCTGCTATCGGAAGGGTCTCAGGATTGGATTGGGAAGGAGTTGGATATCCCTTCTCATGCTATAGGAAGGGTCTCAGGATTTGAATGGCAAGGAGTTGGATATCACATCTCATGCCATAGGAAGGGTCTCAGGTTTGGTATAAGCATTGAGATATCACATCTCTGCTATCGGAAGGGTCTCAGGATTGGATTGGGAAGGAGTTGGATATCCCTTCTCATGCTATAGGAAGTGTCTCAGGTTGGAATGGGAAGGAGTTGGATATCACATCTCATGTTATAGGAAGGGTCTCAGGATTGGAATGGGAAGGATTTGGATATCACATCTCTTGCTATAGGAAGGGTCTCAGGATTGGAATGGGTAGGAGTTGGATATTACTTTCTTGCTATAGGAAGGGTCTCATGTTTGGAATGGGAAGGAGTTGGATATCACATATGCTATAGTTAGTGTCTCAGGTTTGGAACGGGAAGGAGTTGGATATCACATCTCATGTTATAGGAAGGGTCTCAGGTTTGGTATAAGCATTGAGATATCACATCTCTGCTATCGGAAGCGGCTCAGGATTGGAATGGGAAGGAGTTGGATATCCCATCTCATGTTATAGGAAGAGTCTCTGGTTTGGTATTAGAATCATTGAGATATCACATCGCATGCTGTAGGAAGGGTCTAAGGATTGGAATGGGATGGACTTGGATATCACATCTCATGTTATAGGTAGGCTCTCAGGTTTGGTATAAGCATTGAGATATCACATCTCATGCTATAGGAAGGGTCTCAGGATTGGAATGGGAAGGAATTGGATATCACATCTCAGGCTATAGGAAGGGTCTCAGGATTGGAATGGGAAGGAGTTGGATATCACATCTCATGCTATAGGAAGGGTCTCAGGTTTGGTATAAGCATTGAGATATCACATCTCATGCTATAGGAAGGGTCTCAGGATTGGAATGGAAGGAGTTGGATATCACATCTCCTGTTATAGGAAGGATCTCAGGTTTGGTATTAGAAGCATTGAGACATCACATCTCATGCTATAGGAAGGGTCTCAGGATTGGAATGGGAAGGAGTTGGATATCAAATCTCATACTATAGGAAGGGTCTCAGGATTGGAATGGGAAGGAGTTGAATATGACATCTCATGCCGTAGGAAGGGTCTCAGGTTTGGTATAAACATTGAGATATCACATCTCTGCTATCAAAAGGGTCTCAGGATTGGAATTGGAAGGAGTTGGATATCCCATCTCATGTTATAGGAAGAGTCTCAGGTTTGGTATTAGAAGCATTGAGATATCACATCTCATGCTATAGGAAGTGTCTCAGGATTGGAATGGGAAGGACTTGGATATCACATCTCATGCTATAGGTAGGGTCTCAAGTTTGACATTAGAAGCATTGAGATATCACATCTCATGCTATAGGAAGGGTCTGAGGATTGGAATGGGAAGGAGTTGGATATCACATCTCCTGCTATGGGAAGGGTCTCAGGTTTGGTATAAGCAGTGTTATATCACATCTCATGCTATAGGAAGTGTCTCAGGATTGGAATGGGAAGGAGTTGGATATCACATCTCATGTTATAGGAAGGATCTCAGGTGTGGTATAAGCATTGAGATATCACATCTCTGCTATCGGAAGGGTCTCAAGATTGGAATGGGAAGGAGTTGGATATTCGCATCTCATGTTATAGGAAGGGTCTCAGGTTTGGTATTAGAAGCATTGAAATATCACATCTCATGCTATAGGAAGGGTCTCAGGATTGGAATGGGAAGGACTTGGATATCACATCTCATGCTATAGGGAGGGTCTCAAGTTTGATATTAGAAGCTTTGAGATATCACATCTCAAGATATCGGAAGGGTCTCAGGATTGGAATGGGAAGGAGTTGGATATCACATCTCATGATAAAGGACGGGTCTAAGGTTTGGAAGGGGAAGGATTTGGATATCACATCTCATGTTATATTACGGGTCTCAGGTTTGGTATTAGAAGCATTGAGATATCAAGTCTCATAGTATAGGAAGGGTCTCAGAATTGGAATGGGAAGGAGTTGGATATCCCATCTCATGTCCTGACATGTATATGTCAGGAAGAGTCTCTGGTTTGGTATTAGAATCATTGAGATATTCACATCGCATGCTGTAGGAAGGGTCTAAGGATTGGAATGGGATGGACTTGGATATCACATCTCATGCTATAGGTAGGCTCTCAGGTTTGGTATAAGCATTGAGATATCACATCTCATGCTATAGGAAGGGTCTCAGAATTGGAATGGGAAGGAGTTGGATATCACATCTCAAGCTATAGGAAGGGTCTCAGTATTGGAATGGGAAGGACTTGGATATCACATCTCATGCTATAGGAAGGCTCTCAGGTTTGGAAGGGGAAAGAGTTGGATATCTCATTTCATGTTAGAGGTAGGATCTCAGGTTTGGTATTAGAGGCATTGAGATATCACATCTCATGCTATCAGAAGGGTCTCAGGAATGGAATGGGAAGGAGTTAGATATCACATCTCATGCTAAAGGGAGGGTCTCAGGTTTGGAAGGGGAAGGATTTGGATATCACATCTCATGTTATAGGAAGGATCTCAGGTTTGGTATTAGAAGCATTGAGATATCACATCTCATGCTATCGGAAGGATCTCAGGTTTGGTATTAGAAGCATTGAGATATCACATCTCATGCTATCAGAAGAGTCTCAGGATTGGAAAAGGAAGGAGTTGGATATCACATTTCATGCTAAAGGGAGGGTCTCAGGTTTGGAAGGGGAAGGATTTGGATATCAAATCTCATGTTATCGGAAGGATCTCACGTTTGGTATTAGAAGTATTGAGATATCATATCTCATGCTATAGGAAGGGTCTCAGGATTGGAATGGGAAGGAGTTGGATATCACATCTCATGATATAGGGAGGGTCTCAGGATTGGAATGGGAAGGACTTAGATATCACATATCATGCTATAGGGAGGGTCTCAGTTTTGATATTAGAAGCATTGAGATATCACATCTCATGCTATCGGAAGTGTCTCAGGATTGGAATGGGAAGGAGCTGGATATCACATCTCATGCTAAAGGAAAGGTCTCAGGTTTGGAACGAGAAGGATTTGGATATCACATCTCATGTTATAGGAAGGGTCTCAAGTTTGGTATAAGCATTGAGATATCACATCTCTGCTATCGGAAGTGTCTCAGGATTGGAATGGGAAGGAGTTGGATATCCCATCTCATGTTATAGGACGGGTCACAGGTTTGTTATTAGAATCATTGAGATATCATATTGCATGCTGTAGGAAGGGTCTAAGGGTTGGAATGTGAAGGACTTGGATATCACATCTCATGCTATAGATAGGCTCTTAGGTTTGGAAAGGGAAGGAGTTGGATATCACATTTCATGTTAGAGGAAGGATCTCAGGTTTGGTATTAGAAGCATTGAGATATCACATCTCATGCTATAGGAAGGGTCTCAGGATTGGAATGGGAAGCAGTTGGATATCACATCTCATGCTATAGGAAGGGTCTCAGGTTTGGTATAAGCATTGAAATATCACATCTCATGCTATAGGACGGGTCTCAGGATTGGAATGGAAGGAGTTGGATATCACATCTCATGTTATAGGAAGGATCTCAGGTTTGGTATTAGAAGCTTTGAGACATCACATCTCATGCTATAGGAAGGGTCTCAGGGTTGGAATGGGAAGGAGTTGGATATCACATCTCATCCAATAGGAAGGGTCTCAGGTTTGGAATGGGAAGGAATTGGATATCACATCTCATGTTATAGGAAGGATTTCAGGTTTGGTATTAGAAGCATTGAGATATCACATCTCATGCTATAGGAAGGGTCTCAGGATTGGAATGTGAAGGATTTGGATATCACATCTGTTAGGAAAGATTTCGTTATTGTAGGGAACTTTCCTTCCATGTGGCAACCCCTAAACTTTTTGCTATTGTTTTCAACCTGTTTTCTTGACTTTGCCAGAGAAGTGCAGCCTTCTGCTGTACTCCTCTGGGCTTTCGCTCCTTTCTTACGGGGAAACTGACATGCCCTTAAGACAGTCAGTACCGGGGAACGCTGTTTCCCGTAGTTTCTTTTATCGTGTCGCCATTTTAGTGCAACACGACACAAGAGGGCACTGTAAGCTAAGTTACAGCTCTCTTGGGTCTCTAGCCTTCTACGGACCCTAGACACTCTTATAGGATGGTTTTTGGATCGGTGCAAGTCATTCAGGGACTGGGCTGGTGGCAGCGATCATTTGGTTTATTTTGAGCTCCTTTTGCCGTTCTGAGCACCTTTTTGCCGCGAACACAAAAGGGTGGCCCGGCTACCCAAAATGGCCGGACCACGAGGCTCCTTTGTCTAGTCCACTGTCCGTCTTGCTCCCTTTACCTTCCCCCGGGTCAGGCGACCCGGGGCCTTCCTTATTTGGGCATGTAGTTTCCCGCGAAACACGGTTGCTTTCGCGGGCTTCTACATGTCGTTTGAGTGCCCCCAGGATGTGGGATGGGCTGTCTGGTCCCAATACACATCCTGGGTGCCAGAGAGTCTAGGGTGGTGTGAATGCCTGGGACCACTGTGGTCCGTGATTGGTCCACGTATGGTATGTGTGTTGATGAGCGGATCTCCCATTGGCTCCCCTCCGTTTTGGCGCGAAGGGAACCGTGGATAAGAGGGAGCTGGAAACACCACTACCATGTCGATCTCCTGAGTTCTTACGAACCCAGGGATACAGGAGCCAAGTATCCTGCGAACACGAGGCTGGACCGAGGAATCGCTGGTGACCCCCTGAAGAACTTCTGCTCCTCATTGCTGTCGTCCGGTGAAGCCCTTTCCACCTAAGATCGAACAAGAAGGCCTGTACTGGCGCTTCGACCTATTGGAATAGCAGGACCAGCTATTCCCGGCACCTTCATCAACTCCTGCCGTAAGCCTTCGGAAGTGTCTCTGGGCCATCCAGTTGACTGACCAGCTTACTAAGGAGGCCTGCTCTGTAATCGCCGACAGGTTGGGTGGTATTCTGAGTCCGGGGCATGCTCACACGCTTCGTTTGCTTAGCAGTCCTAAGCTAGAGGTGAGCAGTGCTCGTTTGGCTTGAATACACCCGGCCGTTCCGTTGCCCTGCTGTGGCGACAAAACTGTGCTTGTTTCTTCGATCGGGACGTCTTTTTACTCTGCACGACGACGAGACGTTCCCTGCTCTTCAGAACCTGCCAGAAGCTGTATCTATCGAGGAGAAGCTCGGGCCTGCTTGCTTCGGGGACCGGTGAGTAGATTAGCTAGGATCTGGTCGCCCTCCTGCAGTGCCCCTTGCTTTTCCCCGCTGTAAATACAGCACCCCTTGTCCGTACTCGCGCCCTGCTTCTGCCTCACAGTGGAGGCTGCGCTAGAGTCGCGGACCGTGTTCTCCTTCATTAGAGCTCCCTACAGAGCTGTTCAACGTCCTCCGAAGAGCTTCACCTTCTGCCCATTGGCACCGGCGTGTGCAGGTACTTTTGAGCGCTAGGCTCCACTCTTCGTAGGGATTGGACTACCATCCAGTTAGGGGCCTCAGAAGGCGGACATATCACTCGCATTGGTTCGCACTGCCTGTTTTCCTTCCCCTGCAGGTGGATAACATATTTCGTGCTGCTAATGCTGTGAAACTGTGTATTCTGTATATATATTGGGTGGATAGTGTATGTGTTGGTTTAATATCGTTGTATATTGCTGCTTTTACTGTAGTTATTAGTTTCAAGGCCTTATAATAAATGTGTATCTATTTTTGATATAAACAACTGTTTGGAGTAGTTTGTAAGCGCTCTTGCTTTGTGTGCTCATTGCGGGCTTTCAGTCACCCTCACCCCTCTTGAGACCTAGTCTTGACCGCCGCGATCGCTACCTTGATTGGTCTGGCTTGTCCAGAGGTTACCCTGTTCCAAGTAATTAGGTTGGCCTTCTGAACTTCTGCGCCACCAGGACAGAGTTCAGAAATCCGTCTTAACAAATTGGTGTACAGCGGTGGGATACGACTGAGGGTATCCAGTGTTGCGCACGAGCTAAGGCGTTTTCAGGTTATTCCAACCAGGACACGCAGTAAAGTATTGAATATAACGTTAAAAAGGCCATAGTCCTATCGACAGTATGGAAACGAATACTTTATTAACCTTAAATGCTTCGAAATCTGAAACATTGAAGAAGATGTGTGCGGAGAGAGGGGTTTCCTCTCAAGGCACTAAATTGGAAATGATCCAGAGAATCGTGGCGTGGCAAGAAGCGCAGCTTGACGCTATAACTTCCGAGGACAGTGCAGAAGGTGGTGGGGCTGCTCTCACTGGCAGAACCGACGGTTCTGCCGCTGCACTGATCCATCACGACCACGAGGACAGGGAGGATGTAATGTCTAACGTTTCCTCTGCCAGTGTTGATGGGGAGGCTATGCTTGAATTCAAGAAGCAAGAGCTGCGGTTTAGGCAGCAGGAGCTTGAATTCAGCATAGCCAAACTGAAAATCGACCAGGCAGAAAAACAAAAAGACAGGGATCACCAGTTGGAACTGGCCAAGCTTCAGTTCGCAAATGGGTCCAAGGGTCCTGGACATGGTTCTGGGGCTTCCTCTCATCCACGGTTTCCAAAAGATCTGCTCAGTGTGTATGAGGAACGAAATGACATTATGGACTGGTTAAATGCGTTTGAGTATGCATGCGAGGTTCAAGAGGTTGATAATGCGGATAAGATTGCATGGTTACTCAGCAGACTGCCCCATTCTGGTTGCAGTGCCATTATGGAAATGTCGAAGGCTGAGCGCGCTGATTTTGCAATGTTGAAGCAGACTCTCATTTTAAAGTTTGGGAAGACTCCGACCCAATATTTGAAAAGGTTTAGAGAGTATAAGAAAAAGGAAGGTGGTACTTGGGTGTCGTATGTAGCTGAGTCCCTGAAAAACTTGACTGGCTGGGTTGAAGGTTATAAGGTTTCTACCTTCGAAGGCATGATCAATCTGGTCATGCTGGAACACATTTTTGCTTCTTCTTCCCCGGAGCTTAAGCAGCATTTGGCCGATTCGAAGGAGATAGATCCTAAGAAGCTGGCCATTGCAGCAGATTTATGGGTGTCACATCGAGTGTCCCATAAGGACAAAACTCATCCTGGTAAGCAGGAGGAAGGGAAAAAGTCCAAAGATGTGGAGGGTGGGGAATCTGCTAAATCTTCTTCCCATAAGGGCCACAAAAAGAAAAATAAGGGTAAGCCATCCGAGAACTCACAGGGTAGTGGAGGTTCGCCTCCGAAACAGAACTCTGGTTATAATAAGCCTCCCTACGTAAACAGACCCAATGGGGCTTGTTTTTCTTGTGGAGCAACTGACCATGTGAAGGGGGATCCCCGTTGTAAGGTTAGACCTTTGGGGGTCCACTCCGCTAATCTGGCCTTCTCCTCCTACGAGGAAGAAGAGATTACAGGAGCATCCTTCTCCTCAGACTCATTTCCCAGCGGAATAGAGGCTGAGGTAGTTTTAGTGTCCCTGGGGTCCTGGGAGCCTAAAGTCGCAGAGGCGTATGCTAGGATTCCGGATAATACCAAGCACTACTTTAAAGACAGTGTGCTGATCAATGGAGTGGATACTCCGGCTCTTAGGGATAGTGGGTGCAGTCGAACTGTAGTGGATTCTACCTTGGTAGACTCAGAGGAAGTTGCCAGAGCTACTCTGATGCCCACTAAGTTGGCTGACGGCCCCCTCCGTATGTTTCCCGTGATCCCTGTTAATCTAACTTTAAATGGTACAGCAGTTAGGATTCCAGTGAGCATTCAGAGAAACGTCCCGGGAAAGGTCTTGTTGGGCAATGATCTCAGAGCTCTAGGGCTCGTAGGAGACACTGCCGAAAGACCCTACACACGGTCTCAAGCACGGGCAGCATTGGCCAAGTCCAATACGCCGCCCCAGCCGAAGGGGAAACCCAAGGCGAAAGGAGTCAACAAGTCCCGACGGGGGAAAGAGAATATTCCCCCGAGCTCGCCTACCACTGCGGTGGAGGGAGTTGGTCAATCGCCCGAGCCTGACGAGGAGGTGGCGATGCCTGAAGTGTTCGACCCCAACGACCATCCTGAACTAAAAGACTTGTTAGTTGAAGGAGGTCCTGATAGGGACGACTTCAGTAAGGGCCAACGTGAGTGCCCATCTCTGGAAGGCCTAAGGAGACAGGCCTGCTCCCAGCTTGAGGGTGAACCTCCTGGGAAGCATCGGATTTATTGGGAAGGTGGACTCCTGTACAGTGAGCCCACAGAGTCTACAGAAGGAGACCATAGGAGGTTGGTGGTTCCCCTTTCTGTTAGACCCTTCCTCCTGCAGTTGGCGCATGAAGTTCCCCTTGCTGGTCACCTTGGTATGAAGAGGACCAAGCAAAGGTTATCCATGCACTTCTACTGGCCCAAGATGGGGGTGCAAGTAGAAAGTCACTGCAGGAGTTGTGCCTCCTGCCAGTTGTCTGGTAAGGTTGGCGCGACAATCCAAGCTCCGTTGGTACCGCTCCCAGTTGTGGGGGTACCATTTGAAAGGGTAGGGATCGACATCGTTGGTCCCCTTGACCCGCAAACATCCTCAGGCAATAGGTTTATCCTGGTGCTGGTCGACCATGCAACCAGGTATCCTGAGGCCATCCCATTAAAGACTGTAACTGCCAAGTCAGTTGCAAAAGCTTTACTCGGCATATTTACTAGGGTTGGCTTCCCTAAAGAAGTTGTGTCAGATCGTGGCAGCAACTTTATGTCGAAGTATATGCAGGCTATGTGGAAAGAATGTGGGGTCACCTACAAGTTCTCTTCTGCATACCACCCCCAGACCAATGGTCTGGTGGAGCGTTTCAACAGAACGCTAAAGAGCATGATTGGGGCTCTGGAGGAGCCCCAGAGGAGGAAATGGGACCTTCTTTTACCATGCTTGTTGTTTGCCTACAGAGAGGTACCACAGGAGGGTGTTGGCTTCAGCCCCTTCGAACTTCTGTTCGGTCATCCCGTACGGGGACCCTTAGCCATCGTCAAAGAGGGATGGGAAATGCCCACTCCCCCTGTTACTACCAATGTAGTTGACTATGTGCTAGGGCTCAGAAAACGGATGGTACTCCTGATGGGCTTGGCTAGTGAAAAGTTGAAGGCCGGACAAGCGCTGGTGAAACATTGGTACGACCAGAAAGCTTCCTTAATTCACTTTACCCCTGGTCAGCAAGTCCTGATCATGAACCCTATAAGGCCTCGCGCTTTACAGGACAAATGGTCAGGCCCTTACACAGTGGTGGAGCCCCTGGGTGAGGTGAACTATTTAGTGGACCTTGGAAGGCCTGGACAGGCTCCAAAAGTGTTCCACGTAAATAGGCTGAAGGCTTTCGTCCCAAGAGTCGAAATCGCAGCACTGCTACTGGCGTCAGACGTTGAGGAAGAGGAGTCAGAACCTCTTCCCGACCTGTTCCAAAGCGGTCCTTCAGATAGCTCCGTTGAGGGTGTCCGAGTGGCCCCTCACCTGACTTCTGATCAGCAGGCTGAGGTGAAAAGTTTGCTTAGGCAGTTTTCCCCCCTGTTTTCACAGTCGCCTGGTTTGACACCTTGGTGCAAACATAACATTGACACAGGAGACAGTGTACCTACCAAAAGTAGGGGATACAGGATGTCGGATAAAGTACGGTCTTATATTAAGACCGAGGTCAACAAGATGTTAGACCTTGGGGTGATTGAACCCTCTAGTAGTCCTTGGTCCAGTCCTGTGGTTCTGGTTCCAAAAGCAGGCACTTCTGAATTGAGGTTCTGCGTGGATTACAGGGCTCTGAATGCTGTCACCAAGACAGACGCTCACCCCTTGCCTCGAACTGACGAGCTGGTGGATACCTTGGGTGCCTCCAAGTACCTCAGCACGTTTGACCTGACTGCGGGCTATTGGCAAATAGCTTTAGCAGAACATGCCAAGGAGAAGACAGCATTTTCAACTCCCGACGGGCTTTACCAATTCCGGGTAATGCCGTTCGGATTGAAGAATGCACCTGCCACTTTCCAGAGGCTTGTGAATCATGTGTTGAATGGGTTGGACGAATTCTGTCTTGCATATCTGGACGATATAGCAGTTTTCAGTGCCACCTGGGAAGACCATGTGAAACACCTCGGGATTGTGCTCCAGGCTCTTCAGAAAGCCCACTTGACCATAAAGGCGAGTAAATGCCAGATTGGACAAGGCTCAGTGGTTTACCTTGGGCATGAAGTAGGTGGAGGAAGGATACAGCCTCTCCCCAGTAAAGTACAAGCAGTACAAGACTGGCCTACCCCCACTACACAAACCCAAGTGAGAGCCTTCTTAGGACTCACGGGTTATTACCGCAATTTTATGGCAGACTATGGCACCATAGCTGCTCCTCTGACTGCCCTCACAACTCCGAAGAAACCCAAGAAGGTAACTTGGACTGACGAGTGTGAGAAGGCCTTCAATGGCTTGAAAGACTCCTTGTGCCAGGCCCCTGTGCTCAGGGCCCCTGATTATCAAAGACCTTTTATCGTGCAGACGGATGCCTCTGACACTGGGATAGGAGCTGTACTATCACAAGTAGATGAGAAGGGTAAGGAACACCCTATCGGTTTTATTAGTCGCCAGCTTAAGGACAGAGAGCTCAGATGGTCCACGGTAGAGAAAGAATGTTTCTCTGTTGTGTGGGCCCTAAGGAAGCTGCGGCCCTACCTCTATGGGACCCACTTCACTGTGCAGACTGACCATAAGCCGTTAAAGTGGCTAATGAACATGAAGGGGGAGAATCCAAAGTTGCTTAGGTGGTCCATAAGTCTACAAGGCTTCGACTTCACTATTGAGCATAGGCCAGGTGTCCAACATAGCAATGCTGATGGGTTGTCCAGAATGTTTTACCGACCTGAACAAGAGACTCATCCAGGGGTGGATTAGTTCCCCCTGTCCATAGTCTGGGAGGGGCGAGTGTTAGGAAAGATTTCGTTATTGTAGGGAACTTTCCTTCCATGTGGCAACCCCTAAACTTTTTGCTATTGTTTTCAACCTGTTTTCTTGACTTTGCCAGAGAAGTGCAGCCTTCTGCTGTACTCCTCTGGGCTTTCGCTCCTTTCTTACGGGGAAACTGACATGCCCTTAAGACAGTCAGTACCGGGGAACGCTGTTTCCCGTAGTTTCTTTTATCGTGTCGCCATTTTAGTGCAACACGACACAAGAGGGCACTGTAAGCTAAGTTACAGCTCTCTTGGGTCTCTAGCCTTCTACGGACCCTAGACACTCTTATAGGATGGTTTTTGGATCGGTGCAAGTCATTCAGGGACTGGGCTGGTGGCAGCGATCATTTGGTTTATTTTGAGCTCCTTTTGCCGTTCTGAGCACCTTTTTGCCGCGAACACAAAAGGGTGGCCCGGCTACCCAAAATGGCCGGACCACGAGGCTCCTTTGTCTAGTCCACTGTCCGTCTTGCTCCCTTTACCTTCCCCCGGGTCAGGCGACCCGGGGCCTTCCTTATTTGGGCATGTAGTTTCCCGCGAAACACGGTTGCTTTCGCGGGCTTCTACATGTCGTTTGAGTGCCCCCAGGATGTGGGATGGGCTGTCTGGTCCCAATACACATCCTGGGTGCCAGAGAGTCTAGGGTGGTGTGAATGCCTGGGACCACTGTGGTCCGTGATTGGTCCACGTATGGTATGTGTGTTGATGAGCGGATCTCCCATTGGCTCCCCTCCGTTTTGGCGCGAAGGGAACCGTGGATAAGAGGGAGCTGGAAACACCACTACCATGTCGATCTCCTGAGTTCTTACGAACCCAGGGATACAGGAGCCAAGTATCCTGCGAACACGAGGCTGGACCGAGGAATCGCTGGTGACCCCCTGAAGAACTTCTGCTCCTCATTGCTGTCGTCCGGTGAAGCCCTTTCCACCTAAGATCGAACAAGAAGGCCTGTACTGGCGCTTCGACCTATTGGAATAGCAGGACCAGCTATTCCCGGCACCTTCATCAACTCCTGCCGTAAGCCTTCGGAAGTGTCTCTGGGCCATCCAGTTGACTGACCAGCTTACTAAGGAGGCCTGCTCTGTAATCGCCGACAGGTTGGGTGGTATTCTGAGTCCGGGGCATGCTCACACGCTTCGTTTGCTTAGCAGTCCTAAGCTAGAGGTGAGCAGTGCTCGTTTGGCTTGAATACACCCGGCCGTTCCGTTGCCCTGCTGTGGCGACAAAACTGTGCTTGTTTCTTCGATCGGGACGTCTTTTTACTCTGCACGACGACGAGACGTTCCCTGCTCTTCAGAACCTGCCAGAAGCTGTATCTATCGAGGAGAAGCTCGGGCCTGCTTGCTTCGGGGACCGGTGAGTAGATTAGCTAGGATCTGGTCGCCCTCCTGCAGTGCCCCTTGCTTTTCCCCGCTGTAAATACAGCACCCCTTGTCCGTACTCGCGCCCTGCTTCTGCCTCACAGTGGAGGCTGCGCTAGAGTCGCGGACCGTGTTCTCCTTCATTAGAGCTCCCTACAGAGCTGTTCAACGTCCTCCGAAGAGCTTCACCTTCTGCCCATTGGCACCGGCGTGTGCAGGTACTTTTGAGCGCTAGGCTCCACTCTTCGTAGGGATTGGACTACCATCCAGTTAGGGGCCTCAGAAGGCGGACATATCACTCGCATTGGTTCGCACTGCCTGTTTTCCTTCCCCTGCAGGTGGATAACATATTTCGTGCTGCTAATGCTGTGAAACTGTGTATTCTGTATATATATTGGGTGGATAGTGTATGTGTTGGTTTAATATCGTTGTATATTGCTGCTTTTACTGTAGTTATTAGTTTCAAGGCCTTATAATAAATGTGTATCTATTTTTGATATAAACAACTGTTTGGAGTAGTTTGTAAGCGCTCTTGCTTTGTGTGCTCATTGCGGGCTTTCAGTCACCCTCACCCCTCTTGAGACCTAGTCTTGACCGCCGCGATCGCTACCTTGATTGGTCTGGCTTGTCCAGAGGTTACCCTGTTCCAAGTAATTAGGTTGGCCTTCTGAACTTCTGCGCCACCAGGACAGAGTTCAGAAATCCGTCTTAACAACATCTCATGCTAAAGGAAGGGTCTCAGGTTTGGTAGAAGCATTGAGATATCACGTCGCTGCTATCGGAAGGGTCTCAGGATTGGATTGGGAAGGAGTTGGATATCCCTTCTCATGCTATAGGAAGGGTCTCAGGATTTGAATGGCAAGGAGTTGGATATCACATCTCATGCCATAGGAAGGGTCTCAGGTTTGGTATAAGCATTGAGATATCACATCTCTGCTATCGGAAGGGTCTCAGGATTGGATTGGGAAGGAGTTGGATATCCCTTCTCATGCTATAGGAAGTGTCTCAGGTTGGAATGGGAAGAAGTTGGATATCACATCTCATGTTATAGGAAGGGTCTCAGGATTGGAATGGGAAGGATTTGGATATCACATCTCTTGCTATAGGAAGGGTCTCAGGATTGGAATGGGTAGAAGTTGGATATTACTTTCTTGCTATAGGAAGGGTCTCATGTTTGGAATGGGAAGGAGTTGGATATCACATATGCTATAGTTAGTGTCTCAGGTTTGGAACGGGAAGGAGTTGGATATCAAATCTCATGTTATAGGAAGGGTCTCAGGTTTGGTATAAGCATTGAGATATCACATCTCTGCTATCGGAAGCGGCTCAGGATTGGAATGGGAAGGAGTTGGATATCCCATCTCATGTTATAGGAAGAGTCTCTGGTTTGGTATTAGAATCATTGAGATATCACATCGCATGCTGTAGGAAGGGTCTAAGGATTGGAATGGGATGGACTTGGATATCACATCTCATGTTATAGGTAGGCTCTCAGGTTTGGTATAAGCATTGAGATATCACATCTCATGCTATAGGAAGGGTCTCAGGATTGGAATGGGAAGGAATCGGATATCACATCTCAGGCTATAGGAAGGGTCTCAGGATTGGAATGGGAAGGAGTTGGATATCACATCTCATGCTATAGGAAGGGTCTCAGGTTTGGTATAAGCATTGATATATCACATCTCATGCTATAGGAAGGATCTCAGGATTGGAATGGAAGGAGTTGGATATCACATCTCATGTTATAGGAAGGATCTCAGGTTTGGTATTAGAAGCATTGAGACATCACATCTCATGCTATAGGAAGGGTCTCAGGATTGGAATGGGAAGGAGTTGGATATCAAATCTCATGCTATAGGAAGGGTCTCAGGATTGGAATGGGAAGGAGTTGAATATGACATCTCATGCCGTAGGAAGGGTCTCAGGTTTGGTATAAACATTGAGATATCACATCTCTGCTATCAAAAGGGTCTCAGGATTGGAATTGGAAGGAGTTGGATATCCCATCTCATGTTATAGGAAGAGTCTCAGGTTTGGTATTAGAAGCATTGAGATATCACATCTCATGCTATAGGAAGTGTCTCAGGATTGGAATGGGAAGGACTTGGATATCACATCTCATGCTATATGTAGGGTCTCAAGTTTGACATTAGAAGCATTGAGATATCACATCTCATGCTATAGGAAGGGTCTGAAGATTGGAATGGGAAGGAGTTGGATATCACATCTCCTGCTATGGGAAGGGTCTCAGGTTTGGTATAAGCAGTGAGATATCACATCTCATGCTATAGGAAGTGTCTCAGGATTGGAATGGGAAGGAGTTGGATATCACATCTCATGTTATAGGAAGGATCTCAGGTGTGGTATAAGCATTGAGATATCACATCTCTGCTATCGGAAGGGTCTCAAGATTGGAATGGGAAGGAGTTGGATATTCCCATCTCATGTTATAGGAAGGGTCTCAGGTTTGGTATTAGAAGCATTGAGATATCACATCTCATGCTATAGGAAGGGTCTCAGGATTGGAATGGGAAGGACTTGGATATCACATCTCATGCTATAGGGAGGGTCTCAAGTTTGATATTAGAAGCTTTGAGATATCACATCTCATGATATCGGAAGGGTCTCAGGATTGGAATGGGAAGGAGTTGGATATCACATCTCATGATAAAGGAAGGGTCTAAGGTTTGGAAGGGGAAGGATTTGGATATCACATCTCATGTTATATTACGGGTCTCAGGTTTGGTATTAGAAGCATTGAGATATCAAGTCTCATAGTATAGGAAGGGTCTCAGAATTGGAATGGGAAGGAGTTGGATATCCCATCTCATGTTATAGGAAGAGTCTCTGGTTTGGTATTAGAATCATTGAGATATTCACATCGCATGCTGTAGGAAGGGTCTAAGGATTGGAATGGGATGGACTTGGATATCACATCTCATGCTATAGGTAGGCTCTCAGGTTTGGTATAAGCATTGAGATATCACATCTCATGCTATAGGAAGGGTCTCAGAATTGGAATGGGAAGGAGTTGGATATCACATCTCAAGCTATAGGAAGGGTCTCAGTATTGGAATGGGAAGGACTTGGATATCACATCTCATGCTATAGGAAGGCTCTCAGGTTTGGAAGGGGAAAGAGTTGGATATCTCATTTCATGTTAGAGGTAGGATCTCAGGTTTGGTATTAGAGGCATTGAGATATCACATCTCATGCTATCAGAAGGGTCTCAGGAATGGAATGGGAAGGAGTTAGATATCACATCTCATGCTAAAGGGAGGGTCTCAGGTTTGGAAGGGGAAGGATTTGGATATCACATCTCATGTTATAGGAAGGATCTCAGGTTTGGTATTAGAAGCATTGAGATATCACATCTCATGCTATCGGAAGGATCTCAGGTTTGGTATTAGAAGCATTGAGATATCACATCTCATGCTATCAGAAGAGTCTCAGGATTGGAATAGGAAGGAGTTGGATATCACATTTCATGCTAAAGGGAGGGTCTCAGGTTTGGAAGGGGAAGGATTTGGATATCACATCTCATGTTATCGGAAGGATCTCACGTTTGGTATTAGAAGTATTGAGATATCATATCTCATGCTATAGGAAGGGTCTCAGGATTGGAATGGGAAGGAGTTGGATATCACATCTCATGCTATAGGGAGGGTCTCAGGATTGGAATGGGAAGGACTTAGATATCACATATCATGCTATAGGGAGGGTCTCAGTTTTGATATTAGAAGCATTGAGATATCACATCTCATGCTATCGGAAGTGTCTCAGGATTGGAATGGGAAGGAGCTGGATATCACATCTCATGCTAAAGGAAGGGTCTCAGGTTTGGAACGAGAAGGATTTGGATATCACATCTCATGTTATAGGAAGGGTCTCAGGTTTGGTATAAGCATTGAGATATCACATCTCTGCTATCGGAAGAGTCTCAGGATTGGAATGGGAAGGAGTTGGATATCCCATCTCATGTTATAGGACGGGTCTCAGGTTTGTTATTAGAATCATTGAGATATCATATTGCATGCTGTAGGAAGGGTCTAAGGGTTGGAATGTGAAGGACTTGGATATCACATCTCATGCTATAGATAGGCTCTTAGGTTTGGAAAGGGAAGGAGTTGGATATCACATTTCATGTTAGAGGAAGGATCTCAGGTTTGGTATTAGAAGCATTGAGATATCACATCTCATGCTATAGGAAGGGTCTCAGGATTGGAATGGGAAGCAGTTGGATATGACATCTCATGCTATAGGAAGGGTCTCAGGTTTGGTATAAGCATTGAGATATCACATCTCATGCTATAGGACGGGTCTCAGGATTGGAATGGAAGGAGTTGGATATCACATCTCATGTTATAGGAAGGATCTCAGGTTTGGTATTAGAAGCATTGAGACATCACATCTCATGCTATAGGAAGGGTCTCAGGGTTGGAATGGGAAGGAGTTGGTTATCACATCTCATCCAATAGGAAGGGTCTCAGGTTTGGAATGGGAAGGAATTGGATATCACATCTCATGTTATAGGAAGGATCTCAGGTTTGGTATTAGAAGCATTGAGATATCACATCTCATGCTATAGGAAGGGTCTCAGGATTGGAATGTGAAGGATTTGGATATCACATCTCATGCTAAAGGAAGGGTCTCAGGTTTGGTAGAAGCATTGAGATATCACGTCGCTGCTATCGGAAGGGTCTCAGGATTGGATTGGGAAGGAGTTGGATATCCCTTCTCATGCTATAGGAAGGGTCTCAGGATTTGAATGGCAAGGAGTTGGATATCACATCTCATGCCATAGGAAGGGTCTCAGGTTTGGTATAAGCATTGAGATATCACATCTCTGCTATCGGAAGGGTCTCAGGATTGGATTGGGAAGGAGTTGGATATCCCTTCTCATGCTATAGGAAGTGTCTCAGGTTGGAATGGGAAGGAGTTGGATATCACATCTCATGTTATAGGAAGGGTCTCAGGATTGGAATGGGAAGGATTTGGATATCACATCTCTTGCTATAGGAAGGGTCTCAGGATTGGAATGGGTAGGAGTTGGATATTATTTTCTTGCTATAGGAAGGGTCTCATGTTTGGAATGGGAAGGAGTTGGATATCACATATGCTATAGTTAGTGTCTCAGGTTTGGAACGGGAAGGAGTTGGATATCACATCTCATGTTATAGGAAGGGTCTCAGGTTTGGTATAAGCATTGAGATATCACATCTCTGCTATCAGAAGCGGCTCAGGATTGGAATGGGAAGGAGTTGGATATCCCATCTCATGTTATAGGAAGAGTCTCTGGTTTGGTATTAGAATCATTGAGATATCACATCGCATGCTGTAGGAAGGGTCTAAGGATTGGAATGGGATGGACTTGGATATCACATCTCATGTTATAGGTAGGCTCTCAGGTTTGGTATAAGCATTGAGATATCACATCTCATGCTATAGGAAGGGTCTCAGGATTGGAATGGGAAGGAATTGGATATCACATCTCAGGCTATAGGAAGGGTCTCAGGATTGGAATGGGAAGGAGTTGGATATCACATCTCATGCTATAGGAAGGGTCTCAGGTTTGGTATAAGCATTGAGATATCACATCTCATGCTATAGGAAGGGTCTCAGGATTGGAATGGAAGTAGTTGGATATCACATCTCATGTTATAGGAAGGATCTCAGGTTTGGTATTAGAAGCATTGAGACATCACATCTCATGCTATAGGAAGGGTCTCAGGATTGGAATGGGAAGGAGTTGGATATCAAATCCCATGCTATAGGAAGGGTCTCAGGATTGGAATGGGAAGGAGTTGAATATGACATCTCATGCCGTAGGAAGGGTCTCAGGTTTGGTATAAACATTGAGATATCACATCTCTGCTATCAAAAGGGTCTCAGGATTGGAATTGGAAGGAGTTGGATATCCCATCTCATGTTATAGGAAGAGTCTCAGGTTTGGTATTAGAAGCATTGAGATATCACATCTCATGCTATAGGAAGTGTCTCAGGATTGGAATGGGAAGGACTTGGATATCACATCTCATGCTATAGGTAGGGTCTCAAGTTTGACATTAGAAGCATTGAGATATCACATCTCATGCTATAGGAAGGGTCTGAGGATTGGAATGGGAAGGAGTTGGATATCACATCTCCTGCTATGGGAAGGGTCTCAGGTTTGGTATAAGCAGTGAGATATCACATCTCATGCTATAGGAAGTGTCTCAGGATTGGAATGGGAAGGAGTTGGATATCACATCTCATGTTATAGGAAGGATCTCAGGTGTGGTATAAGCATTGAGATATCACATCTCTGCTATCGGAAGGGTCTCAAGATTGGAATGGGAAGGAGTTGGATATTCCCATCTCATGTTATAGGAAGGGTCTCAGGTTTGGTATTAGAAGCATTGAGATATCACATCTCATGCTATAGGAAGGGTCTCAGGATTGGAATGGGAAGGACTTGGATATCACATCTCATGCTATAGGGAGGGTCTCAAGTTTGATATTAGAAGCTTTGAGATATCACATCTCATGATATCGGAAGGGTCTCAGGATTGGAATGGGAAGGAGTTGGATATCACATCTCATGATAAAGGACGGGTCTAAGGTTTGGAAGGGGAAGGATTTGGATATCACATCTCATGTTATATTACGGGTCTCAGGTTTGGTATTAGAAGCATTGAGATATCAAGTCTCATAGTATAGGAAGGGTCTCAGAATTGGAATGGGAAGGAGTTGGATATCCCATCTCATGTTATAGGAAGAGTCTCTGGTTTGGTATTAGAATCATTGAGATATTCACATCGCATGCTGTAGGAAGGGTCTAAGGATTGGAATGGGATGGACTTGGATATCACATCTCATGCTATAGGTAGGCTCTCAGGTTTGGTATAAGCATTGAGATATCACATCTCATGCTATAGGAAGGGTCTCAGAATTGGAATGGGAAGGAGTTGGATATCACATCTCAAGCTATAGGAAGGGTCTCAGTATTGGAATGGGAAGGACTTGGATATCACATCTCATGCTATAGGAAGGCTCTCAGGTTTGGAAGGGGAAAGAGTTGGATATCTCATTTCATGTTAGAGGTAGGATCTCAGGTTTGGTATTAGAGGCATTGAGATATCACATCTCATGCTATCAGAAGGGTCTCAGGAATGGAATGGGAAGGAGTTAGATATCACATCTCATGCTAAAGGGAGGGTCTCAGGTTTGGAAGGGGAAGGATTTGGATATCACATCTCATGTTATAGGAAGGATCTCAGGTTTGGTATTAGAAGCATTGAGATATCACATCTCATGCTATCGGAAGGATCTCAGGTTTGGTATTAGAAGCATTGAGATATCACATCTCATGCTATCAGAAGAGTCTCAGGATTGGAATAGTAACATGTTACTGACCCTTCCTATAGCTTGAGATGTGATATCCAACTCCTTCCCTTTCCAATCCTGAGACCCTTCCTATAGCATGAGATGTGATATCTCAATGCTTCTAATACCAAACCTGAGATCCTTCCTATAACATGAGATGTGATATCCAAATCCTTCCACTTCCAAACCTGAGACCCTCCCTTTAGCATGAGATGTGATATCCGACTCCTTCCCATTCCAATCCTGAGACCCTTCTGATAGCATGAGATGTGATATCTCAATGCCTATAATACCAAACCTGAGATCCTTCCGATAGCATGAGATGTGATATCTCAATGCTTCTAATACCAAACCTGAGATCCTTCCTATAACATGAAATGTGATATCCAAATCCTTCCAAATCCAATCCTGATACCCTTCCGATAGCATGAGATGTGATATCCCAATGCTTCTACAAAACCTGAAACCCATACATGGCATGAGATTTGATATCAAACTCCTTCCCATTCCAATCCTGAGACACTTCCTATAGCATGAGATGTGATATCTCAATGCTTCTAATACCAAACCTGAGACTCTTCCTATAACATGAGATGGGATATCCAACTCCTTCCCATTCCAATCCTGAGACCCTTCCGATAGCAGAGATGTGATATCTCAATGCTTATACCAAACCTGAGACCCTTCCTATGGCATGAGATGTCATATACAACTCCTTCCCATTCCAATCCTGAGACCCTTCCTATAGCATGAGATGTGATATCTCAATGCTTATACCAAACCTGAGACCCATACATGGCATGAGATGTGATATCAAACTCCTTCCCATTCCAATCCTGAGACCATTCCTATAGCATGAGATGTGATATCTCAATGCTTCTAATACCAAACCTGAGACTCTTCCTATAACATGAGATGGGATATCCAACTCCTTCCCATTCCAATCCTGAGACCCTTCCGATAGCAGAGATGTGATATCTCAATGCTTATACCAATCCTGAGACCCTTCCTATAGCATGAGATGTGATGTCTCAATGCTTCTAATACCAAACCTGAGATCCTTCCTATAACATCAGATGTGATATCCAACTCCTTCCCATTCCAATCCTGAGACCCTTCCTATAGCATGAGATGTGATATCTCAATGTTCTTACCAAACCTGAGACCCTTCCTATAGCATGAGATGTGATATCCAACTCCTTCCCATTCCAATCCTGAGACCCTTCATATAGCATTAGATGTGATATCTCAATGCCTCTAATACCAAATCTGAGATCCTTCCTCTAACATGAAATGTGATATCCAACTCCTTCCCTTTCCAAACCTGAGAGCCTACCTATAGCATGAGATGTGATATCCAAGACCTTCCCATTCCAATCCTTAGACCCTTCCTACAGCATACAATATGATATCTCAATGATTCTAATAACAAACCTGAGACCCGTCCTATAACATGAGATGTGATATCCAACTCCTTCCCATTCCAATCCTGAGACACTTCCGATAGCAGAGATGTGATATCTCAATGCTTATTCCAAACCTGAGACCCTTCCTATAGCATGAGATGTGATATCCAACTCCTTCCCGTTCCAAACCTGAGACCCTTCCTATAGCATGTGATATCCAACTCCTTCCCATTCCAAACATGAGACCCTCCCTATAGCATGATATGTGATATCTAAGTCCTTCCCATTCCAATCCTGAGACCCTTCCTATAGCATGAGATGTGATATCTGAATGCCTCTAATACCAAACCTGAAATCCTTCCTCTAACATGAAATGTCATATCCAACTCCTTCCCTTTCCAAACCTGAGAGCCTACCTATAGCATGAGATGTGATATCCAAGACCTTCCCATTCCAATCCTTAGACCCTTCCTACAGCATACAATATGATATCTCAATGATTCTAATAACAAACCTGAGACCCGTCCTATAACATGAGATGTGATATCCAACTCCTTCCCATTCCAATCCTGAGACACTTCCGATAGCAGAGATGTGATATCTCAATGCTTATTCCAAACCTGAGACCCTTCCTATAGCATGAGATGTGATATCCAACTTCTTCCCGTTCCAAACCTGAGACCCTTCCTATAGCATATGTGATATCCAACTCCTTCCCATTCCAAACATGAGACCCTTCCTATAGCAAGAATTTAATATCCAACTCCTTCCCATTCCAATCCTGAGACCCTTCCTACAGCATGCAATGTGATATCTCAATGCTTCTAATACCAAACCTGAGACCCGTCCTATAACATGAGATGGGATATCCAACTTCTTCCCGTTCCAAACCTGAGACCCTTCCTATAGCATGAGATGTGATATCCAACTCCTTCCCATCCCAATCCTGAGACACTTCCGATTGCAGAGATGTGATATCTCAATGCTTATACCAAACCTGAGACTCTTCCTATAACATGAGATATGATATCCAACTCCTTCCCGTTCCAAACCTGAGACCCTTCCTATAGCATAAGATGTGATATCCAACTCCTTCCCATTCCAATCCTTAGACCCTTCCGATAGCATGAGATGTGATATCTCAATGCTTCTAATACCAAACCTGAGATCCTTCCTATAACATGAGATGTGATATCCAAATCCTTCCCCTTCCAAACCTGAGACCCTCCCTTTAGCATGAGATGTGATATCCAACTCCTTCCCATTCCAATCCTGAGACCCTTCTGATAGCATGAGATGTGATATCTCAATGCCTCTAATACCAAACCTGAGATCCTACCTCTAACATGAAATATGATATCCAACTCCTTCCCTTTCCAAACCTGAGATCCTGCCTATAGCATGAGATGTGATATCCAAGTCCTTCCCATTCCAATCCTGAGACCCTTCCTATAGCATGAGATGTGATATCTCAATGCTTATACCAAACCTGAGACCCTTCCTATGGCATGAGATGCCATATACAACTCCTTCCCATTCCAATCCTGAGACCCTGCTTATAGCATGAGATGTGATATCTCAATGCTTCTAATACCAAACCTGAGATCTTTCCTATAACATGAGATGTGATATCCAACTCCTTCCCATTCCAATCCTGAGACCATTCCTATAGCATGAGATGTGATATCTCAATGCTTATACCAAACCTGAGACCGTTCCTATAGCTTGAGATGTGATATCCAACTCCTTCCCCTTCCAAACCTGAGAGCCTTCCTATAGCATGAGATATGATATCCAAGTCCTTTCCATTCCAATCCTGAGACCCTTCCTATAACATGAGATGTGATATCCAACTCCTTCCCATTCCAACCTGAGACCCTTCCTATAGCATGAGATGGGATATCCAACTCCTTCCAAATCCAATCCTGATACCCTTCCGATAGCATGAGATGTGATATCCCAATGCTTCTACCAAACCTGAGACCCATACTATGGCATGAGATGTGATATCAAACTCCTTCCCATTCCAACCTGAGACCCTTCCTATAGCATGAGATGGGATATCCAACTCCTTCCAAATCCAATCCTGAAATCCTTCCGATAGCATGAGATGTGATATCCCAATGCTTCTACCAAACCTGAGACCCATACTATGGCATGAGATGTGATATCCAACTCCTTCCCATTCCAATCCTGTGACCCTTCCTATAGCTTGAGATGTGATATCCAACTCCTTCCCATTCCAATTCTGAGACCCTTCCTATACAATGAGACTTGATATCTCAATGCTTCTAATACCAAACCTGAGACCCGTCCTATAACATGAGATGTGATATCCAAATCCTTCCCCTTCCAAACCTTAGACCCTTCCTTTATCATGAGATGTGATATCCAACTCCTTCCCATTCCAATCCTGAGACTCTTCATATAGCATGAGATGTGATATCCAACTCCTTCCCATTCCAATCCTGAGACCCTTCCGATAGCAGAGATGTGATATCTCAATGCTTATACCAAACCTGAGATCCTTCCTATAACATGAGATGTGATATCCAACTCCTTCCCATTCCAATCCTGAGACAATTCCTATAGCATGAGATGTGATATCTCACTGCTTATACCAAACCTGAGACCCTTCCTATAGCATGAGATGTGATATCCAACTCCTTCCCATTCCAATCCTGAGACCCTTATGATAGCATGAAATGTGATATCTCAATGCCTCTAATACCAAACCTGAGATCCTTCCTATAACATGAGATGTGATATCCAAATCCTTCCCCTTCCAAACCTGAGACCCTCCCTTTAGCATGAGATGTGATATCCAACTCCTTCCCATTCCAATCCTGAGACCCTTCTGATAGCATGAGATGTGATATCTCAATGCCTCTAATACCAAACCTGATATCCTACCTCTAACATGAAATGTGATATCCAACTCCTTCCCTTTCCAAACCTGAGACCCTGCCTATAGCATGAGATGTGATATCCAAGTCCTTCCCATTCCAATCCTGAGACCCTTCCTATAGCATGTGATGTGATATCTCAATGCTTATACCAAACCTGAGACCCTTCCTATGGCATGAGATGTCATATACAACTCCTTCCCATTCCAATCCTGAGACCCTTCCTATAGCATGTGATGTGATATCTCAATGCTTATACCAAACCTGAGACCCTTCCTATAGCTTGAGATATGATATCCAACTCCTTCCCATTCCAATCCTGAGACCCTTCCGATAGCATGAGATGTGATATCTCAATACTTCTAATACCAAACCTGAGATCCTTCCGATAACATGAGATGTGATATCCAGATCCTTCCCCTTCCAAACCTGAGACCCTCCCTTTAGCATGAGATGTGATATCCAACTCCTTCCCATTCCAATCCTGAGACCCTTCTGATAGCATGAGATGTGATATCTCAATGCTTCTAATACCAAACCTGAGATCCTTCCGATAGCATGAGATGTGATATCTCAATGCTTCTAATACCAAACCTGAGCTCCTTCTTATAACATGAGATGTGATATCCAAATCCTTCCCCTTCCAAACCTGAGACCCTCCCTTTAGCATGAGATGTGATATCCAACTCCTTCCCATTCCAATCCTGAGACCCTTCTGATAGCATGAGATGTGATATCTCAATGCCTCTAATACCAAACCTGAGATCCTACCTCTAACATGAAATGTGATATCCAACTCTTTCCCCTTCCAAACCTGAGAGCCTTCCTATAGCATGAGATTTGATATCCAACTCCTTCCCGTTCCAAACCTGAGACCCTTCCTATAGCATGAGATGTGATATCCAACTCCTTCCCATCCCAATCCTGAGACATTTCCGATTGCAGAGATGTGATATCTCAATGCTTATACCAAACCTGAGACTCTTCCTATAACATGAGATGTGATATCCAACTCCTTCCCGTTCCAAACCTGAGACCCTTCCTATAGCATGAGATGTGATTTCCAACTCCTTCCCATTCCAATCCTGAGACCCTTCCGATAGCATGAGATGTGATATCTCAATGCTTCTAATACCAAACCCGAGATCCTTCCTATAACATGTGATGTGATATCCAAATTCTTCCCCTTCCAAACCTGAGACCCTCCCTTTAGCATGAGATGTGATATCCAACTCCTTCCCATTCCAATCCTGAGACCCTTATGATAGCATGAGATGTGATATCTCAATGCCTCTAATACCAAACCTGAGATCCTTCCTATAACATGAGATGTGATATCCAAATCCTTTCCCTTCCAAACCTGAGACCCTCCCTTTAGCATGAGATGTGATATCCAACTCCTTCCCATTCCAATCCTGAGACCCTTCTGATAGCATGAGATTTGATATCTCAATGCCTCTAATACCAAACCTGATATCCTACCTCTAACATGAAATGTGATATCCAACTCCTTCCCTTTCCAAACCTGAGACCCTGCCTATAGCATGAGCTGTGATATCCAAGTCCTTCCCATTCCAATCCTGAGACCCTTCCTATAGCATGTGATGTGATATCTCAATGCTTATGCCAAACCTGAGACCCTTCCTATGACATGAGATGTCATATACAACACCTTCCCATTCCAATCCTGAGACCCTTCCTATAGCATGTGATGTGATATCTCAATGCTTATACCAAACCTGAGACCCTTTCTATAGCTTGAGATGTGATATCCAACTCCTTCCCATTCCAATCCTGAGACCCTTCCTATAGCATGAGATGTGATATCTCAATACTTCTAATACCAAACCTGAGATCCTTCCGATAACATGAGATGTGATATCCAAATCCTTCCCCTTCCAAACCTGAGACCCTCCCTTTAGCATGAGATGTGATATCCAACTCCTTCCCATTCCAATCCTGAGACCCTTCTGATAGCATGAGATGTGATATCTCAATGCTTCTAATACCAAACCTGAGATCCTTCTGATAGCATGAGATGTGATATCTCAATACTTCTAATACCAAACCTGAGCTCCTTCTTATAACATGAGATATGATATCCAAATCCTTCCCCTTCCAAACCTGAGACCCTCCCTTTAGCATAAGATGTGATATCCAACTCCTTCCCATTCCAATCCTGAGACCCTTCTGATAGCATGAGATGTGATATCTCAATGCCTCTAATACCAAACCTGAGATCCTACCTCTAACATGAAATGTGATATCCAACTCTTTCCCCTTCCAAACCTGAGAGCCTTCCTATAGCATGAGATGTGATATCCAAGTCCTTCCCATTCCAATCCCGAGACCCTTCCTATAACATGAGATGTGATATCCAACTCCTTCCCATTCCAACCTGAGACCCTTTCTATAGCATGAGATGGGATATCCAACTCCTTCCAAATCCAATCCTGATACCCTTCCGATAGCATGAGATGTGATATCCCAATGCTTATACCAAACCTGAGACCCATACTATGGCATGAGATGTGATATCAAACTCCTTCCCATTCCAATCCTGAGACCCTTCCTATAGCTTGAGATGTGATATCCAACTCCTTCCCATTCCAAACCTTAGACCCTTCTTTTATCATGAGATGTGATATCCAACTCCTTCCCATTCCAATCCTGAGACCCTTCCGATATCATGAGATGTGATATCTCAATGCTTCTAATATCAAACTTGAGACCCTCGCTATAGCATGAGATGTGATATCCAAGTCCTTCCCATTCCAATCCTGAGACCCTTCCTATAGCATGAGATATGATATCTCAATACTTCTAATACCAAACGTGAGATCCTTCCGATAACATGAGATGTGATATCCAAATCCTTCCCCTTCCAAACCTGAGACCCTCCCTTTAGCATGAGATGTGATATCCAACTCCTTCCCATTCCAATCCTGAGACCCTTCTGATAGCATGAGATGTGATATCTCAATGCTTCTAATACCAAACCTGAGATCCTTCCGATAGCATGAGATGTGATATCTCAATGCTTCTAATACCAAACCTGAGATCCTTCCTAAAACATGAGATGTGATATCCAAATCCTTCCCCTTCCAAACCTGAGACCCTCCCTTTAGCATGAGATGTGATATCCAACTCCTTCCCATTCCATTCCTGAGACCCTTCTGATAGCATGAGATGTGATATCTCAATGCCTCTAATACAAAACCTGAGATCCTACCTCTAACATGAAATGTGATATCCAACTCTTTCCCCTTCCAAACCTGAGAGCCTTCCTATAGCATGAGATGTGATATCCAAGTCCTTCCCATTCCAATCCTGAGACCCTTCCTATAGCATGAGATGTGATATCTCAATGCTTCTAATACCAAACCTGAGACCCTTCCTATAACATGAGATGGGAATATCCAACTCCTTCCCATTCCAATCCTGAGACCCTTCCGATAGCAGAGATGTGATATCTCAATGCTTATACCAAACCTGAGACCCTTCCTATGGCATGAGATGTGATATCCAACTCCTTGCCATTCAAATCCTGAGACCCTTCCTATAGCATGAGAAGGGATATCCAACTCCTTCCCAATCCAATCCTGAGACCCTTCCGATAGCAGAGACGTGATATCTCAATGCTTCTACCAAACCTGAGACCCTTCCTTTAGCATGAGATGTGATATCCAAATCCTTCACATTCCAATCCTGAGACCCTTCCTATAGCATGAGATGTGATATCTCAATGCTTCTAATACCAAACCTGAGATCCTTCCTATAACATGAGATGTGATATCCAACTCCTTCCATTCCAATCCTGAGACCTGTCCTATAGCATGAGATGTGATATCTCAATGCTTATACCAAACCTGAGACCCTTCCTATAGCATGAGATGTGATATCCAACTACTTCCCATTCCAATCCTGAGACCCTTCATATAGCATGAGATGTGATATCTCAATGCTTCTAATACCAAACCTGAGATCCTTCCTATAACATGAGATGTGATATCCAACTCCTTCCATTCCAATCCTGAGACCTGTCCTATAGCATGAGATGTGATATCTCAATGCTTATACCAAACCTGAGACCCTTCCTATAGCATGAGATGTGATATCCAACTACTTCCCATTCCAATCCTGAGACCCTTCATATAGCATGAGATGTGATATCTCAATGCTTCTAATACCAAACCTGAGATCCTTCCTCTAACATGAAATGTGATATCCAACTCCTTCCCTTTCCAAACCTAAGATCCTATCTATAGCATGAGATGTGATATCCAAGTCCTTCCCATTCCAATCCTTAGACCCTTCCTACAGCATGCAATATGATATCTCAATGATTCTAATAACAAACCTGAGACCCGTCCTATAGCATGAGATATGATATCCAAGTCCTTCCCATTCCAATCCTGAGACCCTTCCTATAACATGAAATGTGATATCCAACTCCTTCCCATTCCAACCTGAGACCCTTCCTATAGCATGAGATGGGATATCCAACTTCTTCCAAATCCAATACTGATACCCTTCCGATAGCATGAGATGTGATATCCCAATGCTTCTACCAAACCTGAGACCCATACTATGGCATGAGATGTGATATCAAACTCCTTCCCATTCCAATCCTGAGACCCTTCCTATAGCTTGAGGTGTGATATCCAACTCCTTCCCATTCCAATTCTGAGACCCTTCTTATACCATGAGACTTGATATCTCAATGCTTCTAATACCAAACCTGAGACCCGTCCTATAACATGAGATGTGATATCCAAATCCTTCCCCTTCCAAACCTTAGACCCTTCCTTTATCATGAGATGTGATATCCAACTCCTTCCCATTCCAATCCTGAGACCCTTCCGATATCATGAGATTTGTTATCTCAATGCTTCTAATATCAAACTTGAGACCCTCCCTATAGCATGAGATGTGACATCCAAGTCCTTCCCATTCCAATCCTGAGACCCTTCCTATAACATGAGATGTGATATCCAACTCCTTCCCATTCCAACCTGAGACACTTCCTATAGCATGAGAAGGGATATCTAACTCCTTCCCAATCCAATCCTGAGACCCTAGCGATAGCAGAGATGTGATATCTCAATGCTTATACCAAACCTGAGACCCTTCCTATGGCATGAGATGTGATATCCAACTCCTTGCCATTCAAATCCTGAGACCCTTCCTATAGCATGAGATGTGATATCTCTATGCTTCTAATACCAAACCTGAGACCCTTCCTATAACATGAGATGGGATATCCAACTCCTTCCCATTCCAATCCTGAGACCCTTCCGATAGCAGAGATGTGATATCTCAATGCTTATACCAAACCTGAGAACCTTCCTATGGCCTGAGATGTCATATACAACTCCTTCCCATTCCAATCCTGAGACCCTTCCTTTAGCATGAGATGTGATATCTCAATGCTTATACCAAATCTGAGACCCTTCCTATAGCATGAGATGTGATATCCAATTCCTTCCCATTCCAATCCTGAGACCCTTCCTATAGCATGAGATGTGATATCTCAATGCTTATACCAAACCTGAGAGCCTACCTATAGCATGAGATGTGATATCCAAGTCCATCCCATTCCAATCCTTAGACCCTTCCTACAGCATGCGATGTGATATCTCAATGATTCTAATACCAAACCAGAGACTCTTCCTATAACATGAGATGGGATATCCAACTCCTTCCCATTCCAATCCTGAGCCGCTTCCGATAGCAGAGATGTGATATCTCAATGCTTATACCAAACCTGAGACCCTTCCTTTAGCATGAGATGTGATATCCAAATCCTTCACATTCCAATCCTGAGACCCTTCCTATAGCATGAGATGTGATATCTCAATGCTTCTAATACCAAACCTGAGATCCTTCCTATAACATGAGATGTGATATCCAACTCCTTCCATTCCAATCCTGAGACCTGTCCTATAGCATGAGATGTGATATCTCAATGCTTATACCAAACCTGAGACCCTTCCTATAGCATGAGATGTGATATCCAACTACTTCCCATTCCAATCCTGAGACCCTTCATATAGCATGAGATGTGATATCTCAATGCTTCTAATACCAAACCTGAGATCCTTCCTATAACATGAGATGTGATATCCAACTCCTTCCATTCCAATCCTGAGACCTGTCCTATAGCATGAGATGTGATATCTCAATGCTTATACCAAACCTGAGACCCTTCCTATAGCATGAGATGTGATATCCAACTACTTCCCATTCCAATCCTGAGACCCTTCATATAGCATGAGATGTGATATCTCAATGCTTCTAATACCAAACCTGAGATCCTTCCTCTAACATGAAATGTGATATCCAACTCCTTCCCTTTCCAAACCTAAGATCCTATCTATAGCATGAGATGTGATATCCAAGTCCTTCCCATTCCAATCCTTAGACCCTTCCTACAGCATGCAATATGATATCTCAATGATTCTAATAACAAACCTGAGACCCGTCCTATAGCATGAGATATGATATCCAAGTCCTTCCCATTCCAATCCTGAGACCCTTCCTATAACATGAAATGTGATATCCAACTCCTTCCCATTCCAACCTGAGACCCTTCCTATAGCATGAGATGGGATATCCAACTTCTTCCAAATCCAATACTGATACCCTTCCGATAGCATGAGATGTGATATCCCAATGCTTCTACCAAACCTGAGACCCATACTATGGCATGAGATGTGATATCAAACTCCTTCCCATTCCAATCCTGAGACCCTTCCTATAGCTTGAGGTGTGATATCCAACTCCTTCCCATTCCAATTCTGAGACCCTTCTTATACCATGAGACTTGATATCTCAATGCTTCTAATACCAAACCTGAGACCCGTCCTATAACATGAGATGTGATATCCAAATCCTTCCCCTTCCAAACCTTAGACCCTTCCTTTATCATGAGATGTGATATCCAACTCCTTCCCATTCCAATCCTGAGACCCTTCCGATATCATGAGATTTGTTATCTCAATGCTTCTAATATCAAACTTGAGACCCTCCCTATAGCATGAGATGTGACATCCAAGTCCTTCCCATTCCAATCCTGAGACCCTTCCTATAACATGAGATGTGATATCCAACTCCTTCCCATTCCAACCTGAGACACTTCCTATAGCATGAGAAGGGATATCTAACTCCTTCCCAATCCAATCCTGAGACCCTAGCGATAGCAGAGATGTGATATCTCAATGCTTATACCAAACCTGAGACCCTTCCTATGGCATGAGATGTGATATCCAACTCCTTGCCATTCAAATCCTGAGACCCTTCCTATAGCATGAGATGTGATATCTCTATGCTTCTAATACCAAACCTGAGACCCTTCCTATAACATGAGATGGGATATCCAACTCCTTCCCATTCCAATCCTGAGACCCTTCCGATAGCAGAGATGTGATATCTCAATGCTTATACCAAACCTGAGAACCTTCCTATGGCCTGAGATGTCATATACAACTCCTTCCCATTCCAATCCTGAGACCCTTCCTTTAGCATGAGATGTGATATCTCAATGCTTATACCAAATCTGAGACCCTTCCTATAGCATGAGATGTGATATCCAATTCCTTCCCATTCCAATCCTGAGACCCTTCCTATAGCATGAGATGTGATATCTCAATGCTTATACCAAACCTGAGAGCCTACCTATAGCATGAGATGTGATATCCAAGTCCATCCCATTCCAATCCTTAGACCCTTCCTACAGCATGCGATGTGATATCTCAATGATTCTAATACCAAACCAGAGACTCTTCCTATAACATGAGATGGGATATCCAACTCCTTCCCATTCCAATCCTGAGCCGCTTCCGATAGCAGAGATGTGATATCTCAATGCTTATACCAAACCTGAGACCCTTCCTATAACATGAGATGTGATATCCAACTCCTTCCCGTTCCAAACCTGAGACACTAACTATAGCATATGTGATATCCAACTCCTTCCCATTCCAAACATGAGACCCTTCCTATAGCAAGAAAGTAATATTCAACTCCTACCCATTCCAATCCTGAGACCCTTCCTATAGCAAGAGATGTGATATCCAAATCCTTCCCATTCCAATCCTGAGACCCTTCCTATAACATGAGATGTGATATCCAACTCCTTCCCATTCCAACCTGAGACACTTCCTATAGCATGAGAAGGGATATCCAACTCCTTCCCAATCCAATCCTGAGACCCTTCCGATAGCAGAGATGTGATATCTCAATGCTTATACCAAACCTGAGACCCTTCCTATGGCATGAGATGTGATATCCAACTCCTTCCCAATCCAATCCTGAGACCCTTCCGATAGCAGAGACGTGATATCTCAATGCTTCTACCAAACCTGAGACCCTTCCTTTAGCATGAGATGTGATATCCAAATCCTTCACATTCCAATCCTGAGACCCTTCCTATAGCATGAGATGTAATATCTCAATGCTTCTAATACCAAACCTGAGATCCTTCCTATAACATGAGATGTGATATCCAATTCCTTCCCATTCCAAACCTGAGACCCTTCCTATTGGATGAGATGTGATATCCAACTCCTTCCCATTCCAACCCTGAGACCCTTCCTATAGCATGAGATGTGATGTCTCAATGCTTCTAATACCAAACCTGAGATCCTTCCTATAACATGAGATGTGATAGCCAACTCCTTCCATTCCAATCCTGAGACCCGTCCTATAGCATGAGATGTGATATCTCAATGCTTATACCAAACCTGAGACCCTTCCTATAGCATGAGATGTGATATCCAACTGCTTCCCATTCCAATCCTGAGACCCTTCCTATAGCATGAGATGTGATATCTCAATGCTTCTAATACCAAACCTGAGATCCTTCCTCTAACATGAAATGTGATATCCAACTCCTTCCCTTTCCAAACCTAAGAGCCTATCTATAGCATGAGATGTGATATCCAAGTCCTTCCCATTCCAACCCTTAGACCCTTCCTACAGCATGCAATATGATATCTCAATGATTCTAATAACAAACCTGAGACCCGTCCTATAACATGAGATGGGATATCCAACTCCTTCCCATTCCAATCCTGAGACACTTCCGATAGCAGAGATGTGATATCTCAATGCTTATACCAAACCTGAGACCCTTCCTATAACATGAGATGTGATATCCAAATCCTTCCCGTTCCAAACCTGAGACCCTTCCTTTAGCATGAGATGTGATATCCAGCACCTTCCCATTCCAATCCTGAGACACTTCCTATAGCATGAGATGTGATATCTCAATGCTTCTAATATCAAAACTGAGACCCTCCCTATAGCATGATATGTGATATCTAAGTTCTCCCCATTCCAATCCTGAGACCCTCCCTATAGCATGAGATGTGATATCCAACTCCTTCCCATTCCAATCCTGAGACCCTTCCTATACCATGAGATATGATATCTCAATACTTCTAATACCAAACGTGAGATCCTTCCGATAACATGAGATGTGATATCCAAATCCTTCCCCTTCCAATCCTGAGACCCTTCCTTTAGCATGAGATGTGATATCCAACTCCTTCCTATTCCAATCCTGAGACTCTTCTGATAGCATGAGATGTGATATCTCAATGCTTCTAATACGAAACCTGAGATCCTTCCGATAGCATGAGATGTGATATCTCAATGCTTCTAATACCAAACCTGAGATCCTTCCTATAACATGAGATGTGATATCCAAATCCTTCCCCTTCCAAACCTGAGACCCTCCCTTTAGCATGAGATGTGATATCCAACTCCTTCCCATTCCATTCCTGAGACCCTTCTGATAGCATGAGATGTGATATCTCAATACCTCTAATACCAAACCTGAGATCCTACCTCTAACATGAAATGTGATATCCAACTCTTTCCCCTTCCAAACCTGAGAGCCTTCCTATAGCATGAGATGTGATATCCAAGTCCTTCCGATTCCAATCCTGAGACCCTTCCTATAGCTTGAGATGTGATATCCAACTCCTTCCCATTCCAATTCTGAGACCCTTCCTATACTATGAGACTTGATATCTCAATGCTTCTAATACAAATGTGAGACCCGTAATATAACATGAGATGTGATATCCAAATCCTTCCCCTTCCAAACCTTAGACCCTTCCTTTATCATGAGATGTGATATCCAACTCCTTCCCATTCCAATCCTGAGACTCTTCCGATATCATGAGATGTGATATCTCAAAGCTTCTAATATCAAACTTGAGACCCTCCCTATAGCATGAGATGTGATATCCAAGTCCTTCCCATTCCAATCCTGAGACCCTTCCTATAGCTTGAGGTGTGATATCCAACTCCTTCCCATTCCAATTCTGAGACCCTTCTTATACCATGAGACTTGATATCTCAATGCTTCTAATACCAAACCTGAGACCCGTCCTATAACATGAGATGTGATATCCAAATCCTTCCCCTTCCAAACCTTAGACCCTTCCTTTATCATGAGATGGGATATCCAACTCCTTCCCATTCCAATCCTGAGCCGCTTCCGATAGCAGAGATGTGATATCTCAATGCTTATACCAAACCTGAGACCCTTCCTATAACATGAGATGTGATATCCAACTCCTTCCCGTTCCAAACCTGAGACACTAACTATAGCATATGTGATATCCAACTCCTTCCCATTCCAAACATGAGACCCTTCCTATAGCAAGAAAGTAATATTCAACTCCTACCCATTCCAATCCTGAGACCCTTCCTATAGCAAGAGATGTGATATCCAAATCCTTCCCATTCCAATCCTGAGACCCTTCCTATAACATGAGATGTGATATCCAACTCCTTCCCATTCCAACCTGAGACACTTCCTATAGCATGAGAAGGGATATCCAACTCCTTCCCAATCCAATCCTGAGACCCTTCCGATAGCAGAGATGTGATATCTCAATGCTTATACCAAACCTGAGACCCTTCCTATGGCATGAGATGTGATATCCAACTCCTTCCCAATCCAATCCTGAGACCCTTCCGATAGCAGAGACGTGATATCTCAATGCTTCTACCAAACCTGAGACCCTTCCTTTAGCATGAGATGTGATATCCAAATCCTTCACATTCCAATCCTGAGACCCTTCCTATAGCATGAGATGTAATATCTCAATGCTTCTAATACCAAACCTGAGATCCTTCCTATAACATGAGATGTGATATCCAATTCCTTCCCATTCCAAACCTGAGACCCTTCCTATTGGATGAGATGTGATATCCAACTCCTTCCCATTCCAACCCTGAGACCCTTCCTATAGCATGAGATGTGATGTCTCAATGCTTCTAATACCAAACCTGAGATCCTTCCTATAACATGAGATGTGATAGCCAACTCCTTCCATTCCAATCCTGAGACCCGTCCTATAGCATGAGATGTGATATCTCAATGCTTATACCAAACCTGAGACCCTTCCTATAGCATGAGATGTGATATCCAACTGCTTCCCATTCCAATCCTGGGACCCTTCCTATAGCATGAGATGTGATATCTCAATGCTTCTAATACCAAACCTGAGATCCTTCCTCTAACATGAAATGTGATATCCAACTCCTTCCCTTTCCAAACCTAAGAGCCTATCTATAGCATGAGATGTGATATCCAAGTCCTTCCCATTCCAACCCTTAGACCCTTCCTACAGCATGCAATATGATATCTCAATGATTCTAATAACAAACCTGAGACCCGTCCTATAACATGAGATGGGATATCCAACCCCTTCCCATTCCAATCCTGAGACACTTCCGATAGCAGAGATGTGATATCTCAATGCTTATACCAAACCTGAGACCCTTCCTATAACATGAGATGTGATATCCAAATCCTTCCCGTTCCAAACCTGAGACCCTTCCTTTAGCATGAGATGTGATATCCAGCACCTTCCCATTCCAATCCTGAGACACTTCCTATAACATGAGATGTGATATCTCAATGCTTCTAATATCAAAACTGAGACCCTCCCTATAGCATGATATGTGATATCTAAGTCCTTCCCATTCCAATCCTGAGACCCTCCCTATAGCATGAGATGTGATATCCAACTCCTTCCCATTCCAATCCTGAGACCCTTCCTATAGCATGAGATATGATATCTCAATACTTCTAATACCAAACGTGAGATCCTTCCGATAACATGAGATGTGATATCCAAATCCTTCCCCTTCCAATCCTGAGACCCTCCCTTTAGCATGAGATGTGATATCCAACTCCTTCCTATTCCAATCCTGAGACTCTTCGGATAGCATGAGATGTGATATCTCAATGCTTCTAATACCAAACCTGAGATCCTTCCGATAGCATGAGATGTGATATCTCAATGCTTCTAATACCAAACCTGAGATCCTTCCTATAACATGAGATGTGATATCCAAATCCTTCCCCTTCCAAACCTGAGACCCTCCCTTTAGCATGAGATGTGATATCCAACTCCTTCCCATTCCATTCCTGAGACCCTTCTGATAGCATGAGATGTGATATCTCAATGCCTCTAATACCAAACCTGAGATCCTACCTCTAACATGAAATGTGATATCCAACTCTTTCCCCTTCCAAACCTGAGAGCCTTCCTATAGCATGAGATGTGATATCCAAGTCCTTCCCATTCCAAACCTGAGACCCTTCCTATAGCTTGAGATGTGATATCCAACTCCTTCCCATTCCAATTCTGAGACCCTTCCTATACTATGAGACTTGATATCTCAATGCTTCTAATACAAACGTGAGACCCGTAATATAACATGAGATGTGATATCCAAATCCTTCCCCTTCCAAACCTTAGACCCTTCCTTTATCATGAGATGTGATATCCAACTCCTTCCCATTCCAATCCTGAGACCCTTCCGATATCATGAGATGTGATATCTCAAAGCTTCTAATATCAAACTTGAGACCCTCCCTATAGCATGAGATGTGATATCCAAGTCCTTCCCATTCCAATCCTGAGACCCTTCCTATAGCTTGAGATGTGATATCCAACTCCTACCCATTCCAATTCTGAGACCCTTCCTATACTATGAGACTTGATATCTCAATGCTTCTAATACAAACGTGAGACCCGTAATATAACATGAGATGTGATATCCAAATCCTTCCCCTTCCAAACTTAGACCCTTCCTTTATCATGAGATGTGATATCCAACTCCTTCCCATTCCAATCCTGAGACCCTTCCGATATCATGAGATGTGATATCTCAAAGCTTCTAATATCAAACTTGAGACCCTCCCTTTAGCATGAGATGTGATATCCAACTCCTTCTCATTCCAATCCTGATACCCTTCTGATAGCATGAGATGTGATATCTCAATGCCTCTAATACCAAACCTGAGATCCTACCTCTAACATGAAATGTGATATCCAACTCCTTCCCTTTCCAAACCTGAGAGCCTTCCTACAGCATGAGATGTGATATCCAAGTCCTTCCCATTCCAATCCTGAGACCCTTCCTATAACATGAGATGTCATATCCAACTCCTTCCCATTCCAACCTGATACCCTTCCTATAGCATGATATGGGATATCCAACTCCTTCCAAATCCAATCCTGATACCCTTCCGATAGCATGAGATGTGATATCCCAATGCTTCTACAAAACCTGATACCCATACCATGGCATGAGATGTGATATCAAACTCCCGTCCCATACCATGAGACTTGATATCTCAATGCTTCTAATACCAAACCTGAGACCGGTCCAATAACATGAGATGTGATATCCAAATCCTTCCCCTTCCAAACGTTAGACCCTTCCTTTATCATGAGATGTGATATCCAAGTCCTTCCCATTCCATTCCTGAGACCCTTCCTATAGCATGAGATGTGATATCTCAATGCTTATACCAAATCTGAGACCCTTCCTATAGCATGAGATGTGATATCCACCTCCTTCCCATTCCAATCCTGAGACCCTTCCTATAGCATGAGATGTGATATCTCAATGCTTCTAATTCCAAACCTGAGATCCTTCCTATAACATGAGATGTGATATCCAACTCCTTCCCATTCCAATCCTGAGACCCTTATGATAGCATGAGATGTGATATCTCAATGCCTCTAATACCAAACCTGAGATGCTTCCGATAGCATGAGATGTGATATCTCAATGCTTCTAATACCAAACCTGAGATCCTTCCTATAACATGAGATGTGATTTCCAAATCCTTCCCCTACCAAACCTGAGACCATCCCTTTAGCATGAGATGTGATATACAACTCCTTCCCTTTCCAAACCTGAGACCCTGCCTATAGCATGAGATGTGATATTCAAGTCCTTCCCATTCCAATCCTGAGACCCTTCCTATAGCATGTGATGTGATACCTCAATACTTATACCAAACCTGAGACCCTTCCTATGGCATGAGATGTCATATACAACTCCTTCCCATTCCAATCCTGAGACCCTTCCTATAGCATGAGATCTGATATCTCAATGCTTATACCAAACCTGAGACCCTTCCTATAGCATGAGATGTGATATCCAACTCCTTCCCCTTCCAAACCTGAGAGCCTTCCTATAGCATGAGATATGATATCAAAGTCCTTCCCATTCCAATCCTAAGACCCTTCCTATAACATGAGATGTGATGTCTCAATGCTTCTAATACCAAACCTGAGATCTTTCCTATAATATGAGATGTGATATCCAACTCCTTCCCATTCCAATCCTGAGACCCTTCCTATAGCATGAGATGTGATATCTCAATGCTTATACCAAACCTGAGACCCTTCCTATAGCTTGAGATGTGATATCGAACTCCTTAACATTCCAATCCCGAGACCCTTCCTATAGCATGAGATGTGATATCTCAAGGCCTCTAATACCAAACCTGAGATCCTTCCTCTAACATGAAATGTGATATCCAACTCCTTCCCCTTCCAAACCTGAGAGCCTTCCTATAGCATGAGATATGATATCCAAGTCCTTCCCATTCCAATCCTGAGACCCTTCCTATAACATGAAATGTGATATCCAACTCCTTCCCATTCCAACCTGAGACCCTTCCTATAGCATGAGATGGGCTATCCAACTCCTTCCAAATCCAATACTGATACCCTTCCAATAGCATGAGATGTGATATCCCAATGCTTCTACCAAACCTGAGACCCATACTATGGCATAAAATGTGATATCAAACGCCTTCCCATTCCAATCCTGAGACCCTTCCTATAGCTTGAGATGTGATATCCAACTCCTTCCCATTCCAATTCTGAGACCCTTCCTATACCATGAGACTTGATATCTCAATGCTTCTAATACCAAACCTGAGACCCGTCCTATAACATGAGATGTGATATCCAAATCCTTCCCCTTCCAAACCTTAGACCCTTCCTTTATCATGAGATGTGATATCCAACTCCTTCCCATTCCAATCCTGAGACCCTTCCGATATCATGAGATTTGTTATCTCAATGCTTCTAATATCAAACTTGAGACCCTCCCTATAGCATGAGATGTGACATCCAAGCCCTCCCCATTCCAATCCTGAGACCCTTCCTATAGCATGAGATGTGATATCTCAATGCTTCTAATACCAAACCTGAGACCCTTCCTATAACATGAGATGGGATATCCAACTCCTTCCCATTCCAATCCTGAGACCCTTCCGATAGCAGAGATGTGATATCTCAATGCGTATACCAACCTGAGACCCTTCCTATAACATGAGATGTGATATCCAACTCCTTCCCATTCCAAACCTGAGACCCTTCCTATAGCATATGTGATATCCAACTCCTTCCAATTCCAAACATGAGACCCTTCCCATAGCAAGAATGTAATATCCAACTCCTTCCCATTCTAATCCTGAGACCATTCCTATAGCATGAGATGTGATATCTCAATGCTTCTAATACCAAACCTGAGATCCTTCCTATGACATGAGATGTGCTATCCAATTCCTTCCCATTCCAAACCTGAGACCCTTCCTACAGCATGCGATGTGATATCTCAATGCTTCTAATACCAAACCTGAGACCAGTCCTATAACATGAGATGGGATATCCAACTCCTTCCCGTTCCAATCCTGAGACACTTCCGATTGCAGAGATTTGATATCTCAATGCTTATACCAAACCTGAGACTCTTCCTATAACATGAGATGTGATATCCAACTCCTTCCCGTTCCAAACCTGAGACCCTTCCTATAGCATGAGATGTGATATCCAAATCCTTCCCATCCCAATCCTGAGACACTTCCAATTGCAGAGATGTGATATCTCAATGCTTATACCAAACCTGAGACTCTTCCTATAACACGAGATGTGATATCCAACTCCTTCCCGTTCCAAACCTGAGACCCTTCCTATAGCATGAGATGTGATATCCAACTCCTTCCCATTCCAATCCTGAGACCCTTCCAATAGCATGAGATGTGATATCTCAATGCCTCTAATACCAAACCTGAGATCCTTCCTATAACATGTGATGTGATATTCAAATCCTTCCCCTTCCAAACCTGAGACCCTCCCTTTAGCATGAGATGTGATATACAACTCCTTCCCATTCCAATCCTGAGACCCTTCTGATAGCATGAGATGTGATATCTCAATGCCTCTAATACCAAACCTGAGATCCTACCTCTAACATGAAATGTGATATCCATCTCCTTCCCTTTCCAGACCTGAGACCCTGCCTATAGCATGAGCTGTGATATCCAAGTCCTTCCCATTCCAATCCTGAGACCCTTCCTATAGCATGTGATGTGATATCTCAATGCTTATACCAAACCTGAGACCCTTCTTATGGCATGAGATGTCATATACAACTCCTTCCCATTCCAATCCTGGGACCCTTCCTATAGCATGAGATGTGATATCTCAATGCTTCTAATACCAAACCTGAGACCCTTCCTATAACATGAGATGTGATATCCAACTCCTTCCCATTCCAAACCTGAGACCCTTCCTATAGCATATGTGATATCCAACTCCTTCCAATTCCAAACATGAGACCCTTCCCATAGCAAGAATGTAATATCCAACTCCTTCCCATTCTAATCCTGAGACCATTCCTATAGCATGAGATGTGATATCTCAATGCTTCTAATACCAAACCTGAGATCCTTCCTATGACATGAGATGTGCTATCCAATTCCTTCCCATTCCAAACCTGAGACCCTTCCTACAGCATGCGATGTGATATCTCAATGCTTCTAATACCAAACCTGAGACCAGTCCTATAACATGAGATGGGATATCCAACTCCTTCCCGTTCCAATCCTGAGACACTTCCGATTGCAGAGATTTGATATCTCAATGCTTATACCAAACCTGAGACTCTTCCTATAACATGAGATGTGATATCCAACTCCTTCCCGTTCCAAACCTGAGACCCTTCCTATAGCATGAGATGTGATATCCAAATCCTTCCCATCCCAATCCTGAGACACTTCCAATTGCAAAGATGTGATATCTCAATGCTTATACCAAACCTGAGACTCTTCCTATAACACGAGATGTGATATCCAACTCCTTCCCGTTCCAAACCTGAGACCCTTCCTATAGCATGAGATGTGATATCCAACTCCTTCCCATTCCAATCCTGAGACCCTTCCAATAGCATGAGATGTGATATCTCAATGCCTCTAATACAAAACCTGAGATCCTTCCTATAACATGTGATGTGATATTCAAATCCTTCCCCTTCCAAACCTGAGACCCTCCCTTTAGCATGAGATGTGATATACAACTCCTTCCCATTCCAATCCTGAGACTCTTCTGATAGCATGAGATGTGATATCTCAATGCCTCTAATACCAAACCTGAGATCCTACCTCTAACATGAAATGTGATATCCATCTCCTTCCCTTTCCAGACCTGAGACCCTGCCTATAGCATGAGCTGTGATATCCAAGTCCTTCCCATTCCAATCCTGAGACCCTTCCTATAGCATGTGATGTGATATCTCAATGCTTATACCAAACCTGAGACCCTTCTTATGGCATGAGATGTCATATACAACTCCTTCCCATTCCAATCCTGGGACCCTTCCTATAGCATGAGATGTGATATCTCAATGCTTATACCAAACCTGAGACCCTTCCTATAGCATGAGATGTGATATCTCAAGGCCTCTAATACCAAACCTGAGATCCTTCCTCTAACATGAGATGTGATATCCAACTCCTACCCATTCCAATCCTGAGACCCTTCCTATAGCAAGAGATGTGATATCCAAATCCTTCCAATTCCAATCCTGAGACCCTTCCTATAACAAGAGATGTGATATCCAACTCCTTCCCATTCCAACCTGAGACACTTCCTATAGCATGAGAAAGGATATCCAACTCCTCCGCAATCCAATCCGGAGACCCTTCCGATAGCAGAGATGTGATATCTCAATGCTTATACCAAACCTGAGACCCTTCCTATGGCATGATATGTGATATCCAACTCCTTGCCATTCAAATCCTGAGACCCTTTTATAGCATAGGAAGGGATATCCAACTCCTTCCCAATCCAATCCTGAGACCCTTCCGATAGCAGAGATGTGATATCTCAACGCTTCTACCAAACCTGAGACCCTTCCTTTAGCATGAGATGTGATATCCAAATCCTTCGCATTCCAATCCTGAGACCCTTCCTATAGCATGAGATGTGATATCTCAATGGTTCTAATACCAAACCTGAGATCCTTCCTATAACATGAGATGTGATATCCAATTCCTTCCCATTCCAAACCTGAGACCCTTCCTATAACATGAAATGTGATATCTCAAGGCCTCTAATACCAAACCTGAGATCCTTCCTCTAACATGAAATGTGATATCCAACTCCTTCCCATTCCAAACCTGAGACCCTTCCTATAACATGAAATGTGATATCCAACTCCATCCCATTCCAACCTGAGACCTTTCCTATAGCATGAGATGGGATATCCAACTCCTTCCAAATCCAATACTGATACCATTCCGATAGCATGAGATGTGATATCCCAATGCTTCTACCAAATCTGAGACCCATACTATGGCATGAGATGTGATATCAAACTCCTTCCCATTCCAACTCTGAGACCCTTCCTAAAGCTTGAGATGTGATATCCAATTTCTTCCCATTCCAATTCTGAGACCCTTCCTATACCATGAGACTTGATATCTCAATGCTTCTAATACCAAACCTGAGACCCGTCCTATAACATGAGATGTGATATCCAAATCCTTCCCCTTCCAAACCTTAGACCCTTCCTTTATCATGAGATGTGATATCCAACTCCTTCCCATTCCAATCCTGAGACCCTTCCGATATCATGAGATTTGTTATCTCAATGCTTCTAATATCAAACCTGAGACCCTCCCTATAGCATGAGATGTGACATCCAAGTCCTCCCCATTCCAATCCTGAGAACCTTCCTATAGCATGAGATGTGATATCTCAATGCTTCTAATATCAAACCTGAGACCCTTCCTATAACATGAGATGGGATATCCAACTCAGATGGGATATCCAACTCCTTCCCATTCCAATCCTGAGACCCTTCCGATAGCAGAGATGTGATATCTCAATGCTTATATCAAACCTGAGACCCTTCCTATGGCCTGAGATGTCATATACAACTCCTTCCCATTCCAATCCTGAGACCCTTCCTATAGCATGAGATGTGATATCTCAATGCTTATACCAAATCTGAGACCCTTCCTATAGCATGAGATGTGATATCCAACTCCTTCCCATTTCAATCCTGAGACCCTTCCTATAGCATGAGATGTGATGTCTCAATGCTTCTAATACCAAACCTGAGATCCTTCCTATAACATGAGATGTGATATCCAACTCCTTCCCATTCCAATCCTGAGACCCTTATGATAGCATGAGATGTGATATCTCAATGCCTCTTATACCAAACCTGAGATCCTTCCGATAGCATGAGATGTGATATCTCAATGCTTCTAATACCAAACCTGAGATCCTTCCTATAATATGAGATGTGATTTCCAAATCCTTCCCCTTCCAAACCTGAGACCCTCCCTTTAGCATGAGATGTGATATCCAACTTCTTCCCATTCCAATCCAGAGACCCTTCTGATAGCATGAGATGTGATATCTCAATGCCTCTAATACCAAACCTGAGATCCTACCTCTAACATGAAATGTGATATCCATCTCCTTCCCTTTCCAAACCTGAGACCCTGCCTATAGCATGAGATGTGATATCCAAGTCCTTCCCATTCCAATCCTGAGACCCTTCCGATAGCATGAGATGTGATATCTCAAGGCCTCTAATACCAAACCCGAGATCCTTCCTCTAACATGAAATGTGATATCCAACTCCTTCCCTTTCCAAACCTGAGAACCTTCCTATAGCATGAGATATGATATCCAACTCCTTCCCATTCCAACCTGAGACCCTTCCTATAGCATGAGATGGGATATCCAACTCCTTCCCATTCCAATCCTGAGACCCTTCCTATAGCATGAGATGTGATATCTCAATGCTTATACGAAACCTGAGACCCTTCCTATGGCATGAGATGTCATATACAACTCCTTCCCATTCCAATCCTGAGACCCTTCCTATAGCATGAGATGTGATATCTCAATGCTTATACCAAACCTGAGACCCTTCCTATAGCATGAGATGTGATATCCAACTTCTTCCCATTCCAATCCAGAGACCCTTCCTATAGCATGAGATGTGATATCTCAATGCTTATACCAAACCTGAGACCCTTCCTATAGCTTGAGATGTGATATCCAACTCCTTCCCATTCCAATCCTGTGACCCTTCCGATAGCATGAGATGTGATATCTCAAGGCCTCTAATACCAAACCTGAGATCCTTCCTCTAACATGAAATGTGATATCCAACTCCTTCCCTTTCCAAACCTGAGAACCTTCCTATAGCATGAGATATGATATCCAACTCCTTCCCATTCCAACCTGAGACCCTTCCTATAGCATGAGATGGGATATCCAACTCCTTCCAAATCCAATACTGATACCCTTCCGATAGCATGAGATGTGATATCCCAATGCTTCTACCAAACCTGAGAACCATACTATGGCATGAGATGTGATATCAAACTCCTTCCCATTCCAATCCTGAGACGCTTCCTATAGCTTGAGATGTGATATCCAACTCCTTCCCATTCCAATTCTGAGACCCTTCTTATACCATGAGACTTGATATCTCAATGCTTCTAATACCAAACCTGAGACCCGTCCTATAACATGAGATGTGATATCCAAATCCTTCCCCTTCCAAACCTTAGACTCTTCCTTTATCATGAGATGTGATATCCAACTCCTTCCCATTCCAATCCTGAGACCCTTCCAATATCATGAGATTTGTTATCTCAATGCTTCTAATATCAAACTTGAGACCCTCCCTATAGCATGAGATGTGACATCCAAGTCCTTCCCATTCCAATCCTGAGACCCTTCCTATAGCATGAGATGTGATATCTCAATGCTTCTAATAACAAACCTGAGACCTCATGCTAAAGGGAGGGTCTCAGGTTTGAAAGGGGAAGGATTTGGATATCACATCTCATGTTATAGGAAGGATCTCAGGATTGGTATTAGAAGCATTGAGATATCACATCTCATGCTATCGGAAGGATCTCAGGTTTGGTATTAGAAGCATTGAGATATCACATCTCATGCTATCGGAAGGATCTCAGGTTTGGCATTAGAAGCATTGAGATATCACATCTCATGCTATAGCAAGGGTCTCAGGTTTGGAACGGGAAGGAGTTGGATATCCCATTTCATGTTATAGGGCTGGTCTCAGGTTTGGTATTAGAAGCATTGAGATATCACATTGCATGTTGTAGGAAGGGTCTCAGGTTTGGAATGGGAAGGAATTGGATATCACATCTCATGTCATAGGAAGGATCTCAGGTTTGGTATTAGAAGCATTGAGATATCACATCTCATGCTATAGGAATGGTCTCAGGATTGGAATGGGAAGGAGTTGGATATTACATTCTTGCTATAGGAAGGGTCTCATGTTTGGAATGGGAAGGAGTTGGATATCACATATGGTATAGGAAGGGTCTCAGGTTTGGAACGGGAAGGAGTTGGATATCACATCTCATGTTGTAGGAAGCGTCTCAGGTTTGATAGAAGCATTGAGATATCACATCTCTGCTATCGGAAGTGTCTCAGGATTGGAATGGGAAGAAGTTGGATATCCCATCTCATGTTATAGGATGGGTCTCAGGTTTGTTATTAGAATCATTGAGATATCATATTGCATGCTGTAGGAAGGGTCTAAGGATTGGAATGGGAAGGACTTGGATATCACATCTCATTCTATAGGTAGGCTCTCAGGTTTGGAAAGGGAAGGCGTTGGATATCACATCTCATGCTATAGGAAGGGTCTCAGGATTGGAATGGGAAGGAGTTGGATATCACATCTCATGCTATAGGAAGGGTCTCAGGTTTGGTATAAGCATTGAGATATCACATCTCATGCTATAGGAAGGGTCTCAGGATTGGAATGGGAAGGAGTTGGATATCACATCTCATGTTATAGGAAGGATCTCAGGTTTGGTATTAGAAGCATTGAGACATCACATCTCATGCTATAGGAAGGGTCTCAGGATTGGAATGGGAAGGAGTTGTATATGACATCTCATGCCGTAGGAAGGGTCTCAGGTTTGGTATAAGCATTGAGATATCACATCTCTGCTATAGGAAGGGTCTCAGGATTGGAATGGGAAGGAGTTGGATATCCCATCTCATGTTATAGGAGGGGTCTCATGATTGGAATGGGAAGGACTTGGATATCACATCTCATGCTCTAGGAAGGCTCTCAGGTTTGGAAGGGGAAAGAGTTGGATATCACATTTCATGTTAGAGGTAGGATCTCAGGTTTGGTATTAGAGGCATTGAGATAACACATCTCATGCTATCAGAAGGGTCTCAGGATTGGAATGGGAAGGAGTTGGATATCACATCTCATGCTAAAGGGAGGGTCTCAGGTTTGGAAGGGGAAGGATTTGGATATCACATCTCATGTTATAGGAAGGATCTCAGGTTTGGTATTAGAAGCATTGAGATATCACATCTCATGCTATCAGAATGGTCTCAGGATTGGAATGGGAAGGAGTTGGATATCACATCTCATACTAAAGGGAGGGTTCCAGGTTTGGAAGGGGAAGGATTTGGATATCACATCTCATGTTATCGGAAGGATCTCAGGTTTGGTATTAGAAGTATTGAGATATCACATCTCATGCTATAGGAAGGGTCTCAGGATTGGAATGGGAAGGAGTTGGATATCACATCTCATGCTAAAGGAAGGGTCTCAGGTTTGGTAGAAGCATTGAGATATCACATCTCATGCTATAGGAAGGGTCTCAGGATTGGAATGGGAAGGACTTAGATATCACATATCATGCTATAGGGAGGGTCTCAGTTTTGATATTAGAAGAATTGATATATCACATCTCATGCTATCGGAAGTGTCTCAGGTTTGGAATGGGAAGGAGCTGGATATCACATCTCATGCTAAAGGAAGGGTCTCAGGTTTGGTAGAAGCATTGAGATATCACATCGCATGCTATAGGAAGGGTCTCAGGATTGGAATGGGAAGGACTTAGATATCACATATCATGCTATAGGGAGGGTCTCAGTTTTGATATTAGAAGCATTGAGATATCACATCTCATGCTATAGGAAGGGTCTCAGGAATGGAATGGGAAGGACTTGGATATCACATCTCATGATAAAGGAAGGGTCTAACGTTTGGAAGGGGAAGGATTTGGATATCACATCTCATGTTATTGAACCGGTCTCAGGTTTGGTATTAGAAGCATTGAGATATCAAGTCTCATGGTATGGGACGGGAGTTTGATATCACATCTCATGCCATGGTATGGGTATCAGGTTTTGTAGAAGCATTGGGATATCACATCTCATGCTATCGGAAGGGTATCAGGATTGGATTTGGAAGGAGTTGGATATCCCATCTCATGCTGTAGGAAGGCTCTCAGGTTTGGAAAGGGAAGGAGTTGGATATCACATTTCATGTTAGAGGTAGGATCTCAGGTTTGGTATTAGAGGCATTGAGATATCACATCTCATGCTATCAGAAGGGTATCAGGATTGGAATGAGAAGGAGTTGGATATCACATCTCATGCTAAAGGGAGGGTCTCAGGTTCAGAAGGGGAAGGATTTGGATATCACATCTCATGTTATAGGAAGTATCTCAGGTTTGGTATTAGAAGCATTGAGATATCACATCTCATGCTATCGGAAGGATCTCAGGTTTGGTATTAGAAGCATTGAGATATCACATCTTATGCTATAGGAAGGGTCTCAGGATTGGAATGGGAAGGAGTTGGATATCACATCTCATGTTATAGGAAGGATCTCAGGTTTGGTATTAGAAGCATTGAGATATCACATCTCATGCTATAGGACTGGTCTCAGGATTGGAATGGGAAGGAGTTGGATATCACATCTCATGCTAAAGGAAGGGTCTCAGTTTTGGTAGAAGCATTGAGATTTCACATATCATGCTATAGGAAGGGTCTCAGGATTGGAATGGGAAGGAGTTGTATATCACATCTCATGCTAAAGGGAGGGTCTCAGGTTTGGAAGGGGAAGGATTTGGAAATCACATCTCATGTTATAGGAAGGATCTCTGGTTTGGTATTAGAAGCATTGAGATATCACATCTCATGCTATCGGAAGTATCTCAGGTTTGGTATTAGAGGCATTGAGATATCACATCTCATGCTATCATAAGGGTCTCAGGATTGGAATGGGAAGGAGTTGGATATCACATCTCTTGTTATAGGAAGGATCTCAGGTTTGGTATTAGAAGCATTGAGATATCACATCTCATGCTATAGGAAGGGTCTCAGGATTGGAATGGGAAGGAGTTGGATATCACATCTCATGCAATAGGAAGGGTCTCAGATTTGGTATAAGCATTGAGATATCACATCTCATGCTATAGGAAGGGTCTCAGGATTGGAACGGAAAGGAGTTAGATATCACATCTCATGTTATAGGAAGAGTCTCAGGTTTGGTATAAGCATTGAGATATCACATCTCTGCTATCGGAGGTGTCTCAGGATTGGGATGGGAAGGAATTGGATATCACATCTCATGCTATAGGAAGGGTATCAGGTTTGGAACGGGAAGGAGTTGGATATCACATCTCATGCTATAGGAAGGGTCTCAGTTTGGAACGGAAAGGAGTTAGATATCAGATCTCATGTTATAGGAAGAGTCTCAGGTTTGGTATAAGCATTGAGATATCACATCTCTGCTATCGGAGGTGTCTCAGGATTGGGATGGGAAGGAATTGGATATCACATCTCATGCTATAGGAAGGGTATCAGGTTTGGAACGGGAAGGAGTTGGATATCCCATCTCATGTTATAGGACAGGTCTCAGGTTTGATATTAGAAGCATTGAGATATCACATCTCTGCTATTGGAAGGGTCTCAGGATTGGAATGGGAAGGACTTGGATATCAGAATTCATGTTATAGGAAGGGTCTCAGGTTTGGTATTAGAAGCATTGAGATATCACATCTCATGCTATAGGAAGGGTCTCAGGATTGAAATGGGAAGGACTTGGATATCACATCTCATGTTATAGGAAGGGTCTCAGGTTTGGTATTAGAAGCATTGAGATATCACATCTCATGCTATAGGAAGGGTCTCAGGAATGGAATGGGAAGGACTTGGATATCACATCTCATGATAAAGGAATTGTCTAAGGATTGGAAGGGGAAGGATTTGGATATCACATCTCATGTTATTGGACCGGTCTCAGGTTTGGTATTAGAAGCATTGAGATATCAAGTCTCATGGTATGGGACGGGAGTTTGATATCACATCTCATGCCACGGTATGGGTATCAGGTTTTGTAGAAGCATTGGGATATCACATCTCATGCTATCGGAAGGGTATCAGGATTGGATTTGGAAGGAGTTGGATATCCCATCTCATGCTATAGGAAGGGTATCAGGTTGGAATGGGAAGGAGTTGGATATGACATCTCATGTTATAGGAAGGGTCTCAGGATTGGAATGGGAAGGACTTGGATATCACATCTCATGCTGTAGGAAGGCTCTCAGGTTTGGAAAGGGAAGGAGTTGGATATCACATTTCATGTTAGAGGTAGGATCTCAGGTTTGGTATTAGAGGCATTGAGATATCACATCTCATGCTATCAGAAGGGTATCAGGATTGGAATGAGAAGGAGTTGGATATCACATCTCATGCTAAAGGGAGGGTCTCAGGTTCGGAAGGGGAAGGATTTGGATATCACATCTCATGTTATAGGAAGTATCTCAGGTTTGGTATTAGAAGCATTGAGATATCACATCTCATGCTATAGGAAGGGTCTCAGGATTGGAATGGGAAGGAGTTGGATATCACATCTCATGTTATAGGAAGGATCTCAGGTTTGGTATTAGAAGCATTGAGATATCACATCTCATGCTATAGGACTGGTCTCAGGATTGGAATGGGAAGGAGTTGTATATCACATCTCATGCTAAAGGAAGGGTCTCAGTTTTGGTAGAAGCATTGAGATTTCACATATCATGCTATAGGAAGGGTCTCAGGATTGGAATGGGAAGGAGTTAGATATCACATCTCATGCTATTGGAAGGGTCTCAGGTTTGGTATAAGCATTGAGATATCACATCTCATGCTATCGGAAGGATCTCAGGTTTGGTATTAGAAGCATTGAGATATCACATCTCATGCTATAGGAAGGGTCTCAGGATTGGAATGGGAAGGAGTTGGATTTCACATCTCATGTTATAGGAAGGATCTCAGGTTTGGTATTAGAAGCATTGAGATATCACATCTCATGCTATAAGACTGGTCTCAGGATTGGAATGGGAAGGAGTTGGATATCACATCTCATGCTAAAGGAAGGGTCTCAGTTTTGGTAGAAGCATTGAGATTTCACATATCATGCTATAGGAAGGGTCTCAGGATTGGAATGGGAAGGAGTTGGATATCACATCTCATGCTATAGGAAGGGTCTCAGGTTTGGTATAAGCATTGAGATATCACATCTCTGCTAGCGGAAGGGTCTCAGGATTGGAATGGGAAGGACTTAGATATCACATCTCATGCTATAGGGAGGTCTCAGTATTGATATTAGAAGCATTGAGATATCATATCTCAAGCTATCGGAAGGGTCTCAGGATTGGAATGGGAAGGAGTTGGATATCACATCTCATGCTATAGGAAGGGTCTCAGGTTAGGAACAGGAAGGAGTTGGATATCACATCTCATGTTATAGGAAGAGTCTCATGCTAAGACCTGATAGACCCTTCCTATAACATGGGATGGGAATATCCAACTCCTTCCCATTCCAATCCTGAGACCCTTCCCATAGCAGAGATGTGATATCTCAATGCTTATACCAAACCTGAGACCCTTCCTATAGCATGAGATGTGATATCCAACTCCTTCCCATTCCAATACTGAGACCCTTCCTATAGCATGAGATGTGATATCTCAATGCTTCTAATATCAAACTTGAGACCCTCCCTATAGCATGAGATGTGATATCCAAGTCCTTCCCATTCCAATCCTGAGACACTTCCTATAGCATGAGATGTGATATCTCAATGCTTCTAATACCAAACCTGAGACTCTTCCTATAACATGAGATGGGATATCCAACTCCTTCCCATTACAATCCTGAGACCCTTCCGAAAGCAGAGATGTGATATCTCAATGCTTATACCAAACCTGAGACCCTTCCTATGGCATGAGATGTCATATACAGATCCTTCCCATTCCAATCCTGAGACCCTTCCTATAGCATGAGATGTGATATCTCAATGCTTATACCAAACCTAAAACCCTTCCTATAGCATGAGATGTGATATCCAACTCCTTCCCATTCCAATCCTGAGACCATTCCTATAGCATGAGATGTGATATCCAATGGCTCTAATATCAAACCTGAGATCCTTCCTCTAACATTAAATGTGATATCCAACTCCTTCCCTTTCCAAACCTGAGAGCCTACCTATAGCATGAGATGTGATATCCAAGTCCTTCCCATTTCAATCCTTAGACCCTTCCTACAGCATGCAATATGATATCTCAATGATTCTAATAGCAAACCTGAGACCCGTCCTATAACATGAGATGTGATATCCAACTCCTTCCCATTCCAATCCTGAGACACTTCCGATAGCAGAGATGTGATATCTCAATGCTTCTAATACCAAACCTGAGACCAGTCCTATAACATGAGATGGGATATCCAACTCCTTCCCGTTCCAAACCTGAGACCCTTCCTATAGCATGAGATGTGATATCCAACTCCTTCCCATCCCAATCCTGAGACACTTCCGATTGCAGAGATTTGATATCTCAATGCTTATACCAAACCTGAGACTCTTCCTATAACATGAGATGTGATATCCAACTCCTTCCCATTCCAAACCTGAGACCCTTCCTATAGCATGAGATGTGATATCCAACTCCTTCCCATTCCAATCCTGAGACCCTTATGATAGCATGAGATGTGATATCTCAATGCCTCTAATACCAAATCTGAGATTCTTCCGATAGCATGAGATGTGATATCCAAATCCTTCCCCTTCCAAACCTGAGACCCTCCCTTTAGCATGAGATGTGATATCCAACTCCTTCCCATTCCAACCTGAGACCCTTCCTATAGCATGAGATGGGATATCCAACTCCTTGGAATTCCAATCCTGATACCCTTCCGATAGCATGAGATTTGATATCCCAATGCTTATACCAAACCTGAGACCCATACTATGGCATGAGATGTGATATCAAACTCCTTCCCATTCTAATCCTGAAATCCTGAGACTCCGGCCCAATATTTGAAACGATTCATAGAGTATAAGAAAAAGGAAGGTGGTACTTGGGTATCTTATGTCACTGAATCCTTGAAAAACTTAACTGGCTGGGTCGAAGGTTATAAGGTTTCTACCTTCGAAGGCATGATAAATCTTGTCATGCTGGAACACATTTTTGCATCTTCTTCCCCGGAGCTTAAGCAGCATTTGGCCGATTCGAAGGAGATAGATCCTAAGAAGCTGGCCATTGCAGCAGACTTATGGGTGTCACATCGAGTGTCCCATAAGGACAAAACTCATCCTGGTAAGCAGGAGGAAGGGAAAAAGTCCAAAGATAAGGAGGGTGTAGAATCTGATAAATCTTCTTCTCAAAAGGGCCACAAAAAGAAAAATAAGGGTAAGACACAAGAGAACTCACAGGGTAGTGGAGGTCAGCCTCCGAAACAGAACTCTGGTTACAATAAGCCTCCCTATGTAAACAGACCCAATGGATCTTGTTTTGCTTGTGGAGCAACTGACCACGTGAAGGGGGATCCCCGGTGTAAGGTTTGACCTTTGGGGGTCCACTCCGCTAATCTGGCCTTCTCCTCCTACGAGGAAGAAGAGATTACAGGAGCATCCTTCTCCTCAGACTCATTTCCCAGCGGGATAGAGGCTGAGGTAGTTTTAGTTTCCCTGGGTTCCTGGGAGCCTAAAGTCGCAGAGGCTTATGCTAGGATTACAGATAATACCAAGCACTACTTTAAAGACAGTGTGCTGATCAATGGAGTAGATACTCCAGCTCTTAGGGATAGTGGGTGCAGTCGAACTGTAGTGGATTCTACCTTGGTAGACTCAGAGGAAGTTGCCAGAGCTACTCTGATGCCCACTAAGTCGGCTGACGGCCCACTCCGTATGTTCCCAGTAATACCTGTAAATCTTACTTTAAATGGTACAGCAGTCAGGATTCCAGTGAGCATTCAGAGAAACGTCCCGGGAAAGGTCTTGTTAGGTAATGATCTCAGATCTTTAGGGCTCGTAGGAGACACTGCCGAAAGACCCTACACACGGTCTCAAGCACGGGCAGCATTGGCCAAGACCAATACGCCGCCCCAGCCGAAGGGGAAACCCAAGGCGAAAGGAATCAACAAGTCAAGATGAGGGAAAGAGAATATTCCCCCGAGCTCGCCTACCACTGCGGTGGAGGAAGTTGGTCAATCGCCCGGGCCTGACGAGGAGGTGGCGATGCCTGAAGTATTTGTCCCCAACGACCATCCTGAACTAAAAGACTTGTAAGTTGAAGGAGGTCCTGACAGGGACCAATTCAGTAAAGGTCAACGTGAGTGCCCATCTCTGGAAGGCCTAAGGAGACAGGCCTGCTCCCAGCTTGAGGGTGAACCTCCTGGGACGCATAGGATGTATTGGGAAGGTGGACTCCTGTATAGTGAGCCCACAGAGTCTACAGAAGGAGACCATAGGAGGTTGGTGGTTCCCCTTGCTGTTAGGCCCTTCCTCCTGCAGTTGGCGCATGAAGTGCTCCTTGCTGGTCACCTTGGTATTAAGAGGAGCAAGCAAAGGTTATCCATGCACTTCTACTGGCCCAAGATGGGGCTGCAAGTAGAAAGTCACTGCAGGAGTTGTGCCTCCTGCCAGTTATCTGGTAAGGTTGGCTCGACAATCCAAGCTCTGTTGGTACCGCTCCCAGTTGTGGGGGTACCATTTGAAAGGGTAGGGATCGACATCGTTGGTCCCCTTGACCCGCAAACATCCTCGGGCAATAGGTTTATCCTGGTGCTGGTCGAACATGCAACCAGATATCCTGAGGCCATCCCATTGAAAACTGTAACTGCCAAGTCAGTTGCAAAAGCTTTACTTGGCATATCTACTAGGGTTGGCTTCCCTACAGAAGTTGTGTCAGATCGTGGCAGCAACTTTATGTCGAAGTATATGCAGGCTATGTGGAAAGAATGTGGGGTCACCTACAAGTTCTCTTCTGCATACCACCCCCAGACCAATGGTCTGGTGGAACGTTTCAACAGAACGTTAAAAAGCATGATTGGGGCTCTGGAGAAGCTTCAGAGAAGACAATGGGATCTTCTTTTACCATGCTTACTGTTTGCCTACCGAGATGTACCACAGGAGGGTGTTGGCTTCAGCCCCTTCAAACTTCTGTTTGGTCATCCTGTACGGGGACCCTTAGCCATAGTCAAAGAGGGATGGGAGATGCCCACTCCCCCTGTTACTACCAACGTAGTTGATTATGTGCTAGGGCTCAGAAAACGGATGGTACTTCTGATGGGCTTGGCTAGTGATAAATTGAAGGCAGGACAAGCACTGGTGAAACATTGGTACGACCAGAAAGCTTCCCTCATCAACTTTACACCTGGTCAGCAAGTCCTGATCATGAATCCCATAAGGCCTTGAGCTTTACAGGACAAATGGTCAGGCCCTTACACAGTGGTGGAGCCCCTGGGTGAGGTTAACTATTTAGTGGACCTTGGAAGGCCTGGACAGGCTCCAAAAGTGTTTCACGTGAATAGGCTGAAGGCTTTCGTCCCAAGAGTCAAAATCGCAGCACTGTTACTGGCTTCAGATGTTGAGGAAGAGGAGTCTGAACCTCTCCCCGACCTGTTCCAAAGCGGTCCTTCAGATAGCTCCTTTGAGGGTGTCCGAGGGGCCCCTCACCTGACTTCTGATCAGCAGGCTGAGGTGAAAAGTTTGCTTAGGCAGTTTTCCCCCCTGTTTTCACAGTCGCCTGGTTTGACACCTTGGTGCAAACATAACATAGACACAGGAGACAGTGTACCTACCAAAAGTAGGGGATACAGGATGTCAGACAAAGTACGGTCTTATATTAAGACCGAGGTCAACAAGATGTTAGACCTTGGGGTGATTGAACCCTCTAGTAGTCCTTGGTCCAGCCCTGTGGTTTTCGTTCCAAAGGCAGGCACTTCTGAATTGAGGTTCTGCGTGGATTACAGGGCTCTGAATGCTGTCACCAAGACAGATGCACACCCCTTGCCTCGAACAGATGAGCTGGTGGATACTTTGGGTGCCTCCAAGTACCTCAGCACGTTTGACCTCACTGCTGGCTATTGGCAAATAGCTTTAGCACAACATGCCAAGGAGAAGACAGCGTTTTCTACTCCAGACGGCCTTTACCAATTCCGGGTAATGCCGTTCGGGTTGAAGAATGCACCTGCCACTTTCCAGAGGCTTGTGCATCATGTTTTGAATGGGTTGGACGAATTCTGTCTTGCATATCTGGACGATATAGCAGTTTTCAGTGCCACCTGGGAAGACCATGTGAAACACCTCGGGATTGTGCTCCAGGCTCTTCAGAAAGCACACTTGACCATAAAGGCTAGTAAATGCCAGATTGGACAAGGCTCAGTGTTTTACCTTGGACATGAAGTAGGTGGAGGGAGGATACAGCCTGTACCCAGTAAAGTACAAGCAGTACAAGACTGGCCTACCCCCACTACACAAACCCAAGTGAGAGCCTTCTTAGGACTCACGGGGTATTACCGCAATTTTGTGGCAGACTATGGCACCATAGCTGCCCCTCTGACTGCCCTCACAACTCTGAAGAAACCCAAGAAGGTAACTTGGACCGACGAGTGTGAGAAGGCCTTCAATGGCTTAAAAGACTCCTTGTGCCAGGCCCCTGTCCTCAGGGCCCCTGATTATCAAAGACCTTTTATCGTGCAGACGGACGCCTCTGACACTGGGATAGGAGCTGTACTATCGCAAGTAGATGAGATGGGTAAGGAACACCCTATTGGTTTTATTAGTCGCCAGTTTAAGGACAGAGAGCTCAGATGGTCCACGGTAGAGAAAGAATGTTTCTCTGTTGTGTGGGCCCTAAGGAAGCTGAGGCCCTACCTCTATGGGACCCACTTCACTGTGCAAACTGACCATAAGCCCTTAAAGTGGCTAATAAACATGAAGGGGGAGAATCCAAAGTTGCTTAGGTGGTCCATAAGTCTACAAGGCTTCGACTTCACTATTGAGCATAGGCCAGGTGTCCAACATAGCAATGCTGATGGGTTGTGCACAATGTTTAACTGACCTGAACAAGAGACTCATCCAGGGGTGGATTAGTTCCCCCTGTCCATAGTCTGGGAGGGGCGAGTGTTAGGAAAGATTTCGTAATTGTAGGTAATTTTCCTTCCATGTGGCAACCCCTAAACTTTTTGCTGTTGTTTTTCACCTTGTTCTCGACTTTGCCAGAGAAGTGCAGCCTTCTGCCGCACTCCTCTGGGCTTTCGCTCCTTTCTTACGGGGAAACTGTCATGCCCTTAAGACAGTCAGTACCAGGAAACGCTTGTTTCCGTAGTTTCTTTTATCATGTTGCGGCTTTCGTGCAACATGACACAAGAGGGCACTGTAAGATAAGTTACTGCTCTCTTGGGTCTCTAGCCTTCTACAGGCCCTAGATACTCTTCCAGGATTGTAACTGATCGGTGCAAGTGATTCACGGACGGGAATGGTGGCAGCGATCGTTTATTGTGTTTTGAGCTCCTTTTGGCGTTCTAAGCGCGTTTCTCGCGCTTAACCCAAAATGGTGGCCTAGAGCCCAAAATGGCCAGACCACGAGGCTCCTTTGTCCTGTCCGCTGACCATCTTGCTCCCTTCACCTTCCCCAGGTCGAGCCGACCTGGGGCCTTCCTTATTTGGGCATGTACTTTCCCGCGAAACACAGATGCTTTCGCGGGCTTCTACATGTCTTGTGTGTGCCTCCAGGATGTGGGCTGGGATGTCTGGTCCCAATACACATCCTGGGTGCCAGAGAGTCTAGGGTGGTGTGAATGCCTGGGACCACCGTGGTCCGTGATAGGTCCACGAATGGTGTGAGTGTTGATGAGCGGATCTCCCATTGGGTCCCCTCCGTTTTGGCGCGAAGGGAACCGTGGATAAGAGGGGGCTGGAAACACCACTACCATGTCGATCTCCTGAGTTCTCACGAACGAAGGAATACAGGAGCCAAGTATCCTGCAACCAAGAGGATGAACCGAGGAATCGCTGGTGACCCGCTGAAGGACTGCTCCTCTGCACTGCTGTCGCCTTGTGAAACCCTTTTCACATTTGATCGAACCAGAGGGCCTGTACTGGTACTTCGACCCTTGGAATAGCGGGGACAGCTATTCTCGGCATCTTCACCATCTCCTGCTAGTAAGCCTTCGGAAGCGTCTCTGGGCCATCCAGCAGACTGACCAGCCTACACAGGAGTCTTGCTCTGTAACCGCCGCCAGGTTGTGTAGTATATCGAGTCCTTGTCACTCTCACATGATTCGTACACTTGGCGTTCCCAGGTCTGAAGTGAGTAGTGTACATTTGGCTCAGATACACACCGCCGCTCCGTTGCCCTGCTGTGGTAACAAACTGTGCGGGTTCCTTCGTTTGGGACGTCTTTTACTCAACTCTGCTGCTGCAGACTCAACACGACGACGAGACATTGAGATATCACATCTCATGCTATAGGAAGGGTCTCAGGATTGGAATGGGAAGGACTTGGATATCACATCTCATGCTATAGGCAGGGTCTCAGGTTTGGAAAGGGAAGGAGTTGGATATCACATTTCATTTTAGAGGTAGGATCTCAGGTTTGGTATTAGAGGCATTGAGATATCACATCTCATGCTATCAGAAGGGTCTCAGGATTGGAATGGGAAGGAGTTGGATATCACATCTCATGTTATAGGAAGGATCTCAGGTTTGGTATTAGAAGCATTGAGATATCACATCTCATGCTATCGGAAGTATCTCAGGTTTGGTATTAGAGGCATTGAGATATCACATCTCATGCTATCATAAGGGTCTCAGGATTGGAATGGGAAGGAGTTGGATATCACATCTCATGCTAAAGGGAGGGTCTCAGGTTTGGAAGGGGAAGGAATTGAATATCACATCACATGTTATAGGAAGGATCTCAGGTTTGGTATTAGAGGCATTGAGATATCACATCTCATGCTATCGGAAGGGTCTCAGGATTGGAATGGGAAGGAGTTGGATATCACATCTCATGCTATAGGAAGGGTCTCAGGTTTGGAACGGGAAGGAGTTGTATATCACATCTCATGTTATAGGAAGAGTCTCAGGTTTGGTATAAGCATTGAGATATCACATCTCTACAATCGGAAGTGTCTCAGTATTGGAACGGGAAGGAGTTGGATATCCCATCTCATGTTATAGGACTGGTCTCAGGTTTGGTATTAGAAGCATTGAGATATCACATCGCATGCTGTAGGAAGGGTCTCAGGTTTGGAATGGGAAGGAATTGGATATCACATCTCATGTCATAGGAAGGATCTCAGGTTTGGTATTAGAAGCATTGAGATACCACATCTCATGCTATAGGAATGGTCTCAGGATTGGAATGGGAAGGAGTTGGATATTACATTCTTGCTATGGGAAGGGTCTCATGTTTGGAATTGGAAGGAGTTGGATATCACATCTCATGTTATAGGAAGGGTCTCAGGTTTGGTATAAGCATTGAGATATCACATCTCTGCTATCGGAAGTGTCTCAGGATTGGAATGGGAAGGAGTTGGATATCCCATCTCATGTTATAGGACGGGTCTCAGGTTTGTTATTAGAATCATTGAGATATCATATTGCATGCTATAGGAAGGGTCTAAGGATTGGAATGGGAAGGACTTGGATATCACATCTCATGCTATAGGTAGGCTCTCAGGTTTGGAAAGGGAAGGAGTTGGATATCACATTTCATGCTAGAGGTAGGATCTCAGGTTTGGTATTAGAGGCATTGAGATATCACATCTCATGCTATCAGAAGGGTCTCAGGATTGGAATGGGAAGGAGTTGGATATCACATCTCATGTTATAGGAAGGATCTCAGGTTTGGTATTAGAAGCATTGAGATATCACATCTCATGCTATAGGAAGTATCTCAGGTTTGGTATTAGAGGCATTGAGATATCACATCTCATGCTATCATAAGGGTCTCAGGATTGGAATGGGAAGGAGTTGGATATCACATCTCATGCTAAAGGGAGGGTCTCAGGTTTGGAAGGGGAAGGAATTGAATATCACATCACATGTTATAGGAAGGATCTCAGGTTTGGTATTAGAGGCATTGAGATATCACATCTCATGCTATCGGAAGGGTCTCAGGATTGGAATGGGAAGGAGTTGGATATCACATCTCATGCTATAGGAAGGGTCTCAGGTTTGGTATAAGCATTGAGATATCACATCTCATGCTATCGGAAGGGTCTCAGGATTGGAACGGGAAGGAGTTGGATATCGCATCTCATGTTATAGGAAGAGTCTCAGGTTTGGTATAAGCATTGAGATATCACATCTCTGCAATCGGAAGTGTCTCAGGATTGGAACGGGAAGGAGTTGGATATCCCATCTCATGTTATAGGACTGGTCTCAGGTTTGGTATTAGAAGAATTGAGATATCACATCGCATGCTGTAGGAAGGGTCTCAGGTTTGGAATGGGAAGGAATTGGATATCACATCTCATGTCATAGGAAGGATCTCAGGTTTGGTATTAGAAGCATTGAGATATCACATCTCATGCTATAGGAATGGTCTCAGGATTGGAATGGGAAGGAGTTGGATATTACATTCTTGCTATGGGAAGGGTCTCATGTTTGGAATTGGAAGGAGTTGGATATCACATATGCTATAGGAAGGGTCTCAGGTTTGGAATGGGAAGGAGTTGGATATCAAATCTCATGTTATAGGAAGGGTCTCAGGTTTGGTATAAGCATTGAGATATCACATCTCTGCTATCGGAAGTGTCTCAGGATTGGAATGGGAAGGAGTTGGATATCCCATCTCATGTTATAGGACGGGTCTCAGGTTTGTTATTAGAATCATTGAGATATCATATTGCATGCTATAGGAAGGGTCTAAGGATTGGAATGGGAAGGACTTGGATATCACATCTCATGCTATAGGTAGGCTCTCAGGTTTGGAAAGGGAAGCAGTTGGATATCACATTTCATGTTAGAGGAAGGATCTCAGGTTTGGTATTAGAGACATTGAGATATCACATCTCATGCTATAGGAAGGGTCTCAGGATTGGAATGGGAAGGAGTTGGATATCACATCTCATGCTATAGGAAGGGTCTCAGGTTTGGTATAAGCATTGAGATATCACATCTCATGCTATAGGAAGGGTTCCAGGATTGGAATGGGAAGGATATGTATATGACATCTCATGACATAAGAAGGGTCTCAGGTTTGGTATAAGCATTGAGATATCACATCTCTGCTTTTGGAAGGGTCTCAGGATTGGAATGGGAAGGAGTTGGATATCCCATCTCATGTTATAGGAAGAGTCTCAGGTTTGGTATTAGAAGCATTGAGATATCACATCTCATGCTATAGGAAGTGTCTCAGGATTGGAATGGGAAGGAATTGGATATCACATCTCATGCTATAGGGAGGGTCTCAAGTTTGATATTAGAAGCATTGAGATATCACATCTCATGCTATAGGAAGGGTCTCAGGATTGGAATGGAAGGAGTTGGATATCACATCTCATGTTATAGGAAGGATCTCAGGTTTGGTATTAGAAGCATTGAGACATCACATCTCATGCTATAGGAAGCGACTCAGGATTGGAATGGGAAGGAGTTGGATATCACATCTCATGCTATATGAAGGGTCTCAGGTTTGGTATAAGCATTGAGATATCACATCTCATGCTATGGGAAGGGTCTCAGGATTGGAATGGGAAGGAGTTGTATATGACATCTCATGCCGTAGGAAGGGTCTCAGGTTTGGTATAAGCATTGAGATATCACATCTCATGCTATAGGAAGGGTCTCAGGATTGGAATGGGAAGGAGTTGGATATCCCATCTCATGTTATAGGACGGGTCTCAGGTTTGTTATTAGAATCATTGAGATATCATATTGCATGCTATAGGAAGGGTCTAAGGATTGGAATGGGAAGGACTTGGATATCACATCTCATGCTATAGGAAGGGTCTCAGGTCTGGTATAAGCATTGAGATATCACATCTCATGCTATAGGAAGGGTCTCAGGATTGGAATGGGAAGGATATGTATATGACATCTCATGCCATAGGAAGGGTCTCAGGTTTGGTATAAGCATTGAGATATCACATCTCTGCTTTTGGAAGGGTCTCAGGATTGGAATGGGAAGGAGTTGGATATCCCATCTCATGTTATAGGAAGAGTCTCAGGTTTGGTATTAGATTCATTGAGATATCATATTGCATGCTATAGGAAGGGTCTAAGGATTGGAATGGGAAGGACTTGGATATCACATCTCATGCTATAGGAAGGGTCTCAGGTTTGGTATAAGCATTGAGATATCACATCTCATGCTATAGGAAGGGTCTCAGGATTGGAATGGGAAGGATATGTATATGACATCTCATGCCATAGGAAGGGTCTCAGGTTTGGTATAAGCATTGAGATATCACATCTCTGCTTTTGGAAGGGTCTCAGGATTGGAATGGGAAGGAGTTGGATATCCCATCTCATGTTATAGGAAGAGTCTCAGGTTTGGTATTAGAAGCATTGAGATATCACATCTCATGCTATAGGAAGTGTCTCAGGATTGGAATGGGAAGGACTTGGATATCACATCTCATGCTATAGGGAGGGTCTCAAGTTTGATATTAGAAGCATTGAGATATCACATCTCATGCTATAGGAAGGGTCTCAGGATTGGAATGGAAGGAGTTGGATATCACATCTCATGTTATAGGAAGGATCTCAGGTTTGGTATTAGAAGCATTGAGACATCACATCTCATGCTATAGGAAGGGTCTCAGGATTGTAATGGGAAGGATTTGGATTTCACATCTCATGCTATATGAAGGGTCTCAGGTTTGGTATAAGCATTGAGATATCACATCTCATGCTATAGGAAGGGTCTCAGGATTGGAATGGGAAGGAGTTGGATATCATATCTCATGCTATAGGAAGGGTCTCAGGTTTGGTATAAGCAGTGAGATATCACATCTCTACTATCGGAAGGGTCTCAGGATTGGAATGGGAAGGAGTTGGATACCCCATCTCATGTTATAGGAAGAGTCTCAGGTTTGGTATTAGAAGCATTGAGATATCTCATCTCATGCTATAGGAAGGGTCTCAGGATTGGAATGGGAACGAGTTGGATATCACATCTCATGCTATAGGAAGGGTCTCAGGTTTGGTATAAGCAGTGAGATATCACATCTCATGCTATAGGAAGTGTCTCAGGATTGGAATGGGAAGAAGTTGGATATTACATGTCATGTTATAGGAAGGATCTCAGGTTTGGTATAAGCATTGAGATATCACATCTCATGCTATGGGAAGGGTCTCAGGATTGGAATGGGAAGGAGTTGTATATGACATCTCATGCCGTAGGAAGGGTCTCAGGTTTGGTATAAGCATTGAGATATCACATCTCTGCTATCGGAAGGGTCTCAGGATTGGAATGGGAAGGAGTTGGATATCCCATCTCATGTTATAGGACGGGTCTCAGGTTTGTTATTAGAATCATTGAGATATCATATTGCATGCTATGGGAAGGGTCTAAGGATTGGAATGGGAAGGACTTGGATATCACATCTCATGCTATAGGAAGGGTCTCAGGTCTGGTATAAGCATTGAGATATCACATCTCATGCTATAGGAAGGGTCTCAGGATTGGAATGGGAAGGATATGTATATGACATCTCATGCCATAGGAAGGGTCTCAGGTTTGGTATAAGCATTGAGATATCACATCTCTGCTTTTGGAAGGGTCTCAGGATTGGAATGGGAAGGAGTTGGATATCCCATCTCATGTTATAGGAAGAGTCTCAGGTTTGGTATTAGATTCATTGAGATATCATATTGCATGCTATAGGAAGGGTCTAAGGATTGGAATGGGAAGGACTTGGATATCACATCTCATGCTATAGGAAGGGTCTCAGGTTTGGTATAAGCATTGAGATATCACATCTCATGCTATAGGAAGGGTCTCAGGATTGGAATGGGAAGGATATGTATATGACATCTCATGCCATAGGAAGGGTCTCAGGTTTGGTATAAGCATTGAGATATCACATCTCTGCTTTTGGAAGGGTCTCAGGATTGGAATGGGAAGGAGTTGGATATCCCATCTCATGTTATAGGAAGAGTCTCAGGTTTGGTATTAGAAGCATTGAGATATCACATCTCATGCTATAGGAAGTGTCTCAGGATTGGAATGGGAAGGACTTGGATATCACATCTCATGCTATAGGGAGGGTCTCAAGTTTGATATTAGAGGCATTGAGATATCACATCTCATGCTATAGGAAGGGTCTCAGGATTGGAATGGAAGGAGTTGGATATCACATCTCATGTTATAGGAAGGATCTCAGGTTTGGTATTAGAAGCATTGAGACATCACATCTCATGCTATAGGAAGGGTCTCAGGATTGTAATGGGAAGGAGTTGGATTTCACATCTCATGCTATATGAAGGGTCTCAGGTTTGGTATAAGCATTGAGATATCACATCTCATGCTATAGGAAGGGTCTCAGGATTGGAATGGGAAGGAGTTGGATATCATATCTCATGCTATAGGAAGGGTCTCAGGTTTGGTATAAGCAGTGAGATATTACATCTCTACTATCGGAAGGGTCTCAGGATTGGAATGGGAAGGAGTTGGATACTCCATCTCATGTTATAGGAAGAGTCTCAGGTTTGGTATTAGAAGCATTGAGATATCTCATCTCATGCTATAGGAAGGGTCTCAGGATTGGAATGGGAAGGAGTTGGATATCACATCTCATGCTATAGGAAGGGTCTCAGGTTTGGTATAAGCAGTGAGATATCACATCTCATGCTATAGGAAGTGTCTCAGGATTGGAATGGGAAGAAGTTGGATATTACATGTCATGTTATAGGAAGGATCTCAGGTTTGGTATAAGCCTTGAGATATCACATCTCTGTTATCGGAAGGGTCTCAGGATTGGAATGGGAAGGAGTTGGATATTCCCATCTCATGTTATAGGAAGGGTCTCAGGATTGGAATGGGAAGGACTTGGATATCACATCTCATGCTATAGGGAGGGACTCAAGTTTGATATTAGAAGCATTGAGATATCACATCTCATGATATCGGAAGGGTCTCAGGATTGGAATGGGAAGGAGTTGGATATCACATCTCATGATAAAGGAAGGGTCTAAGGTTTGGAAGGGGAAGGATTTGGATATCACATCTCATGTTATAGGACGGGTCTCAGGTTTGGTATTAGTAGCATTGAGATATCAAGTCTCATGGTATAGGAAGGGTCTCAGAATTGGAATGGGAAGGAGTTGGATATCACATCTCAAGCTATAGGAAGGGTCTCAGGATTGGAATGGGAAGGAGTTTGATATCACATCTCATGCCATAGTATGGGTCTCAGGTTTGGTAGAAGCATTGGGATATCACATCTCATGCTATCGGAAGGGTATCAGGATTGGATTTGGAAGGAGTTGGATATCACATCTCATGTTATAGGAAGGGTCTCAGGTTTGGTATAAGCATTGAGATATCACATCTCTGCTATCGGAAGTGTCTCAGGATTGGAATGGGAAGGAGTTGGATATCCCATCTCATGTTATAGGACGGGTCTCAGGTTTGTTATTAGAATCATTGAGATATCATATTGCATGCTGTAGGAAGGGTCTAAGGATTGGAATGGGAAGGACTTGGATATCACATCTCAAGCTATAGGTAGGCTCTCAGGTTTGGAAAGGGAAGGTGTTGGATATCACATTTCATGTTAGAGGAAGGATCTCCGGTTTGGTATTAGAGGCATTGAGATATCACATCTCAGGCTATAGGAAGGGTCTCAGGATTGGAATGGGAAGGAGTTGGATATCACATCTCATGCTATAGGAAGGGTCTCAGGTTTGGTATAAGCATTGAGATATCACATCTCATGCTATAGGAAGGGTCTCAGGATTGGAATGGGAAGGATATGTATATGACATCTCATGCCATAGGAAGGGTCCCAGGTTTGGTATAAGCATTGAGATATCACATCTCTGCTTTTGGAAGGGTCTCAGGATTGGAATGGGAAGGAGTTGGATATCCCATCTCATGTTATAGGAAGAGTCTCAGGTTTGGTATTAGAAGCATTGAGATATCACATCTCATGCTATAGGAAGTGTCTCAGGATTGGAATGTGAAGGAGTTGGATATCACATCTCATGCTATAGGAAGGGTATCAGGTTTGGTATAAGCAGTGAGATATCACATCTCTGCTATCGGAAGTGTCTCAGGATTGGAATGGGAAGGAGTTGGATATCCCATCTCATGTTATAGGACGGGTCTCAGGTTTGTTATTAGAATCATTGAGATATCATATTGCATGCTGTAGGAAGGGTCTAAGGATTGGAACGGGAAGGACTTGGATATCACATCTCAAGCTATAGGTAGGCTCTCAGGTTTGGAAAGGGAAGGTGTTGGATATCACATTTCATGTTAGAGGAAGGATCTCCGGTTTGGTATTAGAGGCATTGAGATATCACATCTCAGGCTATAGGAAGGGTCTCAGGATTGGAATGGGAAGGAGTTGGATATCACATCTCATGCTATAGGAAGGGTCTCAGGTTTGGTATAAGCATTGAGATATCACATCTCATGCTATAGGAAGGGTCTCAGGATTGGAATGGGAAGGATATGTATATGACATCTCATGCCATAGGAAGGGTCTCAGGTTTGGTATAAGCATTGAGATATCACATCTCTGCTTTTGGAAGGGTCTCAGTATTGGAATGGGAAGGAGTTGGATATCCCATCTCATGTTATAGGAAGAGTCTCAGGTTTGGTATTAGAAGCATTGAGATATCACATCTCATGCTATAGGAAGTGTCTCAGGATTGGAATGTGAAGGAGTTTGATATCACATCTCATGCTATAGGAAGGGTATCAGGTTTGGTATAAGCAGTGAGATATCACATCTCATGCTATAGGAAGTGTCTCAGGATTGGAATGGGAAGGAGTTGGATATCACACCTCATGTTATAGGAAGGATCTCAGGTTTGGTATAAGCATTGAGATATCACATCTCTGCTATCGGAAGGGTCTTAGGATTGGAATGGGAAGGAGTTGGATATTCCCATCTCATTTTATAGGAAGGGTATATCAGGTCTTAGCATGAGATGTGATATCCAGCTCCTTCCATTCCAATCCTGAGACCCTTCCAATAGCATGAGATGTGATATCTCAATGCTTCTAATATCAATACTGAGACCCTCCCTATAGCATTAGATGTGATATCTAAATCCTTCCCATTCCAATCCTGAGACCCTTCCGATAGCAGAGATGTGATATCTCAATGCTTATACCAAACCTGAGACCCTTCCTATAGCACGAGATGTGATATCCAACTCCTTCCCATTCCAATCCTGAGACCCTTCCTATAGCATGAGATGTGATATCTCAATGCTTCTACCAAAACTGAGACCCTTCCTTTAGCATGAGATGTGATATCTAACTCCTTCCCATTTCAATCCTGAGACCCTTCCTATAGCATGAGATGTGATATCTCAATGCTTCTAATACCAAACCTGAGATCCTTCCTATAACATGAGATGTGATATCCAACTCCTTCCCATTCCAATCCTGAGACCCTTCCTATAGCATGAGATGTGATATCTCAATGCTTCTAATACCAAACCTGAGATCCTTCCGATAGCATGAGATGTGATATCTCAATGCTTCTAATACCAAACCTGAGACCCTCCCTTTAGCATGAGATGTGATATCCAATTCCTTCCCATTCCAAACCTGAGAGCCTTCCTACAGCATGAGATGTGATATCCAAGTCCTTCCAAGTCCAATCCTGAGACCCTTCCTATAACATGAGATGTGATATCCAACTCCTTCCCATTCCAACCTGAGACCCTTCCTATAGCATGAGATGGGATATCCAACTCCTTCCAAATCTAATCCTGATATCCTTCCAATAGCATGAGATGTGATATCCCAATGCTTCTACAAAACCTGAGACCCATACCATGGCATGAGATGTGATATCAAACTCCCGTCCTATACCATGAGACTTGATATCTCAATGCTTCTAATACCAAACCTGAGACCAGTCCAATAACATGAGATGTGATATCCAAATCCTTCCCCTTCCAAACCTTAGACCCTTCCTTTATCATGAGATGTGATATCCAACTCCTTCCCATTCCACTCCTGAGACCCTTCCTATAGCATGAGATGTTATATCTCAATGCTTCTAATACCAAACCTGAGACCCTTCCTATAACATGAGATGTGATATCCAAGTCCTTCCCATTCCAATCCTGAGACCCTTCCTATAGCATGAGATGTCATATCTCAATGCTTCTAATACCAAACCTGAGACCCTTCCTATAACATGAATTGTGATATCCAAGTCCTTCCCATTCCAATCTTGAGACCTTTCCAATAGCAGAGATGTGATATCTCAATGCTTATACCAAACCTGAGATCCTTCCTATGACATGAGATGTGATATCTAAATCCTTCTCATTCCAAACCTGAGACCCTTCCTACAGCATGTGATGTGATATCTCAATGCTTCTAATATCAAAACTGAAACCCGTCCTATAACATGAGATGGGATATCCAACTCCTTCCCGTTTCAAACCTGATACCCTTCCTATAGCATGAGATGTGATATCCAATTCCTTCCCATCCCAATCCTGAGACACCTCCGATAGCAGAGATGTGAAATCTCAATGCTTATACCAAACCTGAGACTCTTACTATGACATGAGATGTGATATCTAACTCCTTATCGTTCCAAACCTGAGACCCTTCCTATAGCATGAGATGCGATATCCAACTCCTTCCCATTCCAATCCTGAGACCCTTCCCATAGCATGAGATGTGATATCTCAATGCTTCTAATACCAAACCTGTGATCCTTCCTATAACAAGAGATGTGATATCCAAATCCTTCCCCTTCGAAATCTGAGACCCTCCCTTTAGCATGAGATGTGATATCTCAATGCCTCTAATACCAAACCTGAGATCCTTCCTATAACATGAGATGTGATATCCAAATCCTTCCCCTTCCATTCCTGAGACCCTCCCTTTAGGATGAGATGTGATATCCAATTCCTTCCCATTCCACTCCTGAGACCCTTCTGATAGCATGAGATGTGATATCTCAATGCCTCTAATACCAAACCTGAGATCCTACATCTAACATGAAATGTGATATCCAACTCCTTCCCTTTTCAAACGTGAGCCCCTCCCTATAGAATGAGATGTGATATCCAAGTCCTTCCCATTCCAATCCTGAGACCCTTCCTATAGCATGAGATGTGATATCTCAATGCTTCTAATACCAAACCTGAGACCCTTCCTATAACGTAAGATGGGATATCCAACTCCTTCCCATTCCAATCCTGAGACCCTTCCGATAGCAGAGATGTGATATCTCAATGCTTATACCAAACCTGAGACCCTTCCTGTGGCATGAGATGTCATATACAACTCCTCCCCATTCCAATCCTGAGACCCTTCCTATAGCATGAGATGTGATATCTCAATACTTATACCAAACCTGAGACCCTTCCTATAGCATGAGATGTGATATCCAACTCCTTCCCATTCCAATCCTGAGACCCTTCCTATAACATGAGATGTTATGTCTCAATGCTTCTAATACCAAACCTGAGATCCTTCCTATGGCATGAGATGTCATATAAAACTCCTTCCCATTCCAATCCTGAGACCCTTCCCATAGCATGAGATGTGATATCGAACTCCTTCCCATTCCAATCCTGCTACCCTTCCTATAGCATGAGATTTGATATCTCAATGCTTCTAATACCAAACCTGAGATCCTTCCGATAGCATGAGATGTGATATCTGAATGCTTCTAATACCAAACCTGAGATCATTCCTATAACACGAGATGTAATATCCAAATCCTTCCCCTTCCAAACCTGAGACCCACCCTTTAGCATGAGATGTGATATCCAACTACTTCCCATTCCAATCCTGAGACCCTTCCTATAGCATGAGATGTGATGTCTCAATGCTTCCAATACCAAACCTGAGATCCTTCCTATAACATGAGATGTGATATCCAACTCCTTCCCATTCCAATCCTGAGACACTTCCTATAGCATGAGAAGTGATATCTCCATGCCTATACCAAACCTGAGACCATTCCTATAGCATGAGATGTGATATCCAAATCCTTCCCATTCCAATCCTGAGACCCTTCCTATAGCATGAGATGTGATATCTCAATGCTTATACCAAACCTGAGAGCCTACCTATAGCATGAGATGTGATATCCAACTCCTTCCCGTTCCAAACCTGAGACCCTTCCTATAGCATATGTGATATCCAACTCCTTCCCATTCCAAACATGAGACCCTTCCTATAGCAAGAATGTAATATCCAACTCCTACCCATTCCAATCCTGAGACCATTCCTATAGCATGAGATGTGATATCTCAATGCTTCTAATACCAAACCTGAGATACTTCCTATGACATGAGATGTGATATCCAATTCCTTCCCATTCCAAACCTGAGATCCTTCCTACAGCATGCAATGTGATATCTCAATGCTTCTAATACCAAACCTGAGACCCGTCCTATAACATGAGATGGGATATCCAACTCCTTCCCGTTCCAAACCTGATACCCTTCCTATAGCATGAGATGTGATATCCAACTCCTTCCCATCCCAATCCTGAGACACCTCCAATAGCAGAGATGTGATATCTCAATGCTTATACCAAACCTGAGACTCTTCCTATAACATGAGATATGATATCCAACTCCTTCCCGTTCCAAACCTGAGACCCTTCCTATAGCATGAGATGTGATATCCAACTCCTTCCCATTCCAATCCTGAGACCCTTCTGATAGCATGAGATGTGATATCTCAATGCTTCTAATATCAAACTTGAGACCCTCCCTATAGCATGAGATGTGATATCCAAGTCCTTCCCATTCCAATCCTGAGACACTTCCTATAGCATGATATGTGATATCCAATGCTTCTAATACCAAACCTGAGACTCTTCCTATAACATGAGATGGGATATCCAACTCCTTCCCATTCCAATCCTGAGACCCTTCCGATAGCAGAGATGTGATATCTCAATGCTTATACGAAACCTGAGACCCTTCCTACGGCATGAGATGTCATATACAACTCCTTCCCATTCCAATCCTGAGACCCTTCCTATAGCATGAGATGTGATATCTCAATGCTTATACCAAACCTGAGACCCTTCCTATAACATGAGATGTGATATCCAACTCCTTCCATTCCAATCCTGAGACCCTTCCTATAGCATGAGATGTTATATCTCAATACTTATACCAATCCTGTAGACCCTTCCTATAGCGTGAGATGTGATACCCAACTCCTTCCCATTCCAATCCTGAGACGCTTCCTATAGCATGAGATGTGATATCTCAATGCCTCTAATACCAAACCTGAGATCCTTCCTCTAACATGAAATGTGATAACCAACTCCTTCCCTTTCCAAATCTGAGAGCCTATCTATAGCATGAGATGTGATATCCAAGTCCTTCCCATTCCAATCCTTAGACCCTTCCTGCAGCGTGCAATATGATATCTCAATGATTCTAATAACAAACCTGAGACCCGTCCTATAACATGAGATGGGATATCCAACTCCTTCCCATTCCAATCCTGAGACACTTCTGATAGCAGAGATGTGATATCTCAATGCTTATACCAAACCTGAGACCCTTCCTATAACATGAGATCGGATATCCAACTCCTTCCCGTTCCAAACCTGAGACCCTTCCTATAGCATATGTGATATCCAACTCCTTCCCATTCCAAACATGAGACCCTTCCTATAGCAAGAATGTAATATCCAACTCCTTCCCATTCCAACCCGGAGACCATTCCTATAGCATGAGATGTGATATCTCAATGCTTCTAATACCAAACCTGAGATCCTTCCTATGACATGAGATGTGATATCCAATTCCTCCCCATTCCAAACCTGAGATCCTTCCTACAGCATGCAATGTGATATCTCAATGCTTCTAATACCAAACCTGAGACCAGTCCTATAACATGAGATTGGATATCCAACTCCTTCCCCTTCCAAACCTGAGACCCTTCCTATAGCATGAGATGTGATATCCAACTTCTTCCCATTCCAACCCTGAGACCCTTCCTATAACATGAGATGTGATGTCTCAATGCTTCTAATACCAAACCTGAGATCTTTCCTATAACATGAGATGTGATATCCAACTCCTTCCCATTCCAATCCTGAGACCCTTCCTATAGCATGAGATGTGATGTCTCAATGCTTCCAATACCAAACCTGAGATCCTTCCTATAACATGAGATTTGATATCCAACTCCTTCCCATTCCAATCCTGAGACCCTTATGATAGCATGAGATGTGATATCTCAATGCCTCTTATACCAAACCTGAGATCCTTCCGATAGCATGAGATGTGATATCTCAATGCTTCTAATACCAAACCTGAGATCCTTCCTATAATATGAGATGTGATTTCCAAATCCTTCCCCTTCCAAACCCGAGACCCTCCCTTTAGCATGAGATGTGGTATCCAACTCCTTCCCATTCCAATCCTGAGACCCTTCTGATAGCATGAGATGTGATATCTCAATGCCTCTAATACCAAACCTGAGATCCTACCTCTAACATGAAATGTGATATCCATCTCCTTCAATTTCCAAACCTGAGACCCTGCCTATAGCATGATATGTGATATCCAAGTCCTTCCCATTCCAATCCTGAGACCCTTCCTATAGCATGTGATGTGATATCTTAATGCTTATACCAAACCTGAGACCCTTCCTATGGCATGAGATGGCATATACAACTCCTTCCCATTCCAATCCTGAGACCCTTCCTATAGCATGAGATGTGATATCTCAATGCTTATACCAAACCTGAGACCCTTCCTATAGCATGAGATGTGATATCCAACTTCTTCCCATTCCAATCCTGAGACCCTTCCTATAGCATGAGATGTGATATCTCAATGCTTATACCAAACCTGAGACCCTTCCTATAGCTTGAGATGTGATATCCAACTCCTTCCCATTCCAATCCTGAGACCCTTTCTATAGCATGAGATGTGATATCTCAAGGCCTCTACTACCAAACCTGAGATCCTTCCTCTAACATGAAATGTGATATCCAACTCCTTCCCCTTCCAAACCTGAGAGCCTTCCTATAGCATGAGATATGATATCCAAGTCCTTCCCATTCCAATCCTGAGACCCTTCCTATAACATGAAATGTGATATCCAACTCCTTCCCATTCCAACCTGAGACCCTTCCTATAGCATGAGATGGGATATCCAACTCCTTCCAAATCCAATACTGATACCCTCCGATAGCATGAGATGTGATATCCCAATGCTTCTACCAAACCTGAGACCCATACTATGGCATGAGATGTGATATCAAACTCCTTCCCATTCCAATCCTGAGACCCTTCTTATACCATGAGACTTGATATCTCAATGCTTCTAATACCAAACCTGAGACCCGTCCTATAACATGAGATGTGATATCCAAATCCTTCCCCTTCCAAACCTTAGACCCTTCCTTTATCATGAGATGTGTAATCCAACTCCTTCCCATTCCAATCCTGAGACCCTTCCGATATCATGAGATGTGATATCTCAATGCTTATACCAAATCGGAGACCCTTCCTATGGCCTGAGATGTCATATACAACTCCTTCCCATTCCAATCCTGAGACCCTTCCTATAGCATGATATGTGATATCTCAATGCTTATACCAAATCTGAGACCCTTCCTATAGCATGAGATGTGATATCCAACTCCTTCCCATTCCAATCCTGAGACCCTTCCTATAGCATGAGAAGTGATATCTCCATGCTTATACCAAACCTGAGACCCTTCCTATAGCATAAAATGTGATATCCAAATCCTTCCCATTCCAATCCTGAGACCCTTCCTATAGCATGAGATGTGATATCTCAATGCTTATACCAAACCTGAGACCCTTCCTATAGCATGAGATGTGATATCCAACTCCTTCCCATTCCAATCCTGAGACCCTTCCTATAGCAAGAGATGTGATGTCTCAATGCTTCTAATACCAAACCTGAGATCCTTCCTATAACATGAGATGTGATATCCAACTCCTTCCCATTCCAATCCTGAGACCCTTATGATAGCATGAGATGTGATATCTCAATGCCTCTTATACCAAACCTGAGATCCTTCCGATAGCATGAGATGTGATATCTCAATGCTTCTAATACCAAACCTGAGATCCTTCCTATAATATGAGATGTGATTTCCAAATCCTTCCCCTTCCAAACCTGAGACCCTCCCTTTAGCATGAAATGTGATATCCAACTGTTAAGACGGATTTCTGAACTCTGTCCTGGTGGCGCAGAAGTTCAGAAGGCCAACCTAATTACTTGGAACAGGGTAACCTCTGGACAAGCCAGACCAATCAAGGTAGCGATCGCGGCGGTCAAGACTAGGTCTCAAGAGGGGTGAGGGTGACTGAAAGCCCGCAATGAGCACACAAAGCAAGAGCGCTTACAAACTACTCCAAACAGTTGTTATATCAAAAATAGATACACATTTATTTTAAGGCCTTTAAAATAATGACCGTAGCGAGAAAATCACAATATCACAATACTAAACCAACACATACCATATCAACACAATATATATACAAATGCGACAGTCTTAAGCATTAGAGGCACGAAATGTGTAGTCCACCTGCCAGGGAAGGAAAACAGGCAGTGCGATAACGCTTTAGTCTCAGTTCGCCTTCAGAGGCACCTAACTAGATGGAAGTCCGAGCCCTGCGAAGAGTGGAGCCTTGTGCTCAAAGTACCTGCCACGCCGGTGCCAACAGGCAAAAGGAGAAGCTCTTCGGAGGAAGTCAGGCAGTTCGGGTTAGTGCACAGCAGAAGGAGAACAGGTTCCGCAACTCAAGCGCAGCCTCCACAGCGAGCAGAAGCAGAGCGCGAGTACGGCAAAAGGGTGCTGTTTTTACACAGCAGGGAAAAGCAATGGGATACTGCAGGAGGGCGACCAGATCCTAGCTATACTACTCACCGGTCCCCGAAGCAAGCAGACCCAGGCTTCTCCACGTTAGTTTCAGCAGCTGGCAGGCTCAGAAGAGCAGGGAACTCCTCGTAGTCGTGTAGAGCAAAAAGACGTCCCAATCGACGAAACCGGCACAGTTTGTTGCCGCAGCAGGACAACGGAGCGGCCGTGTGTATTCGAGCCAAATGTACACTCCTCCCTTCAGACTTGGGAACGCCAAGTGTACGAAGCGTGGGAGAGTGACAAGGACTCGAAATACAACACAACCTGGCGGCGGTTACAGAGCAGGACTCCCTTGTAAACTGGTCAGTCAACTGGATGGCCCAGAGACACTTCCGAAGGCTTACTTGGCAGGAGATGATGAAGTCGCCGGGAATAGCTGTTCCTGCTATTCCAAAGGTCGAAGCACCAGTACAGGCCTTCTGGTTCGATCAAAGGAGGAAAGGGTTTCACAGGACGACAGCAGTGCAAAGGAGGATTCCTTCAGCGGGTCACCAGCGATTCCTCGGTCCAGCCTCTTGGTTGCAGGATACTTGGCTCCTGTATTCCTTCGTTCGTGAGAACTCAGGAGATCGACATGGTAGTGGTGTTTCCAACCCCCTCTTATCCACGGTTCCCTTCGCGCCAAAACGGAGGGGAGCCAATGGGAGATCCGCTCATCAACACACATACCATACGTGGACCAATCACGGACCACAGTGGTCCCAGGCATTTACACCACCCTAGACTCTCTGGCACCCAGGATGTGTATTGGGACCAGACATCCCAGCCCACACCCTGGAGGCACACAAAAGACATGTAGAAGCCCGCGAAAGCAACCACGTTTCGCGGGAAAGTACATGCCCAAATAAGGAAGGCCCCGGGTCGCTCGACCTGGGGAAGGTGAAGGGAGCAAGACGGTCATTGGACAGGACAAAAGAGCATCGTGGTCTGGCCATTTTGGGAGCCAGGCCACCATTTTGGGTTCAGTGCGAAAAACGCGCTCAGAACGCCAAAAGGAGCTCAAAATAAACAAAACGATCGCTGCCACCATTCCAGTCCCTGAATGACTTGCACCGATCAAAATACCATCCTAAAAGAGTATCTAGGGCCTGTAGAAGGCTAGAGACCCAAGAGAGCTGTAACTTAGCTTACAGTGCCCTCTTGTGTCATGTTGCACTAAAGCTGCAACATGATAAAAGAAACTACGGGAAACAGCGTTCCCCGGTACTGACTGTCTTAAGGGCATGTCAGTTTCCCCGCAAGAAAGGAGCGAAAGCCCAGAGGAGTGCGGCAGAAGGCTGCACTTCTCTGGCAAAGTCAAGAACAAGGTGAAAAACAACAGCAAAAAGTTTAGGGGTTGCCACATGGAAGGAAAATTACCTAGTATTACGAAATCTTTCCTAACACCAACTCCTTCCCATTCCAATCCTGAGACCCTTCTGATAGCATGAGATGTGATATCTCAATGCCTCTAATACCAAACCTGAGATCCTACCTCTAACATGAAATGTGATATCCATCTCCTTCCCTTTCCAAACCTGAGACCCTGCCTATAGCATGAGATGTGATATCCAAGTCCTTCCCATTCCAATCCTGAGACCCTTCCTATAGCATGTGATGTGATATCTCAATGCTTATACCAAACCTGAGACCCTTCCTATGGCATGAGATGTCATATACAACTCCTTCCCATTCCAACCCTGAGACCCTTCCTATAGCATGAGATGTGATATCTCAATGCTTATACCAAACCTGAGACCCTTCCTATAGCATGAGATGTGATATCCAACTTCTTCCCATTCCAATCCTGAGACCCTTCCTATAGCATGAGATGTGATATCTCAATGCTTATACCAAACCTGAGACCCTTCCTATAGCATAAGATGTGATATCCAAATCCTTCCCATTCCAATCCTGAGACCCTTCCTATAGCATGAGATGTGATATCTCAATGCTTATAGCAAACCTGAGACCCTTCCTATAGCATGAGATGTGATATCCAACTCCTTCCCATTCCAATCCTGAGACCCTTCCTATAGCATGAGATGTGATGTCTCAATGCTTCTAATACCAAACCTGAGATCCTTCATATAACATGAGATGTGATATCCAACTCCTTCCCATTCCAATCCTGAGACCCTTATGATAGCTTGAGATGTGATATCTCAATGCCTCTTATACCAAACCTGAGATCCTTCCGATAGCATGAGATGTGATATCTCAATGCTTCTAATACCAAACCTGAGATCCTTCCTATAATATGAGATGTGATTTCCAAATCCTTCCCATTCCAATCCTGAGACCCTTCTGATAGCATGAGATGTGATATCTCAATGCCTCTAATACCAAACCTGAGATCCTACCTCTAACATGAAATGTGATATCCATCTCCTTCCCTTTCCAAACCTGAGACCCTGCCTATAGCATGAGATGTGATATCCAAGTCCTTCCCATTCCAATCCTGAGACCCTTCCTATAGCATGTGATGTGATATCTCAATGCTTATACCAAACCTGAGACCCTTCCTATGGCATGAGATGTCATATACAACTCCTTCCCAATCCAACCCTGAGACCCTTCCTATAGCATGAGATGTGATATCTCAATGCTTATACCAAACCTGAGACCCTTCCTATAGCATGAGATGTGATATCCAACTTCTTCCCATTCCAATCCTGAGACCCTTCCTATAGCATGAGATGTGATATCTCAATGCTTATACCAAACCTGAGACCCTTCCTATAGCTTGAGATGTGATATCCAACTCCTTCCCATTCCAATCCTGAGACCCTTCCTATAGCATGAGATGTGATATCTCAAGGCCTCTAATACCAAACCTGAGATCCTTCCTCTAACATGAAATGTGATATCCAACTCCTTCCCCTTCCAAACCTGAGAGCCTTCCTATAGCATGAGATATGATATCCAAGTCCTTCCCATTCCAATCCTGAGACCCTTCCTATAACATGAAATGTGATATCCAACTCCTTCCCATTCTAACCTGAGACCCTTCCTATAGCATGAGATGGGATATCCAACTCCTTCCAAATCCAATACTGATACCCTTCCGATAGCATGAGATGTGATATCCCAATGCTTCTACCAAACCTGAGACCCATACTATGGCATGAGATGTGATATCAAACTCCTTCCCATTCCAATCCTGAGACGCTTCCTATAGCTTGAGATGTGATATCCAACTCCTTCCCATTCCAATTCTGAGACCCTTCTTATACCATGACACTTGATATCTCAATGCTTCTAATACCAAACCTGAGACCCGTCCTATAACATGAGATGTGATATCCAAATCCTTCCCCTTCCAAACCTTAGACCCTTCCTTTATAATGAGATGTGATATCCAACTCCTTTCCATTCCAATCCTGAGACCTTTCCGATATCATGAGATTTGTTATCTCAATGCTTCTAATATCAAACTTGAGACCCTCCCTATAGCATGAGATGTGACATCCAAGTCCTTCCCATTCCAATCCTGAGACCCTTCCTATAGCATGAGATGTGATATCTCAATGCTTCTAATACCAAACCTGAGACCCTTCCTATAACATGAGATGGGATATCCAACTCCTTCCCATTCCAATCCTGAGACCCTTCCGATAGCAGAGATGTGATATCTCAATGCTTATACCAAACCTGAGACCCTTCTTAAGGCTTGAGATGTCATATACATCTCCTTCCCATTGCAATCCTGAGACCCTTCCTATAGCATGAGATGTGATATCTCAATGCTTATACCAAATCTGAGACCCTTCCTATAGCATGAGATGTGATATCCAACACCTTCCCATTCCAATCCTGAGACCCTTCCTATAGCATGAGAAGTGATATCTCCATGCTTATACCAAACCTGAGACCCTTCCTATAGCATGAGATGTGATATCCAAATCCTTCCCATTCCAATCATGAGACCCTTCCTATAGCATGAGATGTGATATCTCAATGCTTATACCAAACCTGAGAGCCTACCTATAGCATGAGATGTGATATCCAAGTCCATCCCATTCCAATCCTTAGACCCTTCCTACAGCATGCGATTGTTAAGACGGATTTCTGAACTCTGTCCTGGTGGCGCAGAAGTTCAGAAGGCCAACCTTATTACTTGGAACAGGGTAACCTCTGGACAAGCCAGACCAATCAAGGTAGCGATCGCGGCGGTCAAGACTAGGTCTCAAGAGGGGTGAGGGTGACTGAAAGCCCGCAATGAGCACACAAAGCAAGAGCGCTTACAAACTACTCCAAACAGTTGTTATATCAAAAATAGATACACATTTATTTTAAGGCCTTTAAAATAATGACCGTAGCGAGAAAATCATAATATCACAATATTAAACCAACACATACCATATCAACACAATATATATACAAATACACAGTCGCAAGCGTTTAAATCACGAAATATGTAGTCCACCTGCCAGGGAAGGAAAACAGGCAGTGCGATACCGCTTTAGACTCAGTTCGCCTTCAGAGGCACCTACTAGATGGAAGTCCGAGCCCTGCGAAGAGTGGAGCCTTGTGCTCAAAGTACCTGCCACGCCGGTGCCAACGGGCAAAAGGGGAAGCTCTTCGGAGGAAGTCAGGCAGTTCACGTTAGTGCACAGCAGAAGGAGAACAGGTTCCGTAACTCAAGCGCAGCCTCCACAGCGGGCAGAAGCAGAGCGCGAGTACAGCCAAAAGGGTGCTGTTTTTACACAGCAGGGAAAAGCAATGGGATACTGCAGGAGGGCGACCAGATCCTAGCTAAACTACTCACCGGTCCCCGAAGCAAGCAGACCCAGGCTTCTCCACGTTCGTTTCAGCAGCTGGCAGGTTCAGAAGAGCAGGGAACGCCTCGTAGTCGTGTAGAGCAAAAAGACGTCCCAATCGACGAAACCAGCACAGTTTGTTGCCGCAGCAGGACAACGGAGCGGCCGTGTGTATTCGAGCCAAATGTACACTCCTCCCTTCAGACTTGGGAACGCCAAGTGTACGAAGCGTGGGAGAGTGACAAGGACTCGGAATACAACGCAACCTGGCGGCGGTTACAGAGCAGGACTCCCTTGTAAGCTGGTCAGTCAACTGGATGGCCCAGAGACACTTCCGAAGGCTTACTTGGCAGGAGAGGATGAAGTCGCCGGGAATAGCTGTTCCTGCTATTCCAAAGGTCGAAGCACCAGTACAGGCCTTCTGGTTCGATCCAAGGAGGAAAGGGTTTCACAGGACGACAGCAGTGCAAAGGAGGATTCCTTCAGCGGATCACCAGCGATTCCTCGGTCCAGCCTCTTGGTTGCAGGATGCTTGGCTCCTGTATTCCTTCGTTCGTGAGAACTCAGGAGATCGACCTGGTAGTGGTGTTTCCAGCTCCCTCTTATCCACGGTTCCCTTCGCGCCAAAACGGAGGGGAGCCAATGGGAGATCCGCTCATCAACACACATACCATACGTGGACCAATCACGGACCACGGTGGTCCCAGGCATTCACACCACCCTAGACTCTCTGGCACCCAGGATGTGTATTGGGACCAGACATCCCAGCCCCCACCCTGGAGGCACACAAACGACATGTAGAAGCCCGCGAAAGGAATGGGAAGGACTTAGATATCACATATCATGCTATAGGGAGGGTCTCAGTTTTGATATTAGAAGCATTGAGATATCACATCTCATGCTATCGGAAGTGTCTCAGGATTGGAATGGGAAGGAGCTGGATATCACATCTCATGCTAAAGGAAGGGTCTCAGGTTTGGAACGGGAAGGAGTTGGATATCACATCTCATGTTATAGGAAGGGTCTCAGGTTTGGTATAAACATTGAGATATCACACCTCTGCTATCAGAAGTGTCTCAGGATTGGAATGGGAAGGAGTTGGATATCCCATCTCATGTTATAGGACGGGTCTCAGGTTTTTTATTAGAATCATTGAGATATCATATTGCATGCTGTAGGAAGGGTCTAAGGATTGGTATGGGAAGGAGTTGGATATCACATCTCAAGCTATAGGAAGGGTCTCAGGATTAGAATGGGAAGGAGTTGGATATCACATCTCAAGCTATAGGAAGGGTCTCAGGTTTGGTATAAGCATTGAGATATCACATCTCATGCTATAGGAAGGGTCTCAGGATTCAGGATTGGAATGGGAAGAAGTTGGATATCACATCTCATGCTATAGGAAGGGTCTCAGGTTTGGTATAAGCATTGAGATATCACATCTCATGCTATAGGAAGGGTCTCAGGGTTGGATTGGGAAGGAGTTGTATATGACATCTCATGCCATAGGAAGGGTCTCAGGTTTGGTATAGGCATTGAGATATCACATCACATGCTATAGGAAGGGTCTCAGGATTGGAATGGGAAGGACTTGGATATCACATCTCATGCTATAGGCAGGGTCTCAGGTTTGGAAAGGGAAGGAGATGGATATCACATTTCATGTTAGAAGTAGGATCTCAGGTTTGGTATTAGAGGCATTGAGATATCACATCTCATGCTATCAGAAGGGTCTCAGGATTGGAATGGGAAGGAGTTGGATATCACATTTCATGCTAAAGGGAGGGTCTCAGGTTTGGAAGGGGAAGGATTTGGAAATCACATCTCATATTATAGGAAGGATCTCAGGTTTGGTATTAGAAGCATTGAGATATCACATCTCATGCTATCGGAAGGATCTCAGGTTTGGTATAAGAGGCATTGAGATATCACATCTCAAGCTATCATAAGGGTCTCAGGATTGGAATGGGAAGGAGTTGGATATCACATCTCATGTTATATGAAGGATCTCAGGTTTGGTATTAGAAGCATTGAGACATCACATCTCATGCTATAGGAAGGGTCTCAGGATTGGAATGGGAAGGAGTTGGATATCACATCTCATGCTATAGGAAGGGTCTCAGGTTTGCTATAAGCATTGAGATATCACATCTCATGCTATAGGAAGGGTCTCAGGATTGGAATGGGAAGGATTTGGATATCACATCTTATGCTATAGGAAGGGTCTCAGGTTTGGTATAAGCATTGAGATATCACATCTCATGCTATAGGAAGGGTCTCAGGATTGGAATGGGAAGAAGTTGGATATCACATCTCATGCTATAGGAAGGGTCTCAGGTTTGGTATAAGCATTGAGATATCACATCTCATGCTATAGGAAGGGTCTCAGGGTTGGAATGGGAAGGAGTTGTATATGACATCTCATGCCATAGGAAGGGTCTCAGGTTTGGTATAAGCATTGAGATATCACATCACATGCTATAGGAAGGGTCTCAGGATTGGAATGGGAAGGACTTGGATATCACATCTCATGCTATAGGCAGGGTCTCAGGTTTGGAAAGGGAAGGAGATGGATATCACATTTCATGTTAGAGGTAGGATCTCAGGTTTGGTATTAGAGGCATTGAGATATCACATCTCATGCTATCAGAAGGGTCTCAGGATTGGAATGGGAAGGAGTTGGTGTTAGGAAAGATTTCGTAATACTAGGTAATTTTCCTTCCATGTGGCAACCCCTAAACTTTTTGCTGTTGTTTTTCACCTTGTTCTTGACTTTGCCAGAGAAGTGCAGCCTTCTGCCGCACTCCTCTGGGCTTTCGCTCCTTTCTTGCGGGGAAACTGACATGCCCTTAAGACAGTCAGTACCGGGGAACGCTGTTTCCCGTAGTTTCTTTTATCATGTTGCAGCTTTAGTGCAACATGACACAAGAGGGCACTGTAAGCTAAGTTACAGCTCTCTTGGGTCTCTAGCCTTCTACAGGCCCTAGATACTCTTTTAGGATGGTATTTTGATCGGTGCAAGTCATTCAGGGACTGGAATGGTGGCAGCGATCGTTTTGTTTATTTTGAGCTCCTTTTGGCGTTCTGAGCGCGTTTTTCGCACTGAACCCAAAATGGTGGCCTGGCTCCCAAAATGGCCAGACCACGATGCTCTTTTGTCCTGTCCAATGACCGTCTTGCTCCCTTCACCTTCCCCAGGTCGAGCGACCCGGGGCCTTCCTTATTTGGGCATGTACTTTCCCGCGAAACGTGGTTGCTTTCGCGGGCTTCTACATGTCTTTTGTGTGCCTCCAGGGTGTGGGCTGGGATGTCTGGTCCCAATACACATCCTGGGTGCCAGAGAGTCTAGGGTGGTGTAAATGCCTGGGACCACTGTGGTCCGTGATTGGTCCACGTATGGTATGTGTGTTGATGAGCGGATCTCCCATTGGCTCCCCTCCGTTTTGGCGCGAAGGGAACCGTGGATAAGAGGGGGTTGGAAACACCACTACCATGTCGATCTCCTGAGTTCTCACGAACGAAGGAATACAGGAGCCAAGTATCCTGCAACCAAGAGGCTGGACCGAGGAATCGCTGGTGACCCGCTGAAGGAATCCTCCTTTGCACTGCTGTCGTCCTGTGAAACCCTTTCCTCCTTTGATCGAACCAGAAGGCCTGTACTGGTGCTTCGACCTTTGGAATAGCAGGAACAGCTATTCCCGGCGACTTCATCATCTCCTGCCAAGTAAGCCTTCGGAAGTGTCTCTGGGCCATCCAGTTGACTGACCAGTTTACAAGGGAGTCCTGCTCTGTAACCGCCGCCAGGTTGTGTTGTATTTCGAGTCCTTGTCACTCTCCCACGCTTCGTACACTTGGCGTTCCCAAGTCTGAAGGGAGGAGTGTACATTTGGCTCGAATACACACGGCCGCTCCGTTGTCCTGCTGCGGCAACAAACTGTGCCGGTTTCGTCGATTGGGACGTCTTTTTGCTCTACACGACTACGAGGCGTTCCCTGCTCTTCTGAGCCTGCCAGCTGCTGAAACTAACGTGGAGAAGCCTGGGTCTGCTTGCTTCGGGGACCGGTGAGTAGTATAGCTAGGATCTGGTCGCCCTCCTGCAGTATCCCATTGCTTTTCCCTGCTGTGTAAAAACAGCACCCTTTTGCCGTACTCGCGCTCTGCTTCTGCTCGCTGTGGAGGCTGCGCTTGAGTTGCGGAACCTGTTCTCCTTCTGCTGTGCACTAACCCGAACTGCCTGACTTCCTCCGAAGAGCTTCTCCTTTTGCCTGTTGGCACCGGCGTGGCAGGTACTTTGAGCACAAGGCTCCACTCTTCGCAGGGCTCGGACTTCCATCTAGTTAGGTGCCTCTGAAGGCGAACTGAGACTAAAGCGTTATCGCACTGCCTGTTTTCCTTCCCTGGCAGGTGGACTACACATTTCGTGCCTCTAATGCTTAAGACTGTCGCATTTGTATATATATTGTGTTGATATGGTATGTGTTGGTTTAGTATTGTGATATTGTGATTTTCTCGCTACGGTCATTATTTTAAAGGCCTTAAAATAAATGTGTATCTATTTTTGATATAACAACTGTTTGGAGTAGTTTGTAAGCGCTCTTGCTTTGTGTGCTCATTGCGGGCTTTCAGTCACCCTCACCCCTCTTGAGACCTAGTCTTGACCGCCGCGATCGCTACCTTGATTGGTCTGGCTTGTCCAGAGGTTACCCTGTTCCAAGTAATTAGGTTGGCCTTCTGAACTTCTGCGCCACCAGGACAGAGTTCAGAAATCCGTCTTAACAGTTGGATATCACATTTCATGCTAAAGGGAGGGTCTCAGGTTTGGAAGGGGAAGGATTTGGAAATCACATCTCATATTATAGGAAGGATCTCAGGTTTGGTATTAGAAGCATTGAGATATCACATCTCATGCTATCGGAAGGATCTCAGGTTTGGTATAAGAGGCATTGAGATATCACATCTCATGCTATCATAAGGGTCTCAGGATTGGAATGGGAAGGAGTTGGATATCACATCTCATGTTATAGGAAGGATCTCAGGTTTGGTATTAGAAGCATTGAGACATCACATCTCTTGCTATAGGAAGGGTCTCAGGATTGGAATGGGAAGGAGTTGGATATCACATCTCATGCTATAGGAAGGGTCTCAGGTTTGGTATAAGCATTGAGATATCACATCTCATGCTATAGGAAGGGTCTCAGGATTGGAATGGGAAGGATTTGGATATCACATTTTATGCTATAGGAAGGGTCTCAGGTTTGGTATAAGCATGGAGATATCACTTCTCATGCTATAGGAAGGGTCTCAGGATTGGAATGGGAAGGAGTTGGATATCACATCTCATGCTATAGGAAGGGTCTCAGATTTGGTATAAGCATTGAGATATCACATATCATGCTATAGGAAGGGTCTCAGGATTGGAATGGGAAGGAGTTGTATATGACATCTCAGGCCATAGGAAGGGTCTCCGATTTGGTATAAGCATTGAGATATCACATCTCATGATATCGGAAGGGTCTCAGGATTGGAATGGGAAGGAGTTGGATTACACATCTCATGATAAAGGAAGGGTCTAAGGTTTGGAAGGGGAAGGATTTGGATATCACATCTCATGTTATAGGACGGGTCTCAGGTTTGGTATTAGAAGCATTGAGATATCAAGTCTCATGGTATAAGAAGGGTCTCAGGATTGGAATGGGAAGGAGTTTGATATCACATCTCATGCCATAGTATGGGTCTCAGGTTTGGTAGAAGCATTGGGATATCACATCTCATGCTATCGGAGGGTATCAGTATTGGATTTGGAAGGAGTTGGATATCCCATCTCATGCTATAGGAAGGGTCTCAGGTTGGAATGGGAAGGAGTTGGATATCACATTTCATGTTATAGGAAGGGTCTCAGGATTGGAATGGGAAGGACTTGGATATCATATCTCATGCTATAGGAAGGCTCTCAGGTTTGGAAGGGGAAGGAGTTGGATATCACATTTCATGTTAGAGGAAGGATCTCAGGTTTGGTAGTAGAGGCCTTGAGATATCACATCTCATGCTATAGAAAGGGTCTCAGGATTGGAATGGGAAGGAGTTGGATATCACATCTCAAGCTATAGGAAGGGTCTCAGGTTTGGTATAAGCATTGAGATATCACATCTCATGCTATAGGAAGGGTCTCAGGATTGGAATGGGAAGAAGTTGGATATCACATCTCATGCTATAGGAAGGGTCTCAGGTTTGGTATAAGCATTGAGATATCACATCTCATGCTATAGGAAGGGTCTCAGGATTGGAATGGGAAGGAGTTGTATATGCCATCTCATGCCATAGGAAGGGTCTCAGGTTTGGTATAAGCATTAAGATATCACATCACATGCTATAGGAAGGGTCTCAGGATTGGAATGGGAAGGACTTGGATATCACATATCATGCTATAGGCAGGGTCTCAGGTTTGGAAATTGAAGGAGATGGATATCACATTTCATGTTAGAGGTAGGATCTCAGGTTTGGTATTAGAGGCATTGAGATATCACATCTCATGCTATCAGAAGGGTCTCAGGATTGGAATGGGAAGGAGTTGGATATCACATCTCATGCTAAAGGGAGGGTCTCAGGTTTGGAAGGGGAAGGATTTGGAAATCACATCTCATATTATAGGAAGGATCTCAGGTTTGGTATTAGAAGCATTGAGATATCACATCTCATGCTATCGGAAGGATCTCAGGTTTGGTATAAGAGGCATTGAGATATCACATCTCATGCTATCATAAGGGTCTCAGGATTGGAATGGGAAGGAGTTGGATATCAAATCTCATGTTATAGGAAGGATCTCAGGTTTGGTATTGGAAGCATTGAGACATCACATCTCATGCTATAGGAAGGGTCTCAGGATTGGAATGGGAAGGAGTTGGATATCACATCTCATGTTATAGGAAAGATCTCAGGTTTGGTATTAGAAGCATTGAGACATCACATCTCATGTTATAGGAAGGGTCTCAGGGTTGGAATGGGAAGAAGTTGGATATCACATCTCATGCTATAGGAAGGGTCTCAGGTTTGGAAGGGGAAGGAGTTGGATATCCAATCTCATGTTATAGGACTGGTCTCAGGTTTGGTATTAGAAGCATTGAGATATCACATTGCATGCTGTAGGAAGGATCTCAGGTTTGGAATGGGGAGGAATTGGATATCACATCTCATGTCATAGGAAGGATCTCAGGTTTGGTATTAGAAGCATTGAGATATCACATCTCATGCTATAGGAATGGTCTCCGGGTTGGAATGGGAAGGAGTTGGATATTACATTCTTGCTATAGGAAGGGTCTCATGTTTGGAATGGGAAGGAGTTGGATATCACATATGCTATAGGAAGGGTCTCAGGTTTGGAACGGGAAGGAGTTGGATATCCGATCTCATGTTATAGGAAGGGTCTCAGGTTTGGTATAAGCATTGAGATATCACATCTCTGCTATCGGAAGTGTCTCAGGATTGGAATGGGAAGGAGTTGGATATCCCATCTCATGTTATAGGACGGGTCTCAGGTTTGTTATTAGAATCATTGAGATATCATATTGCATGCTGTAGGAAGGGTCTAAGGATTGGAACGGGAAGGACTTGGATATCACATCTCAAGCTATAGGTAGGCTCTCAGGTTTGGAAAGGGAAGGTGTTGGATATCACATTTCATGTTAGAGGAAGGATCTCCGGTTTGGTATTAGAGGCATTGAGATATCACATCTCAGGCTATAGGAAGGGTCTCAGGATTGGAATGGGAAGGAGTTGGATATCACATCTCATGCTATAGGAAGGGTCTCAGGTTTGGTATAAGCATTGAGATATCACATCTCATGCTATAGGAAGGGTCTCAGGATTGGAATGGGAAGGATATGTATATGACATCTCATGCCATAGGAAGGGTCTCAGGTTTGGTATAAGCATTGAGATATCACATCTCTGCTTTTGGAAGGGTCTCAGTATTGGAATGGGAAGGAGTTGGATATCCCATCTCATGTTATAGGAAGAGTCTCAGGTTTGGTATTAGAAGCATTGAGATATCACATCTCATGCTATAGGAAGTGTCTCAGGATTGGAATGTGAAGGAGTTGGATATCACATCTCATGCTATAGGAAGGGTATCAGGTTTGGTATAAGCAGTGAGATATCACATCTCATGCTATAGGAAGTGTCTCAGGATTGGAATGGGAAGGAGTTGGATATCACACCTCATGTTATAGGAAGGATCTCAGGTTTGGTATAAGCATTGAGATATCACATCTCTGCTATCGGAAGGGTCTTAGGATTGGAATGGGAAGGAGTTGGATATTCCCATCTCATTTTATAGGAAGGGTATATCAGGTCTTAGCATGAGATGTGATATCCAGCTCCTTCCATTCCAATCCTGAGACCCTTCCGATAGCATGAGATGTGATATCTCAATGCTTCTAATATCAATACTGAGACCCTCCCTATAGCATTAGATGTGATATCTAAATCCTTCCCATTCCAATCCTGAGACCCTTCCGATAGCAGAGATGTGATATCTCAATGCTTATACCAAACCTGAGACCCTTCCTATAGCACGAGATGTGATATCCAACTCCTTCCCATTCCAATCCTGAGACCCTTCCTATAGCATGAGATGTGATATCTCAATGCTTCTACCAAAACTGAGACCCTTCCTTTAGCATGAGATGTGATATCTAACTCCTTCCCATTTCAATCCTGAGACCCTTCCTATAGCATGAGATGTGATATCTCAATGCTTCTAATACCAAACCTGAGATCCTTCCTATAACATGAGATGTGATATCCAACTCCTTCCCATTCCAATCCTGAAACCCTTCCTATAGCATGAGATGTGATATCTCAATGCTTCTAATACCAAACCTGAGATCCTTCCGATAGCATGAGATGTGATATCTCAATGCTTCTAATACCAAACCTGAGACCCTCCCTTTAGCATGAGATGTGATATCCAATTCCTTCCCATTCCAAACCTGAGAGCCTTCCTACAGCATGAGATGTGATATCCAAGTCCTTCCAAGTCCAATCCTGAGACCCTTCCTATAACATGAGATGTGATATCCAACTCCTTCCCATTCCAACCTGAGACCCTTCCTATAGCATGAGATGGGATATCCAACTCCTTCCAAATCTAATCCTGATATCCTTCCAATAGCATGAGATGTGATATCCCAATGCTTCTACAAAACCTGAGACCCATACCATGGCATGAGATGTGATATCAAACTCCCGTCCTATACCATGAGACTTGATATCTCAATGCTTCTAATACCAAACCTGAGACCAGTCCAATAACATGAGATGTGATATCCAAATCCTTCCCCTTCCAAACCTTAGACCCTTCCTTTATCATGAGATGTGATATCCAACTCCTTCCCATTCCACTCCTGAGACCCTTCCTATAGCATGAGATGTTATATCTCAATGCTTCTAATACCAAACCTGAGACCCTTCCTATAACATGAGATGTGATATCCAAGTCCTTCCCATTCCAATCCTGAGACCCTTCCTATAGCATGAGATGTCATATCTCAATGCTTCTAATACCAAACCTGAGACCCTTCCTATAACATGAATTGTGATATCCAAGTCCTTCCCATTCCAATCTTGAGACCTTTCCAATAGCAGAGATGTGATATCTCAATGCTTATACCAAACCTGAGATCCTTCCTATGACATGAGATGTGATATCTAAATCCTTCTCATTCCAAACCTGAGACCCTTCCTACAGCATGTGATGTGATATCTCAATGCTTCTAATATCAAAACTGAAACCCGTCCTATAACATGAGATGGGATATCCAACTCCTTCCCGTTCCAAACCTGATACCCTTCCTATAGCATGAGATGTGATATCCAATTCCTTCCCATCCCAATCCTGAGACACCTCCGATAGCAGAGATGTGAAATCTCAATGCTTATACCAAACCTGAGACTCTTACTATAACATGAGATGTGATATCTAACTCCTTATCGTTCCAAACCTGAGACCCTTCCTATAGCATGAGATGCGATATCCAACTCCTTCCCATTCCAATCCTGAGACCCTTCCCATAGCATGAGATGTGATATCTCAATGCTTCTAATACCAAACCTGTGATCCTTCCTATAACAAGAGATGTGATATCCAAATCCTTCCCCTTCGAAATCTGAGACCCTCCCTTTAGCATGAGATGTGATATCTCAATGCCTCTAATACCAAACCTAAGATCCTTCCTATAACATGAGATGTGATATCCAAATCCTTCCCCTTCCATTCCTGAGACCCTCCCTTTAGGATGAGATGTGATATCCAATTCCTTCCCATTCCACTCCTGAGACCCTTCTGATAGCATGAGATGTGATATCTCAATGCCTCTAATACCAAACCTGAGATCCTACATCTAACATGAAATGTGATATCCAACTCCTTCCCTTTTCAAACGTGAGACCCTCCCTATAGAATGAGATGTGATATCCAAGTCCTTCCCATTCCAATCCTGAGACCCTTCCTATAGCATGAGATGTGATATCTCAATGCTTCTAATACCAAACCTGAGACCCTTCCTATAACGTAAGATGGGATATCCAACTCCTTCCCATTCCAATCCTGAGACCCTTCCGATAGCAGAGATGTGATATCTCAATGCTTATACCAAACCTGAGACCCTTCCTGTGGCATGAGATGTCATATACAACTCCTCCCCATTCCAATCCTGAGACCCTTCCTATAGCATGAGATGTGATATCTCAATACTTATACCAAACCTGAGACCCTTCCTATAGCATGAGATGTGATATCCAACTCCTTCCCATTCCAATCCTGAGACCCTTCCTATAACATGAGATGTTATGTCTCAATGCTTCTAATACCAAACCTGAGATCCTTCCTATGGCATGAGATGTCATATAAAACTCCTTCCCATTCCAATCCTGAGACCCTTCCCATAGCATGAGATGTGATATCGAACTCCTTCCCATTCCAATCCTGCTACCCTTCCTATAGCATGAGATTTGATATCTCAATGCTTCTAATACCAAACCTGAGATCCTTCCGATAGCATGAGATGTGATATCTGAATGCTTCTAATACCAAACCTGAGATCATTCCTATAACACGAGATGTAATATCCAAATCCTTCCCCTTCCAAACCTGAGACCCACCCTTTAGCATGAGATGTGATATCCAACTACTTCCCATTCCAATCCTGAGACCCTTCCTATAGCATGAGATGTGATGTCTCAATGCTTCTAATACCAAACCTGAGATCCTTCCTATAACATGAGATGTGATATCCAACTCCTTCCCATTCCAATCCTGAGACACTTCCTATAGCATGAGAAGTGATATCTCCATGCCTATACCAAACCTGAGACCATTCCTATAGCATGAGATGTGATATCCAAATCCTTCCCATTCCAATCCTGAGACCCTTCCTATAGCATGAGATGTGATATCTCAATGCTTATACCAAACCTGAGAGCCTACCTATAGCATGAGATGTGATATCCAACTCCTTCCCGTTCCAAACCTGAGACCCTTCCTATAGCATATGTGATATCCAACTCCTTCCCATTCCAAACATGAGACCCTTCCTATAGCAAGAATGTAATATCCAACTCCTACCCATTCCAATCCTGAGACCATTCCTATAGCATGAGATGTGATATCTCAATGCTTCTAATACCAAACCTGAGATACTTCCTATGACATGAGATGTGATATCCAATTCCTTCCCATTCCAAACCTGAGATCCTTCCTACAGCATGCAATGTGATATCTCAATGCTTCTAATACCAAACCTGAGACCCGTCCTATAACATGAGATGGGATATCCAACTCCTTCCCGTTCCAAACCTGATACCCTTCCTATAGCATGAGATGTGATATCCAACTCCTTCCCATCCCAATCCTGAGACACCTCCAATAGCAGAGATGTGATATCTCAATGCTTATACCAAACCTGAGACTCTTCCTATAACATGAGATATGATATCCAACTCCTTCCCGTTCCAAACCTGAGACCCTTCCTATAGCATGAGATGTGATATCCAACTCCTTCCCATTCCAATCCTGAGACCCTTCTGATAGCATGAGATGTGATATCTCAATGCTTCTAATATCAAACTTGAGACCCTCCCTATAGCATGAGATGTGATATCCAAGTCCTTCCCATTCCAATCCTGAGACACTTCCTATAGCATGATATGTGATATCCAATGCTTCTAATACCAAACCTGAGACTCTTCCTATAACATGAGATGGGATATCCAACTCCTTCCCATTCCAATCCTGAGACCCTTCCGATAGCAGAGATGTGATATCTCAATGCTTATACGAAACCTGAGACCCTTCCTACGGCATGAGATGTCATATACAACTCCTTCCCATTCCAATCCTGAGACCCTTCCTATAGCATGAGATGTGATATCTCAATGCTTATACCAAACCTGAGACCCTTCCTATAACATGAGATGTGATATCCAACTCCTTCCATTCCAATCCTGAGACCCTTCCTATAGCATGAGATGTTATATCTCAATACTTATACCAATCCTGTAGACCCTTCCTATAGCGTGAGATGTGATACCCAACTCCTTCCCATTCCAATCCTGAGACGCTTCCTATAGCATGAGATGTGATATCTCAATGCCTCTAATACCAAACCTGAGATCCTTCCTCTAACATGAAATGTGATAACCAACTCCTTCCCTTTCCAAATCTGAGAGCCTATCTATAGCATGAGATGTGATATCCAAGTCCTTCCCATTCCAATCCTTAGACCCTTCCTGCAGCGTGCAATATGATATCTCAATGATTCTAATAACAAACCTGAGACCCGTCCTATAACATGATATGGGATATCCAACTCCTTCCCATTCCAATCCTGAGACACTTCTGATAGCAGAGATGTGATATCTCAATGCTTATACCAAACCTGAGACCCTTCCTATAACATGAGATCGGATATCCAACTCCTTCCCGTTCCAAACCTGAGACCCTTCCTATAGCATATGTGATATCCAACTCCTTCCCATTCCAAACATGAGACCCTTCCTATAGCAAGAATGTAATATCCAACTCCTTCCCATTCCAACCCGGAGACCATTCCTATAGCATGAGATGTGATATCTCAATGCTTCTAATACCAAACCTGAGATCCTTCCTATGACATGAGATGTGATATCCAATTCCTCCCCATTCCAAACCTGAGATCCTTCCTACAGCATGCAATGTGATATCTCAATGCTTCTAATACCAAACCTGAGACCAGTCCTATAACATGAGATTGGATATCCAACTCCTTCCCCTTCCAAACCTGAGACCCTTCCTATAGCATGAGATGTGATATCCAACTTCTTCCCATTCCAACCCTGAGACCCTTCCTATAACATGAGATGTGATGTCTCAATGCTTCTAATACCAAACCTGAGATCTTTCCTATAACATGAGATGTGATATCCAACTCCTTCCCATTCCAATCCTGAGACCCTTCCTATAGCATGAGATGTGATGTCTCAATGCTTCCAATACCAAACCTGAGATCCTTCCTATAACATGAGATTTGATATCCAACTCCTTCCCATTCCAATCCTGAGACCCTTATGATAGCATGAGATGTGATATCTCAATGCCTCTTATACCAAACCTGAGATCCTTCCGATAGCATGAGATGTGATATCTCAATGCTTCTAATACCAAACCTGAGATCCTTCCTATAATATGAGATGTGATTTCCAAATCCTTCCCCTTCCAAACCTGAGACCCTCCCTTTAGCATGAGATGTGATATCCAACTCCTTCCCATTCCAATCCTGAGACCCTTCTGATAGCATGAGATGTGATATCTCAATGCCTCTAATACCAAACCTGAGATCCTACCTCTAACATGAAATGTGATATCCATCTCCTTCAATTTCCAAACCTGAGACCCTGCCTATAGCATGATATGTGATATCCAAGTCCTTCCCATTCCAATCCTGAGACCCTTCCTATAGCATGTGATGTGATATCTTAATGCTTATACCAAACCTGAGACCCTTCCTATAGCTTGAGATGTGATATCCAACTCCTTCCCATTCCAATCCTGAGACCCTTCCTATAGCATGAGATGTGATATCTCAAGGCCTCTAATACCAAACCTGAGATCCTTCCTCTAACATGAAATGTGATATCCAACTCCTTCCCCTTCCAAACCTGAGAGCCTTCCTATAGCATGAGATATGATATCCAAGTCCTTCCCATTCCAATCCTGAGACCCTTCCTATAACATGAAATGTGATATCCAACTCCTTCCCATTCTAACCTGAGACCCTTCCTATAGCATGAGATGGGATATCCAACTCCTTCCAAATCCAATACTGATACCCTTCCGATAGCATGAGATGTGATATCCCAATGCTTCTACCAAACCTGAGACCCATACTATGGCATGAGATGTGATATCAAACTCCTTCCCATTCCAATCCTGAGACGCTTCCTATAGCTTGAGATGTGATATCCAACTCCTTCCCATTCCAATTCTGAGACCCTTCTTATACCATGACACTTGATATCTCAATGCTTCTAATACCAAACCTGAGACCCGTCCTATAACATGAGATGTGATATCCAAATCCTTCCCCTTCCAAACCTTAGACCCTTCCTTTATAATGAGATGTGATATCCAACTCCTTTCCATTCCAATCCTGAGACCTTTCCGATATCATGAGATTTGTTATCTCAATGCTTCTAATATCAAACTTGAGACCCTCCCTATAGCATGAGATGTGACATCCAAGTCCTTCCCATTCCAATCCTGAGACCCTTCCTATAGCATGAGATGTGATATCTCAATGCTTCTAATACCAAACCTGAGACCCTTCCTATAACATGAGATGGGATATCCAACTCCTTCCCATTCCAATCCTGAGACCCTTCCGATAGCAGAGATGTGATATCTCAATGCTTATACCAAACCTGAGACCCTTCTTAAGGCTTGAGATGTCATATACATCTCCTTCCCATTGCAATCCTGAGACCCTTCCTATAGCATGAGATGTGATATCTCAATGCTTATACCAAATCTGAGACCCTTCCTATAGCATGAGATGTGATATCCAACACCTTCCCATTCCAATCCTGAGACCCTTCCTATAGCATGAGAAGTGATATCTCCATGCTTATACCAAACCTGAGACCCTTCCTATAGCATGAGATGTGATATCCAAATCCTTCCCATTCCAATCATGAGACCCTTCCTATAGCATGAGATGTGATATCTCAATGCTTATACCAAACCTGAGAGCCTACCTATAGCATGAGATGTGATATCCAAGTCCATCCCATTCCAATCCTTAGACCCTTCCTACAGCATGCGATTGTTAAGACGGATTTCTGAACTCTGTCCTGGTGGCGCAGAAGTTCAGAAGGCCAACCTTATTACTTGGAACAGGGTAACCTCTGGACAAGCCAGACCAATCAAGGTAGCGATCGCGGCGGTCAAGACTAGGTCTCAAGAGGGGTGAGGGTGACTGAAAGCCCGCAATGAGCACACAAAGCAAGAGCGCTTACAAACTACTCCAAACAGTTGTTATATCAAAAATAGATACACATTTATTTTAAGGCCTTTAAAATAATGACCGTAGCGAGAAAATCATAATATCACAATATTAAACCAACACATACCATATCAACACAATATATATACAAATACACAGTCGCAAGCGTTTAAATCACGAAATATGTAGTCCACCTGCCAGGGAAGGAAAACAGGCAGTGCGATACCGCTTTAGACTCAGTTCGCCTTCAGAGGCACCTACTAGATGGAAGTCCGAGCCCTGCGAAGAGTGGAGCCTTGTGCTCAAAGTACCTGCCACGCCGGTGCCAACGGGCAAAAGGGGAAGCTCTTCGGAGGAAGTCAGGCAGTTCACGTTAGTGCACAGCAGAAGGAGAACAGGTTCCGTAACTCAAGCGCAGCCTCCACAGCGGGCAGAAGCAGAGCGCGAGTACGGCCAAAAGGGTGCTGTTTTTACACAGCAGGGAAAAGCAATGGGATACTGCAGGAGGGCGACCAGATCCTAGCTAAACTACTCACCGGTCCCCGAAGCAAGCAGACCCAGGCTTCTCCACGTTCGTTTCAGCAGCTGGCAGGTTCAGAAGAGCAGGGAACGCCTCGTAGTCGTGTAGAGCAAAAAGACGTCCCAATCGACGAAACCAGCACAGTTTGTTGCCGCAGCAGGACAACGGAGCGGCCGTGTGTATTCGAGCCAAATGTACACTCCTCCCTTCAGACTTGGGAACGCCAAGTGTACGAAGCGTGGGAGAGTGACAAGGACTCGGAATACAACGCAACCTGGCGGCGGTTACAGAGCAGGACTCCCTTGTAAGCTGGTCAGTCAACTGGATGGCCCAGAGACACTTCCGAAGGCTTACTTGGCAGGAGAGGATGAAGTCGCCGGGAATAGCTGTTCCTGCTATTCCAAAGGTCGAAGCACCAGTACAGGCCTTCTGGTTCGATCCAAGGAGGAAAGGGTTTCACAGGACGACAGCAGTGCAAAGGAGGATTCCTTCAGCGGATCACCAGCGATTCCTCGGTCCAGCCTCTTGGTTGCAGGATGCTTGGCTCCTGTATTCCTTCGTTCGTGAGAACTCAGGAGATCGACCTGGTAGTGGTGTTTCCAGCTCCCTCTTATCCACGGTTCCCTTCGCGCCAAAACGGAGGGGAGCCAATGGGAGATCCGCTCATCAACACACATACCATACGTGGACCAATCACGGACCACGGTGGTCCCAGGCATTCACACCACCCTAGACTCTCTGGCACCCAGGATGTGTATTGGGACCAGACATCCCAGCCCCCACCCTGGAGGCACACAAACGACATGTAGAAGCCCGCGAAAGGAATGGGAAGGACTTAGATATCACATATCATGCTATAGGGAGGGTCTCAGTTTTGATATTAGAAGCATTGAGATATCACATCTCATGCTATCGGAAGTGTCTCAGGATTGGAATGGGAAGGAGCTGGATATCACATCTCATGCTAAAGGAAGTGTCTCAGGATTGGAATGGGAAGGAGTTGGATATCCCATCTCATGTTATAGGACGGGTCTCAGGTTTTTTATTAGAATCATTGAGATATCATATTGCATGCTGTAGGAAGGGTCTAAGGATTGGTATGGGAAGGAGTTGGATATCACATCTCAAGCTATAGGAAGGGTCTCAGGATTAGAATGGGAAGGAGTTGGATATCACATCTCAAGCTATAGGAAGGGTCTCAGGTTTGGTATAAGCATTGAGATATCACATCTCATGCTATAGGAAGGGTCTCAGGATTGGAATGGGAAGAAGTTGGATATCACATCTCATGCTATAGGAAGGGTCTCAGGTTTGGTATAAGCATTGAGATATCACATCTCATGCTATAGGAAGGGTCTCAGGGTTGGATTGGGAAGGAGTTGTATATGACATCTCATGCCATAGGAAGGGTCTCAGGTTTGGTATAAGCATTGAGATATCACACCACATGCTATAGGAAGGGTCTCAGGATTGGAATGGGAAGGACTTGGATATCACATCTCATGCTATAGGCAGGGTCTCAGGTTTGGAAAGGGAAGGAGATGGATATCACATTTCATGTTAGAGGTAGGATCTCAGGTTTGGTATTAGAGGCATTGAGATATCACATCTCATGCTATCAGAAGGGTCTCAGGATTGGAATGGGAAGGAGTTGGATATCACATTTCATGCTAAAGGGAAGGTCTCAGGTTTGGAAGGGGAAGGATTTGGAAATCACATCTCATATTATAGGAAGGATCTCAGGTTTGGTATTAGAAGCATTGAGATATCACATCTCATGCTATCGGAAGGATCTCAGGTTTGGTATAAGAGGCATTGAGATATCACATCTCAAGCTATCATAAGGGTCTCAGGATTGGAATGGGAAGGAGTTGGATATCACATCTCATGTTATATGAAGGATCTCAGGTTTGGTATTAGAAGCATTGAGACATCACATCTCATGCTATAGGAAGGGTCTCAGGATTGGAATGGGAAGGAGTTGGATATCACATCTCATGCTATAGGAAGGGTCTCAGGTTTGCTATAAGCATTGAGATATCACATCTCATGCTATAGGAAGGGTCTCAGGATTGGAATGGGAAGGATTTGGATATCACATCTTATGCTATAGGAAGGGTCTCAGGTTTGGTATAAGCATTGAGATATCACATCTCATGCTAGAGGAAGGGTCTCAGGATTGGAATGGGAAGAAGTTGGATATCACATCTCATGCTATAGGAAGGGTCTCAGGTTTGGTATAAGCATTGAGATATCACATCTCATGCTATAGGAAGGGTCTCAGGGTTGGAATGGGAAGGAGTTGTATATGACATCTCATGCCATAGGAAGGGTCTCAGGTTTGGTATAAGCATTGAGATATCACATCACATGCTATAGGAAGGGTCTCAGGATTGGAATGGGAAGGACTTGGATATCACATCTCATGCTATAGGCAGGGTCTCAGGTTTGGAAAGGGAAGGAGATGGATATCACATTTCATGTTAGAGGTAGGATCTCAGGTTTGGTATTAGAGGCATTGAGATATCACATCTCATGCTATCAGAAGGGTCTCAGGATTGGAATGGGAAGGAGTTGGTGTTAGGAAAGATTTCGTAATACTAGGTAATTTTCCTTCCATGTGGCAACCCCTAAACTTTTTGCTGTTGTTTTTCACCTTGTTCTTGACTTTGCCAGAGAAGTGCAGCCTTCTGCCGCACTCCTCTGGGCTTTCGCTCCTTTCTTGCGGGGAAACTGACATGCCCTTAAGACAGTCAGTACCGGGGAACGCTGTTTCCCGTAGTTTCTTTTATCATGTTGCAGCTTTAGTGCAACATGACACAAGAGGGCACTGTAAGCTAAGTTACAGCTCTCTTGGGTCTCTAGCCTTCTACAGGCCCTAGATACTCTTTTAGGATGGTATTTTGATCGGTGCAAGTCATTCAGGGACTGGAATGGTGGCAGCGATCGTTTTGTTTATTTTGAGCTCCTTTTGGCGTTCTGAGCGCGTTTTTCGCACTGAACCCAAAATGGTGGCCTGGCTCCCAAAATGGCCAGACCACGATGCTCTTTTGTCCTGTCCAATGACCGTCTTGCTCCCTTCACCTTCCCCAGGTCGAGCGACCCGGGGCCTTCCTTATTTGGGCATGTACTTTCCCGCGAAACGTGGTTGCTTTCGCGGGCTTCTACATGTCTTTTGTGTGCCTCCAGGGTGTGGGCTGGGATGTCTGGTCCCAATACACATCCTGGGTGCCAGAGAGTCTAGGGTGGTGTAAATGCCTGGGACCACTGTGGTCCGTGATTGGTCCACGTATGGTATGTGTGTTGATGAGCGGATCTCCCATTGGCTCCCCTCCGTTTTGGCGCGAAGGGAACCGTGGATAAGAGGGGGTTGGAAACACCACTACCATGTCGATCTCCTGAGTTCTCACGAACGAAGGAATACAGGAGCCAAGTATCCTGCAACCAAGAGGCTGGACCGAGGAATCGCTGGTGACCCGCTGAAGGAATCCTCCTTTGCACTGCTGTCGTCCTGTGAAACCCTTTCCTCCTTTGATCGAACCAGAAGGCCTGTACTGGTGCTTCGACCTTTGGAATAGCAGGAACAGCTATTCCCGGCGACTTCATCATCTCCTGCCAAGTAAGCCTTCGGAAGTGTCTCTGGGCCATCCAGTTGACTGACCAGTTTACAAGGGAGTCCTGCTCTGTAACCGCCGCCAGGTTGTGTTGTATTTCGAGTCCTTGTCACTCTCCCACGCTTCGTACACTTGGCGTTCCCAAGTCTGAAGGGAGGAGTGTACATTTGGCTCGAATACACACGGCCGCTCCGTTGTCCTGCTGCGGCAACAAACTGTGCCGGTTTCGTCGATTGGGACGTCTTTTTGCTCTACACGACTACGAGGCGTTCCCTGCTCTTCTGAGCCTGCCAGCTGCTGAAACTAACGTGGAGAAGCCTGGGTCTGCTTGCTTCGGGGACCGGTGAGTAGTATAGCTAGGATCTGGTCGCCCTCCTGCAGTATCCCATTGCTTTTCCCTGCTGTGTAAAAACAGCACCCTTTTGCCGTACTCGCGCTCTGCTTCTGCTCGCTGTGGAGGCTGCGCTTGAGTTGCGGAACCTGTTCTCCTTCTGCTGTGCACTAACCCGAACTGCCTGACTTCCTCCGAAGAGCTTCTCCTTTTGCCTGTTGGCACCGGCGTGGCAGGTACTTTGAGCACAAGGCTCCACTCTTCGCAGGGCTCGGACTTCCATCTAGTTAGGTGCCTCTGAAGGCGAACTGAGACTAAAGCGTTATCGCACTGCCTGTTTTCCTTCCCTGGCAGGTGGACTACACATTTCGTGCCTCTAATGCTTAAGACTGTCGCATTTGTATATATATTGTGTTGATATGGTATGTGTTGGTTTAGTATTGTGATATTGTGATTTTCTCGCTACGGTCATTATTTTAAAGGCCTTAAAATAAATGTGTATCTATTTTTGATATAACAACTGTTTGGAGTAGTTTGTAAGCGCTCTTGCTTTGTGTGCTCATTGCGGGCTTTCAGTCACCCTCACCCCTCTTGAGACCTAGTCTTGACCGCCGCGATCGCTACCTTGATTGGTCTGGCTTGTCCAGAGGTTACCCTGTTCCAAGTAATTAGGTTGGCCTTCTGAACTTCTGCGCCACCAGGACAGAGTTCAGAAATCCGTCTTAACAGTTGGATATCACATTTCATGCTAAAGGGAGGGTCTCAGGTTTGGAAGGGGAAGGATTTGGAAATCACATCTCATATTATAGGAAGGATCTCAGGTTTGGTATTAGAAGCATTGAGATATCACATCTCATGCTATCGGAAGGATCTCAGGTTTGGTATAAGAGGCATTGAGATATCACATCTCATGCTATCATAAGGGTCTCAGGATTGGAATGGGAAGGAGTTGGATATCACATCTCATGTTATAGGAAGGATCTCAGGTTTGGTATTAGAAGCATTGAGACATCACATCTCTTGCTATAGGAAGGGTCTCAGGATTGGAATGGGAAGGAGTTGGATATCACATCTCATGCTATAGGAAGGGTCTCAGGTTTGGTATAAGCATTGAGATATCACATCTCATGCTATAGGAAGGGTCTCAGGATTGGAATGGGAAGGATTTGGATATCACATTTTATGCTATAGGAAGGGTCTCAGGTTTGGTATAAGCATGGAGATATCACTTCTCATGCTATAGGAAGGGTCTCAGGATTGGAATGGGAAGGAGTTGGATATCACATCTCATGCTATAGGAAGGGTCTCAGATTTGGTATAAGCATTCAGATATCACATATCATGCTATAGGAAGGGTCTCAGGATTGGAATGGGAAGGAGTTGTATATGACATCTCAGGCCATAGGAAGGGTCTCCGATTTGGTATAAGCATTGAGATATCACATCTCATGATATCGGAAGGGTCTCAGGATTGGAATGGGAAGGAGTTGGATTACACATCTCATGATAAAGGAAGGGTCTAAGGTTTGGAAGGGGAAGGATTTGGATATCACATCTCATGTTATAGGACGGGTCTCAGGTTTGGTATTAGAAGCATTGAGATATCAAGTCTCATGGTATAAGAAGGGTCTCAGGATTGGAATGGGAAGGAGTTTGATATCACATCTCATGCCATAGTATGGGTCTCAGGTTTGGTAGAAGCATTGGGATATCACATCTCATGCTATCGGAGGGTATCAGTATTGGATTTGGAAGGAGTTGGATATCCCATCTCATGCTATAGGAAGGGTCTCAGGTTGGAATGGGAAGGAGTTGGATATCACATTTCATGTTATAGGAAGGGTCTCAGGATTGGAATGGGAAGGACTTGGATATCATATCTCATGCTATAGGAAGGCTCTCAGGTTTGGAAGGGGAAGGAGTTGGATATCACATTTCATGTTAGAGGAAGGATCTCAGGTTTGGTAGTAGAGGCCTTGAGATATCACATCTCATGCTATAGAAAGGGTCTCAGGATTGGAATGGGAAGGAGTTGGATATCACATCTCAAGCTATAGGAAGGGTCTCAGGTTTGGTATAAGCATTGAGATATCACATCTCATGCTATAGGAAGGGTCTCAGGATTGGAATGGGAAGAAGTTGGATATCACATCTCATGCTATAGGAAGGGTCTCAGGTTTGGTATAAGCATTGAGATATCACATCTCATGCTATAGGAAGGGTCTCAGGATTGGAATGGGAAGGAGTTGTATATGCCATCTCATGCCATAGGAAGGGTCTCAGGTTTGGTATAAGCATTAAGATATCACATCACATGCTATAGGAAGGGTCTCAGGATTGGAATGGGAAGGACTTGGATATCACATATCATGCTATAGGCAGGGTCTCAGGTTTGGAAATTGAAGGAGATGGATATCACATTTCATGTTAGAGGTAGGATCTCAGGTTTGGTATTAGAGGCATTGAGATATCACATCTCATGCTATCAGAAGGGTCTCAGGATTGGAATGGGAAGGAGTTGGATATCACATCTCATGCTAAAGGGAGGGTCTCAGGTTTGGAAGGGGAAGGATTTGGAAATCACATCTCATATTATAGGAAGGATCTCAGGTTTGGTATTAGAAGCATTGAGATATCACATCTCATGCTATCGGAAGGATCTCAGGTTTGGTATAAGAGGCATTGAGATATCACATCTCATGCTATCATAAGGGTCTCAGGATTGGAATGGGAAGGAGTTGGATATCAAATCTCATGTTATAGGAAGGATCTCAGGTTTGGTATTGGAAGCATTGAGACATCACATCTCATGCTATAGGAAGGGTCTCAGGATTGGAATGGGAAGGAGTTGGATATCACATCTCATGTTATAGGAAAGATCTCAGGTTTGGTATTAGAAGCATTGAGACATCACATCTCATGTTATAGGAAGGGTCTCAGGGTTGGAATGGGAAGAAGTTGGATATCACATCTCATGCTATAGGAAGGGTCTCAGGTTTGGAAGGGGAAGGAGTTGGATATCCAATCTCATGTTATAGGACTGGTCTCAGGTTTGGTATTAGAAGCATTGAGATATCACATTGCATGCTGTAGGAAGGATCTCAGGTTTGGAATGGGGAGGAATTGGATATCACATCTCATGTCATAGGAAGGATCTCAGGTTTGGTATTAGAAGCATTGAGATATCACATCTCATGCTATAGGAATGGTCTCCGGGTTGGAATGGGAAGGAGTTGGATATTACATTCTTGCTATAGGAAGGGTCTCATGTTTGGAATGGGAAGGAGTTGGATATCACATATGCTATAGGAAGGGTCTCAGGTTTGGAACGGGAAGGAGTTGGATATCCGATCTCATGTTATAGGAAGGGTCTCAGGTTTGGTATAAGCATTGAGATATCACATCTCTGCTATCGGAAGTGTCTCAGGATTGGAATGGGAAGGAGTTGGATATCCCATCTCATGTTATAGGACGGGTCTCAGGTTTGTTATTAGAATCATTGAGATATCATATTGCATGCTGTAGGAAGGGTCTAAGGATTGGAACGGGAAGGACTTGGATATCACATCTCAAGCTATAGGTAGGCTCTCAGGTTTGGAAAGGGAAGGTGTTGGATATCACATTTCATGTTAGAGGAAGGATCTCCGGTTTGGTATTAGAGGCATTGAGATATCACATCTCAGGCTATAGGAAGGGTCTCAGGATTGGAATGGGAAGGAGTTGGATATCACATCTCATGCTATAGGAAGGGTCTCAGGTTTGGTATAAGCATTGAGATATCACATCTCATGCTATAGGAAGGGTCTCAGGATTGGAATGGGAAGGATATGTATATGACATCTCATGCCATAGGAAGGGTCTCAGGTTTGGTATAAGCATTGAGATATCACATCTCTGCTTTTGGAAGGGTCTCAGTATTGGAATGGGAAGGAGTTGGATATCCCATCTCATGTTATAGGAAGAGTCTCAGGTTTGGTATTAGAAGCATTGAGATATCACATCTCATGCTATAGGAAGTGTCTCAGGATTGGAATGTGAAGGAGTTGGATATCACATCTCATGCTATAGGAAGGGTATCAGGTTTGGTATAAGCAGTGAGATATCACATCTCATGCTATAGGAAGTGTCTCAGGATTGGAATGGGAAGGAGTTGGATATCACACCTCATGTTATAGGAAGGATCTCAGGTTTGGTATAAGCATTGAGATATCACATCTCTGCTATCGGAAGGGTCTTAGGATTGGAATGGGAAGGAGTTGGATATTCCCATCTCATTTTATAGGAAGGGTATATCAGGTCTTAGCATGAGATGTGATATCCAGCTCCTTCCATTCCAATCCTGAGACCCTTCCGATAGCATGAGATGTGATATCTCAATGCTTCTAATATCAATACTGAGACCCTCCCTATAGCATTAGATGTGATATCTAAATCCTTCCCATTCCAATCCTGAGACCCTTCCGATAGCAGAGATGTGATATCTCAATGCTTATACCAAACCTGAGACCCTTCCTATAGCACGAGATGTGATATCCAACTCCTTCCCATTCCAATCCTGAGACCCTTCCTATAGCATGAGATGTGATATCTCAATGCTTCTACCAAAACTGAGACCCTTCCTTTAGCATGAGATGTGATATCTAACTCCTTCCCATTTCAATCCTGAGACCCTTCCTATAGCATGAGATGTGATATCTCAATGCTTCTAATACCAAACCTGAGATCCTTCCTATAACATGAGATGTGATATCCAACTCCTTCCCATTCCAATCCTGAGACCCTTCCTATAGCATGAGATGTGATATCTCAATGCTTCTAATACCAAACCTGAGATCCTTCCGATAGCATGAGATGTGATATCTCAATGCTTCTAATACCAAACCTGAGACCCTCCCTTTAGCATGAGATGTGATATCCAATTCCTTCCCATTCCAAACCTGAGAGCCTTCCTACAGCATGAGATGTGATATCCAAGTCCTTCCAAGTCCAATCCTGAGACCCTTCCTATAACATGAGATGTGATATCCAACTCCTTCCCATTCCAACCTGAGACCCTTCCTATAGCATGAGATGGGATATCCAACTCCTTCCAAATCTAATCCTGATATCCTTCCAATAGCATGAGATGTGATATCCCAATGCTTCTACAAAACCTGAGACCCATACCATGGCATGAGATGTGATATCAAACTCCCGTCCTATACCATGAGACTTGATATCTCAATGCTTCTAATACCAAACCTGAGACCAGTCCAATAACATGAGATGTGATATCCAAATCCTTCCCCTTCCAAACCTTAGACCCTTCCTTTATCATGAGATGTGATATCCAACTCCTTCCCATTCCACTCCTGAGACCCTTCCTATAGCATGAGATGTTATATCTCAATGCTTCTAATACCAAACCTGAGACCCTTCCTATAACATGAGATGTGATATCCAAGTCCTTCCCATTCCAATCCTGAGACCCTTTCTATAGCATGAGATGTCATATCTCAATGCTTCTAATACCAAACCTGAGACCCTTCCTATAACATGAATTGTGATATCCAAGTCCTTCCCATTCCAATCTTGAGACCTTTCCAATAGCAGAGATGTGATATCTCAATGCTTATACCAAACCTGAGATCCTTCCTATGACATGAGATGTGATATCTAAATCCTTCTCATTCCAAACCTGAGACCCTTCCTACAGCATGTGATGTGATATCTCAATGCTTCTAATATCAAAACTGAAACCCGTCCTATAACATGAGATGGGATATCCAACTCCTTCCCGTTCCAAACCTGATACCCTTCCTATAGCATGAGATGTGATATCCAATTCCTTCCCATCCCAATCCTGAGACACCTCCGATAGCAGAGATGTGAAATCTCAATGCTTATACCAAACCTGAGACTCTTACTATAACATGAGATGTGATATCTAACTCCTTATCGTTCCAAACCTGAGACCCTTCCTATAGCATGAGATGCGATATCCAACTCCTTCCCATTCCAATCCTGAGACCCTTCCCATAGCATGAGATGTGATATCTCAATGCTTCTAATACCAAACCTGTGATCCTTCCTATAACAAGAGATGTGATATCCAAATCCTTCCCCTTCGAAATCTGAGACCCTCCCTTTAGCATGAGATGTGATATCTCAATGCCTCTAATACCAAACCTGAGATCCTTCCTATAACATGAGATGTGATATCCAAATCCTTCCCCTTCCATTCCTGAGACCCTCCCTTTAGGATGAGATGTGATATCCAATTCCTTCCCATTCCACTCCTGAGACCCTTCTGATAGCATGAGATGTGATATCTCAATGCCTCTAATACCAAACCAGAGATCCTACATCTAACATGAAATGTGATATCCAACTCCTTCCCTTTTCAAACGTGAGACCCTCCCTATAGAATGAGATGTGATATCCAAGTCCTTCCCATTCCAATCCTGAGACCCTTCCTATAGCATGAGATGTGATATCTCAATGCTTCTAATACCAAACCTGAGACCCTTCCTATAACGTAAGATGGGATATCCAACTCCTTCCCATTCCAATCCTGAGACCCTTCCGATAGCAGAGATGTGATATCTCAATGCTTATACCAAACCCGAGACCCTTCCTGTGGCATGAGATGTCATATACAACTCCTCCCCATTCCAATCCTGAGACCCTTCCTATAGCATGAGATGTGATATCTCAATACTTATACCAAACCTGAGACCCTTCCTATAGCATGAGATGTGATATCCAACTCCTTCCCATTCCAATCCTGAGACCCTTCCTATAACATGAGATGTTATGTCTCAATGCTTCTAATACCAAACCTGAGATCCTTCCTATGGCATGAGATGTCATATAAAACTCCTTCCCATTCCAATCCTGAGACCCTTCCCATAGCATGAGATGTGATATCGAACTCCTTCCCATTCCAATCCTGCTACCCTTCCTATAGCATGAGATTTGATATCTCAATGCTTCTAATACCAAACCTGAGATCCTTCCGATAGCATGAGATGTGATATCTGAATGCTTCTAATACCAAACCTGAGATCATTCCTATAACACGAGATGTAATATCCAAATCCTTCCCCTTCCAAACCTGAGACCCACCCTTTAGCATGAGATGTGATATCCAACTACTTCCCATTCCAATCCTGAGACCCTTCCTATAGCATGAGATGTGATGTCTCAATGCTTCTAATACCAAACCTGAGATCCTTCCTATAACATGAGATGTGATATCCAACTCCTTCCCATTCCAATCCTGAGACACTTCCTATAGCATGAGAAGTGATATCTCCATGCCTATACCAAACCTGAGACCATTCCTATAGCATGAGATGTGATATCCAAATCCTTCCCATTCCAATCCTGAGACCCTTCCTATAGCATGAGATGTGATATCTCAATGCTTATACCAAACCTGAGAGCCTACCTATAGCATGAGATGTGATATCCAACTCCTTCCCGTTCCAAACCTGAGACCCTTCCTATAGCATATGTGATATCCAACTCCTTCCCATTCCAAACATGAGACCCTTCCTATAGCAAGAATGTAATATCCAACTCCTACCCATTCCAATCCTGAGACCATTCCTATAGCATGAGATGTGATATCTCAATGCTTCTAATACCAAACCTGAGATACTTCCTATGACATGAGATGTGATATCCAATTCCTTCCCATTCCAAACCTGAGATCCTTCCTACAGCATGCAATGTGATATCTCAATGCTTCTAATACCAAACCTGAGACCCGTCCTATAACATGAGATGGGATATCCAACTCCTTCCCGTTCCAAACCTGATACCCTTCCTATAGCATGAGATGTGATATCCAACTCCTTCCCATCCCAATCCTGAGACACCTCCAATAGCAGAGATGTGATATCTCAATGCTTATACCAAACCTGAGACTCTTCCTATAACATGAGATATGATATCCAACTCCTTCCCGTTCCAAACCTGAGACCCTTCCTATAGCATGAGATGTGATATCCAACTCCTTCCCATTCCAATCCTGAGACCCTTCTGATAGCATGAGATGTGATATCTCAATGCTTCTAATATCAAACTTGAGACCCTCCCTATAGCATGAGATGTGATATCCAAGTCCTTCCCATTCCAATCCTGAGACACTTCCTATAGCATGATATGTGATATCCAATGCTTCTAATACCAAACCTGAGACTCTTCCTATAACATGAGATGGGATATCCAACTCCTTCCCATTCCAATCCTGAGACCCTTCCGATAGCAGAGATGTGATATCTCAATGCTTATACGAAACCTGAGACCCTTCCTACGGCATGAGATGTCATATACAACTCCTTCCCATTCCAATCCTGAGACCCTTCCTATAGCATGAGATGTGATATCTCAATGCTTATACCAAACCTGAGACCCTTCCTATAACATGAGATGTGATATCCAACTCCTTCCATTCCAATCCTGAGACCCTTCCTATAGCATGAGATGTTATATCTCAATACTTATACCAATCCTGTAGACCCTTCCTATAGCGTGAGATGTGATACCCAACTCCTTCCCATTCCAATCCTGAGACGCTTCCTATAGCATGAGATGTGATATCTCAATGCCTCTAATACCAAACCTGAGATCCTTCCTCTAACATGAAATGTGATAACCAACTCCTTCCCTTTCCAAATCTGAGAGCCTATCTATAGCATGAGATGTGATATCCAGTCCTTCCCATTCCAATCCTTAGACCCTTCCTGCAGCGTGCAATATGATATCTCAATGATTCTAATAACAAACCTGAGACCCGTCCTATAACATGAGATGGGATATCCAACTCCTTCCCATTCCAATCCTGAGACACTTCTGATAGCAGAGATGTGATATCTCAATGCTTATACCAAACCTGAGACCCTTCCTATAACATGAGATCGGATATCCAACTCCTTCCCGTTCCAAACCTGAGACCCTTCCTATAGCATATGTGATATCCAACTCCTTCCCATTCCAAACATGAGACCCTTCCTATAGCAAGAATGTAATATCCAACTCCTTCCCATTCCAACCCGGAGACCATTCCTATAGCATGAGATGTGATATCTCAATGCTTCTAATACCAAACCTGAGATCCTTCCTATGACATGAGATGTGATATCCAATTCCTCCCCATTCCAAACCTGAGATCCTTCCTACAGCATGCAATGTGATATCTCAATGCTTCTAATACCAAACCTGAGACCAGTCCTATAACATGAGATTGGATATCCAACTCCTTCCCCTTCCAAACCTGAGACCCTTCCTATAGCATGAGATGTGATATCCAACTTCTTCCCATTCCAACCCTGAGACCCTTCCTATAACATGAGATGTGATGTCTCAATGCTTCTAATACCAAACCTGAGATCTTTCCTATAACATGAGATGTGATATCCAACTCCTTCCCATTCCAATCCTGAGACCCTTCCTATAGCATGAGATGTGATGTCTCAATGCTTCCAATACCAAACCTGAGATCCTTCCTATAACATGAGATTTGATATCCAACTCCTTCCCATTCCAATCCTGAGACCCTTATGATAGCATGAGATGTGATATCTCAATGCCTCTTATACCAAACCTGAGATCCTTCCGATAGCATGAGATGTGATATCTCAATGCTTCTAATACCAAACCTGAGATCCTTCCTATAATATGAGATGTGATTTCCAAATCCTTCCCCTTCCAAACCTGAGACCCTCCCTTTAGCATGAGATGTGATATCCAACTCCTTCCCATTCCAATCCTGAGACCCTTCTGATAGCATGAGATGTGATATCTCAATGCCTCTAATACCAAACCTGAGATCCTACCTCTAACATGAAATGTGATATCCATCTCCTTCAATTTCCAAACCTGAGACCCTGCCTATAGCATGATATGTGATATCCAAGTCCTTCCCATTCCAATCCTGAGACCCTTCCTATAGCATGTGATGTGATATCTTAATGCTTATACCAAACCTGAGACCCTTCCTATGGCATGAGATGGCATATACAACTCCTTCCCATTCCAATCCTGAGACCCTTCCTATAGCATGAGATGTGATATCTCAATGCTTATACCAAACCTGAGACCCTTCCTATAGCATGAGATGTGATATCCAACTTCTTCCCATTCCAATCCTGAGACCCTTCCTATAGCATGAGATGTGATATCTCAATGCTTATACCAAACCTGAGACCCTTCCTATAGCTTGAGATGTGATATCCAACTCCTTCCCATTCCAATCCTGAGACCCTTTCTATAGCATGAGATGTGATATCTCAAGGCCTCTACTACCAAACCTGAGATCCTTCCTCTAACATGAAATGTGATATCCAACTCCTTCCCCTTCCAAACCTGAGAGCCTTCCTATAGCATGAGATATGATATCCAAGTCCTTCCCATTCCAATCCTGAGACCCTTCCTATAACATGAAATGTGATATCCAACTCCTTCCCATTCCAACCTGAGACCCTTCCTATAGCATGAGATGGGATATCCAACTCCTTCCAAATCCAATACTGATACCCTCCGATAGCATGAGATGTGATATCCCAATGCTTCTACCAAACCTGAGACCCATACTATGGCATGAGATGTGATATCAAACTCCTTCCCATTCCAATCCTGAGACCCTTCTTATACCATGAGACTTGATATCTCAATGCTTCTAATACCAAACCTGAGACCCGTCCTATAACATGAGATGTGATATCCAAATCCTTCCCCTTCCAAACCTTAGACCCTTCCTTTATCATGAGATGTGTAATCCAACTCCTTCCCATTCCAATCCTGAGACCCTTCCGATATCATGAGATGTGATATCTCAATGCTTATACCAAATCGGAGACCCTTCCTATGGCCTGAGATGTCATATACAACTCCTTCCCATTCCAATCCTGAGACCCTTCCTATAGCATGATATGTGATATCTCAATGCTTATACCAAATCTGAGACCCTTCCTATAGCATGAGATGTGATATCCAACTCCTTCCCATTCCAATCCTGAGACCCTTCCTATAGCATGAGAAGTGATATCTCCATGCTTATACCAAACCTGAGACCCTTCCTATAGCATAAAATGTGATATCCAAATCCTTCCCATTCCAATCCTGAGACCCTTCCTATAGCATGAGATGTGATATCTCAATGCTTATACCAAACCTGAGACCCTTCCTATAGCATGAGATGTGATATCCAACTCCTTCCCATTCCAATCCTGAGACCCTTCCTATAGCAAGAGATGTGATGTCTCAATGCTTCTAATACCAAACCTGAGATCCTTCCTATAACATGAGATGTGATATCCAACTCCTTCCCATTCCAATCCTGAGACCCTTATGATAGCATGAGATGTGATATCTCAATGCCTCTTATACCAAACCTGAGATCCTTCCGATAGCATGAGATGTGATATCTCAATGCTTCTAATACCAAACCTGAGATCCTTCCTATAATATGAGATGTGATTTCCAAATCCTTCCCCTTCCAAACCTGAGACCCTCCCTTTAGCATGAAATGTGATATCCAACTGTTAAGACGGATTTCTGAACTCTGTCCTGGTGGCGCAGAAGTTCAGAAGGCCAACCTAATTACTTGGAACAGGGTAACCTCTGGACAAGCCAGACCAATCAAGGTAGCGATCGCGGCGGTCAAGACTAGGTCTCAAGAGGGGTGAGGGTGACTGAAAGCCCGCAATGAGCACACAAAGCAAGAGCGCTTACAAACTACTCCAAACAGTTGTTATATCAAAAATAGATACACATTTATTTTAAGGCCTTTAAAATAATGACCGTAGCGAGAAAATCACAATATCACAATACTAAACCAACACATACCATATCAACACAATATATATACAAATGCGACAGTCTTAAGCATTAGAGGCACGAAATGTGTAGTCCACCTGCCAGGGAAGGAAAACAGGCAGTGCGATAACGCTTTAGTCTCAGTTCGCCTTCAGAGGCACCTAACTAGATGGAAGTCCGAGCCCTGCGAAGAGTGGAGCCTTGTGCTCAAAGTACCTGCCACGCCGGTGCCAACAGGCAAAAGGAGAAGCTCTTCGGAGGAAGTCAGGCAGTTCGGGTTAGTGCACAGCAGAAGGAGAACAGGTTCCGCAACTCAAGCGCAGCCTCCACAGCGAGCAGAAGCAGAGCGCGAGTACGGCAAAAGGGTGCTGTTTTTACACAGCAGGGAAAAGCAATGGGATACTGCAGGAGGGCGACCAGATCCTAGCTATACTACTCACCGGTCCCCGAAGCAAGCAGACCCAGGCTTCTCCACGTTAGTTTCAGCAGCTGGCAGGCTCAGAAGAGCAGGGAACGCCTCGTAGTCGTGTAGAGCAAAAAGACGTCCCAATCGACGAAACCGGCACAGTTTGTTGCCGCAGCAGGACAACGGAGCGGCCGTGTGTATTCGAGCCAAATGTACACTCCTCCCTTCAGACTTGGGAACGCCAAGTGTACGAAGCGTGGGAGAGTGACAAGGACTCGAAATACAACACAACCTGGCGGCGGTTACAGAGCAGGACTCCCTTGTAAACTGGTCAGTCAACTGGATGGCCCAGAGACACTTCCGAAGGCTTACTTGGCAGGAGATGATGAAGTCGCCGGGAATAGCTGTTCCTGCTATTCCAAAGGTCGAAGCACCAGTACAGGCCTTCTGGTTCGATCAAAGGAGGAAAGGGTTTCACAGGACGACAGCAGTGCAAAGGAGGATTCCTTCAGCGGGTCACCAGCGATTCCTCGGTCCAGCCTCTTGGTTGCAGGATACTTGGCTCCTGTATTCCTTCGTTCGTGAGAACTCAGGAGATCGACATGGTAGTGGTGTTTCCAACCCCCTCTTATCCACGGTTCCCTTCGCGCCAAAACGGAGGGGAGCCAATGGGAGATCCGCTCATCAACACACATACCATACGTGGACCAATCACGGACCACAGTGGTCCCAGGCATTTACACCACCCTAGACTCTCTGGCACCCAGGATGTGTATTGGGACCAGACATCCCAGCCCACACCCTGGAGGCACACAAAAGACATGTAGAAGCCCGCGAAAGCAACCACGTTTCGCGGGAAAGTACATGCCCAAATAAGGAAGGCCCCGGGTCGCTCGACCTGGGGAAGGTGAAGGGAGCAAGACGGTCATTGGACAGGACAAAAGAGCATCGTGGTCTGGCCATTTTGGGAGCCAGGCCACCATTTTGGGTTCAGTGCGAAAAACGCGCTCAGAACGCCAAAAGGAGCTCAAAATAAACAAAACGATCGCTGCCACCATTCCAGTCCCTGAATGACTTGCACCGATCAAAATACCATCCTAAAAGAGTATCTAGGGCCTGTAGAAGGCTAGAGACCCAAGAGAGCTGTAACTTAGCTTACAGTGCCCTCTTGTGTCATGTTGCACTAAAGCTGCAACATGATAAAAGAAACTACGGGAAACAGCGTTCCCCGGTACTGACTGTCTTAAGGGCATGTCAGTTTCCCCGCAAGAAAGGAGCGAAAGCCCAGAGGAGTGCGGCAGAAGGCTGCACTTCTCTGGCAAAGTCAAGAACAAGGTGAAAAACAACAGCAAAAAGTTTAGGGGTTGCCACATGGAAGGAAAATTACCTAGTATTACGAAATCTTTCCTAACACCAACTCCTTCCCATTCCAATCCTGAGACCCTTCTGATAGCATGAGATGTGATATCTCAATGCCTCTAATACCAAACCTGAGATCCTACCTCTAACATGAAATGTGATATCCATCTCCTTCCCTTTCCAAACCTGAGACCCTGCCTATAGCATGAGATGTGATATCCAAGTCCTTCCCATTCCAATCCTGAGACCCTTCCTATAGCATGTGATGTGATATCTCAATGCTTATACCAAACCTGAGACCCTTCCTATGGCATGAGATGTCATATACAACTCCTTCCCATTCCAACCCTGAGACCCTTCCTATAGCATGAGATGTGATATCTCAATGCTTATACCAAACCTGAGACCCTTCCTATAGCATGAGATGTGATATCCAACTTCTTCCCATTCCAATCCTGAGACCCTTCCTATAGCATGAGATGTGATATCTCAATGCTTATACCAAACCTGAGACCCTTCCTATAGCATAAGATGTGATATCCAAATCCTTCCCATTCCAATCCTGAGACCCTTCCTATAGCATGAGATGTGATATCTCAATGCTTATAGCAAACCTGAGACCCTTCCTATAGCATGAGATGTGATATCCAACTCCTTCCCATTCCAATCCTGAGACCCTTCCTATAGCATGAGATGTGATGTCTCAATGCTTCTAATACCAAACCTGAGATCCTTCATATAACATGAGATGTGATATCCAACTCCTTCCCATTCCAATCCTGAGACCCTTATGATAGCTTGAGATGTGATATCTCAATGCCTCTTATACCAAACCTGAGATCCTTCCGATAGCATGAGATGTGATATCTCAATGCTTCTAATACCAAACCTGAGATCCTTCCTATAATATGAGATGTGATTTCCAAATCCTTCCCCTTCCAAACCTGAGACCCTCCCTTTAGCATGAAATGTGATATCCAACTCCTTCCCATTCCAATCCTGAGACCCTTCTGATAGCATGAGATGTGATATCTCAATGCCTCTAATACCAAACCTGAGATCCTACCTCTAACATGAAATGTGATATCCATCTCCTTCCCTTTCCAAACCTGAGACCCTGCCTATAGCATGAGATGTGATATCCAAGTCCTTCCCATTCCAATCCTGAGACCCTTCCTATAGCATGTGATGTGATATCTCAATGCTTATACCAAACCTGAGACCCTTCCTATGGCATGAGATGTCATATACAACTCCTTCCCAATCCAACCCTGAGACCCTTCCTATAGCATGAGATGTGATATCTCAATGCTTATACCAAACCTGAGACCCTTCCTATAGCATGAGATGTGATATCCAACTTCTTCCCATTCCAATCCTGAGACCCTTCCTATAGCATGAGATGTGATATCTCAATGCTTATACCAAACCTGAGACCCTTCCTATAGCTTGAGATGTGATATCCAACTCCTTCCCATTCTAATCCTGAGACCCTTCCTATAGCTTGAGATGTGATATCCAACTCCTTCCCATACCAATCCTTAGACCCTTCCTACAGCATGCAATATGATATCTCAATGATTCTAATAAAAAACCTGAGACCCGTCCTATAACATGAGATGGGATATCCAACTCCTTCCCATTCCAATCCTGAGACACTTCTGATAGCAGAGGTGTGATATCTCAATGTTTATACCAAACCTGAGACCCTTCCTATAACATGAGATGTGATATCCAACTCCTTCCCGTTCCAAACCTGAGACCCTTCCTTTAGCATGAGATGTGATATCCAGCTCCTTCCCATTCCAATCCTGAGACACTTCCGATAGCATGAGATGTGATATCTCAATGCTTCTAATATCAAAACTGAGACCCTCCCTATAGCATGATATGTGATATCTAAGTCCTTCCCATTCCTTTCGCGGGCTTCTACATGTCGTTTGTGTGCCCCCAGGGTGGGGGCTGGGATGTCTGGTCCCAATACACATCCTGGGTGCCAGAGAGTCTAGGGTGGTGTGAATGCCTGGGACCACCGTGGTCCGTGATTGGTCCACGTATGGTATGTGTGTTGATGAGCGGATCTCCCATTGGCTCCCCTCCGTTTTGGCGCGAAGGGAACCGTGGATAAGAGGGAGCTGGAAACACCACTACCAGGTCGATCTCCTGAGTTCTCACGAACGAAGGAATACAGGAGCCAAGCATCCTGCAACCAAGAGGCTGGACCGAGGAATCGCTGGTGATCCGCTGAAGGAATCCTCCTTTGCACTGCTGTCGTCCTGTGAAACCCTTTCCTCCTTGGATCGAACCAGAAGGCCTGTACTGGTGCTTCGACCTTTGGAATAGCAGGAACAGCTATTCCCGGCGACTTCATCCTCTCCTGCCAAGTAAGCCTTCGGAAGTGTCTCTGGGCCATCCAGTTGACTGACCAGCTTACAAGGGAGTCCTGCTCTGTAACCGCCGCCAGGTTGCGTTGTATTCCGAGTCCTTGTCACTCTCCCACGCTTCGTACACTTGGCGTTCCCAAGTCTGAAGGGAGGAGTGTACATTTGGCTCGAATACACACGGCCGCTCCGTTGTCCTGCTGCGGCAACAAACTGTGCTGGTTTCGTCGATTGGGACATCTTTTTGCTCTACACGACTACGAGGCGTTCCCTGCTCTTCTGAACCTGCCAGCTGCTGAAACGAACGTGGAGAAGCCTGGGTCTGCTTGCTTCGGGGACCGGTGAGTAGTTTAGCTAGGATCTGGTCGCCCTCCTGCAGTATCCCATTGCTTTTCCCTGCTGTGTAAAAACAGCACCCTTTTGGCCGTACTCGCGCTCTGCTTCTGCCCGCTGTGGAGGCTGCGCTTGAGTTACGGAACCTGTTCTCCTTCTGCTGTGCACTAACGTGAACTGCCTGACTTCCTCCGAAGAGCTTCCCCTTTTGCCCGTTGGCACCAGCGTGGCAGGTACTTTGAGCACAAGGCTCCACTCTTCGCAGGGCTCGGACTTCCATCTAGTAGGTGCCTCTGAAGGCGAACTGAGTCTAAAGCGGTATCGCACTGCCTGTTTTCCTTCCCTGGCAGGTGGACTACATATTTCGTGATTTAAACGCTTGCGACTGTGTATTTGTATATATATTGTGTTGATATGGTATGTGTTGGTTTAATATTGTGATATTATGATTTTCTCGCTACGGTCATTATTTTAAAGGCCTTAAAATAAATGTGTATCTATTTTTGATATAACAACTGTTTGGAGTAGTTTGTAAGCGCTCTTGCTTTGTGTGCTCATTGCGGGCTTTCAGTCACCCTCACCCCTCTTGAGACCTAGTCTTGACCGCCGCGATCGCTACCTTGATTGGTCTGGCTTGTCCAGAGGTTACCCTGTTCCAAGTAATAAGGTTGGCCTTCTGAACTTCTGCGCCACCAGGACAGAGTTCAGAAATCCGTCTTAACAATCGCATGCTGTAGGAAGGGTCTAAGGATTGGAATGGGATGGACTTGGATATCACATCTCATGCTATAGGTAGGCTCTCAGGTTTGGTATAAGCATTGAGATATCACATCTCATGCTATAGGAAGGGTCTCATGATTGGAATGGGAAGGATTTGGATATCACATCTCATGCTATAGGAAGGGTCTCAGGTTTGGTATAAGCATGGAGATATCACTTCTCATGCTATAGGAAGGGTCTCAGGATTGGAATGGGAAGGTGTTGGATATCACATCTCATGCTATAGGAAGGGTCTCAGATTTGGTATAAGCATTGAGATATCACATCTCATGCTATAGGAAGGGTCTCAGGATTGCAATGGGAAGGAGATGTATATGACATCTCAAGCCTTAAGAAGGGTCTCAGGTTTGGTATAAGCATTGAGATATCACATCTCTGCTATCGGAAGGGTCTCAGGATTGGAATGGGAAGGAGTTGGATATCCCATCTCATGTTATAGGAAGGGTCTCAGGTTTGGTATTAGAAGCATTGAGATATCACATCTCATGCTATAGGAAGGGTCTCAGGATTGGAATGGGAAGGACTTGGATGTCACATCTCATGCTATAGGGAGGGTCTCAAGTTTGATATTAGAAGCATTGAGATAACAAATCTCATGATATCGGAAAGGTCTCAGGATTGGAATGGAAAGGAGTTGGATATCACATCTCATTATAAAGGAAGGGTCTAAGGTTTGGAAGGGGAAGGATTTGGATATCACATCTCATGTTATAGGACGGGTCTCAGGTTTGGTATTAGAAGCATTGAGATATCAAGTGTCATGGTATAAGAAGGGTCTCAGAATTGGAATGGGAAGGAGTTGGATATCACATCTCAAGCTATAGGAAGCGTCTCAGGATTGGAATGGGAAGGAGTTTGATATCACATCTCATGCCATAGTATGGGTCTCAGGTTTGGTAGAAGCATTGGGATATCACATCTCATGCTATCGGAAGGGTATCAGTATTGGATTTGGAAGGAGTTGGATATCCCATCTCATGCTATAGGAAGGGTCTCAGGTTAGAATGGGAAGGAGTTGGATATCACATTTCATGTTATAGGAAGGGTCTCAGGATTGGAATGGGAAGGACTTGGATATCATATCTCATGCTATAGGAAGGCTCTCAGGTTTGGAAGGGGAAGGAGTTGGATATCACATTTCATGTTAGAGGAAGGATCTCAGGTTTGGTATTAGAGGCCTTGAGATATCACATCTCATGCTATAGGAAGGGTCTCAGGATTGGAATGGGAAGGAGTTGGATATCACATCTCAAGCTATAGGAAGGGTCTCAGGTTTGGTATAAGCATTGAGATATCACATCTCATGCTATAGGAAGGGTCTCAGGATTGGAATGGGAAGAAGTTGGATATCACATCTCATGCTATAGGAAGGGTCTCAGGTTTGGTATAAGCATTGAGATATCACATCTCATGCTATAGGAAGGGTCTCAGGGTTGGATTGGGAAGGAGTTGTATATGACATCTCATGCCATAGGAAGGGTCTCAGGTTTGGTATAAGCATTGAGATATCACATCACATGCTATAGGAAGGGTCTCAGGATTGGAATGGGAAGGACTTGGATATCACATCTCATGCTATAGGCAGGGTCTCAGGTTTGGAAAGGGAAGGAGATGGATATCACATTTCATGTTAGAGGTAGGATCTCAGGTTTGGTATTAGAGGCATTGAGATATCACATCTCATGCTATCAGAAGGGTCTCAGGATTGGAATGGGAAGGAGTTGGATATCACATTTCATGCTAAAGGGAGGGTCTCAGGTTTGGAAGGGGAAGGATTTGGAAATCACATCTCATATTATAGGAAGGATCTCAGGTTTGGTATTAGAAGCATTGAGATATCACATCTCATGCTATCGGAAGGATCTCAGGTTTGGTATAAGAGGCATTGAGATATCACATCTCAAGCTATCATAAGGGTCTCAGGATTGGAATGGGAAGGAGTTGGATATCACATCTCATGTTATATGAAGGATCTCAGGTTTGGTATTAGAAGCATTGAGACATCACATCTCATGCTATAGGAAGGGTCTCAGGATTGGAATGGGAAGGAGTTGGATATCACATCTCATGCTATAGGAAGGGTCTCAGGTTTGCTATAAGCATTGAGATATCACATCTCATGCTATAGGAAGGGTCTCAGGATTGGAATGGGAAGGATTTGGATATCACATCTTATGCTATAGGAAGGGTCTCAGGTTTGGTATAAGCATTGAGATATCACATCTCATGCTATAGGAAGGGTCTCAGGATTGGAATGGGAAGAAGTTGGATATCACATCTCATGCTATAGGAAGGGTCTCAGGTTTGGTATAAGCATTGAGATATCACATCTCATGCTATAGGAAGGGTCTCAGGGTTGGAATGGGAAGGAGTTGTATATGACATCTCATGCCATAGGAAGGGTCTCAGGTTTGGTATAAGCATTGAGATATCACATCACATGCTATAGGAAGGGTCTCAGGATTGGAATGGGAAGGACTTGGATATCACATCTCATGCTATAGGCAGGGTCTCAGGTTTGGAAAGGGAAGGAGATGGATATCACATTTCATGTTAGAGGTAGGATCTCAGGTTTGGTATTAGAGGCATTGAGATATCACATCTCATGCTATCAGAAGGGTCTCAGGATTGGAATGGGAAGGAGTTGGTGTTAGGAAAGATTTCGTAATACTAGGTAATTTTCCTTCCATGTGGCAACCCCTAAACTTTTTGCTGTTGTTTTTCACCTTGTTCTTGACTTTGCCAGAGAAGTGCAGCCTTCTGCCGCACTCCTCTGGGCTTTCGCTCCTTTCTTGCGGGGAAACTGACATGCCCTTAAGACAGTCAGTACCGGGGAACGCTGTTTCCCGTAGTTTCTTTTATCATGTTGCAGCTTTAGTGCAACATGACACAAGAGGGCACTGTAAGCTAAGTTACAGCTCTCTTGGGTCTCTAGCCTTCTACAGGCCCTAGATACTCTTTTAGGATGGTATTTTGATCGGTGCAAGTCATTCAGGGACTGGAATGGTGGCAGCGATCGTTTTGTTTATTTTGAGCTCCTTTTGGCGTTCTGAGCGCGTTTTTCGCACTGAACCCAAAATGGTGGCCTGGCTCCCAAAATGGCCAGACCACGATGCTCTTTTGTCCTGTCCAATGACCGTCTTGCTCCCTTCACCTTCCCCAGGTCGAGCGACCCGGGGCCTTCCTTATTTGGGCATGTACTTTCCCGCGAAACGTGGTTGCTTTCGCGGGCTTCTACATGTCTTTTGTGTGCCTCCAGGGTGTGGGCTGGGATGTCTGGTCCCAATACACATCCTGGGTGCCAGAGAGTCTAGGGTGGTGTAAATGCCTGGGACCACTGTGGTCCGTGATTGGTCCACGTATGGTATGTGTGTTGATGAGCGGATCTCCCATTGGCTCCCCTCCGTTTTGGCGCGAAGGGAACCGTGGATAAGAGGGGGTTGGAAACACCACTACCATGTCGATCTCCTGAGTTCTCACGAACGAAGGAATACAGGAGCCAAGTATCCTGCAACCAAGAGGCTGGACCGAGGAATCGCTGGTGACCCGCTGAAGGAATCCTCCTTTGCACTGCTGTCGTCCTGTGAAACCCTTTCCTCCTTTGATCGAACCAGAAGGCCTGTACTGGTGCTTCGACCTTTGGAATAGCAGGAACAGCTATTCCCGGCGACTTCATCATCTCCTGCCAAGTAAGCCTTCGGAAGTGTCTCTGGGCCATCCAGTTGACTGACCAGTTTACAAGGGAGTCCTGCTCTGTAACCGCCGCCAGGTTGTGTTGTATTTCGAGTCCTTGTCACTCTCCCACGCTTCGTACACTTGGCGTTCCCAAGTCTGAAGGGAGGAGTGTACATTTGGCTCGAATACACACGGCCGCTCCGTTGTCCTGCTGCGGCAACAAACTGTGCCGGTTTCGTCGATTGGGACGTCTTTTTGCTCTACACGACTACGAGGCGTTCCCTGCTCTTCTGAGCCTGCCAGCTGCTGAAACTAACGTGGAGAAGCCTGGGTCTGCTTGCTTCGGGGACCGGATCTGGTCGCCCTCCTGCAGTATCCCATTGCTTTTCCCTGCTGTGTAAAAACAGCACCCTTTTGCCGTACTCGCGCTCTGCTTCTGCTCGCTGTGGAGGCTGCGCTTGAGTTGCGGAACCTGTTCTCCTTCTGCTGTGCACTAACCCGAACTGCCTGACTTCCTCCGAAGAGCTTCTCCTTTTGCCTGTTGGCACCGGCGTGGCAGGTACTTTGAGCACAAGGCTCCACTCTTCGCAGGGCTCGGACTTCCATCTAGTTAGGTGCCTCTGAAGGCGAACTGAGACTAAAGCGTTATCGCACTGCCTGTTTTCCTTCCCTGGCAGGTGGACTACACATTTCGTGCCTCTAATGCTTAAGACTGTCGCATTTGTATATATATTGTGTTGATATGGTATGTGTTGGTTTAGTATTGTGATATTGTGATTTTCTCGCTACGGTCATTATTTTAAAGGCCTTAAAATAAATGTGTATCTATTTTTGATATAACAACTGTTTGGAGTAGTTTGTAAGCGCTCTTGCTTTGTGTGCTCATTGCGGGCTTTCAGTCACCCTCACCCCTCTTGAGACCTAGTCTTGACCGCCGCGATCGCTACCTTGATTGGTCTGGCTTGTCCAGAGGTTACCCTGTTCCAAGTAATTAGGTTGGCCTTCTGAACTTCTGCGCCACCAGGACAGAGTTCAGAAATCCGTCTTAACAGTTGGATATCACATTTCATGCTAAAGGGAGGGTCTCAGGTTTGGAAGGGGAAGGATTTGGAAATCACATCTCATATTATAGGAAGGATCTCAGGTTTGGTATTAGAAGCATTGAGATATCACATCTCATGCTATCGGAAGGATCTCAGGTTTGGTATAAGAGGCATTGAGATATCACATCTCATGCTATCATAAGGGTCTCAGGATTGGAATGGGAAGGAGTTGGATATCACATCTCATGTTATAGGAAGGATCTCAGGTTTGGTATTAGAAGCATTGAGACATCACATCTCTTGCTATAGGAAGGGTCTCAGGATTGGAATGGGAAGGAGTTGGATATCACATCTCATGCTATAGGAAGGGTCTCAGGTTTGGTATAAGCATTGAGATATCACATCTCATGCTATAGGAAGGGTCTCAGGATTGGAATGGGAAGGATTTGGATATCACATTTTATGCTATAGGAAGGGTCTCAGGTTTGGTATAAGCATGGAGATATCACTTCTCATGCTATAGGAAGGGTCTCAGGATTGGAATGGGAAGGAGTTGGATATCACATCTCATGCTATAGGAAGGGTCTCAGATTTGGTATAAGCATTGAGATATCACATATCATGCTATAGGAAGGGTCTCAGGATTGGAATGGGAAGGAGTTGTATATGACATCTCAGGCCATAGGAAGGGTCTCCGATTTGGTATAAGCATTGAGATATCACATCTCATGATATCGGAAGGGTCTCAGGATTGGAATGGGAAGGAGTTGGATTACACATCTCATGATAAAGGAAGGGTCTAAGGTTTGGAAGGGGAAGGATTTGGATATCACATCTCATGTTATAGGACGGGTCTCAGGTTTGGTATTAGAAGCATTGAGATATCAAGTCTCATGGTATAAGAAGGGTCTCAGGATTGGAATGGGAAGGAGTTTGATATCACATCTCATGCCATAGTATGGGTCTCAGGTTTGGTAGAAGCATTGGGATATCACATCTCATGCTATCGGAGGGTATCAGTATTGGATTTGGAAGGAGTTGGATATCCCATCTCATGCTATAGGAAGGGTCTCAGGTTGGAATGGGAAGGAGTTGGATATCACATTTCATGTTATAGGAAGGGTCTCAGGATTGGAATGGGAAGGACTTGGATATCATATCTCATGCTATAGGAAGGCTCTCAGGTTTGGAAGGGGAAGGAGTTGGATATCACATTTCATGTTAGAGGAAGGATCTCAGGTTTGGTAGTAGAGGCCTTGAGATATCACATCTCATGCTATAGAAAGGGTCTCAGGATTGGAATGGGAAGGAGTTGGATATCACATCTCAAGCTATAGGAAGGGTCTCAGGTTTGGTATAAGCATTGAGATATCACATCTCATGCTATAGGAAGGGTCTCAGGATTGGAATGGGAAGAAGTTGGATATCACATCTCATGCTATAGGAAGGGTCTCAGGTTTGGTATAAGCATTGAGATATCACATCTCATGCTATAGGAAGGGTCTCAGGATTGGAATGGGAAGGAGTTGTATATGCCATCTCATGCCATAGGAAGGGTCTCAGGTTTGGTATAAGCATTAAGATATCACATCACATGCTATAGGAAGGGTCTCAGGATTGGAATGGGAAGGACTTGGATATCACATATCATGCTATAGGCAGGGTCTCAGGTTTGGAAATTGAAGGAGATGGATATCACATTTCATGTTAGAGGTAGGATCTCAGGTTTGGTATTAGAGGCATTGAGATATCACATCTCATGCTATCAGAAGGGTCTCAGGATTGGAATGGGAAGGAGTTGGATATCACATCTCATGCTAAAGGGAGGGTCTCAGGTTTGGAAGGGGAAGGATTTGGAAATCACATCTCATATTATAGGAAGGATCTCAGGTTTGGTATTAGAAGCATTGAGATATCACATCTCATGCTATCGGAAGGATCTCAGGTTTGGTATAAGAGGCATTGAGATATCACATCTCATGCTATCATAAGGGTCTCAGGATTGGAATGGGAAGGAGTTGGATATCAAATCTCATGTTATAGGAAGGATCTCAGGTTTGGTATTGGAAGCATTGAGACATCACATCTCATGCTATAGGAAGGGTCTCAGGATTGGAATGGGAAGGAGTTGGATATCACATCTCATGTTATAGGAAAGATCTCAGGTTTGGTATTAGAAGCATTGAGACATCACATCTCATGTTATAGGAAGGGTCTCAGGGTTGGAATGGGAAGAAGTTGGATATCACATCTCATGCTATAGGAAGGGTCTCAGGTTTGGAAGGGGAAGGAGTTGGATATCCAATCTCATGTTATAGGACTGGTCTCAGGTTTGGTATTAGAAGCATTGAGATATCACATTGCATGCTGTAGGAAGGATCTCAGGTTTGGAATGGGGAGGAATTGGATATCACATCTCATGTCATAGGAAGGATCTCAGGTTTGGTATTAGAAGCATTGAGATATCACATCTCATGCTATAGGAATGGTCTCCGGGTTGGAATGGGAAGGAGTTGGATATTACATTCTTGCTATAGGAAGGGTCTCATGTTTGGAATGGGAAGGAGTTGGATATCACATATGCTATAGGAAGGGTCTCAGGTTTGGAACGGGAAGGAGTTGGATATCCGATCTCATGTTATAGGAAGGGTCTCAGGTTTGGTATAAGCATTGAGATATCACATCTCTGCTATCAGAAGTGTCTCAGGATTGGAATGGGAAGGAGTTGGATATCCCATCTCATGTTATAGGACGGGTCTCAGGTTTGTTATTAGAATCATTGAGATATCATATTGCACGCTGCAGGAAGGGTCTAAGGATTGGAATGGGAAGGACTTGGATATCACATCTCATGCTATAGATAGGCTCTCAGATTTGGAAAGGGAAGGAGTTGGTTATCACATTTCATGTTAGAGGAAGGATCTCAGGTTTGGTATTAGAGGCATTGAGATATCACATCTCATGCTATAGGAAGCGTCTCAGGATTGGAATGGGAAGGAGTTGGGTATCACATCTCACGCTATAGGAAGGGTCTACAGGATTGGTATAAGTATTGAGATATAACATCTCATGCTATAGGAAGGGTCTCAGGATTGGAATGGAAGGAGTTGGATATCACATCTCATGTTATAGGAAGGGTCTCAGGTTTGGTATAAGCATTGAGATATCACATCTCATGCTATAGGAAGGGTCTCAGGATTGGAATGGGAAGGAGTTGTATATGACATCTCATGCCGTAGGAAGGGTCTCAGGTTTCGTATAAGCATTGAGATATCACATCTCTGCTATCGGAAGGGTCTCAGGATTGGAATGGGAAGGAGTTGGATATCCCATCTCATGTTATAGGAAGAGTCTCAGGTTTGGTATTAGAAGCATTGGATATCACATATCATGCTATAGGAAGTGTCTCAGGATTGGAATGGGAAGGACTTGGATATCACATCTCATGCTATAGGGAGGGTCTCAAGTTTGATATTAGAAGCATTGAGATATCACATCTCATGCTATCAGAAGGGTCTCAGGATTGGAATGGGAAGGAGTTGGATATCACATCTCATGCTATAGGAAGGGTCTCAGGTTTGGAACGGGAAGGAGTTGGATATCATATCTCATGTTATAGGAAGAGTCTCAGGTTTGGTATAAGCATTGAGATATCACATCTCTGCTATTGGAGGTGTCTCAGGATTGGGATGGGAAGGAGTTGGATATCACATCTCATGCTATAGGAAGGGTATCAGGTTTGGAACGGGAAGGAGTTGGATATCCCATCTCATGTTATAGGACGGGTCTCAGGTTTGGTATTAGAAGCATTGAGATATCACATTGCATGCTGTAGGAAGGATCTCAGGTTTGGAATGGGAAGGAATTGGATATCACATCTCATGTCATAGGAAGTATCTCAGGTTTGGTATTAGAAGCATTGAGATATCACATCTCATGCTATAGGAATGGTCTCAGGATTGGAATGGGTAGGAGTTGGATATTACATTCTTGCTATAGGAAGGGTCTCATGTTTGGAATGGGAAGGAGTTGGATATCACATATGCTATAGGAAGGGTCTCAGGTTTGGAACGGGAAGGAGTTGGATATCACATCTCATGCTATAGGTAGGCTCTCAGGTTTGGTATAAGCATTGAGATATCACATCTCATGCTATAGGAAGGGTCTCAGGATTGGAATGGGAAGGATTTGGATATCACATCTCATGCTATAGGAATGGTCTCAGGTTTGGTATAGGCATGGAGATATCACTTCTCATGCTATAGGAAGTGTCTCAGAATTGGAATGGGAAGGAGTTGGATATCACATCTCATGTTATAGGAAGGATCTCAGGTTTGGTATTAGAAGCATTGAGACATCACATCTCATGCTATAGGAAGGGTCTCAGGATTGGAATGGGAAGTAGTTGGATATCACATCTCATGCTAAAGGGTGGGTCTCAGGTTTGGAAGGGGAAGGATTTGGATATTACATCTCGTGTTATAGGAATGATCTCAGGTTTGGTATTAGAAGCATTCAGATATCACATCTCATGCTATCGGAAGGATCTCAGGTTTGGTATTAGAAGCATTGAGATATCAAATCTCATGCTATAGGAAGGGTAGCAGGATTGGAATGGGAAGGAGTTCGATATCACATCTCATGCTATGGGAAGGGTCTCAGGATTGGAATGGGAAGGAGTTTTATATGACATCTCATGCCATAGGAAGGATCTCAGGTTTGGTATTAGAAGCATTGAGACATAACATCTCATGTTATAGGAAGGGTCTCAGGATTGGAATGGGAAGGAGTTGGATATCACATCTCATGCTATAGGAAGGGTCTCAGGTTTGGTATAAGTATTGAGATATCACATCTCATGCTATAGGAAGGGTCTCAGGATTGGAATGGGGAGGAGTTGTATATGACATCTCATGCCACAGGAAGGGTCTCAGGTTTGGTATAAGCATTGAGATATCACATCTCTGCTATCGGAAGGGTCTCAGGATTGGAATGGGAAGGAGTTGGATATCCCATCTTACGTTATAGGAAGGGTCTCAGGTTTGGTATTAGAAGCATTGAGATATCACATCTCATGCTATAGGAAGGGTCTCAGGATTGGAATGGGAAGGACTTGGATATCACATCTCATTCTATAGGGAGGTTCTCACGTTTGAAAAGGGAAGGAGTTGGATATCACATTTCATGTTAGATGTAGGATCTCAGGTTTGGTATTAGAGGCATTGAGATATCACATCTCATGCTATCAGAAGGGTCTCAGGAGTGGAATGGGAAGGAATTGGATATCACATCTCATCCTAAAGGGAGGGTCTCAGGAATGGAAGGGGAAGGATTTGGATATCACATCTCATGTTATAGGAAGGATCTCAGGTTTGGTATTAGAGGCATTGAGATATCACATCTCATGCTAAAGGGAGGGTCTCAGATTTCGAAGGGGAAGGATTTGGATATCACATCTCTTGTTATAGGAAGGATCACAGGTTTGGTATTAGAAGCATTGAGATATCACATCTCATGCTATGGGAAGGGTCTCAGGATTGGAATGGGAAGGAGTTGGATATCGCATCTCATGCTATAGGAAGGGTCTCAGGTTTGGAACGATAAGGAGTTAGATATCACATCTCATGTTATAGTAAGAGTCTCAGGTTTGGTATAAGCATTGAGATTTCACATCTCTGCTATCGGAGGTGTCTCAGGATTGGGATGGGAAGGAATTGGATATCACATCTCATGCTATAGGAAGGGTATCAGGTTTGGAACGGGAAGGAGTTGGATATCCCATCTCATGTTATAGGACGGGTTTCAGTTTTGATATTAGAAGCATTGAGATATCACATCACATGCTGTAGGAAGGGTCTCAGGTTTGGAATGAGAAGGATTTAGATATCACATCTCATGTCATAGGAAGGATCTCAGGTTTGGTATAAGCATTGAGATATCACATCTCTGCTATTGGAAAGGTCTCAAGATTGGAATGGGAAGGACTTGGATATCACAATTCATGTTATAGGAAGGGTCTCAGGTTTGGTATTAGAAGCATTGAGATATGACATCTCATGCTATAGGAAGGGTCTCAGGATTGGAATGGGAAGGACTTGGATATCACATCTCATGTTATAGGAAGGGTCTCAGGTTTGGTATTAGAAGCATTGAGATATAACATCTCATGCTATAGGAAGGGTCTCAGGAGTGGAATGGGAAGGAGTTGGATATCACATCTCATGATAAAGGAAGGGTCTAAGGTTTGGAAGGGGAAGGATTTGGATATCACATCTCATGTTATTGGACTGGTCTCAGGTTTGGTATTAGAAGCATTGAGATATCAAGTCTCATGGTATAGGACGGGAGTTTGATATCACATCTCATGCCATGGTATGGGTCTCAGGTTTTGTAGAAGCATTGGGATATCACATCTCATGCTATTGGAAGGATATCAGGATTAGATTTGGAAGGAGTTGGATATCCCATCTCATGCTATAGGAAGGGTCTCAGGTTGGAATGGGAAGGAGTTGGATATCACATCTCATGTTATAGGAAGGGTCTCAGGATTGGACTTGGAAGGACTTGGATATCACATCTCATGCTGTAGGAAGGCTCTCAGGTTTGGAATGGGAAGGAATTGGATATCACATCTCATGCTAAAGGGAGGGTCTCAGGTTTGGTATTAGAAGCATTGAGATATCACATCTCATGCTATCGGAAGGATCTCAGGTTTGGTATTAGAAGCATTGAGATATCACATCTCATGCTATAGGAAGGGTCTCAGGATTGGAATGGGAAGGAGTTGGATATCACATCTCATGTTATAGGAAGGATCTCAGGTTTGGTATTAGAAGCATTGAGATATCACATCTCATGCTATAGGAAGGGTCTCAGGATTGAAATGGGAAGGAGTTAGATATCACATCTCATGCTAAAGGAAGGGTCTCAGTTTTGGTAGAAGCATTGAGATATCACATCTCATGCTATAGGAAGGGTCTCAGGATTGGAATGGGAAGGAGTTGGATATCACATCTCGTGCTATAGGAAGGGTCTCAGGTTTGGTATAAGCATTGAGATATCACATCTCTGCTATCGGAAGGGTCTCAGGATTGGAATGGGAAGGATTTAGATATCACATCTAATGCTATAGGGAGGGTCTCAGTATTGATATTAGAAGCATTGAGATATCACATCTCATGCTATCGGAAGGGTCTCAGGATTGGAATGGAAGGAGCTGGATATCACATCTCATGCTAAGACCTGATATACCCTTCCTATAAAATGAGATGGGAATATCCAACTCCTTCCCATTCCAATCCTAAGACCCTTCCGATAGCAGAGATGTGATATCTCAATGCTTATACCAAACCTGAGATCCTTCCTATAACATGAGGTGTGATATCCAACTCCTTCCCATTCCAATCCTGAGACACTTCCTATAGCATGAGATGTGATATCTCACTGCTTATACCAAACCTGATACCCTTCCTATAGCATGAGATGTGATATCCAACTCCTTCACATTCCAATCCTGAGACACTTCCTATAGCATGAGATGTGATATCTCAATGCTTCTAATACCAAACCTGAGACTCTTCCTATAACATGAGATGGGATATCCAACTCCTTCCCATTCCAATACTGAGACCCTTCCAAAAGCAGAGATGTGATATCTCAATGCTTATACCAAACCTGAGACCCTTCCTATGGCATGAGATGTCATATACATATCCTTCCCATTCCAATCCTGAGACCCTTCCTATAGCATGAGATGTGATATCTCAATGCTTATACCAAACCTGAGACCCTTCCTATAGCATGAGATGTGATATCCAACTCCTTCCCATTCCAATCCTGAGACCCTTCCTATAGCCTGAGATGTGATATCTCAATGCCTCTAATACCAAACCGGAGATCCTTCCTCTAACATGAAATGTGATATCCAACACCTTCCCTTTCCAAACCTGAGAGCCTACCTATAGCTTGAGATGTGATATCCAAGTCCTTCCCGTTCCAATCCTTAGACCCTTCCTACAGCATGCAATATGATATCTCAATGATTCTAATAACAAACCTGAGACCCGTCCTATAACATGAGATGGGATATCCAACTCCTTCCCATTCCAATCCTGAGACACTTCCGATAGCAGAGATGTGATATCTCACTGCTTATACCAAACCTGATACCCTTCCTATAGCATGAGATGTGATATCCAACTCCTTCACATTCCAATCCTGAGACACTTCCTATAGCATGAGATGTGATATCTCAATGCTTCTAATACCAAACCTGAGACTCTTCCTATAACATGAGATGGGATATCCAACTCCTTCCCATTCCAATCCTGAGACCCTTCCAAAAGCAGAGATGTGATATCTCAATGCTTATACCAAACCTGGGACCCTTCCTATGGCATGAGATGTCATATACATATCCTTCCCATTCCAATCCTGAGACCCTTCCTATAGCATGAGATGTGATATCTCAATGCTTATACCAAACCTGAGACCCTTCCTATAGCATGAGATGTGATATCCAACTCCTTCCCATTCCAATCCTGAGACCCTTCCTATAGCCTGAGATGTGATATCTCAATGCCTCTAATACCAAACCGGAGATCCTTCCTCTAACATGAAATGTGATATCCAACACCTTCCCTTTCCAAACCTGAGAGCCTACCTATAGCTTGAGATGTGATATCCAAGTCCTTCCCATTCCAATCCTTAGACCCTTCCTACAGCATGCAATATGATATCTCAATGATTCTAATAACAAACCTGAGACCCGTCCTATAACATGAGATGGGATATCCAACTCCTTCCCATTCCAATCCTGAGACACTTCCGATAGCAGAGATGTGATATCTCAATGCTTATACCAAACCTGAGACCCTTCCTATAACATGAGATGTGATATCCAACTCCTTCCAAATCCAATCCTGATACCCTTCCGATAGCATGAGATGTGATATCCCAATGCTTCTACCAAACCTGAGACCCATACTATGGCATGAGATGTGATATCAAACTCCTTCCCATTCCAATCCTGAGACCCTTCCTATAGCTTGAGATGTGATATCCAACTCCTTCCCATTCCAATTCTGAGACCCTTCCTATACCATGAGACTTGATATCTCAATGCTACTAATACCAAACCTGAGACCCGTCCTATAACATGAGATGTGATATCCAAATCCTTCCCCTTCCAAACCTTAGACCCTTCCTTTATCATGAGATGTGATATCCAACTCCTTCCCATTCCAATCCTGAGACCCTTCCGATATCATGAGATGTGATATCTCAATGCTTCTAATATCAAACTTGAGTCCCTCCCTATAGCATGAGATGTGATATCCAAGTCCTTCCCATTCCAATCCTGAGACCCTTCCTATAACATGAGATGGGAATATCCAACTCCTTCCCATTCCAATCCTGAGACCCTTCCGATAACAGAGATGTGATATCTCAAGGCTTATACCAAACCTGAGATCCTTCCTATAACATGACATGTAATATCCAACTTCTTCCCATTCCAATCCTGAGACACTTCCTATAGCATGAGATGTGATATCTCACTGCTTATACCAAACCTGAGACCCTTCCTATAGCATGAGATGTGATATCCAACTCCTTCCCATTCCAATCCTGAGACCCTTCCTATAGCATGAGATGAGATATCTCAATGCTTCTAATACCAAACCTGAGACTCTTCCTATAACATGAGATGGAGTATCCAACTCCTTCCCATTCCAATCCTGAGACCCTTCCGATAGTAGAGATGTAATATCTCACTGCTTATACCAAACCTGAGACCCTTCCTATAGCATGAGATATGATATCCAACTCCTTCCCATTCCAATCCTGAGACCCTTCCTATAGCATGAGATGTGATATCTCAATGCTTATACCAAACCTGAGACCCTTCATATAGCATGAGATGTGAAATCCAACTCCTTCCCATTACAATCCTGAGACCCTTCCTATAGCATGAGATGTGATGTCTCAATGCTTCTAATACCAAACCTGAGATCCTTCCTATAACATGAGATGTGATATCCAACTCCTTCCATTCCAATCCTGAGACCCTTCCTATAGCATGAGATGTGATATCTCAATGCTTCTAATATCAAACTTGAGACCCTCCCTATAGCATGAGATGTGATATCCAAGTCCTTCCCATTCCAATCCTGAGACACTTCCTATAGCATGAGATGTGATATCTCAATGCTTCTAATACCAAACCTGAGACTCTTCCTATAACATGAGATGGGATATCCAACTCCTTCCCATTCCAATCCTGAGACCCTTCCAAAAGCAGAGATGTGATATCTCAATGCTTATACCAAACCTGAGACCCTTCCTATGGCATGAGATGTCATATACATATCCTTCCCATTCCAATCCTGAGACCCTTCCTATAGCATGAGATGTGATATCTCAATGCTTATACCAAACCTGAGACCCTTCCTATAGCATGAGATGTGATATCCAAGTCCTTCCCATTCCAATCCTTAGACCCTTCCTATAGCATGCAATATGATATCTCAATGAATCTAATACCAAACCTGAGACTCTTCCTATAACATGAGATGGGATATCCAACTCCTTCCCATTCCAATCCTGAGACCCTTCCAAAAGCAGAGATGTGATATCTCAATGCTTATACCAAACCTGAGACCCTTCCTATGGCATGAGATGTCATATACATATCCTTCCCATTCCAATCCTGAGACCCTTCCTATAGCATGAGATGTGATATCTCAATGCTTATACCAGACCTGAGACCCTTCCTATAGCATGAGATGTGATATCCAAGTCCTTCCCATTCCAATCCTTAGACCCTTCCCATAGCATGCAATATGATATCTCAATGATTCTAATAACAAACCTGAGACCCGTCCTATAACATGAGATGGGATATCCAACTCCTTCCCATTCCAATCCTGAGACCCTTCCGATAGCAGAGATGTGATATCTCAATGCTTATACCAAACCTGAGACCCTTCCTACGGCATGAGATGTCATATACAACTCCTTCCCATTCCAATCCTGAGACCCTTCCCATAGCATGAGATGTGATATCTCAATGCTTATACCAAACCTGAGATCCTTCCTATAACATGACATGTAATATCCAACTTCTTCCCATTCCAATCCTGAGACACTTCCTATAGCATGAGATGTGATATCTCACTGCTTATACCAAACCTGAGACCCTTCCTATAGCATGAGATGTGATATCCAACTCGTTCCCATTCCAATCCTGAGACCCTTCCTATAGCATGAGATGAGATATCTCAATGCTTCTAATACCAAACCTGAGACTCTTCCTATAACATGAGATGGGGTATCCAACTCCTTCCCATTCCAATCCTGAGACCCTTCCGATAGTAGAGATGTGATATCTCACTGCTTATACCAAACCTGAGACCCTTCCTATAGCATGAGATATGATATCCAACTCCTTCCCATTCCAATCCTGAGACCCTTCCTATAGCATGAGATGTGATATCTCAATGCTTATACCAAACCTGAGACCCTTCATATAGCATGAGATGTGAAATCCAAATCCTTCCCATTACAATCCTGAGACCCTTCCTATAGCATGAGATGTGATGTCTCAATGCTTCTAATACCAAACCTGAGATCCTTCCTATAACATGAGATGTGATATCCAACTCCTTCCATTCCAATCCTGAGACCCTTCCTATAGCATGAGATGTGATATCTCAATGCTTCTAATATCAAACTTGAGACCCTCCCTATAGCATGAGATGTGATATCCAAGTCCTTCCCATTCCAATCCTGAGACACTTCCTATAGCATGAGATGTGATATCTCAATGCTTCTAATACCAAACCTGAGACTCTTCCTATAACATGAGATGGGATATCCAACTCCTTCCCATTCCAATCCTGAGACCCTTCCAAAAGCAGAGATGTGATATCTCAATGCTTATACCAAACCTGAGACCCTTCCTATGGCATGAGATGTCATATACATATCCTTCCCATTCCAATCCTGAGACCCTTCCTATAGCATGAGATGTGATATCTCAATGCTTATACCAAACCTGAGACCCTTCCTATAGCATGAGATGTGATATCCAAGTCCTTCCCATTCCAATCCTTAGACCCTTCCTATAGCATGCAATATGATATCTCAATGAATCTAATACCAAACCTGAGACTCTTCCTATAACATGAGATGGGATATCCAACTCCTTCCCATTCCAATCCTGAGACCCTTCCAAAAGCAGAGATGTGATATCTCAATGCTTATACCAAACCTGAGACCCTTCCTATGGCATGAGATGTCATATACATATCCTTCCCATTCCAATCCTGAGACCCTTCCTATAGCATGAGATGTGATATCTCAATGCTTATACCAGACCTGAGACCCTTCCTATAGCATGAGATGTGATATCCAAGTCCTTCCCATTCCAATCCTTAGACCCTTCCTATAGCATGCAATATGATATCTCAATGATTCTAATAACAAACCTGAGACCCGTCCTATAACATGAGATGGGATATCCAACTCCTTCCCATTCCAATCCTGAGACCCTTCCGATAGCAGAGATGTGATATCTCAATGCTTATACCAAACCTGAGACCCTTCCTACGGCATGAGATGTCATATACAACTCCTTCCCATTCCAATCCTGAGACCCTTCCCATAGCATGAGATGTGATATCTCAATGCTTATACCAAACCTGAGACCCTTCATATAGCATGAGATGTGATATCCAACTCCTTCCCATTCCAATCCTGAGTCGCTTCCTATAGCATGAGATGTGATGTCTCAATGCTTCTAATACCAAACCTGAGATCCTTCCTATAACATGAGATGTGATATCCAACTCCTTCCATTCCAATCCTGAGACCCTTCCTATAGCATGAGATGTGATATCTCAATGCTTCTAATATCAAACTTGAGACCCTCCCTATAGCATGAGATGTGATATCCAATTCCTTCCCATTCCAATCCTGAGACACTTCCTATAGCATGAGATGTGATATCTCAATGCTTCTAATACCAAACCTGAGACTCTTCCTATAACATGAGATGGGATATCCAACTCCTTCCCATTCCAATCCTGAGACCCTTCCAAAAGCAGAGATGTGATATCTCAATGCTTATACCAAACCTGAGACCCTTCTTATGTCATGAGATGTCATATACATATCCTTCCCATTCCAATCCTGGAACCCTTCCTATAGCATGAGATGTGATATCTCAATGCTTATACCAAACCTGAGACCCTTCCTATAGCATGAGATGTGATATCCAACTCCTTCCCATTCCAATCCTGAGACCCTTCCTATAGCATGAGATGTGATATCTCAATGTCTCTAATACCAAACCTGAGATCCTTCCTCTAACATGAAATGTGATATCCAACTGCTTCCCTTTCCAAACCTGAGAGCCTACCTATAGCATGAGATGTGATATCCAAGTCCTTCCCATTCCAATCCTTAGACCCTTCCTATAGCATGCAATATGATATCTCAATGATTCTAATAACAAACCTGAGACCCGTCCTATAACATGAGATGGGATATCCAACTCCTTCCCATTCCAATCCTGAGACACTTCCGATAGCAGAGATGTGATATCTCAATGCTTATACCAAACCTGAGACCCTTCCTATAACATGAGATTTGATATCCAACTCCTTCCCATTCCAAACCTGAGACCCTTCCTATAGCATATGTGATATCCAACTCCTTCCAATTCCAAACATGAGACCCTTCCCATAGCAAGAATGTAATATCCAACTCCTTCCCATTCCAATCCTGAGACCATTCCTATAGCATGAGATGTGATATCTCAATGCTTCTAATACCAAACCTGAGATCCTTCCTATGACATGAGATGTGATATCCAATTCCTTCCCATTCCAAACCTGAGACCCTTCCTACAGCATGCGATGTGATATCTCAATTCTTCTAATACCAAACCTGAGACCAGTCCTATAACATGAGATGGGATATCCAACTCCTTCCCGTTCCAATCCTGAGACACTTCCGATTGCAGAGATGTGATATCTCAATGCTTATACCAAACCTGAGACTCTTCCTATAACATGAGATGCGATATCCAACTCCTTCCCGTTCCAATCCTGAGACCCTTCCGATAGCATGAGATGTGATATCTCAATGCTTATACCAAACCTGAGACCCTTCCTATAGCATGAGATGTGATATCCAACTCCTTCCCATTCCAATCCTGAGACCCTTCCGATAGCATGAGATGTGATATCTCAATGCCTCTAATACCAAACCTGAGATCCTTCCTATAACATGTGATGTGATATTCAATTCCTTCCCCTTCCAAACCTGAGACCCTCCCTTTAGCATGAGATGTGATATCCAACTCCTTCCCATTCCAATCCTGAGACCCTTATGATAGCATGAGATGTGATATCTCAATGCCTCTAATACCAAACCTGAGATACTTCCTATAGCATGAGATGTGATATCTCAATGCTTCTAATACCAAACCTGAGATCCTTCCTATAACATGAGATGTGATATCCAACTCCTTCCCATTCCAATCCTGAGACCCTTCTGATAGCATGAGATGTGATATCTCAATGCCTCTAATACCAAACCTGAGATCCTACCTCTAGCATGAAATGTGATATCCAACTCCTTCCCTTTCCAAACCTGAGAGCCTACCTATAGCATGAGATGTGATATCCAAGTCCTTCCCATTCCAATCCTTAGACCCTTCCTATAGCATGCAATATGATATCTCAATGATTCTAATAACAAACCTGAGACCCGTCCTATAACATGAGATGGGATATCCAACTCCTTCCCATTCCAATCCTGAGACACTTCCGATAGCAGAGATGTGATATCTCAATGCTTATACCAAACCTGAGACCCTTCCTATAACATGAGATGTGATATCCAACTCCTTCCAATTCCAAACATGAGACCCTTCCCATAGCAAGAATGTAATATCCAACTCCTTCCCATTCCAATCCTGAGACCATTCCTATAGCATGAGATGTGGTATCTCAATGCTTCTAATACCAAACCTGAGATCCTTCCTATGACATGAGATGTGATATCCAATTCCTTCCCATTCCAAACCTGAGACCCTTCCTACAGCATGCGATGTGATATCTCAATGCTTCTAATACCAAACCTGAGACCAGTCCTATAACATGAGATGGGATATCCAACTCCTTCCCGTTCCAATACTGAGACACTTCCGATTGTAGAGATGTGATATCTCAATGCTTATACCAAACCTGAGACTCTTCCTATAACATGAGATGTGATATACAACTCCTTCCCGTTCCAAACCTGAGACCCTTCCTATAGCATGAGATGTGATATCCAACTCCTTCCCATTCCAATCCTGAGACCCTTCCGATAGCATGAGATGTGATATCTCAATGCCTCTAATACCAAACCTGAGATCCTTCCTATAACATGTGATGTGATATTCAATTCCTTCCCCTTCCAAACCTGAGACCCTCCCTTTAGCATGAGATGTGATATCCAACTCCTTCCCATTCCAATCCTGAGACCCTTATGATAGCATGAGATGTGATATCTCAATGCCTCTAATACCAAACCTGAGATACTTCCGATAGCATGAGATGTGATATCTCAATGCTTCTAATACCAAACCTGAGATCCTTCCTATAACATGAGATGTGATATCCAACTCCTTCCCATTCCAATCCTGAGACCCTTCTGATAGCATGAGATGTGATATCTCAATGCCTCTAATACCAAACCTGAGATCCTACCTCTAAAATGAAATGTGATATCCAACTCCTTCCCTTTCCAAACCTGAGACCCTGCCTATAGCATGAGATGTGATATCCAAGTCCTTCCCATTCCAATCCTGAGACCCTTCCTATAGCATGAGATGTGATATCTCAATGTCTCGTCGTCGTGTTGAGTCTGCAGCAGCAGAGTTGAGTAAAAGACGTCCCAAACGAAGGAACCCGCACAGTTTGTTACCACAGCAGGGCAACGGAGCGGCGGTGTGTATCTGAGCCAAATGTACACTACTCACTTCAGACCTGGGAACGCCAAGTGTACGAATCATGTGAGAGTGACAAGGACTCGATATACTACACAACCTGGCGGCGGTTACAGAGCAAGACTCCTGTGTAGGCTGGTCAGTCTGCTGGATGGCCCAGAGACGCTTCCGAAGGCTTACTAGCAGGAGATGGTGAAGATGCCGAGAATAGCTGTCCCCGCTATTCCAAGGGTCGAAGTACCAGTACAGGCCCTCTGGTTCGATCAAATGTGAAAAGGGTTTCACAAGGCGACAGCAGTGCAGAGGAGCAGTCCTTCAGCGGGTCACCAGCGATTCCTCGGTTCATCCTCTTGGTTGCAGGATACTTGGCTCCTGTATTCCTTCGTTCGTGAGAACTCAGGAGATCGACATGGTAGTGGTGTTTCCAGCCCCCTCTTATCCACGGTTCCCTTCGCGCCAAAACGGAGGGGACCCAATGGGAGATCCGCTCATCAACACTCACACCATTCGTGGACCTATCACGGACCACGGTGGTCCCAGGCATTCACACCACCCTAGACTCTCTGGCACCCAGGATGTGTATTGGGACCAGACATCCCAGCCCACATCCTGGAGGCACACACAAGACATGTAGAAGCCCGCGAAAGCATCTGTGTTTCGCGGGAAAGTACATGCCCAAATAAGGAAGGCCCCAGGTCGGCTCGACCTGGGGAAGGTGAAGGGAGCAAGATGGTCAGCGGACAGGACAAAGGAGCCTCGTGGTCTGGCCATTTTGGGCTCTAGGCCACCATTTTGGGTTAAGCGCGAGAAACGCGCTTAGAACGCCAAAAGGAGCTCAAAACACAATAAACGATCGCTGCCACCATTCCCGTCCGTGAATCACTTGCACCGATCAGTTACAATCCTGGAAGAGTATCTAGGGCCTGTAGAAGGCTAGAGACCCAAGAGAGCAGTAACTTATCTTACAGTGCCCTCTTGTGTCATGTTGCACGAAAGCCGCAACATGATAAAAGAAACTACGGAAACAAGCGTTTCCTGGTACTGACTGTCTTAAGGGCATGACAGTTTCCCCGTAAGAAAGGAGCGAAAGCCCAGAGGAGTGCGGCAGAAGGCTGCACTTCTCTGGCAAAGTCGAGAACAAGGTGAAAAACAACAGCAAAAAGTTTAGGGGTTGCCACATGGAAGGAAAATTACCTACAATTACGAAATCTTTCCTAACACTCGCCCCTCCCAGACTATGGACAGGGGGAACTAATCCACCCCTGGATGAGTCTCTTGTTCAGGTCAGTTAAACATTGTGCACAACCCATCAGCATTGCTATGTTGGACACCTGGCCTATGCTCAATAGTGAAGTCGAAGCCTTGTAGACTTATGGACCACCTAAGCAACTTTGGATTCTCCCCCTTCATGTTTATTAGCCACTTTAAGGGCTTATGGTCAGTTTGCACAGTGAAGTGGGTCCCATAGAGGTAGGGCCTCAGCTTCCTTAGGGCCCACACAACAGAGAAACATTCTTTCTCTACCGTGGACCATCTGAGCTCTCTGTCCTTAAACTGGCGACTAATAAAACCAATAGGGTGTTCCTTACCCATCTCATCTACTTGCGATAGTACAGCTCCTATCCCAGTGTCAGAGGCGTCCGTCTGCACGATAAAAGGTCTTTGATAATCAGGGGCCCTGAGGACAGGGGCCTGGCACAAGGAGTCTTTTAAGCCATTGAAGGCCTTCTCACACTCGTCGGTCCAAGTTACCTTCTTGGGTTTCTTCAGAGTTGTGAGGGCAGTCAGAGGGGCAGCTATGGTGCCATAGTCTGCCACAAAATTGCGGTAATACCCCGTGAGTCCTAAGAAGGCTCTCACTTGGGTTTGTGTAGTGGGGGTAGGCCAGTCTTGTACTGCTTGTACTTTACTGGGTACAGGCTGTATCCTCCCTCCACCTACTTCATGTCCAAGGTAAAACACTGAGCCTTGTCCAATCTGGCATTTACTAGCCTTTATGGTCAAGTGTGCTTTCTGAAGAGCCTGGAGCACAATCCCGAGGTGTTTCACATGGTCTTCCCAGGTGGCACTGAAAACTGCTATATCGTCCAGATATGCAAGACAGAATTCGTCCAACCCATTCAAAACATGATGCACAAGCCTCTGGAAAGTGGCAGGTGCATTCTTCAACCCGAACGGCATTACCCGGAATTGGTAAAGGCCGTCTGGAGTAGAAAACGCTGTCTTCTCCTTGGCATGTTGTGCTAAAGCTATTTGCCAATAGCCAGCAGTGAGGTCAAACGTGCTGAGGTACTTGGAGGCACCCAAAGTATCCACCAGCTCATCTGTTCGAGGCAAGGGGTGTGCATCTGTCTTGGTGACAGCATTCAGAGCCCTGTAATCCACGCAGAACCTCAATTCAGAAGTGCCTGCCTTTGGAACGAAAACCACAGGGCTGGACCAAGGACTACTAGAGGGTTCAATCACCCCAAGGTCTAACATCTTGTTGACCTCGGTCTTAATATAAGACCGTACTTTGTCTGACATCCTGTATCCCCTACTTTTGGTAGGTACACTGTCTCCTGTGTCTATGTTATGTTTGCACCAAGGTGTCAAACCAGGCGACTGTGAAAACAGGGGGGAAAACTGCCTAAGCAAACTTTTCACCTCAGCCTGCTGATCAGAAGTCAGGTGAGGGGCCCCTCGGACACCCTCAAAGGAGCTATCTGAAGGACCGCTTTGGAACAGGTCGGGGAGAGGTTCAGACTCCTCTTCCTCAACATCTGAAGCCAGTAACAGTGCTGCGATTTTGACTCTTGGGACGAAAGCCTTCAGCCTATTCACGTGAAACACTTTTGGAGCCTGTCCAGGCCTTCCAAGGTCCACTAAATAGTTAACCTCACCCAGGGGCTCCACCACTGTGTAAGGGCCTGACCATTTGTCCTGTAAAGCTCAAGGCCTTATGGGATTCATGATCAGGACTTGCTGACCAGGTGTAAAGTTGATGAGGGAAGCTTTCTGGTCGTACCAATGTTTCACCAGTGCTTGTCCTGCCTTCAATTTATCACTAGCCAAGCCCATCAGAAGTACCATCCGTTTTCTGAGCCCTAGCACATAATCAACTACGTTGGTAGTAACAGGGGGAGTGGGCATCTCCCATCCCTCTTTGACTATGGCTAAGGGTCCCCGTACAGGATGACCAAACAGAAGTTTGAAGGGGCTGAAGCCAACACCCTCCTGTGGTACATCTCGGTAGGCAAACAGTAAGCATGGTAAAAGAAGATCCCATTGTCTTCTCTGAAGCTTCTCCAGAGCCCCAATCATGCTTTTTAACGTTCTGTTGAAACGTTCCACCAGACCATTGGTCTGGGGGTGGTATGCAGAAGAGAACTTGTAGGTGACCCCACATTCTTTCCACATAGCCTGCATATACTTCGACATAAAGTTGCTGCCACGATCTGACACAACTTCTGTAGGGAAGCCAACCCTAGTAGATATGCCAAGTAAAGCTTTTGCAACTGACTTGGCAGTTACAGTTTTCAATGGGATGGCCTCAGGATATCTGGTTGCATGTTCGACCAGCACCAGGATAAACCTATTGCCCGAGGATGTTTGCGGGTCAAGGGGACCAACGATGTCGATCCCTACCCTTTCAAATGGTACCCCCACAACTGGGAGCGGTACCAACAGAGCTTGGATTGTCGAGCCAACCTTACCAGATAACTGGCAGGAGGCACAACTCCTGCAGTGACTTTCTACTTGCAGCCCCATCTTGGGCCAGTAGAAGTGCATGGATAACCTTTGCTTGCTCCTCTTAATACCAAGGTGACCAGCAAGGAGCACTTCATGCGCCAACTGCAGGAGGAAGGGCCTAACAGCAAGGGGAACCACCAACCTCCTATGGTCTCCTTCTGTAGACTCTGTGGGCTCACCATACAGGAGTCCACCTTCCCAATACATCCTATGCGTCCCAGGAGGTTCACCCTCAAGCTGGGAGCAGGCCTGTCTCCTTAGGCCTTCCAGAGATGGGCACTCACGTTGACCTTTACTGAATTGGTCCCTGTCAGGACCTCCTTCAACTTACAAGTCTTTTAGTTCAGGATGGTCGTTGGGGACAAATACTTCAGGCATCGCCACCTCCTCGTCAGGCCCGGGCGATTGACCAACTTCCTCCACCGCAGTGGTAGGCGAGCTCGGGGGAATATTCTCTTTCCCTCGTCTTGACTTGTTGATTCCTTTCGCCTTGGGTTTCCCCTTCGGCTGGGGCGGCGTATTGGTCTTGGCCAATGCTGCCCGTGCTTGAGACCGTGTGTAGGGTCTTTCGGCAGTGTCTCCTACGAGCCCTAAAGATCTGAGATCATTACCTAACAAGACCTTTCCCGGGACGTTTCTCTGAATGCTCACTGGAATCCTGACTGCTGTACCATTTAAAGTAAGATTTACAGGTATTACTGGGAACATACGGAGTGGGCCGTCAGCCAACTTAGTGGGCATCAGAGTAGCTCTGGCAACTTCCTCTGAGTCTACCAAGGTAGAATCCACTACAGTTCGACTGCACCCACTATCCCTAAGAGCTGGAGTATCTACTCCATTGATCAGCACACTGTCTTTAAAGTAGTGCTTGGTATTATCTGTAATCCTAGCATAAGCCTCTGCGACTTTAGGCTCCCAGGAACCCAGGGAAACTAAAACTACCTCAGCCTCTATCCCGCTGGGAAATGAGTCTGAGGAGAAGGATGCTCCTGTAATCTCTTCTTCCTCGTAGGAGGAGAAGGCCAGATTAGCGGAGTGGACCCCCAAAGGTCAAACCTTACACCGGGGATCCCCCTTCACGTGGTCAGTTGCTCCACAAGCAAAACAAGATCCATTGGGTCTGTTTACATAGGGAGGCTTATTGTAACCAGAGTTCTGTTTCGGAGGCTGACCTCCACTACCCTGTGAGTTCTCTTGTGTCTTACCCTTATTTTTCTTTTTGTGGCCCTTTTGAGAAGAAGATTTATCAGATTCTACACCCTCCTTATCTTTGGACTTTTTCCCTTCCTCCTGCTTACCAGGATGAGTTTTGTCCTTATGGGACACTCGATGTGACACCCATAAGTCTGCTGCAATGGCCAGCTTCTTAGGATCTATCTCCTTCGAATCGGCCAAATGCTGCTTAAGCTCCGGGGAAGAAGATGCAAAAATGTGTTCCAGCATGACAAGATTTATCATGCCTTCGAAGGTAGAAACCTTATAACCTTCGACCCAGCCAGTTAAGTTTTTCAAGGATTCAGTGACATAAGATACCCAAGTACCACCTTCCTTTTTCTTATACTCTATGAATCGATTCAAATATTGGGCCGGAGTCTCAGGATTTCAGGATTAGAATGGGAAGGAGTTTGATATCACATCTCATGCCATAGTATGGGTCTCAGGTTTGGTATAAGCATTGGGATATCAAATCTCATGCTATCGGAAGGGTATCAGGATTGGAATTCCAAGGAGTTGGATATCCCATCTCATGCTATAGGAAGGGTCTCAGGTTGGAATGGGAAGGAGTTGGATATCACATCTCATGCTAAAGGGAGGGTCTCAGGTTTGGAAGGGGAAGGATTTGGATATCACATCTCATGCTATCGGAAGAATCTCAGATTTGGTATTAGAGGCATTGAGATATCACATCTCATGCTATCATAAGGGTCTCAGGATTGGAATGGGAAGGAGTTGGATATCACATCTCATGCTATAGGAAGGGTCTCAGGTTTGGAATGGGAAGGAGTTGGATATCACATCTCATGTTATAGGAAGAGTCTCAGGTTTGGTATAAGCATTGAGATATCAAATCTCTGCAATCGGAAGTGTCTCAGGATTGGGATGGGAAGGAGTTGGATATCACATCTCATGCTATAGGAAGGGTCTCAGGTTTGGAACGGGAAGGAGTTGGATATCCCATCTCATGTTATAGGACTGGTCTCAGGTTTGGTATTAGAAGCATTGAGATATCACATCTCTGCTATCGGAAGTGTCTCAGGATTGGAATGGGAAGGAGTTGGATATCACATCTCATGTTATAGGACGGGTCTCAGGTTTGCTATTAGAATCATTGAGATATCATATTGCATGCTGTAGGAAGGGTCTAAGGATTGAAATGGGAAGGACTTGGATATCACATCTCATGCTATAGGTAGGCTCTCAGGTTTGGAAAGGGAAGGAGTTGGATATCACATTTAATGTTAGAGGAAGGATCTCAGGTTTGATATTAGAGCCATTGGATATCACATCTCATGCTATAGGAATGGTCTCAGGATTGGAATGGGAAGGAGTTGGATATCACATCTCATGCTATAGGAAGGGTTTTAGGTTTGGTATAAGCATTGAGATATCACATCTCATGCTATAGGAAGGGTCTCAGGATTGGAATGGGAAGGATCTGTATATGACATCTCATGCCATAGGAAGGGTCTCAGGTTTGGTATAAGCATTGAGATATCACATCTCTGCTTTCGGAAGGGTCTCAGGATTGTAATGGGAAGGAGTTGGATATCCCATCTCATGTTATAGGAAGAGTCTCAGGTTTGGTATTAGAAGCATTGAGATATCACATCTCATGCTATAGGAAGTGTCTCAGGATTGGAATGGGAAGGACTTGGATATCACATCTCATGCTATAGGGAGGGTCTCAAGTTTGATATTAGAAGCATTGAGATATCACATCTCATGCTATAGGAAGGGTCTCAGTATTGGAATGGGAAGGAGTTGGATATCACATCTCATGCTATAGGAAGGGTCTCAGGTTTGGTATAAGCATTGAGATATCACATCTCTGCTATGGGAAGGGTCTCAGGATTGGAATGGGAAGGAGTTGGATATTCCCATCCCATGTTATAGGAAGGGTCTATCAGGTCTTAGCATGAGACTCTTCCTATAACATGAGATGTGATATCCAACTCCTTCCTGTTCCTAACCTGAGACCCTTCCTATAGCATGAGATGTGATATCCAACTCCTTCCCATTCCAATCCTGAGACCCTTCCGATAGCTTGAGATATGATATCTCAATGCTTCTAATATCAATACTGAGACCTCCCTATAGCATGAGATGTGATATCTAAGTCCTTCCCATTCCAATCCTGAGACCCTTCCGCTAGCAGAGATGTGATATCTCAATGCTTATACCAAACCTGAGACCCTTCCTATAGCATGAGATGTGATATCCAACTCCTTCCCATTCCAATCCTGAGACCCTTCCTATAGCATGATATGTGAAATCTCAATGCTTCTACCAAAACTGAGACCCTTCCTTTAGCATGAGATGTGATATCCAACTCCTTCCCATTCCAATCCTGAGACCAGTCTTATAGCATGAGATGTGATATCTCAATGCTTCTAATACCAAACCTGAGATCCTTCCTATAACATGAGATGTGAAATCCAACTCCTTCCCATTCCAATCCTGAGACCCTTCCTATAGCATGAGATGTGATATCTCAATGCTTCTAATACCAAACCTGAGATCCTTCCGATAGCATGAGATGTGATATCTCAATGCTTATACCAAACCTGAGACCCTTCCTATAGCATGAGATGTGATATCTAACTCCTTCCCATTCCAATCCTGAGACCCTTCCTATAGCATGATATGTGAAATCTCAATGCTTCTACCAAAACTGAGACCCTTCCTTTAGCATGAGATGTGATATACAACTCCTTCCCATTCCAATCCTGAGACCAGTCCTATAGCATGAGATGTGATATCTCAATGCTTCTAATACCAAACCTGAGATCCTTCCTATAACATGAGATGTGATATCCAACTCCTTCCCATTCCAATCCTGAGACCCTTCCTATAGCATGAGATGTGATATCTCAATGCTTCTAATACCAAACCTGAGATACTTCCTATAACATGAGATGTGATATCCAAATCCTTCCCCTTCCGAACCTGAGACCCTCCCTTTAGCATGAGATGTGATATCCAACTCCTTCTCATTCCAATCCTGATACCCTTCTGATAGCATGAGATGTGATATCTCAATGCCTCTAATACCAAACCTGAGATCCTACCTCTAACATGAAATGTGATATCCAACTCCTTCCCTTTCCAAACCTGAGAGCCTTCCTACAGCATGAGATGTGATATCCAAGTCCTTCCCATTCCAATCCTGAGACCCTTCCTATAACATGAGATGTCATATCCAACTCCTTCCCATTCCAACCTGATACCCTTCCTATAGCATGAGATGGGATATCCAACTCCTTCCAAATCCAATCCTGATACCCTTCCGATAGCATGAGATGTGATATCCCAATGCTTCTACAAAACCTGATACCCATACCGTGGCATGAGATGTGATATCAAACTCCCGTCCCATACCATGAGACTTGATATCTCAATGCTTCTAATACCAAACCTGAGACCGGTCCAATAACATGAGATGTGATATCCAAATCCTTCCCCTTCCAAACCTTAGACAATTCCTTTATCATGAGATGTGATATCCAAGTCCTTCCCATTCCATTCCTGAGACCCTTCCTATAGCATGAGATGTGATATCTCAATGCTTCTAATACCAAACCTGAGACCCTTCCTATAACATGAGATGTGATATCCAAGTCCTTCCCATTTCAATCCTGAGACCCTTCCTATAGCATGAGATGTGATATCTCAATGCTTCTAATACCAAACCTGAGACCCTTCCTATAACATGAATTCTGATATCCAAGTCCTTCCCATTCCAATCCTGAGACCCTTCCAATAGCAGAGATGTGATATCTCAATGCTTCTAATATCAAACCTGAGACCTGTCCTATAACATGAGATGGGATATCCAACTCCTTCCCGTTCCAAACCTGATACCCTTCCTATAGCATGAGATGTGATATCCAATTCCTTCCCATCCCAATCCTGAGACACCTCCGATAGCAGAGATGTGATATCTCAATGCTTATACCAAACCTGAGACTCTTCCTATAACATGAGATCTGATATCTAACTCCTTTCCGTTCCAAACTGAGACCCTTCCTATAGCATGAGATGTGATATCCAACTCCTTCCCGTTCCAAACCTGATACCCTTCCTATAGCATGAGATGTGATATCCAATTCCTTCCCATCCCAATCCTGAGACACCTCCGATAGCAGAGATGTGATATCTCAATGCTTATACCAAACCTGAGACTCTTCCTATAACATGAGATGTGATATCTAACTCCTTTCCGTTCCAATCCTGAGACCCTTCCTATAGCATGAGATGTGATATCTCAATGCTTATACCAAATCTGAGACCCTTCCTATTGCATGAGATGTGATATCCAACTCCTTCCCATTCCAATCCTGAGACCCTTCCTATAGCATGAGATGTGATATCTCAATGCTTCTAATACCAAACCTGAGATCCTTCCTATAACAAGAGATGTGATATCCAACTCCTTCCCATTCCAATCCTGAGACCCTTATGATAGCATGAGATGTGATATCTCAATGCCTCTAATACCAAACCTGAGATACTTCCGATAGCATGAGATGTGATATCTCAATGCTTCTAATACCAAACCAGAGATCCTTCCTATAACATGAGATGTGATTTCCAAATCCTTCCCCTTCCAAACCTGAGACCCTCCCTTTAGCATGAGATGTGATATACAACTCCTTCCCATTCCAATCCTGAGACCCTTCCTATAGCATGATATGTGAAATCTCAATGCTTCTACCAAAACTGAGACCCTTCCTTTAGCATGAGATGTGATATCCAACTCCTTCCCATTCCAATCCTGAGACCAGTCCTATAGCATGAGATGTGATATCTCAATGCTTCTAATACCAAACCTGAGATCCTTCCTATAACATGAGATGTGATATCCAACTCCTTCCCATTCCAATCCTGAGACCCTTCCTATAGCATAAGATGTGATATCTCAATGCTTCTAATACCAAACCTGAGATCCTTCCGATAGCATGAGATGTGATATCTCAATGCTTCTAATACCAAACCTGAGATACTTCCTATAACATGAGATGTGATATCCAAATCCTTCCCCTTCTGAACCTGAGACCCTCCCTTTAGCATGAGATGTGATATCCAACTCCTTCTCATTCCAATCCTGATACCCTTCTGATAGCATGAGATGTGATATCTCAATGCCTCTAATACCAAACCTGAGATCCTACCTCTAACATGAAATGTGATATCCAACTCCTTCCCTTTCCAAACCTGAGAGCCTTCCTACAGCATGAGATGGGATATCCAACTCCTTCCAAATCCAATCCTGATACCCTTCCGATAGCATGAGATGTGATATCCCAATGCTTCTACAAAACCTGATACCCATACCATGGCATGAGATGTGATATCAAACTCCCGTCCCATACCATGAGACTTGATATCTCAATGCTTCTAATACCAAACCTGAGACCGGTTCAATAACATGAGATGTGATATCCAAATCCTTCCCCTTCCAAACGTTAGACCCTTCCTTTATCATGAGATGTGATATCCAAGTCCTTCCCATTCCATTCCTGAGACCCTTCCTATAGCATGAGATGTGATATCTCAATGCTTCTAATATCAAAACTGAGACCCTCCCTATAGCATGATATGTGATATCTAAGTCCTTCCCATTCCAATCCTGAGACCCTTCCTATAGCATGCGATGTGATATCTCAATGCTTCTACCAAACCTGAGACCCTTCCTTTAGCATGAGATGTGATATCCAGCTCCTTCCCATTCCAAACCTGAGACACTTCCGATAGCATGAGATGTGATATCTCAATACTTCTAATATCAAAACTGAGACCCTCCCTATAGCATGATATGTGATATCTAAGTCCTTCCCATTCCAATCCTGAGACCCTTCCTATAGCATGAGATGTGATATCTCAATGCTTCTACCAAACCTGAGACCCTTCCTTTAGCATGAGATGTGATATCCAACTCCTTCCCATTCCAATCCTGAGACCCTTCCTATAGCATGAGATGTGATATCTCAATACTTCTAATACCAAACCTGAGATCCTTCCGATAACATGAGATGTGATATCCAAATCCTTCCCCTTCCAAACCTGGAACCCTCCCTTTAGTATGAGATGTGATATCCAACTCCTTCCCATTCCAATCCTGAGACCATTCTGATAGCATGAGATGTGATATCTCAATGCTTCTAATACCAAACCTGAGATCCTTCCTATAACATGAGATGTGATATCCAAATCCTTCCCCTTCCAAACCTGAGACCCTCCCTTTAGCATGAGATGTGATATCCAACTCCTTCCCATTCCAATCCTGAGACCCTTCTGATAGCATGAGATGTGTTATCTCAATGCCTCTAATACCAAACCTGAGATCCTACCTCTAACATGAAATGTGATATCCAACTCTTTCCCCTTCCAAACCTGAGAGCCTTCCTAGAGCATGAGATGTGATATCCAAGTCCTTCCCATTCCAATCATGAGACCCCTCCTATAACATGAGATGGGATATCCAACTCCTTCCCATTCCAATCCTGAGACCCTTCCTATAGCAGAGATGTGATATCTCAATGCTTATACCAAACCTGAGACCCTTCCTACGGCATGAGATGTCATATACAACTCCTTCCCATTCCAATCCTGAGACCCTTCCTATAGCATGAGATGTGATGTCTCAATGCTTCTAATACCAAACCTGAGATCCTTCCTATAACATGAGATGTGATATCCAACTCCTTCCCATTCCAATCCTGAGACCCTTCCTATAGCATGAGATGTGATATCTCAATGCTTATACCAAACCTGAGACCCTTCCTATAGCATGAGATGTGATATCCAACTCCTTCCCATTCCAATCCTGAGACCCTTCCTATAGCATGAGATGTGATATCCAACGCCTTCCCTTTCCAAACCTGAGAGCCTACCTATAGAATGAGATGTGATATCCAAGTCCTTCCCATTCCAATCCTTAGACCCTTCCTACAGCATGCAATATGATATCTCAATGATTCTAATAACAAACCTGAGACCCATCCTATAACATGAGATGGGATATCCAACTTCTTCCCATTCCAATCCTGAGACACTTCCGATAGCAGAGATGTGATATCTCAATGCTTCTATCAAACCTGAGACGCTTCCTACAACATGAGATGTGATATCCAACTCCTTCCCGTTCCAAACCTGAGACCCTTCCTATACCATATGTGATATCCAACTCCTTCCCATTCCAAACATGAGACCCTTCCTATAGCAAGAATGTAATATCCAACTCCTTCCCATTCCAATCCTGAGACCATTCCTATAGCATGAGATGTGATATCTCAATGCTTCTAATACCAAACCTGAGATCCTTCCTATGACATGAGATGTGATATCCAATTCCTTCCCATTCCAAACCTGAGACCCTTCCTACAACATGCAATGTGATATCTCAATGCTTCTAATACCAAACCTGAGACCAGCCCTATAACATGAAATGGGATATCCAACTCCTTCCCGTTCCAAACCTGAGACCCTTGCTATAGCATGAGATGTGATATCTCAATGCTTCTAATGCCAAACCTGAGATCCTTCCGATAGCATGAGATGTGATATCTCAATGCTTCTAATACCAAACCTGAGATCCTTCCGATAGCATGAGATGTGATATCTCAATGCTTCTAATACCAATCCTGAGATCCTTCCTATAACATGAGATGTGATATCCAAATCCTTCCCCTTTCAAACCTGAGACCCTCCCTTTAGCATGAGGTCTCAGGTTTGTTATTAGAAGCATTGAGATATCACATCTCATGCTATAGGAAGGGTCTCAGGATTGGAATGGGAAGGACTTGGATGTCACATCTCATGCTATAGGGAGGGTCTCAAGTTTGATATTAGAAGCATTGAGATAACAAATCTCATGATATTGGAAGGGTCTCAGGATTGGAATGGGAAGGAGTTGGATATCACATCTCATGATAAAGGAAGAGTCTAAGGTTTGGAAGGGGAAGGATTTGGATATCACATCTCATGTTATAGGACGGGTCTCAGGTTTGGTATTAGAAGCATTGAGATATCAAGTCTCATGGTATAAGAAGGGTCTCAGAATTGGAATGGGAAGGAGTTGGATATCATATCTCAAGCTATAGGAAGCGTCTCAGGATTGGAATGGGAAGGAGTTTGATATCACATCTCATGCCATAGTATGGTTCTCAGGTTTGGTAGAAGCATTGGGATATCACATCTCATGCTATCGGAAGGGTATCAGTATTGGATTTGGAAGGAGTTGGATATCCCATCTCATGCTATAGGAAGGGTCTCAGGTTGGAATGGGAAGGAGTTGGATATCATATCTCATGCTATAGGAAGGTTCTCAGGTTTGGAAAGGGAAGGAGTTGGATATCACATTTCATGTTAGAGGAAGGATCTCAGGTTTGGTATTAGAGGCCTTGAGATATCACATCTCATGCTATCGGAAGGGTCACAGGATTGGAATGGGAAGGAGTTGGATATCACATCTCAAGCTATAGGAAGGGTCTCAGGTTTGGTATAAGCATTGAGATATCACATCTCATGCTATAGGAAGGGTCTCTGGATTGGAATGGGAAGAAGTTGGATATCACATCTCATGCTATAGGAAGGGTCTCAGGTTTGGTATAAGCATTGAGATATCACATCTCATGCTATAGGAAGGGTCTCAGGATTGGAATGGGAAGGAGTTGTATATGACATCTCATGCCATAGGAAGGGTCTCAGGTTTCGTATAAGCATTGAGATATCACATCTCATGTTATAGGAAGGATCTCAGGTTTGGTATAAGCATTGAGATATCACATGTTTGCTATCGGAAGGGTCTCAGGATTGGAATGGGAAGGAGTTGGATATCCCATCTCATGCTATAGGAAGGGTCTCAGGTTGGAATGGGAAGGAGTTGGATATCATATCTCATGCTATAGGAAGGTTCTCAGGTTTGGAAAGGGAAGGAGTTGGATATCACATTTCATGTTAGAGGAAGGATCTCGGGTTTGGTATTAGAGGCCTTGAGATATCACATCTCATGCTATCGGAAGGGTCTCAGGATTGGAATGGGAAGGACTTGGATATCACATCTCATGCTATAGGCAGGGTCTCAGGTTTGGAAAGGGAAGGAGATGGATATCACATTTCATGTTAGAGGTAGGATCTCAGGTTTGGTATTAGAGGCATTGAGATATCACATCTCATGCTATCAGAAGGGTCTCTGGATTGGAATGGGAAGAAGTTGGATATCACATCTCATGCTAAAGGGAGGGTCTCAGGTTTGGAAGGGGAAGGATTTGGAAATCACATCTCATATTATAGGAAGGATCTCAGGTTTGGTATTAGAAGCATTGAGATATCACATCTCATGCTATCGGAAGGATCTCAGGTTTGGTATAAGAGGCATTGAGATATCACATCTCATGCTATCATAAGGGTCTCAGGATTGGAATGGGAAGGAGTTGGATATCACATCTCATGTTATAGGAAGGATCTCAGGTTTGGTATTAGAAGCATTGAGACATCACATCTCATGCTATAGGAAGGGTCTCAGGATTGAAATGGGAAGGAGTTGGATATCACATCTCATGCTATAGGAAGGGTCTCAGATTTGGTATAAGCATTGAGATATCACATCTCATGCTATAGGAAGGGTCTCAGGATTGGAATGGGAAGGAGTTGTATATGACATCTCAGGCCATAGGAAGGGTCTCAGGTTTGATATAAGCATTGAGATATCACATCTCTGCTATCGGAAGGGTCTCAGGATTGGAATGGGAAGGAGTTGGATATCCCATCTGAGTTGGATATCCCATCTCATGTTATAGGAAGGGTCTCAGGTTTGATATTAGAAGCATTGCGATATCACATCTCATGCTATAGGAAGGTTCTCAGGATTGGAATGGGGAGGACTTGGATGTCACATCTCATGCTATAGGGAGGGTCTCAGGTTTGATATTAGAAGCATTGAGATAACAAATCTCATGATATCGGAAGGGTCTCAGGATTGGAATGGGAAGGAGTTGGATATCACATCTCATGATAAAGGAAGGGTCTAAGGTTTGGAAGGGGAAGGATTTGGATATCACATCTCATGTTATAGGACGGGTCTCAGGTTTGGTATTAGAAGCATTGAGATATCAAGTCTCATGGTATAGGAAGGGTCTCAGAATTGGAATGGGAAGAAATTGGATATCACATCTCAAGCTTTAGGAAGGGTCTCAGGGTTGGAATGGGAAGGAGTTTGATATCACATCTCATGCCATAGTATGGGTCTCAGATTTGGTAGAAGCATTGGGATATCACATCTCATGCTATCGGAATGGTATCAGTATTGGATTTGGAAGGAGTTGGATATCCCATCTCATGCTATAGGAAAGGTCTCAGGTTGGAATGGGATGGAGTTGGATATCACATTTCATGTTATAGGAAGGGTCTCAGGTTTGGAATGGGAAGGAGTTGGATATCACATTTCATGTTAGAGGAAGGATCTCAGGTTTGGTATTAGAGGCCTTGAGATATCACATTTCATGTTATAGGAAGGGTCTCAGGTTTGGAATGGGAAGGAATTGGATATCACATCTCATGTTATAGGAAGGATCTCAGGTTTGGTATTAGAACCATTGAGATATCACATCTCATGCTATAGGAAGGGTCTCAGGATTGGAATGCGAAGGATTTGGATATCACATCTCATGCTAAAGGAAGGGTCTCAGGTTTGGTAGAAGCGTTGAGATATCACATCTCTGCTATCGGAAGGGTCTCAGGATTGGATTGGGAAGGAGTTGGATATCCCTTCCTATGCTATAAAAGGGTCTCAGGATTTGAATGGCAAGGAGTTGGATATCACATATCATGCCATAGGAAGGGTCTCAGGTTTGGTATAAGCATTGAGATATCACATCTCTGCTATCGGAAGGGTCTCCGGATTGGATTGCGGAGGAGTTGGATATCCTTTCTCATGCTATAGGAAGTGTCTCAGGTTGGAATGGGAAGGAGTTGGATATCACATCTCTTGTTATAGGAAGGGTCTCAGGATTGGAATTGGAAGGATTTGGATATCACATCTCTTGCTATAGGAAGGGTCTCAGGATTGGAATGGGTAGGAGTTGGATATCACATCTCATGTTAGAGGAAGGATCTCAGGTTTGGTATTAGAGGCCTTGAGATATCACATCTCATGCTATAGGAAGGGTCTCAGGTTTGGTATAAGCATTGAGATATCACATCTCATGCTATAGGAAGGGTCCCAGGATTGGAATGGGAAGGAGTTGTATATGACATCTCATGCCATAAGAAGGGTCTCAGGTTTGGTATAAGCATTGAGATATCACATCACATGCTATAGGAAGGGTCTCAGGATTGGAATGGGAAGGACTTGGATATCACAGCTCATGCTATAGGCAGGGTCTCAGGTCTGGAAAGGGAAGGAGATGGATATCACATTTCATGTTAGAGGTAGGATCTCAGGTTTGGTATTAGAGGCATTGAGATATCACATCTCATGCTATCAGAAGAGTCTCAGGATTGGAATGGGAAGGAGTTGTATATCACATCTCATGCTAAAGGGAGGGTCTCAGGTTTGGAAGGGGAAGGATTTGAATATCACATCACATGTTATAGGAAGGATCTCAGGTTTTGTATTAGAGGCATTGAGATATCACATCTCATGCTATTGGAAGGGTCTCAGGATTGGAATGGGAAGGAGTTGGATATCACATCTCATGCTATAGGAAGGGTCTCAGGTTTGGAACGGGAAGGAGTTGGATATCACATCTCGTGTTATAGGAAGAGTCTCAGGTTTGGTATAAGCATTGAGATATCACATCTTTGCAATTGGAAGTGTCTCAGGATTGGGATGGGAAGGATTTGGATATCACATCTCATGCTATAGGAAGGGTCTCAGGTTTGGAACGGGAAGGAGTTGGATATCACATCTCATGTTATAGGAAGAGTCTCAGGTTTGGTATAAGCATTGAGATATCAAATCTCTGCAATCGGAAGTGTCTCAGGATTGGAACGGGAAGGAGTTGGATATCCCATCTCATGTTATAGGACTGGTCTCAGGTTTGGTATTAGAAGCATTGAGATATCACATCGCATGCTGTAGGAAGGGTCTCAGGTTTGGAATGGGAAGGAATTGGATAGCACATCTCATGTCATAGGAAGGATCTCAGGTTTGGTATTAGAAGCATTGAGATATCACATCTCATGCTATAGGAATGGTCTCAGGATTAGAATGGGAAGGAGTTGGATATTACATTCTTGCTATGGGAAGGGTCTCATGTTTGGAATTGGAAGGAGTTGGATATCACATATGCTATAGGAAGGGTCTCAGGTTTGGAATGGGAAGGAGTTGGATATCACATCTCATGTTATAGGAAGGGTCTCAGGTTTGGTATTAGAAGCATTGAGATATCACATCTCATGCTATAGGAAGGGTCCCAGGATTGGAATGGGAAGGAGTTGTATATGACATCTCATGCCATAAGAAGGGTCTCAGGTTTGGTATAAGCATTGAGATATCACATCACATGCTATAGGAAGGGTCTCAGGATTGGAATGGGAAGGACTTGGATATCACAGCTCATGCTATAGGCAGGGTCTCAGGTCTGGAAAGGGAAGGAGATGGATATCACATTTCATGTTAGAGGTAGGATCTCAGGTTTGGTATTAGAGGCATTGAGATATCACATCTCATGCTATCAGAAGGGTCTCAGGATTGGAATGGGAAGGAGTTGTATATCACATCTCATGCTAAAGGGAGGGTCTCAGGTTTGGAAGGGGAAGGATTTGAATATCACATCACATGTTATAGGAAGGATCTCAGGTTTGGTATTAGAGGCATTGAGATATCACATCTCATGCTATTGGAAGGGTCTCAGGATTGGAATGGGAAGGAGTTGGATATCACATCTCATGCTATAGGAAGGGTCTCAGGTTTGGAACGGGAAGGAGTTGGATATCACATCTCGTGTTATAGGAAGAGTCTCAGGTTTGGTATAAGCATTGAGATATCACATCTCTGCAATTGGAAGTGTCTCAGGATTGGGATGGGAAGGATTTGGATATCACATCTCATGCTATAGGAAGGGTCTCAGGTTTGGAACGGGAAGGAGTTGGATATCACATCTCATGTTATAGGAAGAGTCTCAGGTTTGGTATAAGCATTGAGATATCAAATCTCTGCAATCGGAAGTGTCTCAGGATTGGAACGGGAAGGAGTTGGATATCCCATCTCATGTTATAGGACTGGTCTCAGGTTTGGTATTAGAAGCATTGAGATATCACATCGCATGCTGTAGGAAGGGTCTCAGGTTTGGAATGGGAAGGAATTGGATAGCACATCTCATGTCATAGGAAGGATCTCAGGTTTGGTATTAGAAGCATTGAGATATCACATCTCATGCTATAGGAATGGTCTCAGGATTAGAATGGGAAGGAGTTGGATATTACATTCTTGCTATGGGAAGGGTCTCATGTTTGGAATTGGAAGGAGTTGGATATCACATATGCTATAGGAAGGGTCTCAGGTTTGGAATGGGAAGGAGTTGGATATCACATCTCATGTTATAGGAAGGGTCTCAGGTTGGTATACGCATTGAGATATCACATCTCTGCTATCGGAAGGGTCTCAGGATTGGAATGGGAAGGAGTTGGATATCCCATCTCATGTTATAGGAAGGGTCTCAGGTTTGGTATTAGAAGCATTGAGATATCACATCTCATGCTATAGGAAGGGTCTCAGGATTGGAATGGGGAGGGCTTGGATGTCACATCTCATGCTATAGGGAGGGTCTCAAGTTTGATATTAGAAGCATTGAGATAACAAATCTCATGATATCGGAAGGGTCTCAGGATTGGAATGGGAAGGAGTTGGATATCACATCTCATGATAAAGGAAGGGTCTAAGGTTTGGAAGGGGAAGGATTTGGATATCACATCTCATGTTATAGGACGGGTCTCAGGTTTGGTATTAGAAGCATTGAGATATCAAGTCTCATGGTATAGGAAGGGTCTCAGAATTGGAATGGGAAGGAGTTGGATATCACATCTCAAGCTATAGGAAGGGTCTCAGGATTGGAATGGGAAGGCGTTTGATATCACATTTTATGCCATAGTATGGGTCTCAGGTTTGGTAGAAGCATTGGGATATCACATCTCATGCTATTGGAAGGGTATCAGTATTGGATTTGGAAGGAGTTGGATAGCCCATCTCATGCTATAGGAAGGGTCTCAGGTTGGAATGGGAAGGAGTTGGATATCACATTTCATGTTATAGGAAGGGTCTCAGGATTGGAATGGGAAGGACTTGGATATCATATCTCATGCTATAGGAAGGCTCTCAGGTTTGGAAGGGGAAGGAGTTGGATATCACATTTCATGTTAGAGGAAGGATCTCAGGTTTGGTATTAGAGGCCTTGAGATATCACATCTCATGCTATAGGAAGGGTCTCGGGATTGGAATGTTAAGGAGTTCGATATCACATCTCAAGCTATAGGAAGGGTCTCAGGTTTGGTATAAGCATTGAGATATCACATCTCATGCTATAGGAAGGGTCTCAGGATTGGAATGGGAAGGAGTTGGATATCACATCTCATATTATAGGAAAGATCTCAGGTTTGGTATTAGAAGCATTGAGACATCACATCTCATGTTATAGGAAGGGTCTTAGGATTGGAATGGGAAGGACTTGGATATCATATCTCATGCTATAGGAAGGCTCTCAGGTTTGGAAGGGGAAGGAGTTGGATATCACATCTCATGCTATAGGAAGGGTCTCAGGTTTGGTATAAGCATTGAGATATCAGATCTCATGCTATAGGAAGGGTCTCAGGATTGGAATGGGAAGGAGTTGTATATGACATCTCATGCCATAGGAAGGGTCTCAGGTTTGGTATAAGTATTGAGGTATCACATCACATGCTATAGGAAGGGTCTCAGGATTGGAATGGGAAGGACTTGAATATCACATCTCATGCTATAGGCAGGGTCTCAGGTTTGGAAAGGGAAGGAGTTGTATATCACATCTCATGCTAAAGGGATGGTCTCAGGTTTGGTAGGGGAAGGATTTGGAAATCACATCTCATGTTATAGGAAGGATCTCAGGTTTGGTATTAGAAGCATTGAGATATCACATCTCATGCTATCGGAAGCATCTCAGGTTTGGTATTAGAGGCATTGAGATATCACATCTCATGCTATCATAAGGGTCTCAGGATTGGAATGGGAAGGAGTTGGATATCACATCTCATGTTATAGGAAGGATCTCAGGTTTGGTATTAGAAGCATTGAGATATCACATCTCATGCTATAGGAAGGGTCTCAGGATTGGAATGGGAAGGAGGTGGATATCACATCTCATGCTATAGGAAGGGTCTCAGATTTGGTATAAGCATTGAGATATCACATCTCATGCTATAGGAAGGGTCTCAGGAATGGAATGGGAAGGACTTGGATATCACATCTCATGATAAAGGAAGGGTCTAACGTTTGGAAGGGGAAGGATTTGGATATCACATCTCATGTTATTGGACCGGTCTCAGGTTTGGTATTAGAAGCATTGAGATATCAAGTCTCATGGTATGGGACGGGAGTTTGATATCACATCTCATGCCATGGTATGGGTATCAGGTTTTGTAGAAGCATTGGGATATCACATCTCATGCTATCGGAAGGGTATCAGGATTGGATTTGGAAGGAGTTGGATATCCCATATCATGCTATAGGAAGGGTATCAGGTTGGAATGGGAAGGAGTTGGATATGACATCTCATGTTATAGGAAGGGTCTCAGGATTGGAATGGGAAGGACTTGGATATCACATCTCATGCTGTAGGAAGGCTCTCAGGTTTGGAAAGGGAAGGAGTTGGATATCACATTTCATGTTAGAGGTAGGATCTCAGGTTTGGTATTAGAGGCATTGAGATATCACATCTCATGCTATCAGAAGGGTATCAGGATTGGAATGAGAAGGAGTTGGATATCACATCTCATGCTAAAGGGAGGGTCTCAAGTTTGATATTAGAAGCTTTGAGATATCACATCTCATGATATCGGAAGGGTCTCAGGATTGGAATGGGAAGGAGTTGGATATCACATCTCATGATAAAGGAAGGGTCTAAGTTTGGAAGGGGAAGGATTTGGATATCACATCTCATGTTATATTACGGGTCTCACGTTTGTATTAGAAGCATTGAGATATCAAGTCTCATAGTATAGGAAGGGTCTCAGAATTGGAATGGGTAGGAGTTGGATATCACATCTCAAGCTATAGGAAGGGTCTCAGGATTGGAATGGGAAGGACTTGGATATCACATCTCATGCTATAGGGAGGGTCTCAAGTTTGATATTAGAAGCTTTGAGATATCACATCTCATGATATCGGAAGGGTCTCAGGATTGGAATGGGAAGGAGTTGGATATCACATCTCATGATAAAGGGAGGGTCTAAGGTTTGGAAGGGGAAGGATTTGGATATCACATCTCATGTTATATTACGGGTCTCACGTTTGTATTAGAAGCATTGAGATATCAAGTCTCATAGTATAGGAAGGGTCTCAGAATTGGAATGGGAAGGAGTTGGATATCACATCTCAAGCTATAGGAAGGGTCTCAGGTTTGGAATGGGAAGGACTTGGATATCACATCTCATGCTATAGGAAGGCTCTCAGGTTTGGAAGGGGAAAGAGTTGGATATCACATTTCATGTTAGAGGTAGGATCTCAGGTTTGGTATTAGAGGCATTGAGATATCACATCTCATGCTATCAGAAGGGTCTCAGGAATGGAATGGGAAGGAGTTGGATATCACATCTCATGCTAAAGGGAGGGTCTCAGGTTTGGAAGGGGAAGGATTTGGATATCACATCTCATGTTATAGGAAGGATCTCAGGTTTGGTATTAGAAGCATTGAGATATCACATCTCATGCTATCGGAAGGATCTCAGGTTTGGTATTAGAAGCATTGAGATATCACATCTCATGCTATCCGAAGAGTCTCAGGATTGGAATAGGAAGGAGTTGGATATCACATCTCATGCTAAAGGGAGGGTCTCAGGATTGGAAGGGGAAGGATTTGGATATCACATCTCATGTTATCGGAAGGATCTCACGTTTGGTATTAGAAGTATTGAGATATCATATCTCATGCTATAGGAAGGGTCTCAGGATTGGAATGGGAAGGAGTTGGATATCACATCTCATGCTATAGGGAGGGTCTCAGGATTGGAATGGGAAGGACTTTGATATCACATATCATGCTATAGGGAGGGTCTCAGTTTTGATATTAGAAGCATTGAGATATCACATCTCATGTTATAGGAAGTGTCTCAGGATTGGAATGGGAAGGTGCTGGATATCACATCTCATGCTAAAGGAAGGGTCTCAGGTTTGGAACGGGAAGGATTTGGATATCACATCTCATGTTATAGGAAGGGTCTCAGGTTTGGTATAAGCATTGAGATATCACATCTCTGCTATCGGAAGTGTCTCAGGATTGGAATGGGAAGGAGTTGGATATCCCATCTCATGTTATAGGACGGGTCTCAGGTTTGTTATTAGAATCATTGAGATATCATATTGCATGCTGTAGGAAGGGTCTAAGGGTTGGAATGGGAAGGACTTGGATATCACATCTCATGCTATAGATAGGCTCTTAGGTTTGGAAAGGGAAGGAGTTGGATATCACATTTCATGTTAGAGGAAGGATCTCAGGTTTGGTATTAGAAGCATTGAGATATCACATCTCATGCTATAGGAAGGGTCCCAGGATTGGAATGGGAAGCAGTTGGATATCACATCTCATGCTATAGGAAGGGTCTCAGGTTTGGTATAAGCATTGAGATATCACATCTCATGCTATAGGACGGGTCTCAGGATTGGAATGGAAGGAGTTGGCTATCACATCTCATGTTATAGGAAGGATCTCAGGTTGGTATTAGAAGCATTGAGACATCACATCTCATGCTATAGGAAGGGTCTCAGGGTTGGAATGGGAAGGAGTTGGATATCACATCTCATCCAATAGGAAGGGTCTCAGGTTTGGAATGGGAAGGAATTGGATATCACACCTCATGTTATAGGAAGGATCTCAGGTTTGGTATTAGAAGCATTGAGATATTACATCTCATGCTATAGGAAGGGTCTCAGGATTGGAATGTGAAGGATTTGGATATCACATCTCATGCTAAAGGAAGGGTCTCAGGTTTGGTAGAAGCATTGAGATATCACGTCTCTGCTATCGGAAGGGTCTCAGGATTGGATTGGGAAGGAGTTGGATATCACATCTCATGCCATAGGAAGGGTCTCAGGTTTGGTATAAGCATTGAGATATCACATCTCTGCTATCGGAAGGGTCTCAGGATTGGATTGGGAAGGAGTTGGATATCCCTTCTCATGCTATAGGAAGTGTCTCAGGTTGGAATGGGAAGGAGTTGGATATCACATCTCATGTTATAGGAAGGGTCTCAGGATTGGAATGGGAAGGATTTGGATATCACATCTCTTGCTATAGGAAGGGTCTCAGGATTGGAATGGGTAGGAGTTGAATATTACTTTCTTGCTATAGGAAGGGTCTCATGTTTGGAATGGGAAGGAGTTGGATATCACATATGCTATAGTTAGTGTCTCAGGTTTGGAACGGGAAGGAGTTGGATATCACATCTCATGTTATAGGAAGGGTCTCAGGTTTGGTATAAGCATTGAGATATCACATCTCTGCTATCGGAAGCGGCTCAGGATTGGAATGGGAAGGAGTTGGATATCCCATCTCATGATAAAGGAAGGGTCTAAGGTTTGGAAGGGGAAGGATTTGGATATCACATCTCATGTTATAGGACGGGTCTCAGGTTTGGTATTAGAAGCATTGAGATATCAAGTCTCATGGTATAAGAAGGGTCTCAGAATTGGAATGGGAAGGAGTTGGATATCACACCTCAAGCTATAGGAAGGGTCTCAGGATTGGAATGGGAAGGACTTGGATATCACATCTCATGCTATAGGGAGGGTCTCAAGTTTGATATTAGAAGCTTTGAGATATCACATCTCATGATATCGGAAGGGTCTCAGGATTGGAATGGGAAGGAGTTGGATATCACATCTCATGATAAAGGAAGGGTCTAAGGTTTGGAAGGGGAAGGATTTGGATATCACATCTCATGTTATATTACGGGTCTCACATTTGTATTAGAAGCATTGAGATATCAAGTCTCATAGTATAGGAAGGGTCTCAGAATTGGAATGGGAAGGAGTTGGATATCACATCTCAAGCTATAGGAAGGGTCTCAGGATTGGAATCGGAAGGACTTGGATATCACATCTCATGCTATAGGAAGGCTCTCAGGTTTGGAAGGGGAAAGAGTTGGATATCACATTTCATGTTAGAGGTAGGATCTCAGGTTTGGTATTAGAGGTATTGAGATATCACATCTCATGCTATCAGAAGGGTCTCAGGAATGGAATGGGAAGGAGTTGGATATCACATCTCATGCTAAAGGGAGGGTCTCAGGTTTGGAAGGGGAAGGATTTGGATATCACATCTCATGTTATAGGAAGGATCTCAGGTTTGGTATTAGAAGCATTGAGATATCACATCTCATGCTATCGGAAGGATCTCAGGTTTCGTATTAGAAGCATTGAGATATCACATCTCATGCTATCAGAAGAGTCTCAGGATTGGAATAGGAAGGAGTTGGATATCACATCTCATGCTAAAGGAAGGGTCTCAGGATTGGAAGGGGAAGGATTTGGATATCACATCTCATGTTATCGGAAGGATCTCACGTTTGGTATTAGAAGTATTGAGATATCATATCTCATGGTATAGGAAGGGTCTCAGGATTGGAATGGGAAGGAGTTGGATATCACATCTCATGCTATAGGGAGGGTCTCAGGATTGGAATGGGGAGAACTTAGATATCACATATCATGCTATAGGGAGGGTCTCAGTTTTGATATTAGAAGCATTGAGATATCACATCTCATGCTATAGGAAGTGTCTCAGGATTGGAATGGGAAGGTGCTGGATATCACATCTCATGCTAAAGGAAGGGTCTCAGGTTTGGAACGGGAAGGATTTGGATATCACATCTCATGTTATAGGAAGGGTCTCAGGTTTGGTATAAGCATTGAGATATCACATCTCTGCTATCGGAAGTGTCTCAGGATTGGAATGGGAAGGAGTTGGATATCCCATCTCATGTTATAGGACGGGTCTCAGGTTTGTTATTAGAATCATTGAGATATCATATTGCATGCTGTAGGAAGGGTCTAAGGGTTGGAATGGGAAGGACTTGGATATCACATCTCATGCTATAGATAGGCTCTTAGGTTTGGAAAGGGAAGGAGTTGGATATCACATTTCATGTTAGAGGAAGGATCTCAGGTTTGGTATTAGAAGCATTGAGATATCACATCTCATGCTATAGGAAGGGTCTCAGGATTGGAATGGGAAGCAGTTGGATATCACATCTCATGCTATAGGAAGGGTCTCAGGTTTGGTATAAGCATTGAGATATCACATCTCATGCTATAGGACGGGTCTCAGGATTGGAATGGAAGGAGTTGGCTATCACATCTCATGTTATAGGAAGGATCTCAGGTTTGGTATTAGAAGCATTGAGACATCACATCTCATGCTATAGGAAGGGTCTCAGGGTTGGAATGGGAAGGAGTTGGATATCACATCTCATCCAATAGGAAGGGTCTCAGGTTTGGAATGGGAAGGAATTGGATATCACATCTCATGTTATAGGAAGGATCTCAGGTTTGGTATTAGAAGCATTGAGATATTACATCTCATGCTATAGGAAGGGTCTCAGGATTGGAATGTGAAGGATTTGGATATCACATCTCATGCTAAAGGAAGGGTCTCAGGTTTGGTAGAAGCATTGAGATATCACGTCTCTGCTATCGGAAGGGTCTCAGGATTGGATTGGGAAGGAGTTGGATATCACATCTCATGCCATAGGAAGGGTCTCAGGTTTGGTATAAGCATTGAGATATCACATCTCTGCTATCGGAAGGGTCTCAGGATTGGATTGGGAAGGAGTTGGATATCCCTTCTCATGCTATAGGAAGTGTCTCAGGTTGGAATGGGAAGGAGTTGGATATCACATCTCATGTTATAGGAAGGGTCTCAGGATTGGAATGGGAAGGATTTGGATATCACATCTCTTGCTATAGGAAGGTTCTCAGGATTGGAATGGGTAGGAGTTGAATATTACTTTCTTGCTATAGGAAGGGTCTCATGTTTGGAATGGGAAGGAGTTGGATATCACATATGCTATAGTTAGTGTCTCAGGTTTGGAACGGGAAGGAGTTGGATATCACATCTCATGTTATAGGAAGGGTCTCAGGTTTGGTATAAGCATTGAGATATCACATCTCTGCTATCGGAAGCGGCTCAGGATTGGAATGGGAAGGAGTTGGATATCCCATCTCTTGTTATAGGAAGAGTCTCTGGTTTGGTATTAGAATCATTGAGATATCACATCGCATGCTGTAGGAAGGGTCTAAGGATTGGAATGGGATGGACTTGGATATCACATCTCATGCTATAGGTAGGCTCTCAGGTTTGGTATAAGCATTGAGATATCACATCTCATGCTATAGGAAGGGTCTCAGGATTGGAATGGGAAGGAATTGGATATCACATCTCATGCTATAGGAAGGGTCTCAGATTTGGTATAAGCATTGAGATATCACATCTCATGCTAAAGGAAGGGTCTCAGGATTGGAATGGGAAGGAGTTGTATATGACATCTCAGGCCATAGGAAGGTTCTCAGGTTTGGTATAAGCATTGAGATATCACATCTCTGCTATCGGAAGGGTCTCAGGATTGGAATGGGAAGGAGTTGGATATCCCATCTCATGTTATAGGAAGGGTCTCAGGTTTGGTATTAGAAGCATAGAGATATCACATCTCATGCTATAGGAAGGGTCTCAGGATTTGAATGGCAAGGAGTTGGATATCACATCTCATGCCATAGGAAGGGTCTCAGGTTTGGTATAAGCATTGAGATATCACATCTCTGCTATCGCTAGGGTCTCAGGATTGGATTGGGAAGGAGTTAGATATCCCTTCTCATGCTATAGGAAGTGTCTCAGGTTGGAATGGGAAGGAGTTGGATATCACATCTCATGTTATAGGAAGGGTCTCAGGATTGGAATGGGAAGGACTTGGATGTCACATCTCATGCTATAGGGAGGGTCTCAAGTTTGATATTAGAAGCATTGAGATAACAAATCTCATGATATCGGAAGGGTCTCAGGATTGGAATGGGAAGGAGTTGGATATCACATCTCATGATAAAGGAAGGGTCTAAGGTTTGGAAGGGGAAGGATTTGGATATCACATCTCATGTTATAGGACGGGTCTCAGGTTTGGTATTAGAAGCATTGAGATATCAAGTCTCATGGTATAAGAAGGGTCTCAGAATTGGAATGGGAAGGAGTTGGATATCACACCTCAAGCTATAGGAAGGGTCTCAGGATTGGAATGGGAAGGAGTTTGATATCACATCTCATGCCATAGTATGGGTCTCAGGTTTGGTAGAAGCATTGGGATATCACATCTCATGCTATCGGAAGGGTATCAGTATTGGATTTGGAAGAAGTTGGATATCCCATCTCATGCTATAGGAAGGGTCTCAGGTTGGAATGGGAAGGAGTTGGATATCACATTTCATGTTATAGGAAGGGTCTCAGGATTGGAATGGGAAGGACTTGGATATCATATCTCATGCTATAGGACGGGTCTCAGGTTTGTTATTAGAATCATTGAGATATCATATTGCATGCTGTAGGAAGGGTCTAAGGATTGGAATGGGAAGGACTTGGATATCACATCTCATGCTATAGATAGGATCTTAGGTTTGGAAAGGGAAGGAGTTGGATATCACATTTCATGTTAGAGGAAGGATCTCAGGTTTGGTATTAGAAGCATTGAGATATCACATCTCATGCTATATGAAGGGTCTCAGGATTGGAATGGGAAGTAGTTGGATATCACATCTCATGCTATAGGAAGGGTCTCAGGTTTGGTATAAGCATTGAGATATCACATCTCATGCTATAGGACAGGTCTCAGGATTGGAATGGAAGGAGTTGGATATCACATCTCATGTTATAGGAAGGATCTCAGGTTTGGTATTAGAAGCATTGAGATATCACATCTCATGCTATATGAAGGGTCTCAGGATTGGAATGGGAAGTAGTTGGATATCACATCTCATGCTATAGGAAGGGTCTCAGGTTTGGTATAAGCATTGAGATATCACATCTCATGCTATAGGACAGGTCTCAGGATTGGAATGGAAGGAGTTGGATATCACATCTCATGTTATAGGAAGGATCTCAGGTTTGGTATTAGAAGCATTGAGATATCACATCTCATGCTATAGGAAGGGTCTCAGGATTGGAATGTGAAGGATTTGGATATCACATCTCATGCTAAAGGAAGGGTCTCAGGTTTGGTAGAAGCATTGAGATATCACGTCTCTGCTATCGGAAGGGTCTCAGGATTGGATTGGGAAGGAGTTGGATATCCCTTCTCATGCTATAGGAAGGGTCTCAGGATTTGAATGGCAAGGAGTTGGATATCACATCTCATGCCATAGGAAGGGTCTCAGGTTTGGTATAAGCATTGAGATATCACATCTCTGCTATCGGAAGGGTCTCAGGATTGGAATGGGAAGGAGTTGGATATTCCCATCTCATGTTATAGGAAGGGTCTCAGGTTTGGTATTAGAAGCATTGAGATATCACATCTCATGCTATAGGAAGGGTCTCAGGATTGGAATGGGAAGGACTTGGATATCACATCTCATGCTATAGGAAGGCTCTCAGGTTTGGAAGGGGAAAGAGTTGGATATCACATTTCATGTTAGAGGTAGGATCTCAGGTTTTGTATTAGAGGCATTGAGATATCACATCTCATGCTATCAGAAGGGTCTCAGGAATGGAATGGGAAGGAGTTGGATATCACATCTCATGCTAAAGGGAGGGTCTCAGGTTTGGAAGGGGAAGGATTTGGATATCACATCTCATGTTTTAGGAAGGATCTCAGGTTTGGTATTAGAAGCATTGAGATATCACATCTCATGCTATCGGAAGGATCTCAGGTTTGGTATTAGAAGCATTGAGATATCACATCTCATGCTATCAGAAGGGTCTCAGGATTGGAATGGGAAGGAGTTGGATATCACATCTCATGCTAAAGGGAGGGTCTCAGGTTTGGAAGGGGAAGGATTTGGATATCACATCTCATGTTATCGGAAGGATCTCACGTTTGGTATTAGAAGTATTGAGATATCATATCTCATGCTATAGGAAGGGTCTCAGGATTGGAATGGGAAGGACTTGGATATCACATCTCATGCTATAGCGAGGGTCTCAAGTTTGATATTAGAAGCATTGAGATATCACATCTCATGATATCGGAAGGGTCTCAGGATTGGAATGGGAAGGAGTTGGATATCACATCTCATGATAAAAGAAGGGTCTAAGGTTTGGAATGGGAAGGAGTTGGATATCACATCTCAAGCTATAGGAAGGGTCTCAGGATTGGAATGGGAAGGAGTTTGATATCACATCTCATGCCATAGTATGGGTCTCAGGTTTGGTATAAGCATTGGGATATCACATCTCATGCTATCGGAAGGGTATCAGGATTGGATTTGGAAGGAGTTGGATATCCCATCTCATGCTATAGAAAGGGTCTCAGGTTGGAATGGGAAGGAGTTGGATATCACATCTCATGTTATAGGAAGGGTCTCGGGATTGGAATGGGAAGGACTTGGATATCACATCTCATGCTATAGGAAGGCTCTCAGGTTTGGAAGGGGAAAGAGTTGGATATCACATTTCATGTTAGAGGTAGGATCTCAGGTTTGGTATTAGAGGCATTGAGATATCACATCTCATGCTATCAGAAGGGTCTCAGGATTGGAATGGGAAGGAGTTGGATATCACATCTCATGCCATAGTATGGGTCTCAGGTTTGGTAGAAGCATTGGGATATCACATCTCATGCTATCGGAAGGGTATCAGTATTGGATTTGGAAGAAGTTGGATATCCCATCTCATGCTATAGGAAGGGTCTCAGGTTGGAATGGGAAGGAGTTGGATATCACATTTCATGTTATAGGAAGGGTCTCAGGATTGGAATGGGAAGGACTTGGATATCATATCTCATGCTATAGGACGGGTCTCAGGTTTGTTATTAGAATCATTGAGATATCATATTGCATGCTGTAGGAAGGGTCTAAGGATTGGAATGGGAAGGACTTGGATATCACATCTCATGCTATAGATAGGATCTTAGGTTTGGAAAGGGAAGGAGTTGGATATCACATTTCATGTTAGAGGAAGGATCTCAGGTTTGGTATTAGAAGCATTGAGATATCACATCTCATGCTATATGAAGGGTCTCAGGATTGGAATGGGAAGTAGTTGGATATCACATCTCATGCTATAGGAAGGGTCTCAGGTTTGGTATAAGCATTGAGATATCACATCTCATGCTATAGGACAGGTCTCAGGATTGGAATGGAAGGAGTTGGATATCACATCTCATGTTATAGGAAGGATCTCAGGTTTGGTATTAGAAGCATTGAGATATCACATCTCATGCTATATGAAGGGTCTCAGGATTGGAATGGGAAGTAGTTGGATATCACATCTCATGCTATAGGAAGGGTCTCAGGTTTGGTATAAGCATTGAGATATCACATCTCATGCTATAGGACAGGTCTCAGGATTGGAATGGAAGGAGTTGGATATCACATCTCATGTTATAGGAAGGATCTCAGGTTTGGTATTAGAAGCATTGAGATATCACATCTCATGCTATAGGAAGGGTCTCAGGATTGGAATGTGAAGGATTTGGATATCACATCTCATGCTAAAGGAAGGGTCTCAGGTTTGGTAGAAGCATTGAGATATCACGTCTCTGCTATCGGAAGGGTCTCAGGATTGGATTGGGAAGGAGTTGGATATCCCTTCTCATGCTATAGGAAGGGTCTCAGGATTTGAATGGCAAGGAGTTGGATATCACATCTCATGCCATAGGAAGGGTCTCAGGTTTGGTATAAGCATTGAGATATCACATCTCTGCTATCGGAAGGGTCTCAGGATTGGAATGGGAAGGAGTTGGATATTCCCATCTCATGTTATAGGAAGGGTCTCAGGTTTGGTATTAGAAGCATTGAGATATCACATCTCATGCTATAGGAAGGGTCTCAGGATTGGAATGGGAAGGACTTGGATATCACATCTCATGCTATAGGAAGGCTCTCAGGTTTGGAAGGGGAAAGAGTTGGATATCACATTTCATGTTAGAGGTAGGATCTCAGGTTTTGTATTAGAGGCATTGAGATATCACATCTCATGCTATCAGAAGGGTCTCAGGAATGGAATGGGAAGGAGTTGGATATCACATCTCATGCTAAAGGGAGGGTCTCAGGTTTGGAAGGGGAAGGATTTGGATATCACATCTCATGTTTTAGGAAGGATCTCAGGTTTGGTATTAGAAGCATTGAGATATCACATCTCATGCTATCGGAAGGATCTCAGGTTTGGTATTAGAAGCATTGAGATATCACATCTCATGCTATCAGAAGGGTCTCAGGATTGGAATGGGAAGGAGTTGGATATCACATCTCATGCTAAAGGGAGGGTCTCAGGTTTGGAAGGGGAAGGATTTGGATATCACATCTCATGTTATCGGAAGGATCTCACGTTTGGTATTAGAAGTATTGAGATATCATATCTCATGCTATAGGAAGGGTCTCAGGATTGGAATGGGAAGGACTTGGATATCACATCTCATGCTATAGCGAGGGTCTCAAGTTTGATATTAGAAGCATTGAGATATCACATCTCATGATATCGGAAGGGTCTCAGGATTGGAATGGGAAGGAGTTGGATATCACATCTCATGATAAAAGAAGGGTCTAAGGTTTGGAATGGGAAGGAGTTGGATATCACATCTCAAGCTATAGGAAGGGTCTCAGGATTGGAATGGGAAGGAGTTTGATATCACATCTCATGCCATAGTATGGGTCTCAGGTTTGGTATAAGCATTGGGATATCACATCTCATGCTATCGGAAGGGTATCAGGATTGGATTTGGAAGGAGTTGGATATCCCATCTCATGCTATAGAAAGGGTCTCAGGTTGGAATGGGAAGGAGTTGGATATCACATCTCATGTTATAGGAAGGGTCTCGGGATTGGAATGGGAAGGACTTGGATATCACATCTCATGCTATAGGAAGGCTCTCAGGTTTGGAAGGGGAAAGAGTTGGATATCACATTTCATGTTAGAGGTAGGATCTCAGGTTTGGTATTAGAGGCATTGAGATATCACATCTCATGCTATCAGAAGGGTCTCAGGATTGGAATGGGAAGGAGTTGGATATCACATCTTATGCTAAAGGGAGGGTCTCAGGTTTGGAAGGGGAAGGATTTGGATATCATATCTCATGTTATAAGAAGGAGCTCAGGTTTGGTATTAGAAGTATTGAGATATCACATCTCATGCTATCAGAAGGATCTCAGGTTTGGTATTAGAAGCATTGAGATATCACATCTCATGCTATCAGAAGGGTCTCAGGATTGGAATGGGAAGGAGTTGGATATCACATCTCATGCTAAAGGGAGGGTCTCAGGTTTGGAAGGGGAAGGATTTGGATATCACATCTCATGTTATCGGAAGGATCTCAGGTTTGGTATTAGAAGTATTGAGATATCACATCTCATGCTATAGGAAGGGTCTCAGGATTGGAATGGGAAGGAGTTGGATATCACATCTCAAGCTATAGAAAGGGTCTCAGGTTTGGTATAAGCATTGAGATATCACATCACATGCTATAGGAAGGGTCTCAGGATTGGAATGGGAAGGTGTTGTATATGACATCTCATGTCATAGGAAGGGTCTCAGGTTTGGCATAAGCATTGAGATATCACATCACATGCTATAGGAAGGGTCTCAGGATTGGAATGGGAAGGACTTGGATATCACAGCTCATGCTATAGGCAGGGTCTCAGGTTTGGAAAGGGAAGGAGTTGGATATCACATTTCATGTTAGAGGTAGGATATCAGGTTTGGTATTAGAGGCATTGAGATATCACATCTCATGCTATCAGAAGGGTCTCAGGATTGGAATGGGAAGGAGTTGGATATCACATCTCATGCTAAAGGGAGGGTCTCAGGTTTGGAAGGGAAAGGATTTGGATATCACATCTCATGTTATAGGAAGGATCTCAGGTTTGGTATTAGAGGCATTGAGATATCACATCTCATGCTATCATAAGGGTCTCAGGATTGGAATGGGAAGGAGTTGGATATCACATCTCATGCTAAAGGGAGGGTCTCAGGTTTGGAAGGGGAAGAATTTGGATATCACATCACATGTTATAGGAAGGATCTCGGGTTTGGTATTAGAAGCATTGAGATATCACATCTCATGCTATCGGAAGGGTCTCAGGATTGGAATGGGAAGGAGTTGGAAATCACATCTCATGCTATAGGAAGGGTCTCAGGTTTGGAACGGGAAGGAGTTGGATATCACATCTCATGTTATAGGAAGAGTCTCAGGTTTGGTATAAGCATTGAGATATCACATCTCTGCAATCGGAAATGTCTCAGGATTGGGATGGGAAGGAGTTGGATATCACATCTCATGCTATAGGAAGGGTCTCAGGTTTGGAACGGGAAGGAGTTGGATATCAAATCTCATGCTATAGGAAGGCTCTCAGGTTTGGAAGGGGAAAGAGTTGGATATCACATTTCATGTTAGAGGTAGGATCTCAGGTTTGGTATTAGAGGCATTGAGATATCACATCTCATGCTATCAGAAGGGTCTCAGGATTGGAATGGGAAGGAGTTGGATATCACATCTCATGCTAAAGGGAGGGTCTCAGGTTTGGAAGGGGAAGGATTTGGATATCACATCTCATGTTATAAGAAGGAGCTCAGGTTTGGTATTAGAAGCATTGAGATATCACATCTCATGCTATCGGAAGGATCTCAGGTTTGGTATTAGAAGCATTGAGATATCACATCTCATGCTATCAGAAGGGTCTCAGGATTGGAATGGGAAGGAGTTGGATATCACATCTCATGCTAAAGGGAGGGTCTCAGGTTTGGAAGGGGAAGGATCTGGATATCACATCTCATGTTATCGGAAGGATCTCAGGTTTGGTATTAGAAGTATTGAGATATCACATCTCATGCTATCGGAAGGGTCTCAGGATTGGAATGGGAAGGAGTTGGATATCATATCTCAAGCTATAGGAAGGGTCTCAGGTTTGGTATAAGCATTGAGATATCACATCACATGCTATAGGAAGGGTCTCAGGATTGGAATGGGAAGGAGTTGTATATGACATCTCATGCCATAGGAAGGGTCTCAGGTTTGGTATAAGCATTGAGATATCACATCACATGCTATAGGAAGGGTCTCAGGATTGGAATGGGAAGGACTTGGATATCACATCTCATGCTATAGGCAGGGTCTCAGGTTTGGAAAGGGAAGGAGTTGGATATCACATTTCATGTTAGAGGTAGGATATCAGGTTTGGTATTAGAGGCATTGAGATATCACATCTCATGCTATCAGACGGGTCTCAGGATTGGAATGGGAAGGAGTTGGATATCACATCTCATGCTAAAGGGAGGGTCTCAGGTTTGGAAGGGGAAGGATTTGGATATCACATCTCATGTTATAGGAAGGATCTCAGGTTTGGTATTAGAGGCATTGAGATATCACATTTCATGCTATCATAAGGGTCTCAGGATTGGAATGGGAAGGAGTTGGATATCACATCTCATGCTATAGGAAGGGTCTCAGGTTTGGTATAAGCAGTGAGATATCACATCTCATGCTATAGGAATTGTCTCAGGATTGGAATGGGAAGGAGTTGGATATCACATCTCATGTTATAGGAAGGATCTCAGGTTTGGTATAAGCATTGAGATATCACATCTCTGCTATCGGAAGGGTCTCAGGATTGGAATGGGAAGGAGTTGGATATCACATCTCATGCTATAGGAAGAGTCTCAGGATTGGAATGGGAAGGAGTTGGATATCACATCTCATGATAAAGGAAGGGTCTAAGGTTTGGAAGGGGAAGGATTTGGATATCACATCTCATGTTATAGGACGGGTCTCAGGTTTGGTATTAGAAGCATTGAGATATCAAGTCTCATTGTATAGGAAGGGTCTCAGAATTGGAATGGGAAGGAGTTGGATATCACATCTCAAGCTATAGGAAGGGTCACAGGATTGGAATGGGAAGGAGTTTGATATCACATCTCATGCCATAGTATGGGTCTCAGGTTTGGTAGAAGCATTGGGATATCACATCTCATGCTATCGGAAGGGTATCAGGATTGGATTTGGAAGGAGTTGGATATCCCATCTCATGCTATAGGAAGGGTCTCAGGTTGGAATGGGAAGGAGTTGGATATCACATCTCATGTTATAGGAAGGGTCTCAGGATTGGAATGGGAAGGACTTGGATATCACATCTCATGCTATAGGAAGGCTCTCAGGTTTGCAACGGGAAAGAGTTGGATATCACATTTCATGTTAGAGGTAGGATCTCAGGTTTGGTATTAGAGGCATTGAGATATCACATCTCATGCTATCAGAAGAGTCTCAGAATTGGAATGGGAAGGAGTTGGATATCACATCTCATGCCATAGTATGGGTCTCAGGTTTGGTAGAAGCATTGGGATATCACATCTCATGCTATCGGAAGGATTTCAGGATTGGATTTGGAAGGAGTTGGATATCCCATCTCATGCTATAGGAAGGGTCTCAGGTTGGAATGGGAAGGAGTTTGATATCACATCTCATGCCATAGTATGGGTCTCAGGTTTGGTAGAAGCATTGGGATATCACATCTCATGCTATCGGAAGGGTATCAGGATTGGATTTGGAAGGAGTTGGATATCCCATCTCATGCTATAGGAAGGGTCTCAGGTTGGAATGGGAAGGAGTTGGATATCACATCTCATGTTATAGGAAGGGTCTCAGGATTGGAATGGAAAGGACTTGGATATCATATCTCATGCTATAGGAAGGCTCTCAGGTTTGGAAGGGGAAGGAGTTGGATATCACATCTCAAGCTATAGGAACGGTCTCAGGTTTGGTATAAGCATTGAGATATCACATCTCATGCTATAGGAATGGTCTCAGGATTGGAATGGGAAGGAGTTGGATATCACATCTCATGTTATAGGAAAGATCTCAGGTTTGGTATTAGAAGCATTGAGATATCACATCTCATGCTATAAGCAGGGTCTCAGGATTGGAATGGGAAGGAGTTGTATATGGCATCTCATGCCATAGGAAGGGTCTCAGGTTTGGTATAAGCATTGAGATATCACATCTCATGCTATAGGAAGGGTCTCAGGATTGGAATGGGAAGGACTTGGATATCACATCTCATGCTATAGGCAGGATCTCAGGTTTGGAAAGGGAAGGAGTTGGATATCATATTTCATGTTAGAGGTAGGATCTCAGGTTTGGTATTAGAGGCATTGAGATATCACATCTCATGCTATCAGAAGGGTCTCAGGATTGGAATGGGAAGGAGTTGGATATCACATCTCATGCTAAAGGGAGGGTCTCAGGTTTGGAAGGGGAAGGATTTGGATATCACATCTCATGTTATAGGAAGGATCTCAGGTTTGGTATTAGAAGCATTGAGATATCACATCTCATGCTATCGGAAGGGTCTAAGGATTGGAATGGGAAGGAGTTGGATATCACATCTTATGCTATAGGAAGGGTCTCAGGTTTGGAACGGGAAGGAGTTGGATATCATATCTCATGTTATAGGAAGAGTCTCAGGTTTGGTATAAGCATTGAGATATCACATCTCTGCAATCGGAAGTGTCTCAGGATTGGGATGGGAAGGAGTTGGATATCACATCTCATGCTATAGGAAGGGTCTCAGGTTTGGAACGGGAAGAAGTTGGATATCCCATCTCATGTTATAGGACGGGTCTCAGGTTTGGTATTAGAAGCATTGAGATATCACATTGCATGCTGTAGGAAGGGTCTCAGGATTGGAATGGGAAGGAGTTGGATATTAAATTCTTGCTATAGGAAGGGTCTCATGTTTGGAATGGGAAGGAGTTGGATATCACATATGCTATAGGAAGGGTCTCAGGTTTGGAACGGGAAGAAGTTGGATATCACATCTCATGCTATAGGAAGGGTCTCAGGTTTGGAATAAGCATTGAGATATCACATCTCTGCTATCGGAAGTGTCTCAGGATTGGAATGGGAAGGAGTTGGATATCACATCTCATGTTATAGGACGGGTCTCAGGTTTGTTATTAGAATCATTGAGATATCATATTGTATGCTGTAGGAAGGGTCTAAGGATTGGAATGGGAAGGTCTTGGATATCACATCTCATGCTATAGGTAGGCTCTCAGGTTTGGAAAGGGAAGGAGTTGGATATGACATTTCATGTTAGAGGAAGGATTTCAGGTTTGGTATTAGAGGCATTCAGATATCACATCTCATGCTATAGGAAGGGTCTCAGGATTGGAATGGGAAGGACTTAGATATCACATATCATGCTATAGGGAGGGTCTCATGTTTGGAATGGGAAGGAGTTGGATATCACATGCTATAGGAAGGGTCTCAGGTTTGGAACGGGAAGGAGTTGGATATCACATCTCATGCTATAGGAAGGGTCTCAGGTTTGGAATAAGCATTGAGATATCACATCTCTGCTATCGGAAGTGTCTCAGGATTGGAATGGGAAGGAGTTGGATATCACATCTCATGTTATAGGACGGGTCTCAGGTTTGTTATTAGAATCATTGAGATATCATATTGTATGCTGTAGGAAGGGTCTAAGGATTGGAATGGGAAGGTCTTGGATATCACATCTCATGCTATAGGTAGGCTCTCAGGTTTGGAAAGGGAAGGAGTTGGATATCACATTTCATGTTAGAGGAAGGATCTCAGATTTGGTATTAGAGGCATTGAGATATCACATCTAATGCTATATGAAGGGTCTCAGGATTGGAATGGGAAGGAGTTGGATATCACATCTCATGCTATAGGAAGGGTCTCAGGTTTGGTAAGAACATTGAGATATCACATCTCATGCTATAGGAAGGGTCTCAGGATTGGAATGGGAAGGAGTTGGATATCACATCTGATGTTATAGGAAGGATCTCAGGTTTGGTATTAGAAGCATTGAGACATCACATCTCATGCTATAGGAAGGGTCTCAGGATTGGTATAAGCATTGAGATATCACATCTCTGCTATCGGAAGGGTCTCAGGATTGGAATGGGAAGGAGTTGGATATCCCATCTCATGTTATAGGAAGAGTCTCAGGTTTGGTATTAGAAGCATTGAGATATCACATCTCATGCTATAGGAATGGTCTCAGGATTGGAATGGGAAGGAGTTTGATATCACATCTCATGCCATGTATGGGTCTCAGGTTTGGTATAAGCATTGAGATATCACATCTCATGCTATAGGAAGGGTCTCAGGATTGGAATGGGAAGGAGTTGTATATGACATCTCATGCCATAGGAAGGGTCTCAGGTTTGGTATAAGCATTGAGATATCACATCTCTGCTATCGGAAGGGTCTCAGGATTGGAATGGGAAGGAGTTGGATATCCCATCTCATGTTATAGGAAGAGTCTCAGGTTTGGTATTAGAAGCATTGAGATATCACATCTCATGCTATAGGAAGTGTCTCAGGATTGGAATGGGAAGGAGTTTGATATCAAATCTCATGCCATGTATGGGTTTCAGGTTTTGTAGAAGCATTGGGATATCACATCTCATGCTATCGGAAGGGTATCAGGATTGGATTTGGAAGGATTTGGATATCACATTTCATGTTATAGGAAGGATCTCAGGTTTGGTATTAGAAGCATTGAGATATCACATCTCATGCTATCGGAAGGATCTCAGGTTTGGTATAATAGGCATTGAGATATCACATCTCATGCTATCAGAAGGGTCTCAGGATTGGAATGGGAAGGAGTCGGATATCACATCTCATGCTAAAGGGAGGGTCTCAGGTTTGGAAGTGGAAGGATTTGGATATCACATCTCATGTTATAGGAAGGATCTCAGGTTTGGTATTAGAAGCATTGAGATATCACATCTCATGCTATAGGAAGGGTCTCAGGATTGGAAAGGGAAGGAGTTGGATATCACATCTCAAGCTATAGGAAGGGTCAGTAACATGTTACTATTCCAATCCTGAGACTCTTCTGATAGCATGAGATGTGATATCTCAATGCTTCTAATACCAAACCTGAGATCCTTCCGATAGCATGAGATGTGATATCTCAATGCTTCTAATACCAAACCTGAGATCCTTCCTATAACATGAGATGTGATATCCAAATCCTTCCCCTTCCAAACCTGAGACCCTCCCTTTAGCATGAGATGTGATATCTAACTCCTTCCCATTCCATTCCTGAGACCCTTCTGATAGCATGAGATGTGATATCTCAATGCCTCTAATACCAAACCTGAGATCCTACCTCTAACATGAAATGAGATATCCAACTCTTTCCCCTTCCAAACCTGAGAGCCTTCCTATAGCATGAGATGTGATATCCAAGTCCTTCCCATTCCAATACTGAGACCCTTCCTATAGCTTGAGATGTGATATCCAACTCCTTCCCATTCCAATTCTGAGACCCTTCCTATAGCATGAGATGTGATATCTCAATGCTTATACCAAACCTGAGAGCCTACCTATAGCATGAGATGTGATATCCAAGTCCATCCCATTCCAATCCTTAGACCCTTCCTACAGCATGCGATGTGAATATCTCAATGATTCTAATACCAAACCAGAGACTCTTCCTATAACATGAGATGGGATATCCAACTCCTTCCCATTCCAATTCTGAGACCCTTCCTATACTATGAGACTTGATATCTCAATGCTTCTAATACCAAACCTGAGACCGTAATATAACATGAGATGTGATATCCAAATCCTTCCCCTTCCAAACCTTAGACCCGTCCTTTATCATGAGATGTGATATCCAACTCCTTCCCATTCCAATCCTGAGACCCTTCCGATATCATGAGATGTGATATCTCAAAGCTTCTAATATCAAACTTGAGACCCTCCCTATAGCATGAGATGTGATATCCAAGTCCTTCCCATTCCAATCCTGAGACCCTTCCTATAGCATGAGATGTGATATCTCAATGCTTCTAATACCAAACCTGAGACCCTTCCTATAACATGAGATGGGAATATCCAACTCCTTCCCATTCCAATCTTGAGACCCTTCCGATAGCAGAGATGTGATATCTCAATGCTTATACCACACCTGAGATCCTTCCTATAACATGAGATGTGATATCCAACTCCTTCCCATTCCAATCCTGAGACACTTCCTATAGCATGAGATGTGATATCTCACTGCTTATACCAAACCTGAGACCCTTCCCATAGCAGGAGATGTGATATCCAACTCCTTCCCATTCCAATCCTCAGACCCTTCCTATAGCATGAGATGTGATATCTCAATGCTTCTAATGTCAAACTTGAGACCCTACCTATAGCATGAGATGTGATATCCAAGTCCTTCCCATTCCAATCCTGAGACACTTCCTATAGCATGAGATGTGATATCTCAATGCTTCTAATACCAAACCTGAGACTCTTCCTATAACATGAGATGGGATATCCAACTCCTTCCAATTCCAATCCTGAGACCCTTTTGATAGCAGAGATGTGATATCTCAATGTTTATACCAAACCTGAGACCCTTCCTACGGCATGAGATGTCATATTCAACTCCTTCCCATTCCAATCCTGAGACCCTTCCTATAGCATGGGATTTGATATCCAACTCCTTCCCATTCCAATCCTGAGACCCTTCCTATAGCATGAGATGTGATGTCTCAATGCTTCTAATACCAAACCTGAGATCCTTCCTATAACATGAGATGTGATATCCAACTACTTCCATTCCAATCCTGAGACCCTTCCTATAGCATGAGATGTGATATCTCAATGCTTATACCAAACCTGAGACCCTTCCTATAGCATGAGATGTGATATCCAACTCCTTCCCATTCCAATCCTGAGACCCTTCCTATAGCCTGAGATGTGATATCCAATTCCTTCCCATTCCAATCCTGAGACCCTTCCTATAGCATGAGATGTGATATCTCAATGCTTATACCAAACCTGAGAGCCTACCTATAACATGAGATGTGATATCCAAGTCCATCCCATTCCAATCCTTAGACCCTTCCTACAGCATGCGATGTGATATCTCAATGATTCTAATACCAAACCAGAGACTCTTCCTATAACATGAGATGGGATATCCAACTCCTTCCCATTCCAATCCTGAGCCGCTTCTGATAGCAGAGATGTGATATCTCAATGCTTATACCAAACCTGAGACCCTTCCTATAACATGAGATGTGATATCCAACTCCTTCCCGTTCCAAACCTGAGACACTAACTATAGCATATGTGATATCCAACTCCTTCCCATTCCAAACATGAGACCCTTCCTATAGCAAGAAAATAATATCCAACTCCTACCCATTCCAATCCTGAGACCCTTCCTATAGCAAGAGATGTGATATCCAAATCCTTCCCATTCCAATCCTGAGACCCTTCCTATAACATGAGATGTGATATCCAACTCCTTCCCATTCCAACCTGAGACACTTCCTATAGCATGAGAAGGGATATCCAACTCCTTCCCAATCCAATCCTGAGACCCTTCCGATAGCAGAGATGTGATATCTCAATGCTTATACCAAACCTGAGACCCTTCCTATGGCATGAGATGTGATATCCAACTCCTTGCCATTCAAATCCTGAGACCCTTCCTATAGCATGAGAAGGGATATCCAACTCCTTCCCAATCCAATCCTGAGACCCTTCCGATAGCAGCGACGTGATATCTCAATGCTTCTACCAAACCTGAGACCCTTCCTTTAGCATGAGATGTGATATCCAAATCCTTCACATTCCAATCCTGAGACCCTTCCTATAGCATGAGATGTGATATCTCAATGCTTCTAATACCAAACCTGAGATCCTTCCTATAACATGAGATGTGATATCCAATTCCTTCCCATTCCAAACCTGAGACCCTTCCTATTGGATGAGATGTGATAACCAACTCCTTCCCATTCCAACCCTGAGACCCTTCCTATAGCATGAGATGTGATGTCTCAATGCTTCTAATACCAAACCTGAGATCCTTCCTATAACATGAGATGTGATATCCAACTCCTTCCATTCCAATCCTGAGACCCGTCCTATAGCATGAGATGTGATATCTCAATGCTTATACCAAACCTGAGACCCTTCCTATAGCATGAGATGTCATATCCAACTGCTTCCCATTCCAATCCTGAGACCCTTCCTATAGCATGAGATGTGATATCTCAATGCTTCTAATACCAAACCTGAGATCCTTCCTCTAACATGAAATGTGATATCCAACTCCTTCCCTTTCCAAACCTAAGAGCCTATCTATAGCATGAGATGTGATATCCAAGTCCTTCACATTCCAACCCTTAGACCCTTCCTACAGCATGCAATATGATATCTCAATGATTCTAATAACAAACCTGAGACCCGTCCTATAACATGAGATGGGATATCCAACTCCTTCCCATTCCAATCCTGAGACTCTTCCGATAGCAGAGATGTGATATCTCAATGCTTATACCAAACCTGAGACCCTTCCTATAACATGAGATGTGATATCCAAATCCTTCTCGTTCCAAACCTGAGACCCTTCCTTTAGCATGAGATGTGATATCCAGCTCCTTCCCATTCCAATCCTGAGACACTTCCGATAGCATGAGATGTGATATCTCAATGCTTCTAATATCAAAACTGAGACCCTCCCTATAGCATGATATGTGATATCTAAGTCCTTCCCATTCCAATCCTGAGACCCTCCCTATAGCATGAGATGTGATATCCAACTCCTTCCCATTCCAATCCTGAGACCCTTCCTATAGCATGAGATATGATATCTCAATACTTCTAATACCAAACGTGAGATCCTTCCGATAACATGAGATGTGATATCCAAATCCTTCCCCTTCCAAACCTGAGACCCTCCCTTTAGCATGAAATGTGATATCCAACTCCTTCCTATTCCAATCCTGAGACTCTTCTGATAGCATGAGATGTGATATCTCAATGCTTCTAATACCAAACCTGAGATCCTTCCGATAGCATGAGATGTGATATCTCAATGCTTCTAATACCAAACCTGAGATCCTTCCTATAACATGAGATGTGATATCCAAATCCTTCCCCTTCCAAACCTGAGACCCTCCCTTTAGCATGAGATGTGATATCTAACTCCTTCCCATTCCATTCCTGAGACCCTTCTGATAGCATGAGATGTGATATCTCAATGCCTCTAATACCAAACCTGAGATCCTACCTCTAACATGAAATGAGATATCCAACTCTTTCCCCTTCCAAACCTGAGAGCCTTCCTATAGCATGAGATGTGATATCCAAGTCCTTCCCATTCCAATACTGAGACCCTTCCTATAGCTTGAGATGTGATATCCAACTCCTTCCCATTCCAATTCTGAGACCCTTCCTATAGCATGAGATGTGATATCTCAATGCTTATACCAAACCTGAGAGCCTACCTATAGCATGAGATGTGATATCAAGTCCATCCCATTCCAATCCTTAGACCCTTCCTACAGCATGCGATGTGAATATCTCAATGATTCTAATACCAAACCAGAGACTCTTCCTATAACATGAGATGGGATATCCAACTCCTTCCCATTCCAATTCTGAGACCCTTCCTATACTATGAGACTTGATATCTCAATGCTTCTAATACCAAACCTGAGACCCGTAATATAACATGAGATGTGATATCCAAATCCTTCCCCTTCCAAACCTTAGACCCTTCCTTTATCATGAGATGTGATATCCAACTCCTTCCCATTCCAATCCTGAGACCCTTCCGATATCATGAGATGTGATATCTCAAAGCTTCTAATATCAAACTTGAGACCCTCCCTATAGCATGAGATGTGATATCCAAGTCCTTCCCATTCCAATCCTGAGACCCTTCCTATAGCATGAGATGTGATATCTCAATGCTTCTAATACCAAACCTGAGACCCTTCCTATAACATGAGATGGGAATATCCAACTCCTTCCCATTCCAATCTTGAGACCCTTCCGATAGCAGAGATGTGATATCTCAATGCTTATACCACACCTGAGATCCTTCCTATAACATGAGATGTGATATCCAACTCCTTCCCATTCCAATCCTGAGACACTTCCTATAGCATGAGATGTGATATCTCACTGCTTATACCAAACCTGAGACCCTTCCCATAGCAGGAGATGTGATATCCAACTCCTTCCCATTCCAATCTTCAGACCCTTCCTATAGCATGAGATGTGATATCTCAATGCTTCTAATGTCAAACTTGAGACCCTACATATAGCATGAGATGTGATATCCAAGTCCTTCCCATTCCAATCCTGAGACACTTCCTATAGCATGAGATGTGATATCTCAATGCTTCTAATACCAAACCTGAGACTCTTCCTATAACATGAGATGGGATATCCAACTCCTTCCAATTCCAATCCTGAGACCCTTTTGATAGCAGAGATGTGATATCTCAATGTTTATACCAAACCTGAGACCCTTCCTACGGCATGAGATGTCATATTCAACTCCTTCCCATTCCAATCCTGAGACCCTTCCTATAGCATGAGATTTGATATCCAACTCCTTCCCATTCCAATCCTGAGACCCTTCCTATAGCATGAGATGTGATGTCTCAATGCTTCTAATACCAAACCTGAGATCCTTCCTATAACATGAGATGTGATATCCAACTCCTTCCATTCCAATCCTGAGATCCTTCCTATAGCATGAGATGTGATATATCAATGCTTATACCAAACCTGAGACCCTTCCTATAGCATGAGATGTGATATCCAACTCCTTCCCATTCCAATCCTGAGACCCTTCCTATAGCCTGAGATGTGATATCCGATTCCTTCCCATTCCAATCCTGAGACCCTTCCTATAGCATGAGATGTGATATCTCAATGCTTATACCAAACCTGAGAGCCTACCTATAACATGAGATGTGATATCCAAGTCCATCCCATTCCAATCCTTAGACCCTTCCTACAGCATGCGATGTGATATCTCAATGATTCTAATACCAAACCAGAGACTCTTCCTATAACATGAGATGGGATATCCAACTCCTTCCCATTCCAATCCTGAGCCGCTTCCGATAGCAGAGATGTGATATCTCAATGCTTATACCAAACCTGAGACCCTTCCTATAACATGAGATGTGATATCCAACTCCTTCCCGTTCCAAACCTGAGACACTAACTATAGCATATGTGATATCCAACTCCTTCCCATTCCAAACATGAGACCCTTCCTATAGCAAGAAAGTAATATCCAACTTCTACCCATTCCAATCCTGAGACCCTTCCTATAGCAAGAGATGTGATATCCAAATCCTTCCCATTCCAATCCTGAGACCCTTCCTATAACATGAGATGTGATATCCAACTTCTTCCCATTCCAACCTGAGACACTTCCTATAGCATGAGAAGGGATATCCAACTCCTTCCCAATCCAATCCTGAGACCCTTCCGATAGCAGCGACGTGATATCTCAATGCTTCTACCAAACCTGAGACCCTTCCTTTAGCATGAGATGTGATATCCAAATCCTTCACATTCCAATCCTGAGACCCTTCCTATAGCATGAGATGTGATATCTCAATGCTTCTAATACCAAACCTGAAATCCTTCCTATAACATGAGATGTGATATCCAATTCCTTCCCATTCCAAACCTGAGACCCTTCCTATTGGATGAGATGTGATATCCAACTCCTTCCCATTCCAACCCTGAGACCCTTCCTATAGCATGAGATGTGATGTCTCAAAGCTTCTAATACCAAACCTGAGATCCTTCCTATAACATGAGATGTGATATCCAACTCCTTCCATTCCAATCCTGAGACCCGTCCTATAGCATGAGATGTGATATTTCAATGCTTATACCAAACCTGAGACCCTTCCTATAGCATGAGATGTGATATCCAACTGCTTCCCATTCCAATCCTGAGACCCTTCCTATAGCATGAGATGTGATATCTCAATGCTTCTAATACCAAACCTGAGATCCTTCCTCTAACATGAAATGTGATATCCAACTCCTTCCCTTTCCAAACCTAAGAGCCTATCTATAGCATGAGATGTGATATCCAAGTCCTTCACATTCCAACCCTTAGACCCTTCCTACAGCATGCAATATGATGTCTCAATGATTCTAATAACAAACCTGTGACCCGTCCTATAACATGAGATGGGATATCCAACTCCTTCCCATTCCAATCCTGAGACACTTCCGATAGCAGAGATGTGATATCTCAATGCTTATACCAAACTTGAGACCCTTCCTATAACATGAGATGTGATATCCAAATCCTTCTCGTTCCAAACCTGAGACCTTTCCTTTAGCATGAGATGTGATATCCAGCTCCTTCCCATTCCAATCCTGAGACACTTCCGATAGCATGAGATGTGATATCTCAATGCTTCTAATATCAAAACTGAGACCCTCCCTATAGCATGATATGTGATATCTAAGTCCTTCCCATTCCAATCCTGAGACCCTCCCTATATCATGAGATGTGATATCCAACTCCTTCCCATTCCAATCCTGAGACCCTTCCTATAGCATGAGATATGATATCTCAATACTTCTAATACCAAACGTGAGATCCTTCCGATAACATGAGATTTGATATCCAAATCCTTCCCCTTCCAAACCTGAGACCCTCCCTTTAGCATGAAATGTGATATCCAACTCCTTCCTTTTCCAATCCTGAGACTCTTCTGATAGCATGAGATGTGATATCTCAATGCTTCTAATACCAAACCTGAGATCCTTCCGATAGCATGAGATGTGATATCTCAATGCTTCTAATACCAAACCTGAGATCCTTCCTATAACATGAGATGTGATATCCAAATCCTTCCCCTTCCAAACCTGAGACCCTCCCTTTAGCATGAGATGTGATATCTAACTCCTTCCCATTCCATTCCTGAGACCCTTCTGATAGCATGAGATGTGATATCTCAATGCCTCTAATACCAAACCTGAGATCCTACCTCTAACATGAAATGAGATATCCAACTCTTTCCCCTTCCAAACCTGAGAGCCTTCCTATAGCATGAGATGTGATATCCAAGTCCTTCCCATTCCAATACTGAGACCCTTCCTATAGCTTGAGATGTGATATCCAACTCCTTCCCATTCCAATTCTGAGACCCTTCCTATAGCATGAGATGTGATATCTCAATGCTTATACCAAACCTGAGAGCCTACCTATAGCATGAGATGTGATATCCAAGTCCATCCCATTCCAATCCTTAGACCCTTCCTACAGCATGCGATGTGAATATCTCAATGATTCTAATACCAAACCAGAGACTCTTCCTGACATATACATGTCAGGACATGAGATGGGATATCCAACTCCTTCCCATTCCAATTCTGAGACCCTTCCTATACTATGAGACTTGATATCTCAATGCTTCTAATACCAAACCTGAGACCCGTAATATAACATGAGATGTGATATCCAAATCCTTCCCCTTCCAAACCTTAGACCCGTCCTTTATCATGAGATGTGATATCCAACTCCTTCCCATTCCAATCCTGAGACCCTTCCGATATCATGAGATGTGATATCTCAAAGCTTCTAATATCAAACTTGAGACCCTCCCTATAGCATGAGATGTGATATCCAAGTCCTTCCCATTCCAATCCTGAGACCCTTCCTATAGCATGAGATGTGATATCTCAATGCTTCTAATACCAAACCTGAGACCCTTCCTATAACATGAGATGCGAATATCCAACTCCTTCCCATTCCAATCTTGAGACCCTTCCGATAGCAGAGATGTGATATCTCAATGCTTATACCACACCTGAGATCCTTCCTATAACATGAGATGTGATATCCAACTCCTTCCCATTCCAATCCTGAGACACTTCCTATAGCATGAGATGTGATATAACACTGCTTATACCAAACCTGAGACCCTTCCCATAGCAGGAGATGTGATATCCAACTCCTTCCCATTCCAATCCTCAGACCCTTCCTATAGCATGAGATGTGATATCTCAATGCTTCTAATGTCAAACTTGAGACCCTACCTATAGCATGAGATGTGATATCCAAGTCCTTCCCATTCCAATCCTGAGACACTTCCTATAGCATGAGATGTGATATCTCAATGCTTCTAATACCAAACCTGAGACTCTTCCTATAACATGAGATGGGATATCCAACTCCTTCCAATTCCAATCCTGAGACCCTTTTGATAGCAGAGATGTGATATCTCAATGTTTATACCAAACCTGAGACCCTTCCTACGGCATGAGATGTCATATTCAACTCCTTCCCATTCCAATCCTGAGACCCTTCCTATAGTATGAGATTTGATATCCAACTCCTTCCCATTCCAATCCTGAGACCCTTCCTATAGCATGAGATGTGATGTCTCAATGCTTCTAATACCAAACCTGAGATCCTTCCTATAACAGGAGATGTGATATCCAACTCCTTCCATTCCAATCCTGAGACCCTTCCTATAGCATGAGATGTGATATCTCAATGCTTATACCAAACCTGAGAACCTTCCTATAGCATGAGATGTGATATCCAACTCCTTCCCATTCCAATCCTGAGACCCTTCCTATAGCCTGAGATGTGATATCCAATTCCTTCCCATTCCAATCCTGAGACCCTTCCTATAGCATGAGATGTGATATCTCAATGCTTATACCAAACCTGAGAGCCTACCTATAACATGAGATGTGATATCCAAGTCCATCCCATTCCAATCCTTAGACCCTTCCTACAGCATGCAATGTGATATCTCAATGATTCTAATACCAAACCAGAGACTCTTCCTATAACATGAGATGGGATATCCAACTCCTTCCCATTCCAATCCTGAGCCGCTTCCGATAGCAGAGATGTGATATCTCAATGCTTATACCAAACCTGAGACCCTTCCTATAACATGAGATGTGATATCCAACTCCTTCCCGTTCCAAACCTGAGACACTAACTATAGCATATGTGATATCCAACTCCTTCCCATTCCAAACATGAGACCCTTCCTATAGCAAGAAAGTAATATCCAACTCCTACCCATTCCAATCCTGAGACCCTTCCTATAGCAAGAGATGTGATATCCAAATCCTTCCCATTCCAATCCTGAGACCCTTCCTATAACATGAGATGTGATATCCAACTCCTTCCCATTCCAACCTGAGACACTTCCTATAGCATGAGAAGGGATATCCAACTCCTTCCCAATCCAATCCTGAGACCCTTCCGATAGCAGAGATGTGATATCTCAATGCTTATACCAAACCTGAGACCCTTCCTATGGCATGAGATGTGATATCCAACTCCTTGCCATTCAAATCCTGAGACCCTTCCTATAGCATGAGAAGGGATATCCAACTCCTTCCCAATCCAATCCTGAGACCCTTCCGATAGCAGCGACGTGATATCTCAATGCTTCTACCAAACCTGAGACCCTTCCTTTAGCATGAGATGTGATATCCAAATCCTTCACATTCCAATCCTGAGACCCTTCCTATAGCATGAGATGTGATATCTCAATGCTTCTAATACCAAACCTGAGATCCTTCCTATAACATGAGATGTGATATCCAATTCCTTCCCATTCCAAACCTGAGACCCTTCCTATTGGATGAGATGTGATATCCAACTCCTTCCTATTCCAACCCTGACACCCTTCCTATAGCATGAGATGTGATGTCTCAATGCTTCTAATACCAAACCTGTATTCCTTCCTATAACATGAGATGTGATATCCAACTCCTTCCATTCCAATCCTGAGACCCGTCCTATAGCATGAGATGTGATATCTCAATGCTTATACCAAACCTGAGACCCTTCCTATAGCATGAGATGTCATATCCAACTGCTTCCCATTCCAATCCTGAGACCCTTCCTATAGCATGAGATGTGATATCTCAATGCTTCTAATACCAAACCTGAGATCCTTCCTCTAACATGAAATGTGATATCCAACTCCTTCCCTTTCCAAACCTAAGAGCCTATCTATAGCATGAGATGTGATATCCAAGTCCTTCACATTCCAACCCTTAGACCCTTCCTACAGCATGCAATATGATATCTCAATGATTCTAATAACAAACCTGAGACCCGTCCTATAACATGAGATGGGATATCCAACTCCTTCCCATTCCAATCCTGAGACACTTCCGATAGCAGAGATGTGATATCTCAATGCTTATACCAAACCTGAGACCCTTCCTATAACATGAGATGTGATATCCAAATCCTTCTCGTTCCAAACCTGAGACCCTTCCTTTAGCATGAGATGTGATATCCAGCTCCTTCCCATTCCAATCCTGAGACACTTCCGATAGCATGAGATGTGATATCTCAATGCTTCTAATATCAAAACTGAGACCCTCCCTATAGCATGATATGTGATATCTAAGTCCTTCCCATTCCAATCCTGAGACCCTCCCTATAGCATGAGATGTGATATCTAACTCCTTCCCATTCCAATCCTGAGACCCTTCCTATAGCATGAGATATGATATCTCAATACTTCTAATACCAAACGTGAGATCCTTCCGATAACATGAGATGTGATATCCAAATCCTTCCCCTTCCAAACCTGAGACCCTCCCTTTAGCATGAAATGTGATATCCAACTCCTTCCTATTCCAATCCTGAGACTCTTCTGATAGCATGAGATGTGATATCTCAATGCTTCTAATACCAAACCTGAGATCCTTCCGATAGCATGAGATGTGATATCTCAATGCTTCTAACACCAAACCTGAGATCCTTCCTATAACATGAGATGTGATATCCAAATCCTTCCCCTTCCAAACCTGAGACCCTCCCTTTAGCATGAGATGTGATATCTAACTCCTTCCCATTCCATTCCTGAGACCCTTCTGATAGCATGAGATGTGATATCTCAATGCCTCTAATACCAAACCTGAGATCCTACCTCTAACATGAAATGAGATATCCAACTCTTTCCCCTTCCAAACCTGAGAGCCTTCCTATAGCATGAGATGTGATATCCAGGTCCTTCCCATTCCAATACTGAGACCCTTCCTATAGCTTGAGATGTGATATCCAACTCCTTCCCATTCCAATTCTGAGACCCTTCCTATAGCATGAGATGTGATATCTCAATGCTTATACCAAACCTGAGAGCCTACCTATAGCATGAGATGTGATATCCAAGTCCATCCCATTCCAATCCTTAGACCCTTCCTACAGCATGCGATGTGAATATCTCAATGATTCTAATACCAAACCAGAGACTCTTCCTATAACATGAGATGGGATATCCAACTCCTTCCCATTCCAATTCTGAGACCCTTCCTATACTATGAGACTTGATATCTCAATGCTTCTAATACCAAACCTGAGACCCGTAATATAACATGAGATGTGATATCCAAATCCTTCCCCTTCCAAACCTTAGACCCTTCCTTTATCATGAGATGTGATATCCAACTCCTTCCCATTCCAATCCTGAGACCCTTCCGATATCATGAGATGTGATATCTCAAAGCTTCTAATATCAAACTTGAGACCCTCCCTATAGCATGAGATGTGATATCCAAGTCCTTCCCATTCCAATCCTGAGACCCTTCCTATAGCATGAGATGTGATATCTCAATGCTTCTAATACCAAACCTGAGACCGTTCCTATAACATGAGATGGGAATATCCAACTCCTTCCCATTCCAATCTTGAGACCCTTCCGATAGCAGAGATGTGATATCTCAATGCTTATACCACACCTGAGATCCTTCCTATAACATGAGATGTGATATCCAACTCCTTCCCATTCCAATCCTGAGACACTTCCTATAGCATGAGATGTGATATCTCACTGCTTATACCAAACCTGAGACCCTTCCCATAGCAGGAGATGTGATATCCAACTCCTTCCCATTCCAATCCTCAGACCCTTCCTATAGCATGAGATGTGATATCTCAATGCTTCTAATGTCAAACTTGAGACCCTACCTATAGCATGAGATGTGATATCCAAGTCCTTCCCATTCCAATCCTGAGACACTTCCTATAGCATGAGATGTGATATCTCAATGCTTCTAATACCAAACCTGAGACTCTTCCTATAACATGAGATGGGATATCCAACTCCTTCCAATTCCAATCCTGAGACCCTTTTGATAGCAGAGATGTGATATCTCAATGTTTATACCAAACCTGAGACCCTTCCTACGGCATGAGATGTCATATTCAACTCCTTCCCATTCCAATCCTGAGACCCTTCCTATAGCATGAGATTTGATATCCAACTCCTTCCCATTCCAATCCTGAGACCCTTCCTATAGCATGAGATGTGATGTCTCAATGCTTCTAATACCAAACCTGAGATCCTTCCTATAACATGAGATGTGATATCCAACTCCTTCCATTCCAATCCTGAGACCCTTCCTATAGCATGAGATGTGATATCTCAATGCTTATACCAAACCTGAGACCCTTCCTATAGCATGAGATGTGATATCCAACTCCTTCCCATTCCAATCCTGAGACCCTTCCTATAGCCTGAGATGTGATATCCAATTCCTTCCCATTCCAATCCTGAGACCCTTCCTATAGCATGAGATGTGATATCTCAATGCTTATACCAAACCTGAGAGCCTACCTATAATATGAGATGTGATATCCAAGTCCATCCCATTCCAATCCTTAGACCCTTCCTACAGCATGCGATGTGATATCTCAATGATTCTAATACCAAACCAGAGACTCTTCCTATAACATGAGATGGGATATCCAACTCCTTCCCATTCCAATCCTGAGCCGCTTCCGATAGCAGAGATGTGATATCTCAATGCTTATACCAAACCTGAGACCCTTCCTATAACATGAGATGTGATATCCAACTCCTTCCCGTTCCAAACCTGAGACACTAACTATAGCATATGTGATATCCAACTCCTTCCCATTCCAAACATGAGACCCTTCCTATAGCAAGAAAGTAATATCCAACTCCTACCCATTCCAATCCTGAGACCCTTCCTATAGCAAGAGATGTGATATCCAAATCCTTCCCATTCCAATCCTGAGACCCTTCCTATAGCATGAGAAGGGATATCCAACTCCTTCCCAATCCAATCCTGAGACCCTTCCGATAGCAGAGATGTGATATCTCAATGCTTATACCAAACCTGAGACCCTTCCTATGGCATGAGATGTGATATCCAACTCCTTGCCATTCAAATCCTGAGACCCTTCCTATAGCATGAGAAGGGATATCCAACTCCTTCCCAATCCAATCCTGAGACCCTTCCGATAGCAGCGACGTGATATCTCAATGCTTCTACCAAACCTGAGACCCTTCCTTTAGCATGAGATGTGATATCCAAATCCTTCACATTCCAATCCTGAGACCCTTCCTATAGCATGAGATGTGATATCTCAATGCTTCTAATACCAAACCTGAGATCCTTCCTATAACATGAGATGTGATATCCAATTCCTTCCCATTCCAAACCTGAGACCCTTCCTATTGGATGAGATGTGATATCCAACTCCTTCCCATTCCAACCCTGAGACCCTTCCTATAGCATGAGATGTGATGTCTCAATGCTTCTAATACCAAACCTGAGATCCTTCCTATAACATGAGATGTGATATCCAAATCCTTCCATTCCAATCCTGAGACCCGTCCTATAGCATGAGATGTGATATCTCAATGCTTATACCAAACCTGAGACCCTTCCTATAGCATATGTCATATCCAACTGCTTCCCATTCCAATCCTGAGACCCTTCCTATAGCATAAGATGTGATATCTCAATGCTTCTAATACCAAACCTGAGATCCTTCCTCTAACATGAAATGTGATATCCAACTCCTTCCCTTTCCAAACCTAAGAGCCTATCTATAGCATGAGATGTGATATCCAAGTCCTTCACATTCCAACCCTTAGACCCTTCCTACAGCATGCAATATGATATCTCAATGATTCTAATAACAAACCTGAGACCCGTCCTATAACATGAGATGGGATATCCAACTCCTTCCCATTCCAATCCTGAGACACTTCCGATAGCAGAGATGTGATATCTCAATGCTTATACCAAACCTGAGACCCTTCCTATAACATGAGATGTGATATCCAAATCCTTCTCGTTCCAAACCTGAGACCCTTCCTTTAGCATGAGATGTGATATCCAGCTCCTTCCCATTCCAATCCTGAGACACTTCCGATAGCATGAGATGTGATATCTCAATGCTTCTAATATCAAAACTGAGACCCTCCCTATAGCATGATATGTGATATCTAAGTCCTTCCCATTCCAATCCTGAGACCCTCCCTATAGCATGAGATGTGATATCCAACTCCTTCCCATTCCAATCCTGAGACCCTTCCTATAGCATGAGATATGATATCTCAATACTTCTAATACCAAACGTGAGATCCTTCCGATAACATGAGATGTGATATCCAAATCCTTCCCCTTCCAAACCTGAGACCCTCCCTTTAGCATGAAATGTGATATCCAACTCCTTCCTATTCCAATCCTGAGACTCTTCTGATAGCATGAGATGTGATATCTCAATGCTTCTAATACCAAACCTGAGATCCTTCCGATAGCATGAGATGTGATATCTCAATGCTTCTAATACCAAACCTGAGATCCTTCCTATAACATGAGATGTGATATTCAAATCCTTCCCCTTCCAAACCTGAGACCCCCCCTTTAGCATGAGATGTGATATCTAACTCCTTCCCATTCCATTCCTGAGACCCTTCTGATAGCATGAGATGTGATATCTCAATGCCTCTAATACCAAACCTGAGATCATACCTCTAACATGAAATGAGATATCCAACTCTTTCCCCTTCCAAACCTGAGAGCCTTCCTATAGCATGAGATGTGATATCCAAGTCCTTCCCATTCCAATACTGAGACCCTTCCTATAGCTTGAGATGTGATATCCAACTCCTTCCCATTCCAATTCTGAGACCCTTCCTATAGCATGAGATGTGATATCTCAATGCTTATACCAAACCTGAGAGCCTACCTATAGCATGAGATGTGATATCCAAGTCCATCCCATTCCAATCCTTAGACCCTTCCTACAGCATGCAATGTGAATATCTCAATGATTCTAATACCAAACCAGAGACTCTTCCTATAACATGAGATGGGATATCCAACTCCTTCCCATTCCAATTATGAGACCCTTCCTATACTATGAGACTTGATATCTCAATGCTTCTAATACCAAACCTGAGACCCGTAATATAACATGAGATGTGATATCCAAATCCTTCCCCTTCCAAACCTTAGACCCTTCCTTTATCATGAGATGTGATATCCAACTCCTTCCCATTCCAATCCTGAGACCCTTCCGATATCATGAGATGTGATATCTCAAAGCTTCTAATATCAAACTTGAGACCCTCCCTATAGCATGAGATGTGATATCCAAGTCCTTCCCATTCCAATCCTGAGACCCTTCCTATAGCATGAGATGTGATATCTCAATGCTTCTAATACCAAACCTGAGACCCTTCCTATAACATGAGATGGGAATATCCAACTCCTTCCCATTCCAATCTTGAGACCCTTCCGATAGCAGAGATGTGATATCTCAATGCTTATACCACACCTGAGATCCTTCCTATAACATGAGATGTGATATCCAACTCCTTCCCATTCCAATCCTGAGACACTTCCTATAGCATGAGATGTGATATCTCACTGCTTATACCAAACCTGAGACCCTTCCCATAGCAGGAGATGTGATATCCAACTCCTTCCCATTCCAATCCTCAGACCCTTCCTATAGCATGAGATGTGATATCTCAATGCTTCTAATGTCAAACTTGAGACCCTACCTATAGCATGAGATGTGATATCCAAGTCCTTCCCATTCCAATCCTGAGACACTTCCTATAGCATGAGATGTGATATCTCAATGCTTCTAATACCAAACCTGAGACTCTTCCTATAACATGAGATGGGATATCCAACTCCTTCCAATTCCAATCCTGAGACCCTTTTGATAGCAGAGATGTGATATCTCAATGTTTATACCAAACCTGAGACCCTTCCTACGGCATGAGATGTCATATTCAACTCCTTCCCATTCCAATCCTGAGACCCTTCCTATAGCATGAGATGTGATGTCTCAATGCTTCTAATACCAAACCTGAGATCCTTCCTATAACATGAGATGTGATATCCAACTCCTTCCATTCCAATCCTGAGACCCTTCCTATAGCATGAGATGTGATATCTCAATGCTTATACCAAACCTGAGACCCTTCCTATAGCATGAGATGTGATATCCAACTCCTTCCCATTCCAATCCTGAGACCCTTCCTATAGCATGAGATGTGATATCTCAATGCCTCTAATACCAAACCTGAGATCCTTCCTCTAACATGAAATGTGATATCCAACTCCTTCACTTTCCAAACCTGAGAGCCAATCTATAGCATGAGATGTGATATCCAAGTCCTTCCCATTCCAATCCTTAGACCCTTCCTACAGCATGCAATATGATATCTCAATGATTCTAATAAAAAACCTGAGACCCGTCCTATAACATGAGATGGGATATCCAACTCCTTCCCATTCCAATCCTGAGACACGTCTGATAGCAGAGATGTGATATCTCAATGTTTATACCAAACCTGAGACCCTTCCTATAACATGAGATGTGATATCCAACTCCTTCCCGTTCCAAACCTGAGACCCTTCCTTTAGCATGAGATGTGGTATCCAGCTCCTTCCCATTCCAATCCTGAGACACTTCTGATAGCATAAGATGTGATATCTCAATGCTTCTAATATCAAAACTGAGACCCTCCCTATAGCATATGTGATATCTAAGTCCTTCCCATTCCAATCCTGAGACCCTTCCTATAGCATGAGATGTGATATCTCAATGCTTCTACCAAACCTGAGACCCTTCCTTTAGCATGAGATGTGATATCCAACTCCTTCCCATTCCAATCCTGAGACCCTTCCTATAGCATGAGATGTGATATCTCAATACTTCTAATACCAAACCTGAGATCCTTCCGATAACATGAGATGTGATATCTCAATACTTCTAATACCAAACCTGAGATCCATCCTATAACATGAGATGTGATATCCAAATCCTTCCCCTTCCAAACCTGAGACCCTCCCTTTAGCATGAGATGTGATATCCAACTCCTTCCCATTCCAATCCTGAGACCCTTCTGATAGCATAAGATATGATATCTCAATGCTTCTATACCAAACCTGAGATCCTTCTGATAGCATGAGATGTGATATCTCAATGCTTCTAATACCAAACCTGAGATCCTACCTCTAACATGAAATGTGATATCCAACTCTTTCCCCTTGCAAACCTGAGAGCCTTCCTATAGCATGAGATGTGATATCCAAGTCCTTCCCATTCCAATCCTGAGACCCTTCCTATAACATGAGATGTGATATCCAACTCCTTCCCATTCCAACCTGAGACCCTTCCTATAGCATGAGATGGGATATCCAACTCCTTCCAAATCCAATCCCGATACCCTTCCGATAGCATGAGATGTGATATCCCAATGCTTCTACCAAACCTGAGACCCATATTATGGCATGAGATGTGATATCAAACTCCTTCCCATTCTAATCCTGAGACCCTTCCTATACCATGAGACTTGATATCTCAATGCTTCTAATACCAAACCTGAGACCCGTCCTATAACATGAGATGTGATATCCAAATCCTTCCCCTTCCAAACCTTAGACCCTTCCTTTATCATGAGATGTGATATCCAACTCCTTCCCATTCCAATCTTGAGACCCTTCCGATATCATGAAATGTGATATCTCAATGCTTCTATCAAACTTGAGACCCTCCCTATTGCATGAGATGTGATATCCAAGTCCTTCCCATTCCAATCCTGAGACCCTTCCTATAGCATGAGATGTGATATCTCAATGCTTCTAATACCAAACCTGAGACCCTTCCTATAACATGAGATGGGAATATCCAACTCCTTCCCATTCCAATCCTTAGACCCTTCCTACAGCATGCAATATGATATCTCAATGATTTTAATAAAAAACCTGAGACCCGTCCTATAACATGAGATGGGATATCCAACTCCTTCCCATTCCAATCCTGAGACACTTCCGATGGTAGAGATGTGATATCTCAATGTTTATACCAAACCTGAGACCCTTCCTATAACATGAGATGTGATATCCAACTCCTTCCCATTCCAATCCTGAGACCCTTCCTATAGCATGAGATGTGATATCCAACTCCATCCCATTCCAATCCTGAGACCCTTCTGATAGCATAAGATATGATATCTCAATGCTTCTATACCAAACCTGAGACCCGTAATATAACATGAGATGTGATATCCAAATCCTTCCCCTTCCAAACCTTAGACCCTTCCTTTATCATGAGATGTGATATCCAACTCCTTCCCATTCCAATCCTGAGACCCTTCCGATATCATGAGATGTGATATCTCAAAGCTTCTAATATCAAACTTGAGACCCTCCCTATAGCATGAGATGTGATATCCAAGTCCTTCCCATTCCAATCCTGAGACCCTTCCTGTAGCATGAGATGTGATATCTCAATGCTTCTAATACCAAACCTGAGACTCTTCCTATAACATGAGATGGGATATCCAACTCCTTCCAATTCCAATCCTGAGACCCTTTTGATAGCAGAGATGTGATATCTCAATGTTTATACCAAACCTGAGACCCTTCCTACGGCATGAGATGTCATATTCAACTCCTTCCCATTCCAATCCTGAGACCCTTCCTATAGTATGAGATTTGATATCCAACTCCTTCCCATTCCAATCCTGAGACCCTTCCTATAGCATGAGATGTGATGTCTCAATGCTTCTAATACCAAACCTGAGATCCTTCCTATAACAGGAGATGTGATATCCAACTCCTTCCATTCCAATCCTGAGACCCTTCCTATAGCATGAGATGTGATATCTCAATGCTTATACCAAACCTGAGAACCTTCCTATAGCATGAGATGTGATATCCAACTCCTTCCCATTCCAATCCTGAGACCCTTCCTATAGCCTGAGATGTGATATCCAATTCCTTCCCATTCCAATCCTGAGACCCTTCCTATAGCATGAGATGTGATATCTCAATGCTTATACCAAACCTGAGAGCCTACCTATAACATGAGATGTGATATCCAAGTCCATCCCATTCCAATCCTTAGACCCTTCCTACAGCATGCAATGTGATATCTCAATGATTCTAATACCAAACCAGAGACTCTTCCTATAACATGAGATGGGATATCCAACTCCTTCCCATTCCAATCCTGAGCCGCTTCCGATAGCAGAGATGTGATATCTCAATGCTTATACCAAACCTGAGACCCTTCCTATAACATGAGATGTGATATCCAACTCCTTCCCGTTCCAAACCTGAGACACTAACTATAGCATATGTGATATCCAACTCCTTCCCATTCCAAACATGAGACCCTTCCTATAGCAAGAAAGTAATATCCAACTCCTACCCATTCCAATCCTGAGACCCTTCCTATAGCAAGAGATGTGATATCCAAATCCTTCCCATTCCAATCCTGAGACCCTTCCTATAACATGAGATGTGATATCCAACTCCTTCCCATTCCAACCTGAGACACTTCCTATAGCATGAGAAGGGATATCCAACTCCTTCCCAATCCAATCCTGAGACCCTTCCGATAGCAGAGATGTGATATCTCAATGCTTATACCAAACCTGAGACCCTTCCTATGGCATGAGATGTGATATCCAACTCCTTGCCATTCAAATCCTGAGACCCTTCCTATAGCATGAGAAGGGATATCCAACTCCTTCCCAATCCAATCCTGAGACCCTTCCGATAGCAGCGACGTGATATCTCAATGCTTCTACCAAACCTGAGACCCTTCCTTTAGCATGAGATGTGATATCCAAATCCTTCACATTCCAATCCTGAGACCCTTCCTATAGCATGAGATGTGATATCTCAATGCTTCTAATACCAAACCTGAGATCCTTCCTATAACATGAGATGTGATATCCAATTCCTTCCCATTCCAAACCTGAGACCCTTCCTATTGGATGAGATGTGATATCCAACTCCTTCCTATTCCAACCCTGACACCCTTCCTATAGCATGAGATGTGATGTCTCAATGCTTCTAATACCAAACCTGTATTCCTTCCTATAACATGAGATGTGATATCCAACTCCTTCCATTCCAATCCTGAGACCCGTCCTATAGCATGAGATGTGATATCTCAATGCTTATACCAAACCTGAGACCCTTCCTATAGCATGAGATGTCATATCCAACTGCTTCCCATTCCAATCCTGAGACCCTTCCTATAGCATGAGATGTGATATCTCAATGCTTCTAATACCAAACCTGAGATCCTTCCTCTAACATGAAATGTGATATCCAACTCCTTCCCTTTCCAAACCTAAGAGCCTATCTATAGCATGAGATGTGATATCCAAGTCCTTCACATTCCAACCCTTAGACCCTTCCTACAGCATGCAATATGATATCTCAATGATTCTAATAACAAACCTGAGACCCGTCCTATAACATGAGATGGGATATCCAACTCCTTCCCATTCCAATCCTGAGACACTTCCGATAGCAGAGATGTGATATCTCAATGCTTATACCAAACCTGAGACCCTTCCTATAACATGAGATGTGATATCCAAATCCTTCTCGTTCCAAACCTGAGACCCTTCCTTTAGCATGAGATGTGATATCCAGCTCCTTCCCATTCCAATCCTGAGACACTTCCGATAGCATGAGATGTGATATCTCAATGCTTCTAATATCAAAACTGAGACCCTCCCTATAGCATGATATGTGATATCTAAGTCCTTCCCATTCCAATCCTGAGACCCTCCCTATAGCATGAGATGTGATATCTAACTCCTTCCCATTCCAATCCTGAGACCCTTCCTATAGCATGAGATATGATATCTCAATACTTCTAATACCAAACGTGAGATCCTTCCGATAACATGAGATGTGATATCCAAATCCTTCCCCTTCCAAACCTGAGACCCTCCCTTTAGCATGAAATGTGATATCCAACTCCTTCCTATTCCAATCCTGAGACTCTTCTGATAGCATGAGATGTGATATCTCAATGCTTCTAATACCAAACCTGAGATCCTTCCGATAGCATGAGATGTGATATCTCAATGCTTCTAATACCAAACCTGAGATCCTTCCTATAACATGAGATGTGATATCCAAATCCTTCCCCTTCCAAACCTGAGACCCTCCCTTTAGCATGAGATGTGATATCTAACTCCTTCCCATTCCATTCCTGAGACCCTTCTGATAGCATGAGATGTGATATCTCAATGCCTCTAATACCAAACCTGAGATCCTACCTCTAACATGAAATGAGATATCCAACTCTTTCCCCTTCCAAACCTGAGAGCCTTCCTATAGCATGAGATGTGATATCCAGGTCCTTCCCATTCCAATACTGAGACCCTTCCTATAGCTTGAGATGTGATATCCAACTCCTTCCCATTCCAATTCTGAGACCCTTCCTATAGCATGAGATGTGATATCTCAATGCTTATACCAAACCTGAGAGCCTACCTATAGCATGAGATGTGATATCCAAGTCCATCCCATTCCAATCCTTAGACCCTTCCTACAGCATGCGATGTGAATATCTCAATGATTCTAATACCAAACCAGAGACTCTTCCTATAACATGAGATGGGATATCCAACTCCTTCCCATTCCAATTCTGAGACCCTTCCTATACTATGAGACTTGATATCTCAATGCTTCTAATACCAAACCTGAGACCCGTAATATAACATGAGATGTGATATCCAAATCCTTCCCCTTCCAAACCTTAGACCCTTCCTTTATCATGAGATGTGATATCCAACTCCTTCCCATTCCAATCCTGAGACCCTTCCGATATCATGAGATGTGATATCTCAAAGCTTCTAATATCAAACTTGAGACCCTCCCTATAGCATGAGATGTGATATCCAAGTCCTTCCCATTCCAATCCTGAGACCCTTCCTATAGCATGAGATGTGATATCTCAATGCTTCTAATACCAAACCTGAGACCGTTCCTATAACAAGAGATGGGAATATCCAACTCCTTCCCATTCCAATCTTGAGACCCTTCCGATAGCAGAGATGTGATATCTCAATGCTTATACCACACCTGAGATCCTTCCTATAACATGAGATGTGATATCCAACTCCTTCCCATTCCAATCCTGAGACACTTCCTATAGCATGAGATGTGATATCTCACTGCTTATACCAAACCTGAGACCCTTCCCATAGCAGGAGATGTGATATCCAACTCCTTCCCATTCCAATCCTCAGACCCTTCCTATAGCATGAGATGTGATATCTCAATGCTTCTAATGTCAAACTTGAGACCCTACCTATAGCATGAGATGTGATATCCAAGTCCTTCCCATTCCAATCCTGAGACACTTCCTATAGCATGAGATGTGATATCTCAATGCTTCTAATACCAAACCTGAGACTCTTCCTATAACATGAGATGGGATATCCAACTCCTTCCAATTCCAATCCTGAGACCCTTTTGATAGCAGAGATGTGATATCTCAATGTTTATACCAAACCTGAGACCCTTCCTACGGCATGAGATGTCATATTCAACTCCTTCCCATTCCAATCCTGAGACCCTTCCTATAGCATGAGATTTGATATCCAACTCCTTCCCATTCCAATCCTGAGACCCTTCCTATAGCATGAGATGTGATGTCTCAATGCTTCTAATACCAAACCTGAGATCCTTCCTATAACATGAGATGTGATATCCAACTCCTTCCATTCCAATCCTGAGACCCTTCCTATAGCATGAGATGTGATATCTCAATGCTTATACCAAACCTGAGACCCTTCCTATAGCATGAGATGTGATATCCAACTCCTTCCCATTCCAATCCTGAGACCCTTCCTATAGCCTGAGATGTGATATCCAATTCCTTCCCATTCCAATCCTGAGACCCTTCCTATAGCATGAGATGTGATATCTCAATGCTTATACCAAACCTGAGAGCCTACCTATAATATGAGATGTGATATCCAAGTCCATCCCATTCCAATCCTTAGACCCTTCCTACAGCATGCGATGTGATATCTCAATGATTCTAATACCAAACCAGAGACTCTTCCTATAACATGAGATGGGATATCCAACTCCTTCCCATTCCAATCCTGAGCCGCTTCCGATAGCAGAGATGTGATATCTCAATGCTTATACCAAACCTGAGACCCTTCCTATAACATGAGATGTGATATCCAACTCCTTCCCGTTCCAAACCTGAGACACTAACTATAGCATATGTGATATCCAACTCCTTCCCATTCCAAACATGAGACCCTTCCTATAGCAAGAAAGTAATATCCAACTCCTACCCATTCCAATCCTGAGACCCTTCCTATAGCAAGAGATGTGATATCCAAATCCTTCCCATTCCAATCCTGAGACCCTTCCTATAGCATGAGAAGGGATATCCAACTCCTTCCCAATCCAATCCTGAGACCCTTCCGATAGCAGAGATGTGATATCTCAATGCTTATACCAAACCTGAGACCCTTCCTATGGCATGAGATGTGATATCCAACTCCTTGCCATTCAAATCCTGAGACCCTTCCTATAGCATGAGAAGGGATATCCAACTCCTTCCCAATCCAATCCTGAGACCCTTCCGATAGCAGCGACGTGATATCTCAATGCTTCTACCAAACCTGAGACCCTTCCTTTAGCATGAGATGTGATATCCAAATCCTTCACATTCCAATCCTGAGACCCTTCCTATAGCATGAGATGTGATATCTCAATGCTTCTAATACCAAACCTGAGATCCTTCCTATAACATGAGATGTGATATCCAATTCCTTCCCATTCCAAACCTGAGACCCTTCCTATTGGATGAGATGTGATATCCAACTCCTTCCCATTCCAACCCTGAGACCCTTCCTATAGCATGAGATGTGATGTCTCAATGCTTCTAATACCAAACCTGAGATCCTTCCTATAACATGAGATGTGATATCCAAATCCTTCCATTCCAATCCTGAGACCCGTCCTATAGCATGAGATGTGATATCTCAATGCTTATACCAAACCTGAGACCCTTCCTATAGCATATGTCATATCCAACTGCTTCCCATTCCAATCCTGAGACCCTTCCTATAGCATAAGATGTGATATCTCAATGCTTCTAATACCAAACCTGAGATCCTTCCTCTAACATGAAATGTGATATCCAACTCCTTCCCTTTCCAAACCTAAGAGCCTATCTATAGCATGAGATGTGATATCCAAGTCCTTCACATTCCAACCCTTAGACCCTTCCTACAGCATGCAATATGATATCTCAATGATTCTAATAACAAACCTGAGACCCGTCCTATAACATGAGATGGGATATCCAACTCCTTCCCATTCCAATCCTGAGACACTTCCGATAGCAGAGATGTGATATCTCAATGCTTATACCAAACCTGAGACCCTTCCTATAACATGAGATGTGATATCCAAATCCTTCTCGTTCCAAACCTGAGACCCTTCCTTTAGCATGAGATGTGATATCCAGCTGGTTCCCATTCCAATCCTGAGACACTTCCGATAGCATGAGATGTGATATCTCAATGCTTCTAATATCAAAACTGAGACCCTCCCTATAGCATAATATGTGATATCTAAGTCCTTCCCATTCCAATCCTGAGACCCTCCCTATAGCATGAGATGTGATATCCAACTCCTTCCCATTCCAATCCTGAGACCCTTCCTATAGCATGAGATATGATATCTCAATACTTCTAATACCAAACGTGAGATCCTTCCGATAACATGAGATGTGATATCCAAATCCTTCCCCTTCCAAACCTGAGACCCTCCCTTTAGCATGAAATGTGATATCCAACTCCTTCCTATTCCAATCCTGAGACTCTTCTGATAGCATGAGATGTGATATCTCAATGCTTCTAATACCAAACCTGAGATCCTTCCGATAGCATGAGATGTGATATCTCAATGCTTCTAATACCAAACCTGAGATCCTTCCTATAACATGAGATGTGATATCCAAATCCTTCCCCTTCCAAACCTGAGACCCCCCCTTTAGCATGAGATGTGATATCTAACTCCTTCCCATTCCATTCCTGAGACCCTTCTGATAGCATGAGATGTGATATCTCAATGCCTCTAATACCAAACCTGAGATCATACCTCTAACATGAAATGAGATATCCAACTCTTTCCCCTTCCAAACCTGAGAGCCTTCCTATAGCATGAGATGTGATATCCAAGTCCTTCCCATTCCAATACTGAGACCCTTCCTATAGCTTGAGATGTGATATCCAACTCCTTCCCATTCCAATTCTGAGACCCTTCCTATAGCATGAGATGTGATATCTCAATGCTTATACCAAACCTGAGAGCCTACCTATAGCATGAGATGTGATATCCAAGTCCATCCCATTCCAATCCTTAGACCCTTCCTACAGCATGCAATGTGAATATCTCAATGATTCTAATACCAAACCAGAGACTCTTCCTATAACATGAGATGGGATATCCAACTCCTTCCCATTCCAATTATGAGACCCTTCCTATACTATGAGACTTGATATCTCAATGCTTCTAATACCAAACCTGAGACCCGTAATATAACATGAGATGTGATATCCAAATCCTTCCCCTTCCAAACCTTAGACCCTTCCTTTATCATGAGATGTGATATCCAACTCCTTCCCATTCCAATCCTGAGACCCTTCCGATATCATGAGATGTGATATCTCAAAGCTTCTAATATCAAACTTGAGACCCTCCCTATAGCATGAGATGTGATATCCAAGTCCTTCCCATTCCAATCCTGAGACCCTTCCTATAGCATGAGATGTGATATCTCAATGCTTCTAATACCAAACCTGAGGCCCTTCCTATAACATGAGATGGGAATATCCAACTCCTTCCCATTCCAATCTTGAGACCCTTCCGATAGCAGAGATGTGATATCTCAATGCTTATACCACACCTGAGATCCTTCCTATAACATGAGATGTGATATCCAACTCCTTCCCATTCCAATCCTGAGACACTTCCTATAGCATGAGATGTGATATCTCACTGCTTATACCAAACCTGAGACCCTTCCCATAGCAGGAGATGTGATATCCAACTCCTTCCCATTCCAATCCTCAGACCCTTCCTATAGCATGAGATGTGATATCTCAATGCTTCTAATGTCAAACTTGAGACCCTACCTATAGCATGAGATGTGATATCCAAGTCCTTCCCATTCCAATCCTGAGACACTTCCTATAGCATGAGATGTGATATCTCAATGCTTCTAATACCAAACCTGAGACTCTTCCTATAACATGAGATGGGATATCCAACTCCTTCCAATTCCAATCCTGAGACCCTTTTGATAGCAGAGATGTGATATCTCAATGTTTATACCAAACCTGAGACCCTTCCTACGGCATGAGATGTCATATTCAACTCCTTCCCATTCCAATCCTGAGACCCTTCCTATAGCATGAGATGTGATGTCTCAATGCTTCTAATACCAAACCTGAGATCCTTCCTATAACATGAGATGTGATATCCAACTCCTTCCATTCCAATCCTGAGACCCTTCCTATAGCATGAGATGTGATATCTCAATGCTTATACCAAACCTGAGACCCTTCCTATAGCATGAGATGTGATATCCAACTCCTTCCCATTCCAATCCTGAGACCCTTCCTATAGCATGAGATGTGATATCTCAATGCCTCTAATACCAAACCTGAGATCCTTCCTCTAACATGAAATGTGATATCCAACTCCTTCACTTTCCAAACCTGAGAGCCAATCTATAGCATGAGATGTGATATCCAAGTCCTTCCCATTCCAATCCTTAGACCCTTCCTACAGCATGCAATATGATATCTCAATGATTCTAATAAAAAACCTGAGACCCGTCCTATAACATGAGATGGGATATCCAACTCCTTCCCATTCCAATCCTGAGACACGTCTGATAGCAGAGATGTGATATCTCAATGTTTATACCAAACCTGAGACCCTTCCTATAACATGAGATGTGATATCCAACTCCTTCCCGTTCCAAACCTGAGACCCTTCCTTTAGCATGAGATGTGGTATCCAGCTCCTTCCCATTCCAATCCTGAGACACTTCTGATAGCATAAGATGTGATATCTCAATGCTTCTAATATCAAAACTGAGACCCTCCCTATAGCATATGTGATATCTAAGTCCTTCCCATTCCAATCCTGAGACCCTTCCTATAGCATGAGATGTGATATCTCAATGCTTCTACCAAACCTGAGACCCTTCCTTTAGCATGAGATGTGATATCCAACTCCTTCCCATTCCAATCCTGAGACCCTTCCTATAGCATGAGATGTGATATCTCAATACTTCTAATACCAAACCTGAGATCCTTCCGATAACATGAGATGTGATATCTCAATACTTCTAATACCAAACCTGAGATCCATCCTATAACATGAGATGTGATATCCAAATCCTTCCCCTTCCAAACCTGAGACCCTCCCTTTAGCATGAGATGTGATATCCAACTCCTTCCCATTCCAATCCTGAGACCCTTCTGATAGCATAAGATATGATATCTCAATGCTTCTATACCAAACCTGAGATCCTTCTGATAGCATGAGATGTGATATCTCAATGCTTCTAATACCAAACCTGAGATCCTACCTCTAACATGAAATGTGATATCCAACTCTTTCCCCTTGCAAACCTGAGAGCCTTCCTATAGCATGAGATGTGATATCCAAGTCCTTCCCATTCCAATCCTGAGACCCTTCCTATAACATGAGATGTGATATCCAACTCCTTCCCATTCCAACCTGAGACCCTTCCTATAGCATGAGATGGGATATCCAACTCCTTCCAAATCCAATCCCGATACCCTTCCGATAGCATGAGATGTGATATCCCAATGCTTCTACCAAACCTGAGACCCATATTATGGCATGAGATGTGATATCAAACTCCTTCCCATTCTAATCCTGAGACCCTTCCTATACCATGAGACTTGATATCTCAATGCTTCTAATACCAAACCTGAGACCCGTCCTATAACATGAGATGTGATATCCAAATCCTTCCCCTTCCAAACCTTAGACCCTTCCTTTATCATGAGATGTGATATCCAACTCCTTCCCATTCCAATCTTGAGACCCTTCCGATATCATGAAATGTGATATCTCAATGCTTCTATCAAACTTGAGACCCTCCCTATTGCATGAGATGTGATATCCAAGTCCTTCCCATTCCAATCCTGAGACCCTTCCTATAGCATGAGATGTGATATCTCAATGCTTCTAATACCAAACCTGAGACCCTTCCTATAACATGAGATGGGAATATCCAACTCCTTCCCATTCCAATCCTTAGACCCTTCCTACAGCATGCAATATGATATCTCAATGATTTTAATAAAAAACCTGAGACCCGTCCTATAACATGAGATGGGATATCCAACTCCTTCCCATTCCAATCCTGAGACACTTCCGATGGTAGAGATGTGATATCTCAATGTTTATACCAAACCTGAGACCCTTCCTATAACATGAGATGTGATATCCAACTCCTTCCCATTCCAATCCTGAGACCCTTCCTATAGCATGAGATGTGATATCCAACTCCATCCCATTCCAATCCTGAGACCCTTCTGATAGCATAAGATATGATATCTCAATGCTTCTATACCAAACCTGAGACCCGTAATATAACATGAGATGTGATATCCAAATCCTTCCCCTTCCAAACCTTAGACCCTTCCTTTATCATGAGATGTGATATCCAACTCCTTCCCATTCCAATCCTGAGACCCTTCCGATATCATGAGATGTGATATCTCAAAGCTTCTAATATCAAACTTGAGACCCTCCCTATAGCATGAGATGTGATATCCAAGTCCTTCCCATTCCAATCCTGAGACCCTTCCTATAGCATGAGATGTGATATCTCAATGCTTCTAATACCAAACCTGAGACTCTTCCTATAACATGAGATGGGATATCCAACTCCTTCCAATTCCAATCCTGAGACCCTTTTGATAGCAGAGATGTGATATCTCAATGTTTATACCAAACCTGAGACCCTTCCTACGGCATGAGATGTCATATTCAACTCCTTCCCATTCCAATCCTGAGACCCTTCCTATAGTATGAGATTTGATATCCAACTCCTTCCCATTCCAATCCTGAGACCCTTCCTATAGCATGAGATGTGATGTCTCAATGCTTCTAATACCAAACCTGAGATCCTTCCTATAACAGGAGATGTGATATCCAACTCCTTCCATTCCAATCCTGAGACCCTTCCTATAGCATGAGATGTGATATCTCAATGCTTATACCAAACCTGAGAACCTTCCTATAGCATGAGATGTGATATCCAACTCCTTCCCATTCCAATCCTGAGACCCTTCCTATAGCCTGAGATGTGATATCCAATTCCTTCCCATTCCAATCCTGAGACCCTTCCTATAGCATGAGATGTGATATCTCAATGCTTATACCAAACCTGAGAGCCTACCTATAACATGAGATGTGATATCCAAGTCCATCCCATTCCAATCCTTAGACCCTTCCTACAGCATGCAATGTGATATCTCAATGATTCTAATACCAAACCAGAGACTCTTCCTATAACATGAGATGGGATATCCAACTCCTTCCCATTCCAATCCTGAGCCGCTTCCGATAGCAGAGATGTGATATCTCAATGCTTATACCAAACCTGAGACCCTTCCTATAACATGAGATGTGATATCCAACTCCTTCCCGTTCCAAACCTGAGACACTAACTATAGCATATGTGATATCCAACTCCTTCCCATTCCAAACATGAGACCCTTCCTATAGCAAGAAAGTAATATCCAACTCCTACCCATTCCAATCCTGAGACCCTTCCTATAGCAAGAGATGTGATATCCAAATCCTTCCCATTCCAATCCTGAGACCCTTCCTATAACATGAGATGTGATATCCAACTCCTTCCCATTCCAACCTGAGACACTTCCTATAGCATGAGAAGGGATATCCAACTCCTTCCCAATCCAATCCTGAGACCCTTCCGATAGCAGAGATGTGATATCTCAATGCTTATACCAAACCTGAGACCCTTCCTATGGCATGAGATGTGATATCCAACTCCTTGCCATTCAAATCCTGAGACCCTTCCTATAGCATGAGAAGGGATATCCAACTCCTTCCCAATCCAATCCTGAGACCCTTCCGATAGCAGCGACGTGATATCTCAATGCTTCTACCAAACCTGAGACCCTTCCTTTAGCATGAGATGTGATATCCAAATCCTTCACATTCCAATCCTGAGACCCTTCCTATAGCATGAGATGTGATATCTCAATGCTTCTAATACCAAACCTGAGATCCTTCCTATAACATGAGATGTGATATCCAATTCCTTCCCATTCCAAACCTGAGACCCTTCCTATTGGATGAGATGTGATATCCAACTCCTTCCTATTCCAACCCTGACACCCTTCCTATAGCATGAGATGTGATGTCTCAATGCTTCTAATACCAAACCTGTATTCCTTCCTATAACATGAGATGTGATATCCAACTCCTTCCATTCCAATCCTGAGACCCGTCCTATAGCATGAGATGTGATATCTCAATGCTTATACCAAACCTGAGACCCTTCCTATAGCATGAGATGTCATATCCAACTGCTTCCCATTCCAATCCTGAGACCCTTCCTATAGCATGAGATGTGATATCTCAATGCTTCTAATACCAAACCTGAGATCCTTCCTATAACATGAGATGTGATATCCAATTCCTTCCCATTCCAAACCTGAGACCCTTCCTATTGGATGAGATGTGATATCCAACTCCTTCCCATTCCAACCCTGAGACCCTTCCTATAGCATGAGATGTGATGTCTCAATGCTTCTAATACCAAACCTGAGATCCTTCCTATAACATGAGATGTGATATCCAAATCCTTCCATTCCAATCCTGAGACCCGTCCTATAGCATGAGATGTGATATCTCAATGCTTATACCAAACCTGAGACCCTTCCTATAGCATATGTCATATCCAACTGCTTCCCATTCCAATCCTGAGACCCTTCCTATAGCATAAGATGTGATATCTCAATGCTTCTAATACCAAACCTGAGATCCTTCCTCTAACATGAAATGTGATATCCAACTCCTTCCCTTTCCAAACCTAAGAGCCTATCTATAGCATGAGATGTGATATCCAAGTCCTTCACATTCCAACCCTTAGACCCTTCCTACAGCATGCAATATGATATCTCAATGATTCTAATAACAAACCTGAGACCCGTCCTATAACATGAGATGGGATATCCAACTCCTTCCCATTCCAATCCTGAGACACTTCCGATAGCAGAGATGTGATATCTCAATGCTTATACCAAACCTGAGACCCTTCCTATAACATGAGATGTGATATCCAAATCCTTCTCGTTCCAAACCTGAGACCCTTCCTTTAGCATGAGATGTGATATCCAGCTCCTTCCCATTCCAATCCTGAGACACTTCCGATAGCATGAGATGTGATATCTCAATGCTTCTAATATCAAAACTGAGACCCTCCCTATAGCATAATATGTGATATCTAAGTCCTTCCCATTCCAATCCTGAGACCCTCCCTATAGCATGAGATGTGATATCCAACTCCTTCCCATTCCAATCCTGAGACCCTTCCTATAGCATGAGATATGATATCTCAATACTTCTAATACCAAACGTGAGATCCTTCCGATAACATGAGATGTGATATCCAAATCCTTCCCCTTCCAAACCTGAGACCCTCCCTTTAGCATGAAATGTGATATCCAACTCCTTCCTATTCCAATCCTGAGACTCTTCTGATAGCATGAGATGTGATATCTCAATGCTTCTAATACCAAACCTGAGATCCTTCCGATAGCATGAGATGTGATATCTCAATGCTTCTAATACCAAACCTGAGATCCTTCCTATAACATGAGATGTGATATCCAAATCCTTCCCCTTCCAAACCTGAGACCCCCCCTTTAGCATGAGATGTGATATCTAACTCCTTCCCATTCCATTCCTGAGACCCTTCTGATAGCATGAGATGTGATATCTCAATGCCTCTAATACCAAACCTGAGATCATACCTCTAACATGAAATGAGATATCCAACTCTTTCCCCTTCCAAACCTGAGAGCCTTCCTATAGCATGAGATGTGATATCCAAGTCCTTCCCATTCCAATACTGAGACCCTTCCTATAGCTTGAGATGTGATATCCAACTCCTTCCCATTCCAATTCTGAGACCCTTCCTATAGCATGAGATGTGATATCTCAATGCTTATACCAAACCTGAGAGCCTACCTATAGCATGAGATGTGATATCCAAGTCCATCCCATTCCAATCCTTAGACCCTTCCTACAGCATGCAATGTGAATATCTCAATGATTCTAATACCAAACCAGAGACTCTTCCTATAACATGAGATGGGATATCCAACTCCTTCCCATTCCAATTATGAGACCCTTCCTATACTATGAGACTTGATATCTCAATGCTTCTAATACCAAACCTGAGACCCGTAATATAACATGAGATGTGATATCCAAATCCTTCCCCTTCCAAACCTTAGACCCTTCCTTTATCATGAGATGTGATATCCAACTCCTTCCCATTCCAATCCTGAGACCCTTCCGATATCATGAGATGTGATATCTCAAAGCTTCTAATATCAAACTTGAGACCCTCCCTATAGCATGAGATGTGATATCCAAGTCCTTCCCATTCCAATCCTGAGACCCTTCCTATAGCATGAGATGTGATATCTCAATGCTTCTAATACCAAACCTGAGGCCCTTCCTATAACATGAGATGGGAATATCCAACTCCTTCCCATTCCAATCTTGAGACCCTTCCGATAGCAGAGATGTGATATCTCAATGCTTATACCACACCTGAGATCCTTCCTATAACATGAGATGTGATATCCAACTCCTTCCCATTCCAATCCTGAGACACTTCCTATAGCATGAGATGTGATATCTCACTGCTTATACCAAACCTGAGACCCTTCCCATAGCAGGAGATGTGATATCCAACTCCTTCCCATTCCAATCCTCAGACCCTTCCTATAGCATGAGATGTGATATCTCAATGCTTCTAATGTCAAACTTGAGACCCTACCTATAGCATGAGATGTGATATCCAAGTCCTTCCCATTCCAATCCTGAGACACTTCCTATAGCATGAGATGTGATATCTCAATGCTTCTAATACCAAACCTGAGACTCTTCCTATAACATGAGATGGGATATCCAACTCCTTCCAATTCCAATCCTGAGACCCTTTTGATAGCAGAGATGTGATATCTCAATGTTTATACCAAACCTGAGACCCTTCCTACGGCATGAGATGTCATATTCAACTCCTTCCCATTCCAATCCTGAGACCCTTCCTATAGCATGAGATGTGATGTCTCAATGCTTCTAATACCAAACCTGAGATCCTTCCTATAACATGAGATGTGATATCCAACTCCTTCCATTCCAATCCTGAGACCCTTCCTATAGCATGAGATGTGATATCTCAATGCTTATACCAAACCTGAGACCCTTCCTATAGCATGAGATGTGATATCCAACTCCTTCCCATTCCAATCCTGAGACCCTTCCTATAGCATGAGATGTGATATCTCAATGCCTCTAATACCAAACCTGAGATCCTTCCTCTAACATGAAATGTGATATCCAACTCCTTCACTTTCCAAACCTGAGAGCCAATCTATAGCATGAGATGTGATATCCAAGTCCTTCCCATTCCAATCCTTAGACCCTTCCTACAGCATGCAATATGATATCTCAATGATTCTAATAAAAAACCTGAGACCCGTCCTATAACATGAGATGGGATATCCAACTCCTTCCCATTCCAATCCTGAGACACGTCTGATAGCAGAGATGTGATATCTCAATGTTTATACCAAACCTGAGACCCTTCCTATAACATGAGATGTGATATCCAACTCCTTCCCGTTCCAAACCTGAGACCCTTCCTTTAGCATGAGATGTGGTATCCAGCTCCTTCCCATTCCAATCCTGAGACACTTCTGATAGCATAAGATGTGATATCTCAATGCTTCTAATATCAAAACTGAGACCCTCCCTATAGCATATGTGATATCTAAGTCCTTCCCATTCCAATCCTGAGACCCTTCCTATAGCATGAGATGTGATATCTCAATGCTTCTACCAAACCTGAGACCCTTCCTTTAGCATGAGATGTGATATCCAACTCCTTCCCATTCCAATCCTGAGACCCTTCCTATAGCATGAGATGTGATATCTCAATACTTCTAATACCAAACCTGAGATCCTTCCGATAACATGAGATGTGATATCTCAATACTTCTAATACCAAACCTGAGATCCATCCTATAACATGAGATGTGATATCCAAATCCTTCCCCTTCCAAACCTGAGACCCTCCCTTTAGCATGAGATGTGATATCCAACTCCTTCCCATTCCAATCCTGAGACCCTTCTGATAGCATAAGATATGATATCTCAATGCTTCTATACCAAACCTGAGATCCTTCTGATAGCATGAGATGTGATATCTCAATGCTTCTAATACCAAACCTGAGATCCTACCTCTAACATGAAATGTGATATCCAACTCTTTCCCCTTGCAAACCTGAGAGCCTTCCTATAGCATGAGATGTGATATCCAAGTCCTTCCCATTCCAATCCTGAGACCCTTCCTATAACATGAGATGTGATATCCAACTCCTTCCCATTCCAACCTGAGACCCTTCCTATAGCATGAGATGGGATATCCAACTCCTTCCAAATCCAATCCCGATACCCTTCCGATAGCATGAGATGTGATATCCCAATGCTTCTACCAAACCTGAGACCCATATTATGGCATGAGATGTGATATCAAACTCCTTCCCATTCTAATCCTGAGACCCTTCCTATACCATGAGACTTGATATCTCAATGCTTCTAATACCAAACCTGAGACCCGTCCTATAACATGAGATGTGATATCCAAATCCTTCCCCTTCCAAACCTTAGACCCTTCCTTTATCATGAGATGTGATATCCAACTCCTTCCCATTCCAATCTTGAGACCCTTCCGATATCATGAAATGTGATATCTCAATGCTTCTATCAAACTTGAGACCCTCCCTATTGCATGAGATGTGATATCCAAGTCCTTCCCATTCCAATCCTGAGACCCTTCCTATAGCATGAGATGTGATATCTCAATGCTTCTAATACCAAACCTGAGACCCTTCCTATAACATGAGATGGGAATATCCAACTCCTTCCCATTCCAATCCTTAGACCCTTCCTACAGCATGCAATATGATATCTCAATGATTTTAATAAAAAACCTGAGACCCGTCCTATAACATGAGATGGGATATCCAACTCCTTCCCATTCCAATCCTGAGACACTTCCGATGGTAGAGATGTGATATCTCAATGTTTATACCAAACCTGAGACCCTTCCTATAACATGAGATGTGATATCCAACTCCTTCCCATTCCAATCCTGAGACCCTTCCTATAGCATGAGATGTGATATCCAACTCCATCCCATTCCAATCCTGAGACCCTTCTGATAGCATAAGATATGATATCTCAATGCTTCTATACCAAACCTGAGACCCGTAATATAACATGAGATGTGATATCCAAATCCTTCCCCTTCCAAACCTTAGACCCTTCCTTTATCATGAGATGTGATATCCAACTCCTTCCCATTCCAATCCTGAGACCCTTCCGATATCATGAGATGTGATATCTCAAAGCTTCTAATATCAAACTTGAGACCCTCCCTATAGCATGAGATGTGATATCCAAGTCCTTCCCATTCCAATCCTGAGACCCTTCCTATAGCATGAGATGTGATATCTCAATGCTTCTAATACCAAACCTGAGACTCTTCCTATAACATGAGATGGGATATCCAACTCCTTCCAATTCCAATCCTGAGACCCTTTTGATAGCAGAGATGTGATATCTCAATGTTTATACCAAACCTGAGACCCTTCCTACGGCATGAGATGTCATATTCAACTCCTTCCCATTCCAATCCTGAGACCCTTCCTATAGTATGAGATTTGATATCCAACTCCTTCCCATTCCAATCCTGAGACCCTTCCTATAGCATGAGATGTGATGTCTCAATGCTTCTAATACCAAACCTGAGATCCTTCCTATAACAGGAGATGTGATATCCAACTCCTTCCATTCCAATCCTGAGACCCTTCCTATAGCATGAGATGTGATATCTCAATGCTTATACCAAACCTGAGAACCTTCCTATAGCATGAGATGTGATATCCAACTCCTTCCCATTCCAATCCTGAGACCCTTCCTATAGCCTGAGATGTGATATCCAATTCCTTCCCATTCCAATCCTGAGACCCTTCCTATAGCATGAGATGTGATATCTCAATGCTTATACCAAACCTGAGAGCCTACCTATAACATGAGATGTGATATCCAAGTCCATCCCATTCCAATCCTTAGACCCTTCCTACAGCATGCAATGTGATATCTCAATGATTCTAATACCAAACCAGAGACTCTTCCTATAACATGAGATGGGATATCCAACTCCTTCCCATTCCAATCCTGAGCCGCTTCCGATAGCAGAGATGTGATATCTCAATGCTTATACCAAACCTGAGACCCTTCCTATAACATGAGATGTGATATCCAACTCCTTCCCGTTCCAAACCTGAGACACTAACTATAGCATATGTGATATCCAACTCCTTCCCATTCCAAACATGAGACCCTTCCTATAGCAAGAAAGTAATATCCAACTCCTACCCATTCCAATCCTGAGACCCTTCCTATAGCAAGAGATGTGATATCCAAATCCTTCCCATTCCAATCCTGAGACCCTTCCTATAACATGAGATGTGATATCCAACTCCTTCCCATTCCAACCTGAGACACTTCCTATAGCATGAGAAGGGATATCCAACTCCTTCCCAATCCAATCCTGAGACCCTTCCGATAGCAGAGATGTGATATCTCAATGCTTATACCAAACCTGAGACCCTTCCTATGGCATGAGATGTGATATCCAACTCCTTGCCATTCAAATCCTGAGACCCTTCCTATAGCATGAGAAGGGATATCCAACTCCTTCCCAATCCAATCCTGAGACCCTTCCGATAGCAGCGACGTGATATCTCAATGCTTCTACCAAACCTGAGACCCTTCCTTTAGCATGAGATGTGATATCCAAATCCTTCACATTCCAATCCTGAGACCCTTCCTATAGCATGAGATGTGATATCTCAATGCTTCTAATACCAAACCTGAGATCCTTCCTATAACATGAGATGTGATATCCAATTCCTTCCCATTCCAAACCTGAGACCCTTCCTATTGGATGAGATGTGATATCCAACTCCTTCCTATTCCAACCCTGACACCCTTCCTATAGCATGAGATGTGATGTCTCAATGCTTCTAATACCAAACCTGTATTCCTTCCTATAACATGAGATGTGATATCCAACTCCTTCCATTCCAATCCTGAGACCCGTCCTATAGCATGAGATGTGATATCTCAATGCTTATACCAAACCTGAGACCCTTCCTATAGCATGAGATGTCATATCCAACTGCTTCCCATTCCAATCCTGAGACCCTTCCTATAGCATGAGATGTGATATCTCAATGCTTCTAATACCAAACCTGAGATCCTTCCTCTAACATGAAATGTGATATCCAACTCCTTCCCTTTCCAAACCTAAGAGCCTATCTATAGCATGAGATGTGATATCCAAGTCCTTCACATTCCAACCCTTAGACCCTTCCTACAGCATGCAATATGATATCTCAATGATTCTAATAACAAACCTGAGACCCGTCCTATAACATGAGATGGGATATCCAACTCCTTCCCATTCCAATCCTGAGACACTTCCGATAGCAGAGATGTGATATCTCAATGCTTATACCAAACCTGAGACCCTTCCTATAACATGAGATGTGATATCCAAATCCTTCTCGTTCCAAACCTGAGACCCTTCCTTTAGCATGAGATGTGATATCCAGCTCCTTCCCATTCCAATCCTGAGACACTTCCGATAGCATGAGATGTGATATCTCAATGCTTCTAATATCAAAACTGAGACCCTCCCTATAGCATGATATGTGATATCTAAGTCCTTCCCATTCCAATCCTGAGACCCTCCCTATAGCATGAGATGTGATATCTAACTCCTTCCCATTCCAATCCTGAGACCCTTCCTATAGCATGAGATATGATATCTCAATACTTCTAATACCAAACGTGAGATCCTTCCGATAACATGAGATGTGATATCCAAATCCTTCCCCTTCCAAACCTGAGACCCTCCCTTTAGCATGAAATGTGATATCCAACTCCTTCCTATTCCAATCCTGAGACTCTTCTGATAGCATGAGATGTGATATCTCAATGCTTCTAATACCAAACCTGAGATCCTTCCGATAGCATGAGATGTGATATCTCAATGCTTCTAATACCAAACCTGAGATCCTTCCTATAACATGAGATGTGATATCCAAATCCTTCCCCTTCCAAACCTGAGACCCTCCCTTTAGCATGAGATGTGATATCTAACTCCTTCCCATTCCATTCCTGAGACCCTTCTGATAGCATGAGATGTGATATCTCAATGCCTCTAATACCAAACCTGAGATCCTACCTCTAACATGAAATGAGATATCCAACTCTTTCCCCTTCCAAACCTGAGAGCCTTCCTATAGCATGAGATGTGATATCCAGGTCCTTCCCATTCCAATACTGAGACCCTTCCTATAGCTTGAGATGTGATATCCAACTCCTTCCCATTCCAATTCTGAGACCCTTCCTATAGCATGAGATGTGATATCTCAATGCTTATACCAAACCTGAGAGCCTACCTATAGCATGAGATGTGATATCCAAGTCCATCCCATTCCAATCCTTAGACCCTTCCTACAGCATGCGATGTGAATATCTCAATGATTCTAATACCAAACCAGAGACTCTTCCTATAACATGAGATGGGATATCCAACTCCTTCCCATTCCAATTCTGAGACCCTTCCTATACTATGAGACTTGATATCTCAATGCTTCTAATACCAAACCTGAGACCCGTAATATAACATGAGATGTGATATCCAAATCCTTCCCCTTCCAAACCTTAGACCCTTCCTTTATCATGAGATGTGATATCCAACTCCTTCCCATTCCAATCCTGAGACCCTTCCGATATCATGAGATGTGATATCTCAAAGCTTCTAATATCAAACTTGAGACCCTCCCTATAGCATGAGATGTGATATCCAAGTCCTTCCCATTCCAATCCTGAGACCCTTCCTATAGCATGAGATGTGATATCTCAATGCTTCTAATACCAAACCTGAGACCGTTCCTATAACATGAGATGGGAATATCCAACTCCTTCCCATTCCAATCTTGAGACCCTTCCGATAGCAGAGATGTGATATCTCAATGCTTATACCACACCTGAGATCCTTCCTATAACATGAGATGTGATATCCAACTCCTTCCCATTCCAATCCTGAGACACTTCCTATAGCATGAGATGTGATATCTCACTGCTTATACCAAACCTGAGACCCTTCCCATAGCAGGAGATGTGATATCCAACTCCTTCCCATTCCAATCCTCAGACCCTTCCTATAGCATGAGATGTGATATCTCAATGCTTCTAATGTCAAACTTGAGACCCTACCTATAGCATGAGATGTGATATCCAAGTCCTTCCCATTCCAATCCTGAGACACTTCCTATAGCATGAGATGTGATATCTCAATGCTTCTAATACCAAACCTGAGACTCTTCCTATAACATGAGATGGGATATCCAACTCCTTCCAATTCCAATCCTGAGACCCTTTTGATAGCAGAGATGTGATATCTCAATGTTTATACCAAACCTGAGACCCTTCCTACGGCATGAGATGTCATATTCAACTCCTTCCCATTCCAATCCTGAGACCCTTCCTATAGCATGAGATTTGATATCCAACTCCTTCCCATTCCAATCCTGAGACCCTTCCTATAGCATGAGATGTGATGTCTCAATGCTTCTAATACCAAACCTGAGATCCTTCCTATAACATGAGATGTGATATCCAACTCCTTCCATTCCAATCCTGAGACCCTTCCTATAGCATGAGATGTGATATCTCAATGCTTATACCAAACCTGAGACCCTTCCTATAGCATGAGATGTGATATCCAACTCCTTCCCATTCCAATCCTGAGACCCTTCCTATAGCCTGAGATGTGATATCCAATTCCTTCCCATTCCAATCCTGAGACCCTTCCTATAGCATGAGATGTGATATCTCAATGCTTATACCAAACCTGAGAGCCTACCTATAATATGAGATGTGATATCCAAGTCCATCCCATTCCAATCCTTAGACCCTTCCTACAGCATGCGATGTGATATCTCAATGATTCTAATACCAAACCAGAGACTCTTCCTATAACATGAGATGGGATATCCAACTCCTTCCCATTCCAATCCTGAGCCGCTTCCGATAGCAGAGATGTGATATCTCAATGCTTATACCAAACCTGAGACCCTTCCTATAACATGAGATGTGATATCCAACTCCTTCCCGTTCCAAACCTGAGACACTAACTATAGCATATGTGATATCCAACTCCTTCCCATTCCAATCCTGAGACCCTTCCTATAGCATGAGAAGGGATATCCAACTCCTTCCCAATCCAATCCTGAGACCCTTCCGATAGCAGAGATGTGATATCTCAATGCTTATACCAAACCTGAGACCCTTCCTATGGCATGAGATGTGATATCCAACTCCTTGCCATTCAAATCCTGAGACCCTTCCTATAGCATGAGAAGGGATATCCAACTCCTTCCCAATCCAATCCTGAGACCCTTCCGATAGCAGCGACGTGATATCTCAATGCTTCTACCAAACCTGAGACCCTTCCTTTAGCATGAGATGTGATATCCAAATCCTTCACATTCCAATCCTGAGACCCTTCCTATAGCATGAGATGTGATATCTCAATGCTTCTAATACCAAACCTGAGATCCTTCCTATAACATGAGATGTGATATCCAATTCCTTCCCATTCCAAACCTGAGACCCTTCCTATTGGATGAGATGTGATATCCAACTCCTTCCCATTCCAACCCTGAGACCCTTCCTATAGCATGAGATGTGATGTCTCAATGCTTCTAATACCAAACCTGAGATCCTTCCTATAACATGAGATGTGATATCCAAATCCTTCCATTCCAATCCTGAGACCCGTCCTATAGCATGAGATGTGATATCTCAATGCTTATACCAAACCTGAGACCCTTCCTATAGCATATGTCATATCCAACTGCTTCCCATTCCAATCCTGAGACCCTTCCTATAGCATAAGATGTGATATCTCAATGCTTCTAATACCAAACCTGAGATCCTTCCTCTAACATGAAATGTGATATCCAACTCCTTCCCTTTCCAAACCTAAGAGCCTATCTATAGCATGAGATGTGATATCCAAGTCCTTCACATTCCAACCCTTAGACCCTTCCTACAGCATGCAATATGATATCTCAATGATTCTAATAACAAACCTGAGACCCGTCCTATAACATGAGATGGGATATCCAACTCCTTCCCATTCCAATCCTGAGACACTTCCGATAGCAGAGATGTGATATCTCAATGCTTATACCAAACCTGAGACCCTTCCTATAACATGAGATGTGATATCCAAATCCTTCTCGTTCCAAACCTGAGACCCTTCCTTTAGCATGAGATGTGATATCCAGCTCCTTCCCATTCCAATCCTGAGACACTTCCGATAGCATGAGATGTGATATCTCAATGCTTCTAATATCAAAACTGAGACCCTCCCTATAGCATGATATGTGATATCTAAGTCCTTCCCATTCCAATCCTGAGACCCTCCCTATAGCATGAGATGTGATATCCAACTCCTTCCCATTCCAATCCTGAGACCCTTCCTATAGCATGAGATATGATATCTCAATACTTCTAATACCAAACGTGAGATCCTTCCGATAACATGAGATGTGATATCCAAATCCTTCCCCTTCCAAACCTGAGACCCTCCCTTTAGCATGAAATGTGATATCCAACTCCTTCCTATTCCAATCCTGAGACTCTTCTGATAGCATGAGATGTGATATCTCAATGCTTCTAATACCAAACCTGAGATCCTTCCGATAGCATGAGATGTGATATCTCAATGCTTCTAATACCAAACCTGAGATCCTTCCTATAACATGAGATGTGATATCCAAATCCTTCCCCTTCCAAACCTGAGACCCCCCCTTTAGCATGAGATGTGATATCTAACTCCTTCCCATTCCATTCCTGAGACCCTTCTGATAGCATGAGATGTGATATCTCAATGCCTCTAATACCAAACCTGAGACTCTTCCTATAACATGAGATGGGATATCCAACTCCTTCCAATTCCAATCCTGAGACCCTTTTGATAGCAGAGATGTGATATCTCAATGTTTATACCAAACCTGAGACCCTTCCTACGGCATGAGATGTCATATTCAACTCCTTCCCATTCCAATCCTGAGACCCTTCCTATAGCATGAGATGTGATGTCTCAATGCTTCTAATACCAAACCTGAGATCCTTCCTATAACATGAGATGTGATATCCAACTCCTTCCATTCCAATCCTGAGACCCTTCCTATAGCATGAGATGTGATATCTCAATGCTTATACCAAACCTGAGACCCTTCCTATAGCATGAGATGTGATATCCAACTCCTTCCCATTCCAATCCTGAGACCCTTCCTATAGCATGAGATGTGATATCTCAATGCCTCTAATACCAAACCTGAGATCCTTCCTCTAACATGAAATGTGATATCCAACTCCTTCACTTTCCAAACCTGAGAGCCAATCTATAGCATGAGATGTGATATCCAAGTCCTTCCCATTCCAATCCTTAGACCCTTCCTACAGCATGCAATATGATATCTCAATGATTCTAATAAAAAACCTGAGACCCGTCCTATAACATGAGATGGGATATCCAACTCCTTCCCATTCCAATCCTGAGACACGTCTGATAGCAGAGATGTGATATCTCAATGTTTATACCAAACCTGAGACCCTTCCTATAACATGAGATGTGATATCCAACTCCTTCCCGTTCCAAACCTGAGACCCTTCCTTTAGCATGAGATGTGGTATCCAGCTCCTTCCCATTCCAATCCTGAGACACTTCTGATAGCATAAGATGTGATATCTCAATGCTTCTAATATCAAAACTGAGACCCTCCCTATAGCATATGTGATATCTAAGTCCTTCCCATTCCAATCCTGAGACCCTTCCTATAGCATGAGATGTGATATCTCAATGCTTCTACCAAACCTGAGACCCTTCCTTTAGCATGAGATGTGATATCCAACTCCTTCCCATTCCAATCCTGAGACCCTTCCTATAGCATGAGATGTGATATCTCAATACTTCTAATACCAAACCTGAGATCCTTCCGATAACATGAGATGTGATATCTCAATACTTCTAATACCAAACCTGAGATCCATCCTATAACATGAGATGTGATATCCAAATCCTTCCCCTTCCAAACCTGAGACCCTCCCTTTAGCATGAGATGTGATATCCAACTCCTTCCCATTCCAATCCTGAGACCCTTCTGATAGCATAAGATATGATATCTCAATGCTTCTATACCAAACCTGAGATCCTTCTGATAGCATGAGATGTGATATCTCAATGCTTCTAATACCAAACCTGAGATCCTACCTCTAACATGAAATGTGATATCCAACTCTTTCCCCTTGCAAACCTGAGAGCCTTCCTATAGCATGAGATGTGATATCCAAGTCCTTCCCATTCCAATCCTGAGACCCTTCCTATAACATGAGATGTGATATCCAACTCCTTCCCATTCCAACCTGAGACCCTTCCTATAGCATGAGATGGGATATCCAACTCCTTCCAAATCCAATCCCGATACCCTTCCGATAGCATGAGATGTGATATCCCAATGCTTCTACCAAACCTGAGACCCATATTATGGCATGAGATGTGATATCAAACTCCTTCCCATTCTAATCCTGAGACCCTTCCTATACCATGAGACTTGATATCTCAATGCTTCTAATACCAAACCTGAGACCCGTCCTATAACATGAGATGTGATATCCAAATCCTTCCCCTTCCAAACCTTAGACCCTTCCTTTATCATGAGATGTGATATCCAACTCCTTCCCATTCCAATCTTGAGACCCTTCCGATATCATGAAATGTGATATCTCAATGCTTCTATCAAACTTGAGACCCTCCCTATTGCATGAGATGTGATATCCAAGTCCTTCCCATTCCAATCCTGAGACCCTTCCTATAGCATGAGATGTGATATCTCAATGCTTCTAATACCAAACCTGAGACCCTTCCTATAACATGAGATGGGAATATCCAACTCCTTCCCATTCCAATCCTTAGACCCTTCCTACAGCATGCAATATGATATCTCAATGATTTTAATAAAAAACCTGAGACCCGTCCTATAACATGAGATGGGATATCCAACTCCTTCCCATTCCAATCCTGAGACACTTCCGATGGTAGAGATGTGATATCTCAATGTTTATACCAAACCTGAGACCCTTCCTATAACATGAGATGTGATATCCAACTCCTTCCCATTCCAATCCTGAGACCCTTCCTATAGCATGAGATGTGATATCCAACTCCATCCCATTCCAATCCTGAGACCCTTCTGATAGCATAAGATATGATATCTCAATGCTTCTATACCAAACCTGAGATCCTACCTCTAACATGAAATGTGATATCCAACTCTTTCCCCTTGCAAACCTGAGAGCCTTCCTATAGCATGAGATGTGATATCCAAGTCCTTCCCATTCCAATCCTGAGACCCTTCCTATGAGATGTGATATCCAACTCCTTCCCATTCCAACCTGAGACCCTTCCTATAGCATGAGATGGGATATCCAACTCCTTCCAAATCCAATCCCGATACCCTTCCGATAGCATGAGATGTGATATCCCAATGCTTCTACCAAACCTGAGACCCATATTATGGCATGAGATGTGATATCAAACTCCTTCCCATTCTAATCCTGAGACCCTTCGTATACCATGAGACTTGATATCTCAATGCTTCTAATACCAAACCTGAGACCCGTCCTATAACATGAGATGTGATATCCAAATCCTTCCCCTTCCAAACCTTAGACCCTTCCTTTATCATGAGATGTGATATCCAACTCCTTCCCATTCCAATCTTGAGACCCTTCCGATATCATGAAATGTGATATCTCAATGCTTCTATCAAACTTGAGACCCTCCCTATAGCATGAGATGTGATATCCAAGTCCTTCCCATTCCAATCCTGAGACCCTTCCTATAGCATGAGATGTGATATCTCAATGCTTCTAATACCAAACCTGAGACCCTTCCTATAACATGAGATGGGAATATCCAACTCCTTCCCATTCCAATCCTTAGACCCTTCCTACAGCATGCAATATGATATCTCAATGATTTTAATAAAAAACCTGAGACCCGTCCTATAACATGAGATGGGATATCCAACTCCTTCCCATTCCAATCCTGAGACACTTCCGATGGTAGAGATGTGATATCTCAATGTTTATACCAAACCTGAGACCCTTCCTATAACATGAGATGTGATATCCAACTCCTTCCCATTCCAATTCTGAGACCCCTCCTATACCATGAGACTTGATATCTCAATGCTTCTAATACCAAACCTGAGACCCGTCCTATAACATGAGATGTGATATCCAAACCCTTCCCCTTCCAAACCTTAGACCCTTCCTTTATCATGAGATGTGATATCCAACTCCTTCCCTTTCCAATCCTGAGACCCTTCCTATAGCATGAGATGTGATATCTCAATGCTTCTAATACCAATTCTGAGATCCTTTCGATAGCATGAGATGTGATATCTCAATGCTTCTAATACCAAACCTGAGATCCTTCCTATAACATGAGATGTGATATCCAAATCCTTCCCCTTCCGAACCTGAGACCCTCCCTTTAGCATGAGATGTGATATCCAACTCCTTCCCATTCCAATCCTGAGACCCTTCTGATAGCATGAGATGTGATATCTCAATGCCTCTAATACCAAACCTGAGATCCTACCTCTAACATGAAATGTGATATCCATCTCCTTCCCTTTCCAAACCTGAGACCCTGCCTATAGCATGAGATGTGATATTCAAGTCCTTCCCATTCCAATCCTGAGACCCTTCCTATAGCATGTGATGTGATATCTCAATACTTATACCAAACCTGAGACCCTTCCTATGGCATGAGATGTCATATACAACTCCTTCCCATTCCAATCCTGAGACCCTTCCTATAGCATGAGATGTGATATCTCAATGCTTATACCAAACCTGAGACCCTTCCTATAGCATGAGATGTGATGTCTCAATGCTTCTAATACCAAACCTGAGATCTTTCCTATAATATGAGATGTGATATCCAACTTCTTCCCATTCCAATCCTAAGACCCTTCCTATAACATGAGATGTGATGTCTCAATGCTTCTAATACCAAACCTGAGATCTTTCCTATAATATGAGATGTGATATCCAACTCCTTCCCATTCCAATCCTGAGACCCTTCCTATAGCATGAGATGTGATATCTCAATGCTTATACCAAACCTGAGACCCTTCCTATAGCTTGAGATGTGATATCGAACTCCTTCCCATTCCAATCCCGAGACCCTTCCTATAGCATGAGATGTGATATCTCAAGGCCTCTAATACCAAACCTGAGATCCTTCCTCTAACATGAAATGTGATATCCAACTCCTTCCCCTTCCAAACCTGAGAGCCTTCCTATAGCATGAGATATGATATCCAAGTCCTTCCCATTCCAATCCTGAGACCCTTCCTATAACATGAAATGTGAAATCCAACTCCTTCCCATTCCAACCTGAGACCCTTCCTATAGCATGAGATGGGATATCCAACTCCTTCCAAATCCAATACTGATACCCTTCCAATAGCATGAGATGTGATATCCCAATGCTTCTACCAAACCTGAGACCCATACTATGGCATAAGATGTGATATCAAACGCCTTCCCATTCCAATCCTGAGACCCTTCCTATAGCTTGAGATGTGATATCCAACTCCTTCCCATTCCAATTCTGAGACCCTTCCTATACCATGAGACTTGATATCTCAATGCTTCTAATACCAAACCTGAGACCCGTCCTATAACATGAGATGTGATATCCAACTCCTTCCCATTCCAATCCTGAGACCCTTCCGATATCATGAGATTTGTTATCTCAATGCTTCTAATATCAAACTTGAGACCCTCCCTATAGCAAGAGATGTGACATCCAAGTCCTCCCCATTCCAATCCTGAGACCCTTCCTATAGCATGAGATGTGATATCTCAATGCTTCTAATACCAAACCTGAGACCCGTCCTATAACATGAGATGGGATATCCAACTCTTTCCCATTCCAATCCTGAGACCCTTCCGATAGCAGAGATGTGATATCTCAATGCGTATACCAACCTGAGACCCTTCCTATAACATGAGATGTGATATCCAACTCCTTCCCATTCCAAACCTGAGACCCTTCCTATAGCATATGTGATATCCAACTCCTTCCAATTCCAAACATGAGACCCTTCCCATAGCAAGAATGTAATATCCAACTCCTTCCCATTCCAATCCTGAGACCATTCCTATAGCATGAGATGTGATATCTCAATGCTTCTAATACCAAACCTGAGATCCTTCCTATTACATGAGATGTGATATCCAATTCCTTCCCATTCCAAACCTGAGACCCTTCCTACAGCATGCGATGTGATATCTCAATGCTTCTAATACCAACCCTGAGACCAGTCCTATAACATGAGATGGGATATCCAACTCCTTCCCGTTCCAATCCTGAGACACTTCCGATTGCAGAGATTTGATATCTCAATGCTTATACCAAACCTGAGACTCTTCCTATAACACGAGATGTGATATCCAACTCCTTCCCGTTCCAAACCTGAGACCCTTCCTATAGCATGAGATGTGATATCCAACTCCTTCCCGTTCCAAACCTGAGACCCTTCCTATAGCATGAGATGTGATATCCAAATCCTTCCCATCCCAATCCTGAGACACTTCCAATTGCAGAGATGTGATATCTCAATGCTTATACCAAACCTGAGACTCTTCCTATAACACGAGATGTGATATCCAACTCCTTCCCGTTCAAAACCTGAGACCCTTCCTATAGCATGAGATGTGATATCCAACTCCTTCCCATTCCAATCCTGAGACCCTTCCGATAGCATGAGATGTGATATCTCAATGCCTCTAATACCAAACCTGAGATCCTTCCTATAACATGTGATGTGATGTTCAAATCCTTCCCCTTCCAAACCTGAGACCCTCCCTTTAGCATGAGATGTGATATACAACTCCTTCCCATTCCAATCCTGAGACCCTTCTGATAGCATGAGATGTGATATCTCAATGCCTCTAATACCAAACCTGAGATCCTACCTCTAACATGAAATGTGATATCCATCTCCTTCCCTTTCCAAACCTGAGACCCTGCCTATAGCATGAGCTGTGATATCCAATTCCTTCCCATTCCAATCCTGAGACCCTTCCTATAGCATGTGATGTGATATCTCAATGCTTATACCAAACCTGAGACCCTTCTTATGGCATGAGATGTCATATACAACTCCTTCCCATTCCAATCCTGGGACCCTTCCTATAGCATGAGATGTGATATCTCAATGCTTATACCAAACCTGAGACCCTTCCTATAGCATGAGATGTGATATCTCAAGGCCTCTAATACCAAACCTGAGATCCTTCCTCTAACATGAGATGTGATATCCAACTCCTTCCCGTTCCAAACCTGAGACACTTCCTATAGCATATGTGATATCCAACTCCTTCCATTCCAAACATGAGACCCTTCCTATAGCAAGAATGTAATATCCAACTCTTACCCATTCCAATCCTGAGACCCTTCCTATAGCAAGAGATGTGATATCCAAATCCTTCCCATTCCAATCCTGAGACCCTTCCTATAACATGAGATGTGATATCCAACTCCTTCCCATTCCAACCTGAGACACTTCCTATAGCATGAGAAGGGATATCCAACTCCTTCGCAATCCAATCCGGAGACCCTTCCGATAGCAGAGATGTGATATCTCAATGCTTATACCAAACCTGAGACCCTTCCTATGGCATGATATGTGATATCCAACTCCTTGCCATTCAAATCCTGAGACCCTTTTATAGCATGGGAAGGGATATCCAACTCCTTCCCAATCCAATCCTGAGACCCTTCCGATAGCAGAGATGTGATATCTCAACGCTTCTACCAAACCTGAGACCCTTCCTTTAGCATGAGATGTGATATCCAAATCCTTCGCATTCCAATCCTGAGACCCTTCCTATAGCATGAGATGTGATATCTCAATGGTTCTAATACCAAACCTGAGATCCTTCCTATAACATGAGATGTGATATCCAATTCCTTCCCATTCCAAACCTGAGACCCTTCCTATAACATGAAATGTGATATCTCAAGGCCTCTAATACCAAACCTGAGATCCTTCCTCTAACATGAAATGTGATATCCAACTCCTTCCCATTCCAAACCTGAGACCCTTCCTATAACATGAAATGTGATATCCAACTCCATCCCATTCCAACCTGAGACCTTTCCTATAGCATGAGATGGGATATCCAACTCCTTCCAAATCCAATACTGATACCATTCCGATAGCATGAGATGTGATATCCCAATGCTTCTACCAAATCTGAGACCCATACTATGGCATGAGATGTGATATCAAACTCCTTCCCATTCCAATCCTGAGACCCTTCCTATAGCTTGAGATGTGATATCCAATTTCTTCCCATTCCAATTCTGAGACCCTTCCTATACCATGAGACTTGATATCTCAATGCTTCTAATACCAAACCTGAGACCCGTCCTATAACATGAGATGTGATATCCAAATCCTTCCCCTTCCAAACCTTAGACCCTTCCTTTATCATGAGATGTGATATCCAACTCCTTCCCATTCCAATCCTGAGACCCTTCCGATATCATGAGATTTGTTATCTCAATGCTTCTAATATCAAACTTGAGACCCTCCCTATAGCATGAGATGTGACATCCAAGTCCTCCCCATTCCAATCCTGAGACCCTTCCTAAAGCATGAGATGTGATATCTCAATGCTTCTAATACCAAACCTGAGACCCTTCCTATAACATGAGATGGGATATCCAACTCAGATGGGATATCCAACTCCTTCCCATTCCAATCCTGAGACCCTTCCGATAGCAGAGATGTGATATCTCAATTCTTATATCAAACCTGAGACCCTTCCTATGGCCTGAGATGTCATATACAACTCCTTCCCATTCCAATCCTGAGACCCTTCCTATAGCATGAGATGTGATATCTCAATCCTTATACCAAATCTGAGACCCTTCCTATAGCATGAGATGTGATATCCAACTCCTTCCCATTCCAATCCTGAGACCCTTCCTATAGCATGAGATGTGATGTCTCAATGCTTCTAATACCAAACCTGAGATCCTTCCTATAACATGAGATGTGATATCCAACTCCTTCCAATTCCAATCCTGAGACCCTTATGATAGCATGAGATGTGATATCTCAATGCCTCTTATACCAAACCTGAGATCCTTCCGATAGCATGAGATGTGATATCTCAATGCTTCTAATACCAAACCTGAGATCCTTCCTATAATATGAGATGTGATTTCCAAATCCTTCCCCTTCCAAACCTGAGACCCTCCCTTTAGCATGAGATGTGATATCCAACTCCTTCCCATTCCAATCCTGAGACCCTTCTGATAGCATGAGATGTGATATCTCAATGCCTCTAATACCAAACCTGAGATCCTACCTCTAACATGAAATGTGATATCCATCTCCTTCCCTTTCCAAACCTGAGACCCTGCCTATAGCATGAGATGTGATATCCAAGTCCTTCCCATTCCAATCCTGAGACCCTTCCTATAGCATGTGATGTGATATCTCAATGTTTATACCAAACCTGAGACCCTTCCTATGGCATGAGATGTCATGTACAACTCCGTCCCATTCCAATCCTGAGACCCTTCCTATAGCATGAGATGTGATATCTCAATGCTTATACCAAACCTGAGACCCTTCCTATAGCATGAGATGTGATATCCAACTTCTTCCCATTCCAATCCAGAGACCCTTCCTATAGCATGAGATGTGATATCTCAATGCTTATACCAAACCTGAGACCCTTCCTATAGCTTGAGATGTGATATCCAACTCCTTCCCATTCCAATCCTGAGACCCTTCCGATAGCATGAGATGTGATATCTCAAGGCCTCTAATACCAAACCTGAGATCCTTCCTCTAACATGAAATGTGATATCCAACTCCTTCCCTTTCCAAACCTGAGAACCTTCCTATAGCATGAGATATGATATCCAACTCCTTCCCATTCCAACCTGAGACCCTTCCTATAGCATGAGATGGGATATCCAACTCCTTCCAAATCCAATACTGATACCCTTCCGATAGCATGAGATGTGATATCCCAATGCTTCTACCAAACCTGAGAACCATACTATGGCATGAGATGTGATATCAAACTCCTTCCCATTCCAATCCTGAGACGCTTCCTATAGCTTGAGATGTGATATCCAACTCCTTCCCATTCCAATTCTGAGACCCTTCTTATACCATGAGACTTGATATCTCAATGCTTCTAATACCAAACCTGAGACCCGTCCTATAACATGAGATGTGATATCCAAATCCTTCCCCTTCCAAACCTTAGACCCTTCCTTTATCATGAGATGTGATATCCAACTCCTTCCCATTCCAATCCTGAGACCCTTCCGATATCATGAGATTTGTTATCTCAATGCTTCTAATATCAAACTTGAGACCCTCCCTATAGCATGAGATGTGACATCCAAGTCCTTCCCATTCCAATCCTGAGACCCTTCCTATAGCATGAGATGTGATATCTCAATGCTTCTAATACCAAACCTGAGAACTCATGCTAAAGGGAGGGTCTCAGGTTTGGAAGGGGAAGGATTTGGATATCACATCTCATGTTATAGGAAGGATCTCAGGATTGGTATTAGAAGCATTGAGATATCACATCTCATGCTATCGGAAGGATCTCAAGTTTGGTATTAGAAGCATTGAGATATCACATCTCATGCTATCGGAAGGATCTCAGGTTTGGCATTAGAAGCATTGAGATATCACATCTCATGCTATAGCAAGGGTCTCAGGTTTGGAACGGGAAGGAGTTGGATATCCCATCTCATGTTATAGGACTGGTCTCAGGTTTGGTATTAGAAGCATTGAGATATCACATTGCATGTTGTAGGAAGGGTCTCAGGTTTGGAATGGGAAGGAATTGGATATCACATCTCATGTCATAGGAAGGATCTCAGGTTTGGTATTAGAAGCATTGAGATATCACATCTCATGCTATAGGAATGGTCTCAGGATTGGAATGGGAAGGAGTTGGATATTACATTCTTGCTATAGGAAGGGTCTCATGTTTGGAATGGGAAGGAGTTGGATATCACATATGGTATAGGAAGGGTCTCAGGTTTGGAACGGGAAGGAGTTGGATATCACATCTCATGTTGTAGGAAGCGTCTCAGGTTTGATATAAGGATTGAGATATCACATCTCTGCTATCGGAAGTGTCTCAGGATTGGAATGGGAAGAAGTTGGATATCCCATCTCATGTTATAGGATGGGTCTCAGGTTTGTTATTAGAATCATTGAGATATCATATTGCATGCTGTAGGAAGGGTCTAAGGATTGGAATGGGAAGGACTTGGATATCACATCTCATGCTATAGGTAGGCTCTCAGGTTTGGAAAGGGAAGGCGTTGGATATCACATCTCATGCTATAGGAAGGGTCTCAGGATTGGAATGGGAATGAGTTGGATATCACATCTCATGCTATAGGAAGGGTCTCAGGTTTGGTATAAGCATTGGATATCACATCTCATGCTATAGGAAGGGTCTCAGGATTGGAATGGGAAGGAGTTGGATATCACATCTCATGTTATAGGAAGGATCTCAGGTTTGGTATTAGAAGCATTGAGACATCACATCTCATGCTATAGGAAGGGTCTCAGGATTGGAATGGGAAGGAGTTGTATATGACATCTCATGCCGTAGGAAGGGTCTCAGGTTTGGTATAAGCATTGAGATATCACATCTCTGCTATAGGAAGGGTCTCAGGATTGGAATGGGAAGGATTTGGATATCCCATCTCATGTTATAGGAAGGGTCTCATGATTGGAATGGGAAGGACTTGGATATCACATCTCATGCTATAGGAAGGCTCTCAGGTTTGGAAGGGGAAAGAGTTGGATATCACATTTCATGTTAGAGGTAGGATCTCAGGTTTGGTATTAGAGGCATTGAGATATCACATCTCATGCTATCAGAAGGGTCTCAGGATTGGAATGGGAAGGAGTTGGATATCACATCTCATGCTAAAGGGACGGTCTCAGGTTTGGAAGGGGAAGGATTTGGATATCACATCTCATGTTATAGGAAGGATCTCAGGTTTGGTATTAGAAGCATTGAGATATCACATCTCCTGCTATCAGAATGGTCTCAGGATTGGAATGGGAAGGAGTTGGATATCACATCTCATACTAAAGGGAGGGTTCCCTGTTTGGAAGGGGAAGGATTTGGATATCACATCTCATGTTATCGGAAGGATCTCCGGTTTGGTATTAGAAGTATTGAGATATCACATCTCATGCTATAGGAAGGGTCTCAGGATTGGAATGGGAAGGAGTTGGATATCACATCTCATGCTAAAGGAAGGGTCTCAGGTTTGGTAGAAGCGTTGATATATCACATCTCATGCTATAGGAAGGGTCTCAGGATTGGAATGGGAAGGACTTAGATATCACATATCATGCTATAGGGAGGGTCTCAGTTTTGATATTAGAAGCATTGAGATATCACATCTCATGCTATCGGAAGTGTCTCAGGTTTGGAATGGGAAGGAGCTGGATATCACATCTCATGCTAAAGGAAGGGTCTCAGGTTTGGAACGGGAAGGAGTTGGATATCACATCTCATGTTATAGGAAGGGTCTCAGGTTTGGTATAAGCATTGAGATATCACATCTCTGCTATAGGAAGTGTCTCAGGATTGGAATGGGAAGGAGTTGGATATCCCATCTCATGTTATAGGACGGGTCTCAGGTTTGTTATTAGAATCATTGAGATATCATATTGCATGCTGTAGGAAGGGTCTAAGGATTGGAATGGGAAGGACTTGGATATCACATCTCATGCTATAGATAGGCTCTCAGGTTTGGAAAGGGAAGGAGTTGGATATCACATTTCATGTTAGAGGAAGGATCTCAGGTTTGGTATTAGAGGCATTGAGATATCACATCTCATGCTATAGGAAGGGTCTCAGGTTGGAATGGGAAGGAGTTGGATTTCACATCTCATGTTATAGGAAGGGTCTCAGGATTGGAATGGGAAGGACTTGGATATCACATCTCATGCTATAGGAAGGCTCTCAGGTTTGGAAGGGGAAAGAGTTGGATATCACATTTCATGTTAGAGGTAGGATCTCAGGTTTGGTATTAGAGGCAATGAGATATCACATCTCATGCTAAAGGGAGGGTCTCAGGTTTGGAAGGGGAAGGATTTGGATATCACATCTCATGTTATAGGAAGGATCTCAGGTTTGGTATTAGAAGCATTGAGATATCACATCTCATGCTATCGGAAGGATCTCAGGTTTGGTATTAGAAGCATTGAGATATCACATCTCATGCTATCAGAAGGTTCTCAGGATTGGAATGGGAAGGAGTTGGATATCACATCTCATGCTAAAGGGAGGGTCTCAGGTTTGGAAGGGGAAGGATTTGGATATCACATCTCATGTTATCGGAAGGATCTCAGGTTTGGTATTAGAAGTATTGAGATATCACATCTCATGCTATATGAAGGGTCTCAGGATTGGAATGGGAAGGAGTTGGATATCACATCTCATGCTAAAGGAAGGGTCTCAGGTTTGGTAGAAGCATTGAGATATCACATCTCATGCTATAGGAAGGGTCTCAGGATTGGAATGGGAAGGACTTAGATATCACATATCATGCTATAGGGAGGGTCTCAGTTTTGATATTAGAAGCATTGAGATATCACATCTCATGCTATCGGAAGTGTCTCAGGATTGGAATGGGAAGGAGCTGGATATCACATCTCATGCTAAAGGAAGGGTCTCAGGTTTGGAACGGGAAGGAGTTGGATAGCCGATCTCATGTTATAGGAAGGGTCTCAGGTTTGGTATAAGCATTGAGATATCACATCTCTGCTATCGGAAGTGTCTCAGGATTGGAATGGGAAGGAGTTGGATATCCCATCTCATGTTATAGGACGGGTCTCAGGATTGTTATTAGAATCATTGAGATATCATATTGCATGCTGTAGGAAGGGTCTAAGGATTGGAATGGGAAGGACTTGGATATCACATCTCATGCTATGGATAGGCTCTCAGGTTTGGAAAGGGAAGGAGTTGGATATCACATTTCATGTTAGAGGAAGGATCTCAGGTTTGGTATTAGAGGCATTGAGATATCACATCTCATGCTATAGGAAGCGTCTCAGGATTGGAATGGAAGGAGTTGGATATCACATCTCATGTTATAGGAAGGATCTCAGGTTTGGTATTAGAAGCATTGAGACATCACATCTCATGCTATAGGAAGGGTCTCAGGATTGGAATGGGAAGGAGTTGGATATCACATCTCATGCTATAGGAAGGGTCTCTGGTTTTGTATAAGCATTGAGATATCACATCTCATGCTATAGGAAGGGTTTCAGGATTGGAATGGGAAGGAGTTGTATATGACATCTCATGCCGTAGGAAGGGTCTCATTTTTAGTATAAGCATTGAGATATCACATCTCTGCTATCGGAAAGGTCTCAGGATTGGAATGGGAAGGAGTTGGATATCCCATCTCATGTTATAGGAAGAGTCTCAGGTTTGGTATTAAAGCATTGAGATATCACATCTCATGCTATAGGAAGTGTCTCAGGATTGGAATCGGAAGGACTTGGATATCACATCTCATGCTATAGGGAGGGTCTCACGTTTGATATTGGAAGCATTGAGATATCACATCTCATGCTATAGGAAGGGTCTCAGGATTGGAATGGGAAGGAGTTGGATATCACATCTCATGCTATAGGAAAGGTCTCAGGTTTGGTATAAGCAGTGAGATATCACATCTCATGCTATAGGAAGTGTCTCATGATTGGAATGGAAAGGAGTTGGATATCACATCTCATGTTATAGGAAGGATCTCAGGTTTGGTATAAGCATTGAGATATCACATCTCTGCTATCGGAAGGGTCTCAGGATTGGAATGGGAAGGAGTTGGATATTCCCATCTCATGTTATAGGAAGGGTCTCAGGTTTGGTATTAGAAGCATTGAGACATCACATCTCATGCTATAGGAAGGGTCTCAGGATTGGAATGGGAAGGACTTGGATATCACATCTCATGCTATAGGGAGGGTCTCAAGTTTGATATTAGAAGCATTGAGATATCACATCTCATGATATCGGAAGGGTCTCAGGATTGGAATGGGAAGGAGTTGGATATCACATCTCATGATAAAGGAAGGGTCTAAGGTTTGGAAGGGGAAGGATTTGGATATCACATCTCATGTTATAGGGCGGGTCTCAGGTTTGGTATTAGAAGCATTGAGATATCAAGTCTCATGGTATAGGAAGGGTCTCAGAATTGGAATTGGAAGGAGTTGGATATCACATCTCAAGCTATAGGAAGGGTCTCAGGATTGGAATGGGAAGGAGTTTGATATCACATCTCATGCCATAGTATGGGTCTCAGGTTTGGTATAAGCATTGGGATATCACATCTCATGCTATCGGAAGGGTATCAGGATTGGATTTGGAAGGAGTTGGATATCCCATCTCATGCTATAGAAAGGGTCTCAGGTTGGAATGGGAAGGAGTTGGATATCACACCTCATGCTATAGGAAGGCTCTCAGGTTTGGAAGGGGAAAGAGTTGGATATCACATTTCATGTTAGAGGTAGGATCTCAGGTTTGGTATTAGAGGCATTGAGATATCACATCTCATGCTATCAGAAGGGTCTCAGGATTGGAATGGGAAGGAGTTGGATATCACATCTTATGCTAAAGGGAGGGTCTCAGGTTTGGAAGGGGAAGGATTTGGATATCACATCTCATGTTATAAGAAGGAGCTCAGGTTTGGTATTAGAAGCATTGAGATATCACATCTCATGCTATCAGAAGGATCTCAGGTTTGGTATTAGAAGCATTGAGATATCACATCTCATGCTATCAGAAGGGTCTCAGGATTGGAATGGGAAGGAGTTGGATATCACATCTCATGCTAAAGGGAGGGTCTCAGGTTTGGAAGGGGAAGGATTTGGATATCACATCTCATGTTATCGGAAGGATCTCAGGTTTGGTATTAGAAGTATTGAGATATCACATCTCATGCTATAGGAAGGGTCTCAGGATTGGAATGGGAAGGAGTTGGATATCAAATCTCAAGCTATAGAAAGGGTCTCAGGTTTGGTATAAGCATTGAGATATCACATCACATGCTATAGGAAGGGTCTCAGGATTGGAATGGGAAGGTGTTGTATATGACATCTCATGTCATAGGAAGGGTCTCAGGTTTGGCATAAGCATTGAGATATCACATCACATGCTATAGGAAGGGTCTCAGGATTGGAATGGGAAGGACTTGGATATCACATCTCATGCTATAGGCAGGGTCTCAGGTTTGGAAAGGGAAGGAGTTGGATATCACATTTCATGTTAGAGGTAGGATATCAGGTTTGGTATTAGAGGCATTGAGATATCACATCTCATGCTATCAGAAGGGTCTCAGGATTGGAATGGGAAGGAGTTGGATATCACATCTCATGCTAAAGGGAGGGTCTCAGGTTTGGAAGGGAAAGGATTTGGATATCACATCTCATGTTATAGGAAGGATCTCAGGTTTGGTATTAGAGGCATTGAGATATCACATCTCATGCTATCATAAGGGTCTCAGGATTGGAATGGGAAGGAGTTGGATATCACATCTCATGCTAAAGGGAGGGTCTCAGGTTTGGAAGGGGAAGAATTTGGATATCACATCACATGTTATAGGAAGGATCTCAGGTTTGGTATTAGAAGCATTGAAATATCACATCTCATGCTATCGGAAGGGTCTCAGGATTGGAATGGGAAGGAGTTGGAAATCACATCTCATGCTATAGGAAGGGTCTCAGGTTTGGAACGGGAAGGAGTTGGATATCACATCTCATGTTATAGGAAGAGTCTCAGGTTTGGTATAAGCATTGAGATATCACATCTCTGCAATCGGAAATGTCTCAGGATTGGGATGGGAAGGAGTTGGATATCACATCTCATGCTATAGGAAGGGTCTCAGGTTTGGAACGGGAAGGAGTTGGATATCAAATCTCATGCTATAGGAAGGCTCTCAGGTTTGGAAGGGGAAAGAGTTGGATATCACATTTCATGTTAGAGGTAGGATCTCAGGTTTGGTATTAGAGGCATTGAGATATCACATCTCATGCTATCAGAAGGGTCTCAGGATTGGAATGGGAAGGAGTTGGATATCACATCTCATGCTAAAGGGAGGGTCTCAGGTTTGGAAGGGGAAGGATTTGGATATCACATCTCATGTTATCGGAAGGATCTCAGGTTTGGTATTAGAAGTATTGAGATATCACATCTCATGCTATCGGAAGGGTCTCAGGATTGGAATGGGAAGGAGTTGGATATCACATCTCAAGCTATAGGAAGGGTCTCAGGTTTGGTATAAGCATTGAGATATCACATCACATGCTATAGGAAGGGTCTCAGGATTGGAATGGGAAGGAGTTGTATATGACATCTCATGCCATAGGAAGGGTCTCAGGTTTGGTATAAGCATTGAGATATCACATCACATGCTATAGGAAGGGTCTCAGGATTGGAATGGGAAGGACTTGGATATCACATCTCATGCTATAGGCAGGGTCTCAGGTTTGGAAAGGGAAGGAGTTGGATATCACATTTCATGTTAGAGGTAGGATATCAGGTTTGGTATTAGAGGCATTGAGATATCACATCTCATGCTATCAGAAGGGTCTCAGGATTGGAATGGGAAGGAGTTGGATATCACATCTCATGCTAAAGGGAGGGTCTCAGGTTTGGAAGGGGAAGGATTTGGATATCACATCTCATGTTATAGGAAGGATCTCAGGTTTGGTATTAGAGGCATTGAGATATCACATTTCATGCTATCATAAGGGTCTCGGGATTGGAATGGGAAGGAGTTGGATATCACATCTCATGCTATAGGAAGGGTCTCAGGTTTGGTATAAGCAGTGAGATATCATATCTCATGCTATAGGAATTGTCTCAGGATTGGAATGGGAAGGAGTTGGATATCACATCTCATGTTATAGGAAGGATCTCAGGTTTGGTATAAGCATTGAGATATCACATCTCTGCTATCGGAAGGGTCTCAGGATTGGAATGGGAAGGAGTTGGATATTCCCATCTCATGTTATAGGAAGGGTCTCAGGTTTGGTATTAGAAGCATTGAGATATCACATCTCATGCTATAGGAAGAGTCTCAGGATTGGAATGGGAAGGAGTTGGATATCACATCTCATGATAAAGGAAGGGTCTAAGGTTTGGAAGGGGAAGGATTTGGATATCACATCTCATGTTATAGGACGGGTCTCAGGTTTGGTATTAGAAGCATTGAGATATCAAGTCTCATTGTATAGGAAGGGTCTCAGAATTGGAATGGGAAGGAGTTGGATATCACATCTCAAGCTATAGGAAGGGTCACAGGATTGGAATGGGAAGGAGTTTGATATCACATCTCATGCCATAGTATGGGTCTCAGGTTTGGTAGAAGCATTGGGATATCACATCTCATGCTATCGGAAGGGTATCAGGATTGGATTTGGAAGGAGTTGGATATCCCATCTCATGTTATAGGAAGGGTCTCAGGTTGGAATGGGAAGGAGTTGGATATCACATCTCATGTTATAGGAAGGGTCTCAGGATTGGAATGGGAAGGACTTGGATATCACATCTCATGCTATAGGAAGGCTCTCAGGTTTGCAACGGGAAAGAGTTGGATATCACATTTCATGTTAGAGGTAGGATCTCAGGTTTGGTATTAGAGGCATTGAGATATCACATCTCATGCTATCAGAAGAGTCTCAGAATTGGAATGGGAAGGAGTTGGATATCACATCTCATGCCATAGTATGGGTCTCAGGTTTGGTAGAAGCATTGGGATATCACATCTCATGCTATCGGAAGGATTTCAGGATTGGATTTGGAAGGAGTTGGATATCCCATCTCATGCTATAGGAAGGGTCTCAGGTTGGAATAGGAAGGAGTTTGATATCACATCTCATGCCATAGTATGGGTCTCAGGTTTGGTAGAAGCATTGGGATATCACATCTCATGCTATCGGAAGGGTATCAGGATTGGATTTGCAAGGAGTTGGATATCCCATTTCATGCTATAGGAAGGGTTTCAGGTTGGAATGGGAAGGAGTTGGATATCACATCTCATGTTATAGGAAGGGTCTCAGGATTGGAATGGAAAGGACTTGGATATCATATCTCATGCTATAGGAAGGCTCTCAGGTTTGGAAGGGGAAGGAGTTGGATATCACATCTCAAGCTATAGGAACGGTCTCAGGTTTGGTATAAGCATTGAGATATCACATCTCATGCTATAGGAATGGTCTCAGGATTGGAATGGGAAGGAGTTGGATATCACATCTCAAGTTATAGGAAAGATCTCAGGTTTGGTATTAGAAGCATTGAGATATCACATCTCATGCTATAAGCAGGGTCTCAGGATTGGAATGGGAAGGAGTTGTATATGGCATTTCAAGCCATAGGAAGGGTCTCAGGTTTGGTATAAGCATTGAGATATCACATCTCATGCTATAGGAAGGGTCTCAGGATTGGAATGGGAAGGACTTGGATATCACATCTCATGCTATAGGCAGGATCTCAGGTTTGGAAAGGGAAGGAGTTGGATATCATATTTCATGTTAGAGGTAGGATCTCAGGTTTGGTATTAGAGGCATTGAGATATCACATCTCATGCTATCAGAAGGGTCTCAGGATTGGAATGGGAAGGAGTTGGATATCACATCTCATGCTAAAGGGAGGGTCTCAGGTTTGGAAGGGGAAGGATTTGGATATCACATCTCATGTTATAGGAAGGATCTCAGGTTTGGTATTAGAAGCATTGAGATATCACATCTCATGCTATCGGAAGGGTCTAAGGATTTGAATGGGAAGGAGTTGGATATCACATCTTATGCTATAGGAAGGGTCTCAGGTTTGGAACGGGAAGGAGTTGGATATCACATCTCATGTTATAGGAAGAGTCTCAGGTTTGGTATAAGCATTGAGATATCACATCTCTGCAATCGGAAGTGTCTCAGGATTGGGATGGGAAGGAGTTGGATATCACATCTCATGCTATAGGAAGGGTCTCAGGTTTGGAACGGGAAGGAGTTGGATATCCCATCTCATGTTATAGGACGGGTCTCAGGTTTGGTATTAGAAGCATTGAGATATCACATCGCATGCTGTAGGAAGGGTCTCAGGATTGGAATGGGAAGGAGTTGGATATTACATTCTTGCTATAGGAAGGGTCTCATGTTTGGAATGGGAAGGAGTTGGATATCACATATGCTATAGGAAGGGTCTCAGGTTTGGAACGGGAAGAAGTTGGATATCACATCTCATGGTATAGGAAGGGTCTCAGGTTTGGAATAAGCATTGAGATATCACATCTCTGCTATCGGAAGTGTCTCAGGATTGGAATGGGAAGGAGTTGGATATCACATCTCATGTTATAGGACGGGTCTCAGGTTTGTTATTAGAATCATTGAGATATCATATTGTATGCTGTAGGAAGGGTCTAAGGATTGGAATGGGAAGGTCTTGGATATCACATCTCATGCTATAGGTAGGCTCTCAGGTTTGGAAAGGGAAGGAGTTGGATATGACATTTCATGTTAGAGGAAGGATTTCAGGTTTGGTATTAGAGGCATTCAGATATCACATCTCATGCTATAGGAAGGGTCTCAGGATTGGAATGGGAAGGACTTAGATATCACATATCATGCTATAGGGAGGGTCTCATGTTTGGAATGGGAAGGAGTTGGATATCACATATGCTATAGGAAGGGTCTCAGGTTTGGAACGGGAAGGAGTTGGATATCACATCTCATGCTATAGGAAGGGTCTCAGGTTTGGAATAAGCATTGAGATATCACATCTCTGCTATCGGAAGTGTCTCAGGATTGGAATGGGAAGGAGTTGGATATCACATCTCATGTTATAGGACGGGTCTCAGGTTTGTTATTAGAATCATTGAGATATCATATTGTATGCTGTAGGAAGGGTCTAAGGATTGGAATGGGAAGGTCTTGGATATCACATCTCATGCTATAGGTAGGCTCTCAGGTTTGGAAAGGGAAGGAGTTGGATATCACATTTCATGTTAGAGGAAGGATCTCAGATTTGGTATTAGAGGCATTGAGATATCACATCTAATGCTATAGGAAGGGTCTCAGGATTGGAATGGGAAGGAGTTGGATATCACATCTCATGCTATAGGAAGGGTCTCAGGTTTGGTAAGAACATTGAGATATCACATCTCATGCTATAGGAAGGGTCTCAGGATTGGAATGGGAAGGAGTTGGATATCACATCTGATGTTATAGGAAGGATCTCAGGTTTGGTATTAGAAGCATTGAGACATCACATCTCATGCTATAGGAAGGGTCTCAGGATTGGTATAAGCATTGAGATATCACATCTCTGCTATCGGAAGGGTCTCAGGATTGGAATGGGAAGGAGTTGGATATCCCATCTCATGTTATAGGAAGAGTCTCAGGTTTGGTATTAGAAGCATTGAGATATCACATCTCATGCTATAGGAATGGTCTCAGGATTGGAATGGGAAGGAGTTTGATATCACATCTCATGCCATGTATGGGTCTCAGGTTTGGTATAAGCATTGAGATATCACATCTCATGCTATAGGAAGGGTCTCAGGATTGGAATGGGAAGGAGTTGTATATGACATCTCATGCCATAGGAAGGGTCTCAGGTTTGGTATAAGCATTGAGATATCACATCTCTGCTATCGGAAGGGTCTCAGGATTGGAATGGGAAGGAGTTGGATATCCCATCTCATGTTATAGGAAGAGTCTCAGGTTTGGTATTAGAAGCATTGAGATATCACATCTCATGCTATAGGAAGTGTCTCAGGATTGGAATGGGAAGGAGTTTGATATCAAATCTCATGCCATGTATGGGTTTCAGGTTTTGTAGAAGCATTGGGATATCACATCTCATGCTATCGGAAGGGTATCAGGATTGGATTTGGAAGGATTTGGATATCACATTTCATGTTATAGGAAGGATCTCAGGTTTGGTATTAGAAGCATTGAGATATCACATCTCATGCTATCGGAAGGATCTCAGGTTTGGTATTATAGGCATTGAGATATCACATCTCATGCTATCAGAAGGGTCTCAGGATTGGAATGGGAAGGAGTCGGATATCACATCTCATGCTAAAGGGAGGGTCTCAGGTTTGGAAGTGGAAGGATTTGGATATCACATCTCATGTTATAGGAAGGATCTCAGGTTTGGTATTAGAAGCATTGAGACATCACATCTCTTGCTATAGGAAGGGTCTCAGGATTGGAATGGGAAGGAGTTGGATATCACATCTCATGCTATAGGAAGGGTCTCAGGTTTGGTATAAGCATTGAGATATCACATCTCATGCTATAGGAAGGGTCTCAGGATTGGAATGGGAAGGATTTGGATATCACATTTTATGCTATAGGAAGGGTCTCAGGTTTGGTATAAGCATGGAGATATCACTTCTCATGCTATAGGAAGGGTCTCAGGATTGGAATGGGAAGGAGTTGGATATCACATCTCATGCTATAGGAAGGGTCTCAGATTTGGTATAAGCATTGAGATATCACATATCATGCTATAGGAAGGGTCTCAGGATTGGAATGGGAAGGAGTTGTATATGACATCTCAGGCCATAGGAAGGGTCTCCGATTTGGTATAAGCATTGAGATATCACATCTCATGATATCGGAAGGGTCTCAGGATTGGAATGGGAAGGAGTTGGATTACACATCTCATGATAAAGGAAGGGTCTAAGGTTTGGAAGGGGAAGGATTTGGATATCACATCTCATGTTATAGGACGGGTCTCAGGTTTGGTATTAGAAGCATTGAGATATCAAGTCTCATGGTATAAGAAGGGTCTCAGGATTGGAATGGGAAGGAGTTTGATATCACATCTCATGCCATAGTATGGGTCTCAGGTTTGGTAGAAGCATTGGGATATCACATCTCATGCTATCGGAGGGTATCAGTATTGGATTTGGAAGGAGTTGGATATCCCATCTCATGCTATAGGAAGGGTCTCAGGTTGGAATGGGAAGGAGTTGGATATCACATTTCATGTTATAGGAAGGGTCTCAGGATTGGAATGGGAAGGACTTGGATATCATATCTCATGCTATAGGAAGGCTCTCAGGTTTGGAAGGGGAAGGAGTTGGATATCACATTTCATGTTAGAGGAAGGATCTCAGGTTTGGTAGTAGAGGCCTTGAGATATCACATCTCATGCTATAGAAAGGGTCTCAGGATTGGAATGGGAAGGAGTTGGATATCACATCTCAAGCTATAGGAAGGGTCTCAGGTTTGGTATAAGCATTGAGATATCACATCTCATGCTATAGGAAGGGTCTCAGGATTGGAATGGGAAGAAGTTGGATATCACATCTCATGCTATAGGAAGGGTCTCAGGTTTGGTATAAGCATTGAGATATCACATCTCATGCTATAGGAAGGGTCTCAGGATTGGAATGGGAAGGAGTTGTATATGCCATCTCATGTCATAGGAAGGGTCTCAGGTTTGGTATAAGCATTAAGATATCACATCACATGCTATAGGAAGGGTCTCAGGATTGGAATGGGAAGGACTTGGATATCACATATCATGCTATAGGCAGGGTCTCAGGTTTGGAAATTGAAGGAGATGGATATCACATTTCATGTTAGAGGTAGGATCTCAGGTTTGGTATCAGAGGCATTGAGATATCACATCTCATGCTATCAGAAGGGTCTCAGGATTGGAATGGGAAGGAGTTGGATATCACATCTCATGCTAAAGGGAGGGTCTCAGGTTTGGAAGGGGAAGGATTTGGAAATCACATCTCATATTATAGGAAGGATCTCAGGTTTGGTATTAGAAGCATTGAGATATCACATCTCATGCTATCGGAAGGATCTCAGGTTTGGTATAAGAGGCATTGAGATATCACATCTCATGCTATCATAAGGGTCTCAGGATTGGAATGGGAAGGAGTTGGATATCAAATCTCATGTTATAGGAAGGATCTCAGGTTTGGTATTGGAAGCATTGAGACATCACATCTCATGCTATAGGAAGGGTCTCAGGATTGGAATGGGAAGGAGTTGGATATCACATCTCATGTTATAGGAAAGATCTCAGGTTTGGTATTAGAAGCATTGAGACATCACATCTCATGTTATAGGAAGGGTCTCAGGGTTGGAATGGGAAGAAGTTGGATATCACATCTCATGCTATAGGAAGGGTCTCAGGTTTGGAAGGGGAAGGAGTTGGATATCCAATCTCATGTTATAGGACTGGTCTCAGGTTTGGTATTAGAAGCATTGAGATATCACATTGCATGCTGTAGGAAGGATCTCAGGTTTGGAATGGGGAGGAATTGGATATCACATCTCATGTCATAGGAAGGATCTCAGGTTTGGTATTAGAAGCATTGAGATATCACATCTCATGCTATAGGAATGGTCTCCGGGTTGGAATGGGAAGGCGTTGGATATTACATTCTTGCTATAGGAAGGGTCTCATGTTTGGAATGGGAAGGAGTTGGATATCACATATGCTATAGGAAGGGTCTCAGGTTTGGAACGGGAAGGAGTTGGATATCCGATCTCATGTTATAGGAAGGGTCTCAGGTTTGGTATAAGCATTGAGATATCACATCTCTGCTATCAGAAGTGTCTCAGGATTGGAATGGGAAGGAGTTGGATATCCCATCTCATGTTATAGGACGGGTCTCAGGTTTGTTATTAGAATCATTGAGATATCATATTGCACGCTGCAGGAAGGGTCTAAGGATTGGAATGGGAAGGACTTGGATATCACATCTCATGCTATAGATAGGCTCTCAGATTTGGAAAGGGAAGGAGTTGGTTATCACATTTCATGTTAGAGGAAGGATCTCAGGTTTGGTATTAGAGGCATTGAGATATCACATCTCATGCTATAGGAAGCGTCTCAGGATTGGAATGGGAAGGAGTTGGGTATCACATCTCACGCTATAGGAAGGGTCTCAGGATTGGTATAAGTATTGAGATATAACATCTCATGCTATAGGAAGGGTCTCAGGATTGGAATGGAAGGAGTTGGATATCACATCTCATGTTATAGGAAGGGTCTCAGGTTTGGTATAAGCATTGAGATATCACATCTCATGCTATAGGAAGGGTCTCAGGATTGGAATGGGAAGGAGTTGTATATGACATCTCATGCCGTAGGAAGGGTCTCAGGTTTCGTATAAGCATTGAGATATCACATCTCTGCTATCGGAAGGGTCTCAGGATTGGAATGGGAAGGAGTTGGATATCCCATCTCATGTTATAGGAAGAGTCTCAGGTTTGGTATTAGAAGCATTGGATATCACATATCATGCTATAGGAAGTGTCTCAGGATTGGAATGGGAAGGACTTGGATATCACATCTCATGCTATAGGGAGGGTCTCAAGTTTGATATTAGAAGCATTGAGATATCACATCTCATGCTATCAGAAGGGTCTCAGGATTGGAATGGGAAGGAGTTGGATATCACATCTCATGCTATAGGAAGGGTCTCAGGTTTGGAACGGGAAGGAGTTGGATATCATATCTCATGTTATAGGAAGAGTCTCAGGTTTGGTATAAGCATTGAGATATCACATCTCTGCTATTGGAGGTGTCTCAGGATTGGGATGGGAAGGAGTTGGATATCACATCTCATGCTATAGGAAGGGTATCAGGTTTGGAACGGGAAGGAGTTGGATATCCCATCTCATGTTATAGGACGGGTCTCAGGTTTGGTATTAGAAGCATTGAGATATCACATTGCATGCTGTAGGAAGGATCTCAGGTTTGGAATGGGAAGGAATTGGATATCACATCTCATGTCATAGGAAGTATCTCAGGTTTGGTATTAGAAGCATTGAGATATCACATCTCATGCTATAGGAATGGTCTCAGGATTGGAATGGGTAGGAGTTGGATATTACATTCTTGCTATAGGAAGGGTCTCATGTTTGGAATGGGAAGGAGTTGGATATCACATATGCTATAGGAAGGGTCTCAGGTTTGGAACGGGAAGGAGTTGGATATCACATCTCATGCTATAGGTAGGCTCTCAGGTTTGGTATAAGCATTGAGATATCACATCTCATGCTATAGGAAGGGTCTCAGGATTGGAATGGGAAGGATTTGGATATCACATCTCATGCTATAGGAATGGTCTCAGGTTTGGTATAGGCATGGAGATATCACTTCTCATGCTATAGGAAGTGTCTCAGGATTGGAATGGGAAGGAGTTGGATATCACATCTCATGTTATAGGAAGGATCTCAGGTTTGGTATTAGAAGCATTGAGACATCACATCTCATGCTATAGGAAGGGTCTCAGGATTGGAATGGGAAGTAGTTGGATATCACATCTCATGCTAAAGGGTGGGTCTCAGGTTTGGAAGGGGAAGGATTTGGATATTACATCTCGTGTTATAGGAATGATCTCAGGTTTGGTATTAGAAGCATTCAGATATCACATCTCATGCTATCGGAAGGATCTCAGGTTTGGTATTAGAAGCATTGAGATATCAAATCTCATGCTATAGGAAGGGTCGCAGGATTGGAATGGGAAGGAGTTCGATATCACATCTCATGCTATGGGAAGGGTCTCAGGATTGGAATGGGAAGGAGTTTTATATGACATCTCATGCCATAGGAAGGATCTCAGGTTTGGTATTAGAAGCATTGAGACATAACATCTCATGTTATAGGAAGGGTCTCAGGATTGGAATGGGAAGGAGTTGGATATCACATCTCATGCTATAGGAAGGGTCTCAGGTTTGGTATAAGTATTGAGATATCACATCTCATGCTATAGGAAGGGTCTCAGGATTGGAATGGGGAGGAGTTGTATATGACATCTCATGCCACAGGAAGGGTCTCAGGTTTGGTATAAGCATTGAGATATCACATCTCTGCTATCGGAAGGGTCTCAGGATTGGAATGGGAAGGAGTTGGATATCCCATCTTACGTTATAGGAAGGGTCTCAGGTTTGGTATTAGAAGCATTGAGATATCACATCTCATGCTATAGGAAGGGTCTCAGGATTGGAATGGGAAGGACTTGGATATCACATCTCATTCTATAGGGAGGGTCTCACGTTTGAAAAGGGAAGGAGTTGGATATCACATTTCATGTTAGATGTAGGATCTCAGGTTTGGTATTAGAGGCATTGAGATATCACATCTCATGCTATCAGAAGGGTCTCAGGAGTGGAATGGGAAGGAATTGGATATCACATCTCATCCTAAAGGGAGGGTCTCAGGAATGGAAGGGGAAGGATTTGGATATCACATCTCATGTTATAGGAAGGATCTCAGGTTTGGTATTAGAGGCATTGAGATATCACATCTCATGCTAAAGGGAGGGTCTCAGATTTCGAAGGGGAAGGATTTGGATATCACATCTCTTGTTATAGGAAGGATCACAGGTTTGGTATTAGAAGCATTGAGATATCACATCTCATGCTATGGGAAGGGTCTCAGGATTGGAATGGGAAGGAGTTGGATATCGCATCTCATGCTATAGGAAGGGTCTCAGGTTTGGAACGATAAGGAGTTAGATATCACATCTCATGTTATAGTAAGAGTCTCAGGTTTGGTATAAGCATTGAGATTTCACATCTCTGCTATCGGAGGTGTCTCAGGATTGGGATGGGAAGGAATTGGATATCACATCTCATGCTATAGGAAGGGTATCAGGTTTGGAACGGGAAGGAGTTGGATATCCCATCTCATGTTATAGGACGGGTTTCAGTTTTGATATTAGAAGCATTGAGATATCACATCACATGCTGTAGGAAGGGTCTCAGGTTTGGAATGAGAAGGATTTAGATATCACATCTCATGTCATAGGAAGGATCTCAGGTTTGGTATAAGCATTGAGATATCACATCTCTGCTATTGGAAAGGTCTCAAGATTGGAATGGGAAGGACTTGGATATCACAATTCATGTTATAGGAAGGGTCTCAGGTTTGGTATTAGAAGCATTGAGATATGACATCTCATGCTATAGGAAGGGTCTCAGGATTGGAATGGGAAGGACTTGGATATCACATCTCATGTTATAGGAAGGGTCTCAGGTTTGGTATTAGAAGCATTGAGATATAACATCTCATGCTATAGGAAGGGTCTCAGGAGTGGAATGGGAAGGAGTTGGATATCACATCTCATGATAAAGGAAGGGTCTAAGGTTTGGAAGGGGAAGGATTTGGATATCACATCTCATGTTATTGGACTGGTCTCAGGTTTGGTATTAGAAGCATTGAGATATCAAGTCTCATGGTATAGGACGGGAGTTTGATATCACATCTCATGCCATGGTATGGGTCTCAGGTTTTGTAGAAGCATTGGGATATCACATCTCATGCTATTGGAAGGATATCAGGATTAGATTTGGAAGGAGTTGGATATCCCATCTCATGCTATAGGAAGGGTCTCAGGTTGGAATGGGAAGGAGTTGGATATCACATCTCATGTTATAGGAAGGGTCTCAGGATTAGACTTGGAAGGACTTGGATATCACATCTCATGCTGTAGGAAGGCTCTCAGGTTTGGAATGGGAAGGAATTGGATATCACATCTCATGCTAAAGGGAGGGTCTCAGGTTTGGTATTAGAAGCATTGAGATATCACATCTCATGCTATCGGAAGGATCTCAGGTTTGGTATTAGAAGCATTGAGATATCACATCTCATGCTATAGGAAGGGTCTCAGGATTGGAATGGGAAGGAGTTGGATATCACATCTCATGTTATAGGAAGGATCTCAGGTTTGGTATTAGAAGCATTGAGATATCACATCTCATGCTATAGGAAGGGTCTCAGGATTGAAATGGGAAGGAGTTAGATATCACATCTCATGCTAAAGGAAGGGTCTCAGTTTTGGTAGAAGCATTGAGATATCACATCTCATGCTATAGGAAGGGTCTCAGGATTGGAATGGGAAGGAGTTGGATATCACATCTCGTGCTATAGTAAGGGTCTCAGGTTTGGTATAAGCATTGAGATATCACATCTCTGCTATCGGAAGGGTCTCAGGATTGGAATGGGAAGGATTTAGATATCACATCTAATGCTATAGGGAGGGTCTCAGTATTGATATTAGAAGCATTGAGATATCACATCTCATGCTATCGGAAGGGTCTCAGGATTGGAATGGAAGGAGCTGGATATCACATCTCATGCTAAGACCTGATATACCCTTCCTATAAAATGAGATGGGAATATCCAACTCCTTCCCATTCCAATCCTAAGACCCTTCCGATAGCAGAGATGTGATATCTCAATGCTTATACCAAACCTGAGATCCTTCCTATAACATGAGGTGTGATATCCAACTCCTTCCCATTCCAATCCTGAGACACTTCCTATAGCATGAGATGTGATATCTCACTGCTTATACCAAACCTGATACCCTTCCTATAGCATGAGATGTGATATCCAACTCCTTCACATTCCAATCCTGAGACACTTCCTATAGCATGAGATGTGATATCTCAATGCTTCTAATACCAAACCTGAGACTCTTCCTATAACATGAGATGGGATATCCAACTCCTTCCCATTCCAATACTGAGACCCTTCCAAAAGCAGAGATGTGATATCTCAATGCTTATACCAAACCTGAGACCCTTCCTATGGCATGAAATGTCATATACATATCCTTCCCATTCCAATCCTGAGACCCTTCCTATAGCATGAGATGTGATATCTCAATGCTTATACCAAACCTGAGACCCTTCCTATAGCATGAGATGTGATATCCAACTCCTTCCCATTCCAATCCTGAGACCCTTCCTATAGCCTGAGATGTGATATCTCAATGCCTCTAATACCAAACCGGAGATCCTTCCTCTAACATGAAATGTGATATCCAACACCTTCCCTTTCCAAACCTGAGAGCCTACCTATAGCTTGAGATGTGATATCCAAGTCCTTCCCGTTCCAATCCTTAGACCCTTCCTACAGCATGCAATATGATATCTCAATGATTCTAATAACAAACCTGAGACCCGTCCTATAACATGAGATGGGATATCCAACTCCTTCCCATTCCAATCCTGAGACACTTCCGATAGCAGAGATGTGATATCTCACTGCTTATACCAAACCTGATACCCTTCCTATAGCATGAGATGTGATATCCAACTCCTTCACATTCCAATCCTGAGACACTTCCTATAGCATGAGATGTGATATCTCAATGCTTCTAATACCAAACCTGAGACTCTTCCTATAACATGAGATGGGATATCCAACTCCTTCCCATTCCAATCCTGAGACCCTTCCAAAAGCAGAGATGTGATATCTCAATGCTTATACCAAACCTGAGACCCTTCCTATGGCATGAGATGTCATATACATATCCTTCCCATTCCAATCCTGAGACCCTTCCTATAGCATGAGATGTGATATCTCAATGCTTATACCAAACCTGAGACCCTTCCTATAGCATGAGATGTGATATCCAACTCCTTCCCATTCCAATCCTGAGACCCTTCCTATAGCCTGAGATGTGATATCTCAATGCCTCTAATACCAAACCGGAGATCCTTCCTCTAACATGAAATGTGATATCCAACACCTTCCCTTTCCAAACCTGAGAGCCTACCTATAGCTTGAGATGTGATATCCAAGTCCTTCCCATTCCAATCCTTAGACCCTTCCTACAGCATGCAATATGATATCTCAATGATTCTAATAACAAACCTGAGACCCGTCCTATAACATGAGATGGGATATCCAACTCCTTCCCATTCCAATCCTGAGACACTTCCGATAGCAGAGATGTGATATCTCAATGCTTATACCAAACCTGAGACCCTTCCTATAACATGAGATGTGATATCCAACTCCTTCCAAATCCAATCCTGATACCCTTCCGATAGCATGAGATGTGATATCCCAATGCTTCTACCAAACCTGAGACCCATACTATGGCATGAGATGTGATATCAAACTCCTTCCCATTCCAATCCTGAGACCCTTCCTATAGCTTGAGATGTGATATCCAACTCCTTCCCATTCCAATTCTGAGACCCTTCCTATACCATGAGACTTGATATCTCAATGCTACTAATACCAAACCTGAGACCCGTCCTATAACATGAGATGTGATATCCAAATCCTTCCCCTTCCAAACCTTAGACCCTTCCTTTATCATGAGATGTGATATCCAACTCCTTCCCATTCCAATCCTGAGACCCTTCCGATATCATGAGATGTGATATCTCAATGCTTCTAATATCAAACTTGAGTCCCTCCCTATAGCATGAGATGTGATATCCAAGTCCTTCCCATTCCAATCCTGAGACCCTTCCTATAACATGAGATGGGAATATCCAACTCCTTCCCATTCCAATCCTGAGACCCTTCCGATAACAGAGATGTGATATCTCAAGGCTTATACCAAACCTGAGATCCTTCCTATAACATGACATGTAATATCCAACTTCTTCCCATTCCAATCCTGAGACACTTCCTATAGCATGAGATGTGATATCTCACTGCTTATACCAAACCTGAGACCCTTCCTATAGCATGAGATGTGATATCCAACTCCTTCCCATTCCAATCCTGAGACCCTTCCTATAGCATGAGATGAGATATCTCAATGCTTCTAATACCAAACCTGAGACTCTTCCTATAACATGAGATGGAGTATCCAACTCCTTCCCATTCCAATCCTGAGACCCTTCCGATAGTAGAGATGTAATATCTCACTGCTTATACCAAACCTGAGACCCTTCCTATAGCATGAGATATGATATCCAACTCCTTCCCATTCCAATCCTGAGACCCTTCCTATAGCATGAGATGTGATATCTCAATGCTTATACCAAACCTGAGACCCTTCATATAGCATGAGATGTGAAATCCAACTCCTTCCCATTACAATCCTGAGACCCTTCCTATAGCATGAGATGTGATGTCTCAATGCTTCTAATACCAAACCTGAGATCCTTCCTATAACATGAGATGTGATATCCAACTCCTTCCATTCCAATCCTGAGACCCTTCCTATAGCATGAGATGTGATAGCTCAATGCTTCTAATATCAGACTTGAGACCCTCCCTATAGCATGAGATGTGATATCCAAGTCCTTCCCATTCCAATCCTGAGACACTTCCTATAGCATGAGATGTGATATCTCAATGCTTCTAATACCAAACCTGAGACTCTTCCTATAACATGAGATGGGATATCCAACTCCTTCCCATTCCAATCCTGAGACCCTTCCAAAAGCAGAGATGTGATATCTCAATGCTTATACCAAACCTGAGACCCTTCCTATGGCATGAGATGTCATATACATATCCTTCCCATTCCAATCCTGAGACCCTTCCTATAGCATGAGATGTGATATCTCAATGCTTATACCAAACCTGAGACCCTTCCTATAGCATGAGATGTGATATCCAAGTCCTTCCCATTCCAATCCGTAGACCCTTCCTATAGCATGCAATATGATATCTCAATGAATCTAATACCAAACCTGAGACTCTTCCTATAACATGAGATGGGATATCCAACTCCTTCCCATTCCAATCCTGAGACCCTTCCAAAAGCAGAGATGTGATATCTCAATGCTTATACCAAACCTGAGACCCTTCCTATGGCATGAGATGTCATATACATATCCTTCCCATTCCAATCCTGAGACCCTTCCTATAGCATGAGATGTGATATCTCAATGCTTATACCAGACCTGAGACCCTTCCTATAGCATGAGATGTGATATCCAAGTCCTTCCCATTCCAATCCTTAGACCCTTCCCATAGCATGCAATATGATATCTCAATGATTCTAATAACAAACCTGAGACCCGTCCTATAACATGAGATGGGATATCCAACTCCTTCCCATTCCAATCCTGAGACCCTTCCGATAGCAGAGATGTGATATCTCAATGCTTATACCAAACCTGAGACCCTTCCTACGGCATGAGATGTCATATACAACTCCTTCCCATTCCAATCCTGAGACCCTTCCCATAGCATGAGATGTGATATCTCAATGCTTATACCAAACCTGAGATCCTTCCTATAACATGACATGTAATATCCAACTTCTTCCCATTCCAATCCTGAGACACTTCCTATAGCATGAGATGTGATATCTCACTGCTTATACCAAACCTGAGACCCTTCCTATAGCATGAGATGTGATATCCAACTCGTTCCCATTCCAATCCTGAGACCCTTCCTATAGCATGAGATGAGATATCTCAATGCTTCTAATACCAAACCTGAGACTCTTCCTATAACATGAGATGGGGTATCCAACTCCTTCCCATTCCAATCCTGAGACACTTCCGATTGCAGAGATGTGATATCTCAATGCTTATACCAAACCTGAGACTCTTCCTATAACATGAGATGCGATATCCAACTCCTTCCCGTTCCAATCCTGAGACCCTTCCGATAGCATGAGATGTGATATCTCAATGCTTATACCAAACCTGAGACCCTTCATATAGCATGAGATGTGAAATCCAACTCCTTCCCATTACAATCCTGAGACCCTTCCTATAGCATGAGATGTGATGTCTCAATGCCTCTAATACCAAACCTGAGATCCTTCCTATAACATGTGATGTGATATTCAATTCCTTCCCCTTCCAAACCTGAGACCCTCCCTTTAGCATGAGATGTGATATCCAACTCCTTCCCATTCCAATCCTGAGACCCTTATGATAGCATGAGATGTGATATCTCAATGCCTCTAATACCAAACCTGAGATACTTCCTATAGCATGAGATGTGATATCTCAATGCTTCTAATACCAAACCTGAGATCCTTCCTATAACATGAGATGTGATATCCAACTCCTTCCCATTCCAATCCTGAGACCCTTCTGATAGCATGAGATGTGATATCTCAATGCCTCTAATACCAAACCTGAGATCCTACCTCTAGCATGAAATGTGATATCCAACTCCTTCCCTTTCCAAACCTGAGAGCCTACCTATAGCATGAGATGTGATATCCAAGTCCTTCCCATTCCAATCCTTAGACCCTTCCTATAGCATGCAATATGATATCTCAATGATTCTAATAACAAACCTGAGACCCGTCCTATAACATGAGATGGGATATCCAACTCCTTCCCATTCCAATCCTGAGACACTTCCGATAGCAGAGATGTGATATCTCAATGCTTATACCAAACCTGAGACCCTTCCTATAACATGAGATGTGATATCCAACTCCTTCCAATTCCAAACATGAGACCCTTCCCATAGCAAGAATGTAATATCCAACTCCTTCCCATTCCAATCCTGAGACCATTCCTATAGCATGAGATGTGGTATCTCAATGCTTCTTATACCAAACCTGAGATCCTTCCTATGACATGAGATGTGATATCCAATTCCTTCCCATTCCAAACCTGAGACCCTTCCTACAGCATGCGATGTGATATCTCAATGCTTCTAATACCAAACCTGAGACCAGTCCTATAACATGAGATGGGATATCCAACTCCTTCCCGTTCCAATACTGAGACACTTCCGATTGTAGAGATGTGATATCTCAATGCTTATACCAAACCTGAGACTCTTCCTATAACATGAGATGTGATATACAACTCCTTCCCGTTCCAAACCTGAGACCCTTCCTATAGCATGAGATGTGATATCCAACTCCTTCCCATTCCAATCCTGAGACCCTTCCGATAGCATGAGATGTGATATCTCAATGCCTCTAATACCAAACCTGAGATCCTTCCTATAACATGTGATGTGATATTCAATTCCTTCCCCTTCCAAACCTGAGACCCTCCCTTTAGCATGAGATGTGATATCCAACTCCTTCCCATTCCAATCCTGAGACCCTTATGATAGCATGAGATGTGATATCTCAATGCCTCTAATACCAAACCTGAGATACTTCCGATAGCATGAGATGTGATATCTCAATGCTTCTAATACCAAACCTGAGATCCTTCCTATAACATGAGATGTGATATCCAACTCCTTCCCATTCCAATCCTGAGACCCTTCTGATAGCATGAGATGTGATATCTCAATGCCTCTAATACCAAACCTGAGATCCTACCTCTAAAATGAAATGTGATATCCAACTCCTTCCCTTTCCAAACCTGAGACCCTGCCTATAGCATGAGATGTGATATCCAAGTCCTTCCCATTCCAATCCTGAGACCCTTCCTATAGCATGAGATGTGATATCTCAATGTCTCGTCGTCGTGTTGAGTCTGCAGCAGCAGAGTTGAGTAAAAGACGTCCCAAACGAAGGAACCCGCACAGTTTGTTACCACAGCAGGGCAACGGAGCGGCGGTGTGTATCTGAGCCAAATGTACACTACTCACTTCAGACCTGGGAACGCCAAGTGTACGAATCATGTGAGAGTGACAAGGACTCGATATACTACACAACCTGGCGGCGGTTACAGAGCAAGACTCCTGTGTAGGCTGGTCAGTCTGCTGGATGGCCCAGAGACGCTTCCGAAGGCTTACTAGCAGGAGATGGTGAAGATGCCGAGAATAGCTGTCCCCGCTATTCCAAGGGTCGAAGTACCAGTACAGGCCCTCTGGTTCGATCAAATGTGAAAAGGGTTTCACAAGGCGACAGCAGTGCAGAGGAGCAGTCCTTCAGCGGGTCACCAGCGATTCCTCGGTTCATCCTCTTGGTTGCAGGATACTTGGCTCCTGTATTCCTTCGTTCGTGAGAACTCAGGAGATCGACATGGTAGTGGTGTTTCCAGCCCCCTCTTATCCACGGTTCCCTTCGCGCCAAAACGGAGGGGACCCAATGGGAGATCCGCTCATCAACACTCACACCATTCGTGGACCTATCACGGACCACGGTGGTCCCAGGCATTCACACCACCCTAGACTCTCTGGCACCCAGGATGTGTATTGGGACCAGACATCCCAGCCCACATCCTGGAGGCACACACAAGACATGTAGAAGCCCGCGAAAGCATCTGTGTTTCGCGGGAAAGTACATGCCCAAATAAGGAAGGCCCCAGGTCGGCTCGACCTGGGGAAGGTGAAGGGAGCAAGATGGTCAGCGGACAGGACAAAGGAGCCTCGTGGTCTGGCCATTTTGGGCTCTAGGCCACCATTTTGGGTTAAGCGCGAGAAACGCGCTTAGAACGCCAAAAGGAGCTCAAAACACAATAAACGATCGCTGCCACCATTCCCGTCCGTGAATCACTTGCACCGATCAGTTACAATCCTGGAAGAGTATCTAGGGCCTGTAGAAGGCTAGAGACCCAAGAGAGCAGTAACTTATCTTACAGTGCCCTCTTGTGTCATGTTGCACGAAAGCCGCAACATGATAAAAGAAACTACGGAAACAAGCGTTTCCTGGTACTGACTGTCTTAAGGGCATGACAGTTTCCCCGTAAGAAAGGAGCGAAAGCCCAGAGGAGTGCGGCAGAAGGCTGCACTTCTCTGGCAAAGTCGAGAACAAGGTGAAAAACAACAGCAAAAAGTTTAGGGGTTGCCACATGGAAGGAAAATTACCTACAATTACGAAATCTTTCCTAACACTCGCCCCTCCCAGACTATGGACAGGGGGAACTAATCCACCCCTGGATGAGTCTCTTGTTCAGGTCAGTTAAACATTGTGCACAACCCATCAGCATTGCTATGTTGGACACCTGGCCTATGCTCAATAGTGAAGTCGAAGCCTTGTAGACTTATGGACCACCTAAGCAACTTTGGATTCTCCCCCTTCATGTTTATTAGCCACTTTAAGGGCTTATGGTCAGTTTGCACAGTGAAGTGGGTCCCATAGAGGTAGGGCCTCAGCTTCCTTAGGGCCCACACAACAGAGAAACATTCTTTCTCTACCGTGGACCATCTGAGCTCTCTGTCCTTAAACTGGCGACTAATAAAACCAATAGGGTGTTCCTTACCCTTCTCATCTACTTGCGATAGTACAGCTCCTATCCCAGTGTCAGAGGCGTCCGTCTGCACGATAAAAGGTCTTTGATAATCAGGGGCCCTGAGGACAGGGGCCTGGCACAAGGAGTCTTTTAAGCCATTGAAGGCCTTCTCACACTCGTCGGTCCAAGTTACCTTCTTGGGTTTCTTCAGAGTTGTGAGGGCAGTCAGAGGGGCAGCTATGGTGCCATAGTCTGCCACAAAATTGCGGTAATACCCCGTGAGTCATAAGAAGGCTCTCACTTGGGTTTGTGTAGTGGGGGTAGGCCAGTCTTGTACTGCTTGTACTTTACTGGGTACAGGCTGTATCCTCCCTCCACCTACTTCATGTCCAAGGTAAAACACTGAGCCTTGTCCAATCTGGCATTTACTAGCCTTTATGGTCAAGTGTGCTTTCTGAAGAGCCTGGAGCACAATCCCGAGGTGTTTCACATGGTCTTCCCAGGTGGCACTGAAAACTGCTATATCGTCCAGATATGCAAGACAGAATTCGTCCAACCCATTCAAAACATGATGCACAAGCCTCTGGAAAGTGGCAGGTGCATTCTTCAACCCGAACGGCATTACCCGGAATTGGTAAAGGCCGTCTGGAGTAGAAAACGCTGTCTTCTCCTTGGCATGTTGTGCTAAAGCTATTTGCCAATAGCCAGCAGTGAGGTCAAACGTGCTGAGGTACTTGGAGGCACCCAAAGTATCCACCAGCTCATCTGTTCGAGGCAAGGGGTGTGCATCTGTCTTGGTGACAGCATTCAGAGCCCTGTAATCCACGCAGAACCTCAATTCAGAAGTGCCTGCCTTTGGAACGAAAACCACAGGGCTGGACCAAGGACTACTAGAGGGTTCAATCACCCCAAGGTCTAACATCTTGTTGACCTCGGTCTTAATATAAGACCGTACTTTGTCTGACATCCTGTATCCCCTACTTTTGGTAGGTACACTGTCTCCTGTGTCTATGTTATGTTTGCACCAAGGTGTCAAACCAGGCGACTGTGAAAACAGGGGGGAAAACTGCCTAAGCAAACTTTTCACCTCAGCCTGCTGATCAGAAGTCAGGTGAGGGGCCCCTCGGACACCCTCAAAGGAGCTATCTGAAGGACCGCTTTGGAACAGGTCGGGGAGAGGTTCAGACTCCTCTTCCTCAACATCTGAAGCCAGTAACAGTGCTGCGATTTTGACTCTTGGGACGAAAGCCTTCAGCCTATTCACGTGAAACACTTTTGGAGCCTGTCCAGGCCTTCCAAGGTCCACTAAATAGTTAACCTCACCCAGGGGCTCCACCACTTTGTAAGGGCCTGACCATTTGTCCTGTAAAGCTCAAGGCCTTATGGGATTCATGATCAGGACTTGCTGACCAGGTGTAAAGTTGATGAGGGAAGCTTTCTGGTCGTACCAATGTTTCACCAGTGCTTGTCCTGCCTTCAATTTATCACTAGCCAAGCCCATCAGAAGTACCATCCGTTTTCTGAGCCCTAGCACATAATCAACTACGTTGGTAGTAACAGGGGGAGTGGGCATCTCCCATCCCTCTTTGACTATGGCTAAGGGTCCCCGTACAGGATGACCAAACAGAAGTTTGAAGGGGCTGAAGCCAACACCCTCCTGTGGTACATCTCGGTAGGCAAACAGTAAGCATGGTAAAAGAAGATCCCATTGTCTTCTCTGAAGCTTCTCCAGAGCCCCAATCATGCTTTTTAACGTTCTGTTGAAACGTTCCACCAGACCATTGGTCTGGGGGTGGTATGCAGAAGAGAACTTGTAGGTGACCCCACATTCTTTCCACATAGCCTGCATATACTTCGACATAAAGTTGCTGCCACGATCTGACACAACTTCTGTAGGGAAGCCAACCCTAGTAGATATGCCAAGTAAAGCTTTTGCAACTTACTTGGCAGTTACAGTTTTCAATGGGATGGCCTCAGGATATCTGGTTGCATGTTCGACCAGCACCAGGATAAACCTATTGCCCGAGGATGTTTGCGGGTCAAGGGGACCAACGATGTCGATCCCTACCCTTTCAAATGGTACCCCCACAACTAGGAGCGGTACCAACAGAGCTTGGATTGTCGAGCCAACCTTACCAGATAACTGGCAGGAGGCACAACTCCTGCAGTGACTTTCTACTTGCAGCCCCATCTTGGGCCAGTAGAAGTGCATGGATAACCTTTGCTTGCTCCTCTTAATACCAAGGTGACCAGCAAGGAGCACTTCATGCGCCAACTGCAGGAGGAAGGGCCTAACAGCAAGGGGAACCACCAACCTCCTATGGTCTCCTTCTGTAGACTCTGTGGGCTCACTATACAGGAGTCCACCTTCCCAATACATCCTATGCGTCCCAGGAGGTTCACCCTCAAGCTGGGAGCAGGCCTGTCTCCTTAGGCCTTCCAGAGATGGGCACTCACGTTGACCTTTACTGAATTGGTCCCTGTCAGGACCTCCTTCAACTTACAAGTCTTTTAGTTCAGGATGGTCGTTGGGGACAAATACTTCAGGCATCGCCACCTCCTCGTCAGGCCCGGGCGATTGACCAACTTCCTCCACCGCAGTGGTAGGCGAGCTCGGGGGAATATTCTCTTTCCCTCGTCTTGACTTGTTGATTCCTTTCGCCTTGGGTTTCCCCTTCGGCTGGGGCGGCGTATTGGTCTTGGCCAATGCTGCCCGTGCTTGAGACCGTGTGTAGGGTCTTTCGGCAGTGTCTCCTACGAGCCCTAAAGATCTGAGATCATTACCTAACAAGACCTTTCCCGGGACGTTTCTCTGAATGCTCACTGGAATCCTGACTGCTGTACCATTTAAAGTAAGATTTACAGGTATTACTGGGAACATACGGAGTGGGCCGTCAGCCAACTTAGTGGGCATCAGAGTAGCTCTGGCAACTTCCTCTGAGTCTACCAAGGTAGAATCCACTACAGTTCGACTGCACCCACTATCCCTAAGAGCTGGAGTATCTACTCCATTGATCAGCACACTGTCTTTAAAGTAGTGCTTGGTATTATCTGTAATCCTAGCATAAGCCTCTGCGACTTTAGGCTCCCAGGAACCCAGGGAAACTAAAACTACCTCAGCCTCTATCCCGCTGGGAAATGAGTCTGAGGAGAAGGATGCTCCTGTAATCTCTTCTTCCTCGTAGGAGGAGAAGGCCAGATTAGCGGAGTGGACCCCCAAAGGTCAAACCTTACACCGGGGATCCCCCTTCACGTGGTCAGTTGCTCCACAAGCAAAACAAGATCCATTGGGTCTGTTTACATAGGGAGGCTTATTGTAACCAGAGTTCTGTTTCGGAGGCTGACCTCCACTACCCTGTGAGTTCTCTTGTGTCTTACCCTTATTTTTCTTTTTGTGGCCCTTTTGAGAAGAAGATTTATCAGATTCTCCACCCTCCTTATCTTTGGACTTTTTCCCTTCCTCCTGCTTACCAGGATGAGTTTTGTCCTTATGGGACACTCGATGTGACACCCATAAGTCTGCTGCAATGGCCAGCTTCTTAGGATCTATCTCCTTCGAATCGGCCAAATGCTGCTTAAGCTCCGGGGAAGAAGATGCAAAAATGTGTTCCAGCATGACAAGATTTATCATGCCTTCGAAGGTAGAAACCTTATAACCTTCGACCCAGCCAGTTAAGTTTTTCAAGGATTCAGTGACATAAGATACCCAAGTACCACCTTCCTTTTTCTTATACTCTATGAATCGTTTCAAATATTGGGCCGGAGTCTCAGGATTTCAGGATTAGAATGGGAAGGAGTTTGATATCACATCTCATGCCATAGTATGGGTCTCAGGTTTGGTATAAGCATTGGGATATCAAATCTCATGCTATCGGAAGGGTATCAGGATTGGAATTCCAAGGAGTTGGATATCCCATCTCATGCTATAGGAAGGGTCTCAGGTTGGAATGGGAAGGAGTTGGATATCACATCTCATGCTAAAGGGAGGGTCTCAGGTTTGGAAGGGGAAGGATTTGGATATCACATCTCATGCTATCGGAAGAATCTCAGATTTGGTATTAGAGGCATTGAGATATCACATCTCATGCTATCATAAGGGTCTCAGGATTGGAATGGGAAGGAGTTGGATATCACATCTCATGCTATAGGAAGGGTCTCAGGTTTGGAATGGGAAGGAGTTGGATATCACATCTCATGTTATAGGAAGAGTCTCAGGTTTGGTATAAGCATTGAGATATCAAATCTCTGCAATCGGAAGTGTCTCAGGATTGGGATGGGAAGGAGTTGGATATCACATCTCATGCTATAGGAAGGGTCTCAGGTTTGGAACGGGAAGGAGTTGGATATCCCATCTCATGTTATAGGACTGGTCTCAGGTTTGGTATTAGAAGCATTGAGATATCACATCTCTGCTATCGGAAGTGTCTCAGGATTGGAATGGGAAGGAGTTGGATATCACATCTCATGTTATAGGACGGGTCTCAGGTTTGCTATTAGAATCATTGAGATATCATATTGCATGCTGTAGGAAGGGTCTAAGGATTGAAATGGGAAGGACTTGGATATCACATCTCATGCTATAGGTAGGCTCTCAGGTTTGGAAAGGGAAGGAGTTGGATATCACATTTAATGTTAGAGGAAGGATCTCAGGTTTGATATTAGAGCCATTGGATATCACATCTCATGCTATAGGAATGGTCTCAGGATTGGAATGGGAAGGAGTTGGATATCACATCTCATGCTATAGGAAGGGTTTTAGGTTTGGTATAAGCATTGAGATATCACATCTCATGCTATAGGAAGGGTCTCAGGATTGGAATGGGAAGGATCTGTATATGACATCTCATGCCATAGGAAGGGTCTCAGGTTTGGTATAAGCATTGAGATATCACATCTCTGCTTTCGGAAGGGTCTCAGGATTGTAATGGGAAGGAGTTGGATATCCCATCTCATGTTATAGGAAGAGTCTCAGGTTTGGTATTAGAAGCATTGAGATATCACATCTCATGCTATAGGAAGTGTCTCAGGATTGGAATGGGAAGGACTTGGATATCACATCTCATGCTATAGGGAGGGTCTCAAGTTTGATATTAGAAGCATTGAGATATCACATCTCATGCTATAGGAAGGGTCTCAGTATTGGAATGGGAAGGAGTTGGATATCACATCTCATGCTATAGGAAGGGTCTCAGGTTTGGTATAAGCATTGAGATATCACATCTCTGCTATGGGAAGGGTCTCAGGATTGGAATGGGAAGGAGTTGGATATTCCCATCCCATGTTATAGGAAGGGTCTATCAGGTCTTAGCATGAGACTCTTCCTATAACATGAGATGTGATATCCAACTCCTTCCTGTTCCTAACCTGAGACCCTTCCTATAGCATGAGATGTGATATCCAACTCCTTCCCATTCCAATCCTGAGACCCTTCCGATAGCTTGAGATATGATATCTCAATGCTTCTAATATCAATACTGAGACCTCCCTATAGCATGAGATGTGATATCTAAGTCCTTCCCATTCCAATCCTGAGACCCTTCCGCTAGCAGAGATGTGATATCTCAATGCTTATACCAAACCTGAGACCCTTCCTATAGCATGAGATGTGATATCCAACTCCTTCCCATTCCAATCCTGAGACCCTTCCTATAGCATGATATGTGAAATCTCAATGCTTCTACCAAAACTGAGACCCTTCCTTTAGCATGAGATGTGATATCCAACTCCTTCCCATTCCAATCCTGAGACCAGTCTTATAGCATGAGATGTGATATCTCAATGCTTCTAATACCAAACCTGAGATCCTTCCTATAACATGAGATGTGAAATCCAACTCCTTCCCATTCCAATCCTGAGACCCTTCCTATAGCATGAGATGTGATATCTCAATGCTTCTAATACCAAACCTGAGATCCTTCCGATAGCATGAGATGTGATATCTCAATGCTTATACCAAACCTGAGACCCTTCCTATAGCATGAGATGTGATATCTAACTCCTTCCCATTCCAATCCTGAGACCCTTCCTATAGCATGATATGTGAAATCTCAATGCTTCTACCAAAACTGAGACCCTTCCTTTAGCATGAGATGTGATATACAACTCCTTCCCATTCCAATCCTGAGGCCAGTCCTATAGCATGAGATGTGATATCTCAATGCTTCTAATACCAAACCTGAGATCCTTCCTATAACATGAGATGTGATATCCAACTCCTTCCCATTCCAATCCTGAGACCCTTCCTATAGCATGAGATGTGATATCTCAATGCTTCTAATACCAAACCTGAGATCCTTCCGATAGCATGAGATGTGATATCTCAATGCTTCTAATACCAAACCTGAGATACTTCCTATAACATGAGATGTGATATCCAAATCCTTCCCCTTCCGAACCTGAGACCCTCCCTTTAGCATGAGATGTGATATCCAACTCCTTCTCATTCCAATCCTGATACCCTTCTGATAGCATGAGATGTGATATCTCAATGCCTCTAATACCAAACCTGAGATCCTACCTCTAACATGAAATGTGATATCCAACTCCTTCCCTTTCCAAACCTGAGAGCCTTCCTACAGCATGAGATGTGATATCCAAGTCCTTCCCATTCCAATCCTGAGACCCTTCCTATAACATGAGATGTCATATCCAACTCCTTCCCATTCCAACCTGATACCCTTCCTATAGCATGAGATGGGATATCCAACTCCTTCCAAATCCAATCCTGATACCCTTCCGATAGCATGAGATGTGATATCCCAATGCTTCTACAAAACCTGATACCCATACCGTGGCATGAGATGTGATATCAAACTCCCGTCCCATACCATGAGACTTGATATCTCAATGCTTCTAATACCAAACCTGAGACCGGTCCAATAACATGAGATGTGATATCCAAATCCTTCCCCTTCCAAACCTTAGACAATTCCTTTATCATGAGATGTGATATCCAAGTCCTTCCCATTCCATTCCTGAGACCCTTCCTATAGCATGAGATGTGATATCTCAATGCTTCTAATACCAAACCTGAGACCCTTCCTATAACATGAGATGTGATATCCAAGTCCTTCCCATTTCAATCCTGAGACCCTTCCTATAGCATGAGATGTGATATCTCAATGCTTCTAATACCAAACCTGAGACCCTTCCTATAACATGAATTCTGATATCCAAGTCCTTCCCATTCCAATCCTGAGACCCTTCCAATAGCAGAGATGTGATATCTCAATGCTTCTAATATCAAACCTGAGACCTGTCCTATAACATGAGATGGGATATCCAACTCCTTCCCGTTCCAAACCTGATACCCTTCCTATAGCATGAGATGTGATATCCAATTCCTTCCCATCCCAATCCTGAGACACCTCCGATAGCAGAGATGTGATATCTCAATGCTTATACCAAACCTGAGACTCTTCCTATAACATGAGATCTGATATCTAACTCCTTTCCGTTCCAAACTGAGACCCTTCCTATAGCATGAGATGTGATATCCAACTCCTTCCCGTTCCAAACCTGATACCCTTCCTATAGCATGAGATGTGATATCCAATTCCTTCCCATCCCAATCCTGAGACACCTCCGATAGCAGAGATGTGATATCTCAATGCTTATACCAAACCTGAGACTCTTCCTATAACATGAGATGTGATATCTAACTCCTTTCCGTTCCAATCCTGAGACCCTTCCTATAGCATGAGATGTGATATCTCAATGCTTATACCAAATCTGAGACCCTTCCTATTGCATGAGATGTGATATCCAACTCCTTCCCATTCCAATCCTGAGACCCTTCCTATAGCATGAGATGTGATATCTCAATGCTTCTAATACCAAACCTGAGATCCTTCCTATAACAAGAGATGTGATATCCAACTCCTTCCCATTCCAATCCTGAGACCCTTATGATAGCATGAGATGTGATATCTCAATGCCTCTAATACCAAACCTGAGATACTTCCGATAGCATGAGATGTGATATCTCAATGCTTCTAATACCAAACCAGAGATCCTTCCTATAACATGAGATGTGATTTCCAAATCCTTCCCCTTCCAAACCTGAGACCCTCCCTTTAGCATGAGATGTGATATACAACTCCTTCCCATTCCAATCCTGAGACCCTTCCTATAGCATGATATGTGAAATCTCAATGCTTCTACCAAAACTGAGACCCTTCCTTTAGCATGAGATGTGATATCCAACTCCTTCCCATTCCAATCCTGAGACCAGTCCTATAGCATGAGATGTGATATCTCAATGCTTCTAATACCAAACCTGAGATCCTTCCTATAACATGAGATGTGATATCCAACTCCTTCCCATTCCAATCCTGAGACCCTTCCTATAGCATAAGATGTGATATCTCAATGCTTCTAATACCAAACCTGAGATCCTTCCGATAGCATGAGATGTGATATCTCAATGCTTCTAATACCAAACCTGAGATACTTCCTATAACATGAGATGTGATATCCAAATCCTTCCCCTTCTGAACCTGAGACCCTCCCTTTAGCATGAGATGTGATATCCAACTCCTTCTCATTCCAATCCTGATACCCTTCTGATAGCATGAGATGTGATATCTCAATGCCTCTAATACCAAACCTGAGATCCTACCTCTAACATGAAATGTGATATCCAACTCCTTCCCTTTCCAAACCTGAGAGCCTTCCTACAGCATGAGATGGGATATCCAACTCCTTCCAAATCCAATCCTGATACCCTTCCGATAGCATGAGATGTGATATCCCAATGCTTCTACAAAACCTGATACCCATACCATGGCATGAGATGTGATATCAAACTCCCGTCCCATACCATGAGACTTGATATCTCAATGCTTCTAATACCAAACCTGAGACCGGTTCAATAACATGAGATGTGATATCCAAATCCTTCCCCTTCCAAACGTTAGACCCTTCCTTTATCATGAGATGTGATATCCAAGTCCTTCCCATTCCATTCCTGAGACCCTTCCTATAGCATGAGATGTGATATCTCAATGCTTCTAATATCAAAACTGAGACCCTCCCTATAGCATGATATGTGATATCTAAGTCCTTCCCATTCCAATCCTGAGACCCTTCCTATAGCATGCGATGTGATATCTCAATGCTTCTACCAAACCTGAGACCCTTCCTTTAGCATGAGATGTGATATCCAGCTCCTTCCCATTCCAAACCTGAGACACTTCCGATAGCATGAGATGTGATATCTCAATACTTCTAATATCAAAACTGAGACCCTCCCTATAGCATGATATGTGATATCTAAGTCCTTCCCATTCCAATCCTGAGACCCTTCCTATAGCATGAGATGTGATATCTCAATGCTTCTACCAAACCTGAGACCCTTCCTTTAGCATGAGATGTGATATCCAACTCCTTCCCATTCCAATCCTGAGACCCTTCCTATAGCATGAGATGTGATATCTCAATACTTCTAATACCAAACCTGAGATCCTTCCGATAACATGAGATGTGATATCCAAATCCTTCCCCTTCCAAACCTGGAACCCTCCCTTTAGTATGAGATGTGATATCCAACTCCTTCCCATTCCAATCCTGAGACCATTCTGATAGCATGAGATGTGATATCTCAATGCTTCTAATACCAAACCTGAGATCCTTCCTATAACATGAGATGTGATATCCAAATCCTTCCCCTTCCAAACCTGAGACCCTCCCTTTAGCATGAGATGTGATATCCAACTCCTTCCCATTCCAATCCTGAGACCCTTCTGATAGCGTGAGATGTGTTATCTCAATGCCTCTAATACCAAACCTGAGATCCTACCTCTAACATGAAATGTGATATCCAACTCTTTCCCCTTCCAAACCTGAGAGCCTTCCTAGAGCATGAGATGTGATATCCAAGTCCTTCCCATTCCAATCATGAGACCCCTCCTATAACATGAGATGGGATATCCAACTCCTTCCCATTCCAATCCTGAGACCCTTCCTATAGCAGAGATGTGATATCTCAATGCTTATACCAAACCTGAGACCCTTCCTACGGCATGAGATGTCATATACAACTCCTTCCCATTCCAATCCTGAGACCCTTCCTATAGCATGAGATGTGATGTCTCAATGCTTCTAATACCAAACCTGAGATCCTTCCTATAACATGAGATGTGATATCCAACTCCTTCCCATTCCAATCCTGAGACCCTTCCTATAGCATGAGATGTGATATCTCAATGCTTATACCAAACCTGAGACCCTTCCTATAGCATGAGATGTGATATCCAAGTCCTTCCCATTCCAATCCTTAGACCCTTCCTACAGCATGCAATATGATATCTCAATGATTCTAATAACAAACCTGAGACCCATCCTATAACATGAGATGGGATATCCAACTTCTTCCCATTCCAATCCTGAGACACTTCCGATAGCAGAGATGTGATATCTCAATGCTTCTATCAAACCTGAGACGCTTCCTACAACATGAGATGTGATATCCAACTCCTTCCCGTTCCAAACCTGAGACCCTTCCTATACCATATGTGATATCCAACTCCTTCCCATTCCAAACATGAGACCCTTCCTATAGCAAGAATGTAATATCCAACTCCTTCCCATTCCAATCCTGAGACCATTCCTATAGCATGAGATGTGATATCTCAATGCTTCTAATACCAAACCTGAGATCCTTCCTATGACATGAGATGTGATATCCAATTCCTTCCCATTCCAAACCTGAGACCCTTCCTACAACATGCAATGTGATATCTCAATGCTTCTAATACCAAACCTGAGACCAGCCCTATCACATGAAATGGGATATCCAACTCCTTCCCGTTCCAAACCTGAGACCCTTGCTATAGCATGAGATGTGATATCTCAATGCTTCTAATGCCAAACCTGAGATCCTTCCGATAGCATGAGATGTGATATCTCAATGCTTCTAATACCAAACCTGAGATCCTTCCGATAGCATGAGATGTGATATCTCAATGCTTCTAATACCAATCCTGAGATCCTTCCTATAACATGAGATGTGATATCCAAATCCTTCCCCTTTCAAACCTGAGACCCTCCCTTTAGCATGAGGTCTCAGGTTTGTTATTAGAAGCATTGAGATATCACATCTCATGCTATAGGAAGGGTCTCAGGATTGGAATGGGAAGGACTTGGATGTCACATCTCATGCTATAGGGAGGGTCTCAAGTTTGATATTAGAAGCATTGAGATAACAAATCTCATGATATTGGAAGGGTCTCAGGATTGGAATGGGAAGGAGTTGGATATCACATCTCATGATAAAGGAAGAGTCTAAGGTTTGGAAGGGGAAGGATTTGGATATCACATCTCATGTTATAGGACGGGTCTCAGGTTTGGTATTAGAAGCATTGAGATATCAAGTCTCATGGTATAAGAAGGGTCTCAGAATTGGAATGGGAAGGAGTTGGATATCACATCTCAAGCTATAGGAAGCGTCTCAGGATTGGAATGGGAAGGAGTTTGATATCACATCTCATGCCATAGTATGGTTCTCAGGTTTGGTAGAAGCATTGGGATATCACATCTCATGCTATCGGAAGGGTATCAGTATTGGATTTGGAAGGAGTTGGATATCCCATCTCATGCTATAGGAAGGGTCTCAGGTTGGAATGGGAAGGAGTTGGATATCATATCTCATGCTATAGGAAGGTTCTCAGGTTTGGAAAGGGAAGGAGTTGGATATCACATTTCATGTTAGAGGAAGGATCTCAGGTTTGGTATTAGAGGCCTTGAGATATCACATCTCATGCTATCGGAAGGGTCACAGGATTGGAATGGGAAGGAGTTGGATATCACATCTCAAGCTATAGGAAGGGTCTCAGGTTTGGTATAAGCATTGAGATATCACATCTCATGCTATAGGAAGGGTCTCTGGATTGGAATGGGAAGAAGTTGGATATCACATCTCATGCTATAGGAAGGGTCTCAGGTTTGGTATAAGCATTGAGATATCACATCTCATGCTATAGGAAGGGTCTCAGGATTGGAATGGGAAGGAGTTGTATATGACATCTCATGCCATAGGAAGGGTCTCAGGTTTCGTATAAGCATTGAGATATCACATCTCATGCTATAGGAAGGGTCTCAGGATTGGAATGGGAAGGAGTTGGATATCCCATCTCATGCTATAGGAAGGGTCTCAGGTTGGAATGGGAAGGAGTTGGATATCATATCTCATGCTATAGGAAGGTTCTCAGGTTTGGAAAGGGAAGGAGTTGGATATCACATTTCATGTTAGAGGAAGGATCTCGGGTTTGGTATTAGAGGCCTTGAGATATCACATCTCATGCTATCGGAAGGGTCTCAGGATTGGAATGGGAAGGACTTGGATATCACATCTCATGCTATAGGCAGGGTCTCAGGTTTGGAAAGGGAAGGAGATGGATATCACATTTCATGTTAGAGGTAGGATCTCAGGTTTGGTATTAGAGGCATTGAGATATCACATCTCATGCTATCAGAAGGGTCTCTGGATTGGAATGGGAAGAAGTTGGATATCACATCTCATGCTAAAGGGAGGGTCTCAGGTTTGGAAGGGGAAGGATTTGGAAATCACATCTCATATTATAGGAAGGATCTCAGGTTTGGTATTAGAAGCATTGAGATATCACATCTCATGCTATCGGAAGGATCTCAGGTTTGGTATAAGAGGCATTGAGATATCACATCTCATGCTATCATAAGGGTCTCAGGATTGGAATGGGAAGGAGTTGGATATCACATCTCATGTTATAGGAAGGATCTCAGGTTTGGTATTAGAAGCATTGAGACATCACATCTCATGCTATAGGAAGGGTCTCAGGATTGAAATGGGAAGGAGTTGGATATCACATCTCATGCTATAGGAAGGGTCTCAGATTTGGTATAAGCATTGAGATATCACATCTCATGCTATAGGAAGGGTCTCAGGATTGGAATGGGAAGGAGTTGTATATGACATCTCAGGCCATAGGAAGGGTCTCAGGTTTGATATAAGCATTGAGATATCACATCTCTGCTATCGGAAGGGTCTCAGGATTGGAATGGGAAGGAGTTGGATATCCCATCTGAGTTGGATATCCCATCTCATGTTATAGGAAGGGTCTCAGGTTTGGTATTAGAAGCATTGAGATATCACATCTCATGCTATAGGAAGGGTCTCAGGATTGGAATGGGGAGGACTTGGATGTCACATCTCATGCTATAGGGAGGGTCTCAGGTTTGATATTAGAAGCATTGAGATAACAAATCTCATGATATCGGAAGGGTCTCAGGATTGGAATGGGAAGGAGTTGGATATCACATCTCATGATAAAGGAAGGGTCTAAGGTTTGGAAGGGGAAGGATTTGGATATCACATCTCATGTTATAGGACGGGTCTCAGGTTTGGTATTAGAAGCATTGAGATATCAAGTCTCATGGTATAGGAAGGGTCTCAGAATTGGAATGGGAAGAAATTGGATATCACATCTCAAGCTTTAGGAAGGGTCTCAGGGTTGGAATGGGAAGGAGTTTGATATCACATCTCATGCCATAGTATGGGTCTCAGATTTGGTAGAAGCATTGGGATATCACATCTCATGCTATCGGAATGGTATCAGTATTGGATTTGGAAGGAGTTGGATATCCCATCTCATGCTATAGGAAAGGTCTCAGGTTGGAATGGGATGGAGTTGGATATCACATTTCATGTTATAGGAAGGGTCTCAGGTTTGGAATGGGAAGGAGTTGGATATCACATTTCATGTTAGAGGAAGGATCTCAGGTTTGGTATTAGAGGCCTTGAGATATCACATTTCATGTTATAGGAAGGGTCTCAGGTTTGGAATGGGAAGGAATTGGATATCACATCTCATGTTATAGGAAGGATCTCAGGTTTGGTATTAGAACCATTGAGATATCACATCTCATGCTATAGGAAGGGTCTCAGGATTGGAATGCGAAGGATTTGGATATCACATCTCATGCTAAAGGAAGGGTCTCAGGTTTGGTAGAAGCGTTGAGATATCACATCTCTGCTATCGGAAGGGTCTCAGGATTGGATTGGGAAGGAGTTGGATATCCCTTCCTATGCTATAAAAGGGTCTCAGGATTTGAATGGCAAGGAGTTGGATATCACATATCATGCCATAGGAAGGGTCTCAGGTTTGGTATAAGCATTGAGATATCACATCTCTGCTATCGGAAGGGTCTCCGGATTGGATTGCGGAGGAGTTGGATATCCTTTCTCATGCTATAGGAAGTGTCTCAGGTTGGAATGGGAAGGAGTTGGATATCACATCTCTTGTTATAGGAAGGGTCTCAGGATTGGAATTGGAAGGATTTGGATATCACATCTCTTGCTATAGGAAGGGTCTCAGGATTGGAATGGGTAGGAGTTGGATATCACATCTCATGTTAGAGGAAGGATCTCAGGTTTGGTATTAGAGGCCTTGAGATATCACATCTCATGCTATAGGAAGGGTCTCAGGTTTGGTATAAGCATTGAGATATCACATCTCATGCTATAGGAAGGGTCCCAGGATTGGAATGGGAAGGAGTTGTATATGACATCTCATGCCATAAGAAGGGTCTCAGGTTTGGTATAAGCATTGAGATATCACATCACATGCTATAGGAAGGGTCTCAGGATTGGAATGGGAAGGACTTGGATATCACAGCTCATGCTATAGGCAGGGTCTCAGGTCTGGAAAGGGAAGGAGATGGATATCACATTTCATGTTAGAGGTAGGATCTCAGGTTTGGTATTAGAGGCATTGAGATATCACATCTCATGCTATCAGAAGGGTCTCAGGATTGGAATGGGAAGGAATTGTATATCACATCTCATGCTAAAGGGAGGGTCTCAGGTTTGGAAGGGGAAGGATTTGAATATCACATCACATGTTATAGGAAGGATCTCAGGTTTTGTATTAGAGGCATTGAGATATCACATCTCATGCTATTGGAAGGGTCTCAGGATTGGAATGGGAAGGAGTTGGATATCACATCTCATGCTATAGGAAGGGTCTCAGGTTTGGAACGGGAAGGAGTTGGATATCACATCTCGTGTTATAGGAAGAGTCTCAGGTTTGGTATAAGCATTGAGATATCACATCTTTGCAATTGGAAGTGTCTCAGGATTGGGATGGGAAGGATTTGGATATCACATCTCATGCTATAGGAAGGGTCTCAGGTTTGGAACGGGAAGGAGTTGGATATCACATCTCATGTTATAGGAAGAGTCTCAGGTTTGGTATAAGCATTGAGATATCAAATCTCTGCAATCGGAAGTGTCTCAGGATTGGAACGGGAAGGAGTTGGATATCCCATCTCATGTTATAGGACTGGTCTCAGGTTTGGTATTAGAAGCATTGAGATATCACATCGCATGCTGTAGGAAGGGTCTCAGGTTTGGAATGGGAAGGAATTGGATAGCACATCTCATGTCATAGGAAGGATCTCAGGTTTGGTATTAGAAGCATTGAGATATCACATCTCATGCTATAGGAATGGTCTCAGGATTAGAATGGGAAGGAGTTGGATATTACATTCTTGCTATGGGAAGGGTCTCATGTTTGGAATTGGAAGGAGTTGGATATCACATATGCTATAGGAAGGGTCTCAGGTTTGGAATGGGAAGGAGTTGGATATCACATCTCATGTTATAGGAAGGGTCTCAGGTTGGTATACGCATTGAGATATCACATCTCTGCTATCGGAAGGGTCTCAGGATTGGAATGGGAAGGAGTTGGATATCCCATCTCATGTTATAGGAAGGGTCTCAGGTTTGGTATTAGAAGCATTGAGATATCACATCTCATGCTATAGGAAGGGTCCCAGGATTGGAATGGGAAGGAGTTGTATATGACATCTCATGCCATAAGAAGGGTCTCAGGTTTGGTATAAGCATTGAGATATCACATCACATGCTATAGGAAGGGTCTCAGGATTGGAATGGGAAGGACTTGGATATCACAGCTCATGCTATAGGCAGGGTCTCAGGTCTGGAAAGGGAAGGAGATGGATATCACATTTCATGTTAGAGGTAGGATCTCAGGTTTGGTATTAGAGGCATTGAGATATCACATCTCATGCTATCAGAAGGGTCTCAGGATTGGAATGGGAAGGAGTTGTATATCACATCTCATGCTAAAGGGAGGGTCTCAGGTTTGGAAGGGGAAGGATTTGAATATCACATCACATGTTATAGGAAGGATCTCAGGTTTGGTATTAGAGGCATTGAGATATCACATCTCATGCTATTGGAAGGGTCTCAGGATTGGAATGGGAAGGAGTTGGATATCACATCTCATGCTATAGGAAGGGTCTCAGGTTTGGAACGGGAAGGAGTTGGATATCACATCTCGTGTTATAGGAAGAGTCTCAGGTTTGGTATAAGCATTGAGATATCACATCTCTGCAATTGGAAGTGTCTCAGGATTGGGATGGGAAGGATTTGGATATCACATCTCATGCTATAGGAAGGGTCTCAGGTTTGGAACGGGAAGGAGTTGGATATCACATCTCATGTTATAGGAAGAGTCTCAGGTTTGGTATAAGCATTGAGATATCAAATCTCTGCAATCGGAAGTGTCTCAGGATTGGAACGGGAAGGAGTTGGATATCCCATCTCATGTTATAGGACTGGTCTCAGGTTTGGTATTAGAAGCATTGAGATATCACATCGCATGCTGTAGGAAGGGTCTCAGGTTTGGAATGGGAAGGAATTGGATAGCACATCTCATGTCATAGGAAGGATCTCAGGTTTGGTATTAGAAGCATTGAGATATCACATCTCATGCTATAGGAATGGTCTCAGGATTAGAATGGGAAGGAGTTGGATATTACATTCTTGCTATGGGAAGGGTCTCATGTTTGGAATTGGAAGGAGTTGGATATCACATATGCTATAGGAAGGGTCTCAGGTTTGGAATGGGAAGGAGTTGGATATCACATCTCATGTTATAGGAAGGGTCTCAGGTTGGTATACGCATTGAGATATCACATCTCTGCTATCGGAAGGGTCTCAGGATTGGAATGGGAAGGAGTTGGATATCCCATCTCATGTTATAGGAAGGGTCTCAGGTTTGGTATTAGAAGCATTGAGATATCACATCTCATGCTATAGGAAGGGTCTCAGGATTGGAATGGGGAGGGCTTGGATGTCACATCTCATGCTATAGGGAGGGTCTCAAGTTTGATATTAGAAGCATTGAGATAACAAATCTCATGATATCGGAAGGGTCTCAGGATTGGAATGGGAAGGAGTTGGATATCACATCTCATGATAAAGGAAGGGTCTAAGGTTTGGAAGGGGAAGGATTTGGATATCACATCTCATGTTATAGGACGGGTCTCAGGTTTGGTATTAGAAGCATTGAGATATCAAGTCTCATGGTATAGGAAGGGTCTCAGAATTGGAATGGGAAGGAGTTGGATATCACATCTCAAGCTATAGGAAGGGTCTCAGGATTGGAATGGGAAGGCGTTTGATATCACATTTTATGCCATAGTATGGGTCTCAGGTTTGGTAGAAGCATTGGGATATCACATCTCATGCTATTGGAAGGGTATCAGTATTGGATTTGGAAGGAGTTGGATAGCCCATCTCATGCTATAGGAAGGGTCTCAGGTTGGAATGGGAAGGAGTTGGATATCACATTTCATGTTATAGGAAGGGTCTCAGGATTGGAATGGGAAGGACTTGGATATCATATCTCATGCTATAGGAAGGCTCTCAGGTTTGGAAGGGGAAGGAGTTGGATATCACATTTCATGTTAGAGGAAGGATCTCAGGTTTGGTATTAGAGGCCTTGAGATATCACATCTCATGCTATAGGAAGGGTCTCGGGATTGGAATGTTAAGGAGTTCGATATCACATCTCATGCTATAGGAAGGGTCTCAGGTTTGGTATAAGCATTGAGATATCACATCTCATGCTATAGGAAGGGTCTCAGGATTGGAATGGGAAGGAGTTGGATATCACATCTCATATTATAGGAAAGATCTCAGGTTTGGTATTAGAAGCATTGAGACATCACATCTCATGTTATAGGAAGGGTCTTAGGATTGGAATGGGAAGAAGTTGGATATCACATCTCATGCTATAGGAAGGGTCTCAGGTTTGGTATAAGCATTGAGATATCAGATCTCATGCTATAGGAAGGGTCTCAGGATTGGAATGGGAAGGAGTTGTATATGACATCTCATGCCATAGGAAGGGTCTCAGGTTTGGTATAAGTATTGAGGTATCACATCACATGCTATAGGAAGGGTCTCAGGATTGGAATGGGAAGGACTTGAATATCACATCTCATGCTATAGGCAGGGTCTCAGGTTTGGAAAGGGAAGGAGTTGTATATCACATCTCATGCTAAAGGGATGGTCTCAGGTTTGGTAGGGGAAGGATTTGGAAATCACATCTCATGTTATAGGAAGGATCTCAGGTTTGGTATTAGAAGCATTGAGATATCACATCTCATGCTATCGGAAGCATCTCAGGTTTGGTATTAGAGGCATTGAGATATCACATCTCATGCTATCATAAGGGTCTCAGGATTGGAATGGGAAGGAGTTGGATATCACATCTCATGTTATAGGAAGGATCTCAGGTTTGGTATTAGAAGCATTGAGATATCACATCTCATGCTATAGGAAGGGTCTCAGGATTGGAATGGGAAGGAGGTGGATATCACATCTCATGCTATAGGAAGGGTCTCAGATTTGGTATAAGCATTGAGATATCACATCTCATGCTATAGGAAGGGTCTCAGGAATGGAATGGGAAGGACTTGGATATCACATCTCATGATAAAGGAAGGGTCTAACGTTTGGAAGGGGAAGGATTTGGATATCACATCTCATGTTATTGGACCGGTCTCAGGTTTGGTATTAGAAGCATTGAGATATCAAGTCTCATGGTATGGGACGGGAGTTTGATATCACATCTCATGCCATGGTATGGGTATCAGGTTTTGTAGAAGCATTGGGATATCACATCTCATGCTATCGGAAGGGTATCAGGATTGGATTTGGAAGGAGTTGGATATCCCATCTCATGCTATAGGAAGGGTATCAGGTTGGAATGGGAAGGAGTTGGATATGACATCTCATGTTATAGGAAGGGTCTCAGGATTGGAATGGGAAGGACTTGGATATCACATCTCATGCTGTAGGAAGGCTCTCAGGTTTGGAAAGGGAAGGAGTTGGATATCACATTTCATGTTAGAGGTAGGATCTCAGGTTTGGTATTAGAGGCATTGAGATATCACATCTCATGCTATCAGAAGGGTATCAGGATTGGAATGAGAAGGAGTTGGATATCACATCTCATGCTAAAGGGAGGGTCTCAAGTTTGATATTAGAAGCTTTGAGATATCACATCTCATGATATCGGAAGGGTCTCAGGATTGGAATGGGAAGGAGTTGGATATCACATCTCATGATAAAGGAAGGGTCTAAGTTTGGAAGGGGAAGGATTTGGATATCACATCTCATGTTATATTACGGGTCTCACGTTTGTATTAGAAGCATTGAAATATCAAGTCTCATAGTATAGGAAGGTTCTCAGAATTGGAATGGGTAGGAGTTGGATATCACATCTCAAGCTATAGGAAGGGTCTCAGGATTGGAATGGGAAGGACTTGGATATCACATCTCATGCTATAGGGAGGGTCTCAAGTTTGATATTAGAAGCTTTGAGATATCACATCTCATGATATCGGAAGGGTCTCAGGATTGGAATGGGAAGGAGTTGGATATCACATCTCATGATAAAGGAAGGGTCTAAGGTTTGGAAGGGGAAGGATTTGGATATCACATCTCATGTTATATTACGGGTCTCACGTTTGTATTAGAAGCATTGAGATATCAAGTCTCATAGTATAGGAAGGGTCTCAGAATTGGAATGGGAAGGAGTTGGATATCACATCTCAAGCTATAGGAAGGGTCTCAGGTTTGGAATGGGAAGGACTTGGATATCACATCTCATGCTATAGGAAGGCTCTCAGGTTTGGAAGGGGAAAGAGTTGGATATCACATTTCATGTTAGAGGTAGGATCTCAGGTTTGGTATTAGAGGCATTGAGATATCACATCTCATGCTATCAGAAGGGTCTCAGGAATGGAATGGGAAGGAGTTGGATATCACATCTCATGCTAAAGGGAGGGTCTCAGGTTTGGAAGGGGAAGGATTTGGATATCACATCTCATGTTATAGGAAGGATCTCAGGTTTGGTATTAGAAGCATTGAGATATCACATCTCATGCTATCGGAAGGATCTCAGGTTTGGTATTAGAAGCATTGAGATATCACATCTCATGCTATCCGAAGAGTCTCAGGATTGGAATAGGAAGGAGTTGGATATCACATCTCATGCTAAAGGGAGGGTCTCAGGATTGGAAGGGGAAGGATTTGGATATCACATCTCATGTTATCGGAAGGATCTCACGTTTGGTATTAGAAGTATTGAGATATCATATCTCATGCTATAGGAAGGGTCTCAGGATTGGAATGGGAAGGAGTTGGATATCACATCTCATGCTATAGGAAGGGTCTCAGGATTGGAATGGGAAGGTCTTAGATATCACATATCATGCTATAGGGAGGGTCTCAGTTTTGATATTAGAAGCATTGAGATATCACATCTCATGCTATAGGAAGTGTCTCAGGATTGGAATGGGAAGGTGCTGGATATCACATCTCATGCTAAAGGAAGGGTCTCAGGTTTGGAACGGGAAGGATTTGGATATCACATCTCATGTTATAGGAAGGGTCTCAGGTTTGGTATAAGCATTGAGATATCACATCTCTGCTATCGGAAGTGTCTCAGGATTGGAATGGGAAGGAGTTGGATATCCCATCTCATGTTATAGGACGGGTCTCAGGTTTGTTATTAGAATCATTGAGATATCATATTGCATGCTGTAGGAAGGGTCTAAGGGTTGGAATGGGAAGGACTTGGATATCACATCTCATGCTATAGATAGGCTCTTAGGTTTGGAAAGGGAAGGAGTTGGATATCACATTTCATGTTAGAGGAAGGATCTCAGGTTTGGTATTAGAAGCATTGAGATATCACATCTCATGCTATAGGAAGGGTCCCAGGATTGGAATGGGAAGCAGTTGGATATCACATCTCATGCTATAGGAAGGGTCTCAGGTTTGGTATAAGCATTGAGATATCACATCTCATGCTATAGGACGGGTCTCAGGATTGGAATGGAAGGAGTTGGCTATCACATCTCATGTTATAGGAAGGATCTCAGGTTTGGTATTAGAAGCATTGAGACATCACATCTCATGCTATAGGAAGGGTCTCAGGGTTGGAATGGGAAGGAGTTGGATATCACATCTCATCCAATAGGAAGGGTCTCAGGTTTGGAATGGGAAGGAATTGGATATCACATCTCATGTTATAGGAAGGATCTCAGGTTTGGTGTTAGAAGCATTGAGATATTACATCTCATGCTATAGGAAGGGTCTCAGGATTGGAATGTGAAGGATTTGGATATCACATCTCATGCTAAAGGAAGGGTCTCAGGTTTGGTAGAAGCATTGAGATATCACGTCTCTGCTATCGGAAGGGTCTCAGGATTGGATTGGGAAGGAGTTGGATATCACATCTCATGCCATAGGAAGGGTCTCAGGTTTGGTATAAGCATTGAGATATCACATCTCTGCTATCGGAAGGGTCTCAGGATTGGATTGGGAAGGAGTTGGATATCCCTTCTCATGCTATAGGAAGTGTCTCAGGTTGGAATGGGAAGGAGTTGGATATCACATCTCATGTTATAGGAAGGGTCTCAGGATTGGAATGGGAAGGATTTGGATATCACATCTCTTGCTATAGGAAGGGTCTCAGGATTGGAATGGGTAGGAGTTGAATATTACTTTCTTGCTATAGGAAGGGTCTCATGTTTGGAATGGGAAGGAGTTGGATATCACATATGCTATAGTTAGTGTCTCAGGTTTGGAACGGGAAGGAGTTGGATATCACATCTCATGTTATAGGAAGGGTCTCAGGTTTGGTATAAGCATTGAGATATCACATCTCTGCTATCGGAAGCGGCTCAGGATTGGAATGGGAAGGAGTTGGATATCCCATCTCATGATAAAGGAAGGGTCTAAGGTTTGGAAGGGGAAGGATTTGGATATCACATCTCATGTTATAGGACGGGTCTCAGGTTTGGTATTAGAAGCATTGAGATATCAAGTCTCATGGTATAAGAAGGGTCTCAGAATTGGAATGGGAAGGAGTTGGATATCACACCTCAAGCTATAGGAAGGGTCTCAGGATTGGAATGGGAAGGACTTGGATATCACATCTCATGCTATAGGGAGGGTCTCAAGTTTGATATTAGAAGCTTTGAGATATCACATCTCATGATATCGGAAGGGTCTCAGGATTGGAATGGGAAGGAGTTGGATATCACATCTCATGATAAAGGAAGGGTCTAAGGTTTGGAAGGGGAAGGATTTGGATATCACATCTCATGTTATATTACGGGTCTCACATTTGTATTAGAAGCATTGAGATATCAAGTCTCATAGTATAGGAAGGGTCTCAGAATTGGAATGGGAAGGAGTTGGATATCACATCTCAAGCTATAGGAAGGGTCTCAGGATTGGAATCGGAAGGACTTGGATATCACATCTCATGCTATAGGAAGGCTCTCAGGTTTGGAAGGGGAAAGAGTTGGATATCACATTTCATGTTAGAGGTAGGATCTCAGGTTTGGTATTAGAGGCATTGAGATATCACATCTCATGCTATCAGAAGGGTCTCAGGAATGGAATGGGAAGGAGTTGGATATCACATCTCATGCTAAAGGGAGGGTCTCAGGTTTGGAAGGGGAAGGATTTGGATATCACATCTCATGTTATAGGAAGGATCTCAGGTTTGGTATTAGAAGCATTGAGATATCACATCTCATGCTATCGGAAGGATCTCAGGTTTCGTATTAGAAGCATTGAGATATCACATCTCATGCTATCAGAAGAGTCTCAGGATTGGAATAGGAAGGAGTTGGATATCACATCTCATGCTAAAGGAAGGGTCTCAGGATTGGAAGGGGAAGGATTTGGATATCACATCTCATGTTATCGGAAGGATCTCACGTTTGGTATTAGAAGTATTGAGATATCATATCTCATGGTATAGGAAGGGTCTCAGGATTGGAATGGGAAGGAGTTGGATATCACATCTCATGCTATAGGGAGGGTCTCAGGATTGGAATGGGGAGAACTTAGATATCACATATCATGCTATAGGGAGGGTCTCAGTTTTGATATTAGAAGCATTGAGATATCACATCTCATGCTATAGGAAGTGTCTCAGGATTGGAATGGGAAGGTGCTGGATATCACATCTCATGCTAAAGGAAGGGTCTCAGGTTTGGAACGGGAAGGATTTGGATATCACATCTCATGTTATAGGAAGGGTCTCAGGTTTGGTATAAGCATTGAGATATCACATCTCTGCTATCGGAAGTGTCTCAGGATTGGAATGGGAAGGAGTTGGATATCCCATCTCATGTTATAGGACGGGTCTCAGGTTTGTTATTAGAATCATTGAGATATCATATTGCATGCTGTAGGAAGGGTCTAAGGGTTGGAATGGGAAGGACTTGGATATCACATCTCATGCTATAGATAGGCTCTTAGGTTTGGAAAGGGAAGGAGTTGGATATCACATTTCATGTTAGAGGAAGGATCTCAGGTTTGGTATTAGAAGCATTGAGATATCACATCTCATGCTATAGGAAGGGTCTCAGGATTGGAATGGGAAGCAGTTGGATATCACATCTCATGCTATAGGAAGGGTCTCAGGTTTGGTATAAGCATTGAGATATCACATCTCATGCTATAGGACGGGTCTCAGGATTGGAATGGAAGGAGTTGGCTATCACATCTCATGTTATAGGAAGGATCTCAGGTTTGGTATTAGAAGCATTGAGACATCACATCTCATGCTATAGGAAGGGTCTCAGGGTTGGAATGGGAAGGAGTTGGATATCACATCTCATCCAATAGGAAGGGTCTCAGGTTTGGAATGGGAAGGAATTGGATATCACATCTCATGTTATAGGAAGGATCTCAGGTTTGGTATTAGAAGCATTGAGATATTACATCTCATGCTATAGGAAGGGTCTCAGGATTGGAATGTGAAGGATTTGGATATCACATCTCATGCTAAAGGAAGGGTCTCAGGTTTGGTAGAAGCATTGAGATATCACGTCTCTGCTATCGGAAGGGTCTCAGGATTGGATTGGGAAGGAGTTGGATATCACATCTCATGCCATAGGAAGGGTCTCAGGTTTGGTATAAGCATTGAGATATCACATCTCTGCTATCGGAAGGGTCTCAGGATTGGATTGGGAAGGAGTTGGATATCCCTTCTCATGCTATAGGAAGTGTCTCAGGTTGGAATGGGAAGGAGTTGGATATCACATCTCATGTTATAGGAAGGGTCTCAGGATTGGAATGGGAAGGATTTGGATATCACATCTCTTGCTATAGGAAGGGTCTCAGGATTGGAATGGGTAGGAGTTGAATATTACTTTCTTGCTATAGGAAGGGTCTCATGTTTGGAATGGGAAGGAGTTGGATATCACATATGCTATAGTTAGTGTCTCAGGTTTGGAACGGGAAGGAGTTGGATATCACATCTCATGTTATAGGAAGGGTCTCAGGTTTGGTATAAGCATTGAGATATCACATCTCTGCTATCGGAAGCGGCTCAGGATTGGAATGGGAAGGAGTTGGATATCCCATCTCATGTTATAGGAAGAGTCTCTGGTTTGGTATTAGAATCATTGAGATATCACATCGCATGCTGTAGGAAGGGTCTAAGGATTGGAATGGGATGGACTTGGATATCACATCTCATGCTATAGGTAGGCTCTCAGGTTTGGTATAAGCATTGAGATATCACATCTCATGCTATAGGAAGGGTCTCAGGATTGGAATGGGAAGGAATTGGATATCACATCTCATGCTATAGGAAGGGTCTCAGATTTGGTATAAGCATTGAGATATCACATCTCATGCTAAAGGAAGGGTCTCAGGATTGGAATGGGAAGGAGTTGTATATGACATCTCAGGCCATAGGAAGGTTCTCAGGTTTGGTATAAGCATTGAGATATCACATCTCTGCTATCGGAAGGGTCTCAGGATTGGAATGGGAAGGAGTTGGATATCCCATCTCATGTTATAGGAAGGGTCTCAGGTTTGGTATTAGAAGCATAGAGATATCACATCTCATGCTATAGGAAGGGTCTCAGGATTTGAATGGCAAGGAGTTGGATATCACATCTCATGCCATAGGAAGGGTCTCAGGTTTGGTATAAGCATTGAGATATCACATCTCTGCTATCGCTAGGGTCTCAGGATTGGATTGGGAAGGAGTTAGATATCCCTTCTCATGCTATAGGAAGTGTCTCAGGTTGGAATGGGAAGGAGTTGGATATCACATCTCATGTTATAGGAAGGGTCTCAGGATTGGAATGGGAAGGACTTGGATGTCACATCTCATGCTATAGGGAGGGTCTCAAGTTTGATATTAGAAGCATTGAGATAACAAATCTCATGATATCGGAAGGGTCTCAGGATTGGAATGGGAAGGAGTTGGATATCACATCTCATGATAAAGGAAGGGTCTAAGGTTTGGAAGGGGAAGGATTTGGATATCACATCTCATGTTATAGGACGGGTCTCAGGTTTGGTATTAGAAGCATTGAGATATCAAGTCTCATGGTATAAGAAGGGTCTCAGAATTGGAATGGGAAGGAGTTGGATATCACACCTCAAGCTATAGGAAGGGTCTCAGGATTGGAATGGGAAGGAGTTTGATATCACATCTCATGCCATAGTATGGGTCTCAGGTTTGGTAGAAGCATTGGGATATCACATCTCATGCTATCGGAAGGGTATCAGTATTGGATTTGGAAGAAGTTGGATATCCCATCTCATGCTATAGGAAGGGTCTCAGGTTGGAATGGGAAGGAGTTGGATATCACATTTCATGTTATAGGAAGGGTCTCAGGATTGGAATGGGAAGGACTTGGATATCATATCTCATGCTATAGGACGGGTCTCAGGTTTGTTATTAGAATCATTGAGATATCATATTGCATGCTGTAGGAAGGGTCTAAGGATTGGAATGGGAAGGACTTGGATATCACATCTCATGCTATAGATAGGATCTTAGGTTTGGAAAGGGAAGGAGTTGGATATCACATTTCATGTTAGAGGAAGGATCTCAGGTTTGGTATTAGAAGCATTGAGATATCACATCTCATGCTATATGAAGGGTCTCAGGATTGGAATGGGAAGTAGTTGGATATCACATCTCATGCTATAGGAAGGGTCTCAGGTTTGGTATAAGCATTGAGATATCACATCTCATGCTATAGGACAGGTCTCAGGATTGGAATGGAAGGAGTTGGATATCACATCTCATGTTATAGGAAGGATCTCAGGTTTGGTATTAGAAGCATTGAGACATCACATCTCATGCTATAGGAAGGGTCTCAGGGTTGGAATGGGAAGGAGTTGGATATCACATCTCATCCAATACGAAGGGTGTCAGGTTTGGAATGGGAAGGAATTGGATATCACATCTCATGTTATAGGAAGGATCTCAGGTTTGGTATTAGAAGCATTGAGATATCACATCTCATGCTATAGGAAGGGTCTCAGGATTGGAATGTGAAGGATTTGGATATCACATCTCATGCTAAAGGAAGGGTCTCAGGTTTGGTAGAAGCATTGAGATATCACGTCTCTGCTATCGGAAGGGTCTCAGGATTGGATTGGGAAGGAGTTGGATATCCCTTCTCATGCTATAGGAAGGGTCTCAGGATTTGAATGGCAAGGAGTTGGATATCACATGTCATGCCATAGGAAGGGTCTCAGGTTTGGTATAAGCATTGAGATATCACATCTCTGCTATCGGAAGGGTCTCAGGATTGGAATGGGAAGGAGTTGGATATTCCCATCTCATGTTATAGGAAGGGTCTCAGGTTTGGTATTAGAAGCATTGAGATATCACATCTCATGCTATAGGAAGGGTCTCAGGATTGGAATGGGAAGGACTTGGATATCACATCTCATGCTATAGGAAGGCTCTCAGGTTTGGAAGGGGAAAGAGTTGGATATCACATTTCATGTTAGAGGTAGGATCTCAGGTTTTGTATTAGAGGCATTGAGATATCACATCTCATGCTATCAGAAGGGTCTCAGGAATGGAATGGGAAGGAGTTGGATATCACATCTCATGCTAAAGGGAGGGTCTCAGGTTTGGAAGGGGAAGGATTTGGATATCACATCTCATGTTTTAGGAAGGATCTCAGGTTTGGTATTAGAAGCATTGAGATATCACATCTCATGCTATCGGAAGGATCTCAGGTTTGGTATTAGAAGCATTGAGATATCACATCTCATGCTATCAGAAGGGTCTCAGGATTGGAATGGGAAGGAGTTGGATATCACATCTCATGCTAAAGGGAGGGTCTCAGGTTTGGAAGGGGAAGGATTTGGATATCACATCTCATGTTATCGGAAGGATCTCACGTTTGGTATTAGAAGTATTGAGATATCATATCTCATGCTATAGGAAGGGTCTCAGGATTGGAATGGGAAGGACTTGGATATCACATCTCATGCTATAGGGAGGGTCTCAAGTTTGATATTAGAAGCATTGAGATATCACATCTCATGATATCGGAAGGGTCTCAGGATTGGAATGGGAAGGAGTTGGATATCACATCTCATGATAAAAGAAGGGTCTAAGGTTTGGAATGGGAAGGAGTTGGATATCACATCTCAAGCTATAGGAAGGGTCTCAGGATTGGAATGGGAAGGAGTTTGATATCACATCTCATGCCATAGTATGGGTCTCAGGTTTGGTATAAGCATTGGGATATCACATCTCATGCTATCGGAAGGGTATCAGGATTGGATTTGGAAGGAGTTGGATATCCCATCTCATGCTATAGAAAGGGTCTCAGGTTGGAATGGGAAGGAGTTGGATATCACATCTCATGTTATAGGAAGGGTCTCGGGATTGGAATGGGAAGGACTTGGATATCACATCTCATGCTATAGGAAGGCTCTCAGGTTTGGAAGGGGAAAGAGTTGGATATCACATTTCATGTTAGAGGTAGGATCTCAGGTTTGGTATTAGAGGCATTGAGATATCACATCTCATGCTATCAGAAGGGTCTCAGGATTGGAATGGGAAGGAGTTGGATATCACATCTTATGCTAAAGGGAGGGTCTCAGGTTTGGAAGGGGAAGGATTTGGATATCATATCTCATGTTATAAGAAGGAGCTCAGGTTTGGTATTAGAAGTATTGAGATATCACATCTCATGCTATCAGAAGGATCTCAGGTTTGGTATTAGAAGCATTGAGATATCACATCTCATGCTATCAGAAGGGTCTCAGGATTGGAATGGGAAGGAGTTGGATATCACATCTCATGCTAAAGGGAGGGTCTCAGGTTTGGAAGGGGAAGGATTTGGATATCACATCTCATGTTATCGGAAGGATCTCAGGTTTGGTATTAGAAGTATTGAGATATCACATCTCATGCTATAGGAAGGGTCTCAGGATTGGAATGGGAAGGAGTTGGATATCACATCTCAAGCTATAGAAAGGGTCTCAGGTTTGGTATAAGCATTGAGATATCACATCACATGCTATAGGAAGGGTCTCAGGATTGGAATGGGAAGGTGTTGTATATGACATCTCATGTCATAGGAAGGGTCTCAGGTTTGGCATAAGCATTGAGATATCACATCACATGCTATAGGAAGGGTCTCAGGATTGGAATGGGAAGGACTTGGATATCACAGCTCATGCTATAGGCAGGGTCTCAGGTTTGGAAAGGGAAGGAGTTGGATATCACATTTCATGTTAGAGGTAGGATATCAGGTTTGGTATTAGAGGCATTGAGATATCACATCTCATGCTATCAGAAGGGTCTCAGGATTGGAATGGGAAGGAGTTGGATATCACATCTCATGCTAAAGGGAGGGTCTCAGGTTTGGAAGGGAAAGGATTTGGATATCACATCTCATGTTATAGGAAGGATCTCAGGTTTGGTATTAGAGGCATTGAGATATCACATCTCATGCTATCATAAGGGTCTCAGGATTGGAATGGGAAGGAGTTGGATATCACATCTGATGCTAAAGGGAGGGTCTCAGGTTTGGAAGGGGAAGAATTTGGATATCACATCACATGTTATAGGAAGGATCTCGGGTTTGGTATTAGAAGCATTGAGATATCACATCTCATGCTATCGGAAGGGTCTCAGGATTGGAATGGGAAGGAGTTGGAAATCACATCTCATGCTATAGGAAGGGTCTCAGGTTTGGAACGGGAAGGAGTTGGATATCACATCTCATGTTATAGGAAGAGTCTCAGGTTTGGTATAAGCATTGAGATATCACATCTCTGCAATCGGAAATGTCTCAGGATTGGGATGGGAAGGAGTTGGATATCACATCTCATGCTATAGGAAGGGTCTCAGGTTTGGAACGGGAAGGAGTTGGATATCAAATCTCATGCTATAGGAAGGCTCTCAGGTTTGGAAGGGGAAAGAGTTGGATATCACATTTCATGTTAGAGGTAGGATCTCAGGTTTGGTATTAGAGGCATTGAGATATCACATCTCATGCTATCAGAAGGGTCTCAGGATTGGAATGGGAAGGAGTTGGATATCACATCTCATGCTAAAGGGAGGGTCTCAGGTTTGGAAGGGGAAGGATTTGGATATCACATCTCATGTTATAAGAAGGAGCTCAGGTTTGGTATTAGAAGCATTGAGATATCACATCTCATGCTATCGGAAGGATCTCAGGTTTGGTATTAGAAGCATTGAGATATCACATCTCATGCTATCAGAAGGGTCTCAGGATTGGAATGGGAAGGAGTTGGATATCACATCTCATGCTATAGGAAGGGTCTCAGGTTTGGAACGGGAAGGAGTTGGATATCACATCTCATGTTATAGGAAGAGTCTCAGGTTTGGTATAAGCATTGAGATATCACATCTCTGCAATCGGAAATGTCTCAGGATTGGGATGGGAAGGAGTTGGATATCACATCTCATGCTATAGGAAGGGTCTCAGGTTTGGAACGGGAAGGAGTTGGATATCAAATCTCATGCTATAGGAAGGCTCTCAGGTTTGGAAGGGGAAAGAGTTGGATATCACATTTCATGTTAGAGGTAGGATCTCAGGTTTGGTATTAGAGGCATTGAGATATCACATCTCATGCTATCAGAAGGGTCTCAGGATTGGAATGGGAAGGAGTTGGATATCACATCTCATGCTAAAGGGAGGGTCTCAGGTTTGGAAGGGGAAGGATTTGGATATCACATCTCATGTTATAAGAAGGAGCTCAGGTTTGGTATTAGAAGCATTGAGATATCACATCTCATGCTATCGGAAGGATCTCAGGTTTGGTATTAGAAGCATTGAGATATCACATCTCATGCTATCAGAAGGGTCTCAGGATTGGAATGGGAAGGAGTTGGATATCACATCTCATGCTAAATGGAGGGTCTCAGGTTTGGAAGGGGAAGGATCTGGATATCACATCTCATGTTATCGGAAGGATCTCAGGTTTGGTATTAGAAGTATTGAGATATCACATCTCATGCTATCGGAAGGGTCTCAGGATTGGAATGGGAAGGAGTTGGATATCATATCTCAAGCTATAGGAAGGGTCTCAGGTTTGGTATAAGCATTGAGATATCACATCTCATGCCATAGGAAGGGTCTCAGGTTTGGTATAAGCATTGAGATATCACATCACATGCTATAGGAAGGGTCTCAGGATTGGAATGGGAAGGACTTGGATATCACATCTCATGCTATAGGCAGGGTCTCAGGTTTGGAAAGGGAAGGAGTTGGATATCACATTTCATGTTAGAGGTAGGATATCAGGTTTGGTATTAGAGGCATTGAGATATCACATCTCATGCTATCAGAAGGGTCTCAGGATTGGAATGGGAAGGAGTTGGATATCACATCTCATGCTAAAGGGAGGGTCTCAGGTTTGGAAGGGGAAGGATTTGGATATCACATCTCATGTTATAGGAAGGATCTCAGGTTTGGTATTAGAGGCATTGAGATATCACATTTCATGCTATCATAAGGGTCTCAGGATTGGAATGGGAAGGAGTTGGATATCACATCTCATGCTATAGGAAGGGTCTCAGGTTTGGTATAAGCAGTGAGATATCACATCTCATGCTATAGGAATTGTCTCAGGATTGGAATGGGAAGGAGTTGGATATCACATCTCATGTTATAGGAAGGATCTCAGGTTTGGTATAAGCATTGAGATATCACATCTCTGCTATCGGAAGGGTCTCAGGATTGGAATGGGAAGGAGTTGGATATCACATCTCATGCTATAGGAAGAGTCTCAGGATTGGAATGGGAAGGAGTTGGATATCACATCTCATGATAAAGGAAGGGTCTAAGGTTTGGAAGGGGAAGGATTTGGATATCACATCTCATGTTATAGGACGGGTCTCAGGTTTGGTATTAGAAGCATTGAGATATCAAGTCTCATTGTATAGGAAGGGTCTCAGAATTGGAATGGGAAGGAGTTGGATATCACATCTCAAGCTATAGGAAGGGTCACAGGATTGGAATGGGAAGGAGTTTGATATCACATCTCATGCCATAGTATGGGTCTCAGGTTTGGTAGAAGCATTGGGATATCACATCTCATGCTATCGGAAGGGTATCAGGATTGGATTTGGAAGGAGTTGGATATCCCATCTCATGCTATAGGAAGGGTCTCAGGTTGGAATGGGAAGGAGTTGGATATCACATCTCATGTTATAGGAAGGGTCTCAGGATTGGAATGGGAAGGACTTGGATATCACATCTCATGCTATAGGAAGGCTCTCAGGTTTGCAACGGGAAAGAGTTGGATATCACATTTCATGTTAGAGGTAGGATCTCAGGTTTGGTATTAGAGGCATTGAGATATCACATCTCATGCTATCAGAAGAGTCTCAGAATTGGAATGGGAAGGAGTTGGATATCACATCTCATGCCATAGTATGGGTCTCAGGTTTGGTAGAAGCATTGGGATATCACATCTCATGCTATCGGAAGGATTTCAGGATTGGATTTGGAAGGAGTTGGATATCCCATCTCATGCTATAGGAAGGGTCTCAGGTTGGAATGGGAAGGAGTTTGATATCACATCTCATGCCATAGTATGGGTCTCAGGTTTGGTAGAAGCATTGGGATATCACATCTCATGCTATCGGAAGGGTATCAGGATTGGATTTGGAAGGAGTTGGATATCCCATCTCATGCTATAGGAAGGGTCTCAGGTTGGAATGGGAAGGAGTTGGATATCACATCTCATGTTATAGGAAGGGTCTCAGGATTGGAATGGAAAGGACTTGGATATCATATCTCATGCTATAGGAAGGCTCTCAGGTTTGGAAGGGGAAGGAGTTGGATATCACATCTCAAGCTATAGGAACGGTCTCAGGTTTGGTATAAGCATTGAGATATCACATCTCATGCTATAGGAATGGTCTCAGGATTGGAATGGGAAGGAGTTGGATATCACATCTCATGTTATAGGAAAGATCTCAGGTTTGGTATTAGAAGCATTGAGATATCACATCTCATGCTATAAGCAGGGTCTCAGGATTGGAATGGGAAGGAGTTGTATATGGCATCTCATGCCATAGGAAGGGTCTCAGGTTTGGTATAAGCATTGAGATATCACATCTCATGCTATAGGAAGGGTCTCAGGATTGGAATGGGAAGGACTTGGATATCACATCTCATGCTATAGGCAGGATCTCAGGTTTGGAAAGGGAAGGAGTTGGATATCATATTTCATGTTAGAGGTAGGATCTCAGGTTTGGTATTAGAGGCATTGAGATATCACATCTCATGCTATCAGAAGGGTCTCAGGATTGGAATGGGAAGGAGTTGGATATCACATCTCATGCTAAAGGGAGGGTCTCAGGTTTGGAAGGGGAAGGATTTGGATATCACATCTCATGTTATAGGAAGGATCTCAGGTTTGGTATTAGAAGCATTGAGATATCACATCTCATGCTATCGGAAGGGTCTAAGGATTGGAATGGGAAGGAGTTGGATATCACATCTTATGCTATAGGAAGGGTCTCAGGTTTGGAACGGGAAGGAGTTGGATATCATATCTCATGTTATAGGAAGAGTCTCAGGTTTGGTATAAGCATTGAGATATCACATCTCTGCAATCGGAAGTGTCTCAGGATTGGGATGGGAAGGAGTTGGATATCACATCTCATGCTATAGGAAGGGTCTCAGGTTTGGAACGGGAAGAAGTTGGATATCCCATCTCATGTTATAGGACGGGTCTCAGGTTTGGTATTAGAAGCATTGAGATATCACATTGCATGCTGTAGGAAGGGTCTCAGGATTGGAATGGGAAGGAGTTGGATATTAAATTCTTGCTATAGGAAGGGTCTCATGTTTGGAATGGGAAGGAGTTGGATATCACATATGCTATAGGAAGGGTCTCAGGTTTGGAACGGGAAGAAGTTGGATATCACATCTCATGCTATAGGAAGGGTCTCAGGTTTGGAATAAGCATTGAGATATCACATCTCTGCTATCGGAAGTGTCTCAGGATTGGAATGGGAAGGAGTTGGATATCACATCTCATGTTATAGGACGGGTCTCAGGTTTGTTATTAGAATCATTGAGATATCATATTGTATGCTGTAGGAAGGGTCTAAGGATTGGAATGGGAAGGACTTAGATATCACATATCATGCTATAGGGAGGGTCTCATGTTTGGAATGGGAAGGAGTTGGATATCACATGCTATAGGAAGGGTCTCAGGTTTGGAACGGGAAGGAGTTGGATATCACATCTCATGCTATAGGAAGGGTCTCCTCAGGTTTGGAATAAGCATTGAGATATCACATCTCTGCTATCGGAAGTGTCTCAGGATTGGAATGGGAAGGAGTTGGATATCACATCTCATGTTATAGGACGGGTCTCTGGTTTGTTATTAGAATCATTGAGATATCATATTGTATGCTGTAGGAAGGGTCTAAGGATTGGAATGGGAAGGTCTTGGATATCACATCTCATGCTATAGGTAGGCTCTCAGGTTTGGAAAGGGAAGGAGTTGGATATCACATTTCATGTTAGAGGAAGGATCTCAGATTTGGTATTAGAGGCATTGAGATATCACATCTAATGCTATAGGAAGGGTCTCAGGATTGGAATGGGAAGGAGTTGGATATCACATCTCATGCTATAGGAAGGGTCTCAGGTTTGGTAAGAACATTGAGATATCACATCTCATGCTATAGGAAGGGTCTCAGGATTGGAATGGGAAGGAGTTGGATATCACATCTGATGTTATAGGAAGGATCTCAGGTTTGGTATTAGAAGCATTGAGACATCACATCTCATGCTATAGGAAGGGTCTCAGGATTGGTATAAGCATTGAGATATCACATCTCTGCTATCGGAAGGGTCTCAGGATTGGAATGGGAAGGAGTTGGATATCCCATCTCATGTTATAGGAAGAGTCTCAGGTTTGGTATTAGAAGCATTGAGATATCACATCTCATGCTATAGGAATGGTCTCAGGATTGGAATGGGAAGGAGTTTGATATCACATCTCATGCCATGTATGGGTCTCAGGTTTGGTATAAGCATTGAGATATCACATCTCATGCTATAGGAAGGGTCTCAGGATTGGAATGGGAAGGAGTTGTATATGACATCTCATGCCATAGGAAGGGTCTCAGGTTTGGTATAAGCATTGAGATATCACATCTCTGCTAACGGAAGGGTCTCAGGATTGGAATGGGAAGGAGTTGGATATCCCATCTCATGTTATAGGAAGAGTCTCAGGTTTGGTATTAGAAGCATTGAGATATCACATCTCATGCTATAGGAAGTGTCTCAGGATTGGAATGGGAAGGAGTTTGATATCAAATCTCATGCCATGTATGGGTTTCAGGTTTTGTAGAAGCATTGGGATATCACATCTCATGCTATCGGAAGGGTATCAGGATTGGATTTGGAAGGATTTGGATATCACATTTCATGTTATAGGAAGGATCTCAGGTTTGGTATTAGAAGCATTGAGATATCACATCTCATGCTATCGGAAGGATCTCAGGTTTGGTATTATAGGCATTGAGATATCACATCTCATGCTATCAGAAGGGTCTCAGGATTGGAATGGGAAGGAGTCGGATATCACATCTCATGCTAAAGGGAGGGTCTCAGGTTTGGAAGTGGAAGGATTTGGATATCACATCTCATGTTATAGGAAGGATCTCAGGTTTGGTATTAGAAGCATTGAGATATCACATCTCATGCTATAGGAAGGGTCTCAGGATTGGAAAGGGAAGGAGTTGGATATCACATCTCAAGCTATAGGAAGGGTCAGTAACATGTTACTATTCCAATCCTGAGACTCTTCTGATAGCATGAGATGTGATATCTCAATGCTTCTAATACCAAACCTGAGATCCTTCCGATAGCATGAGATGTGATATCTCAATGCTTCTAATACCAAACCTGAGATCCTTCCTATAACATGAGATGTGATATCCAAATCCTTCCCCTTCCAAACCTGAGACCCTCCCTTTAGCATGAGATGTGATATCTAACTCCTTCCCATTCCATTCCTGAGACCCTTCTGATAGCATGAGATGTGATATCTCAATGCCTCTAATACCAAACCTGAGATCCTACCTCTAACATGAAATGAGATATCCAACTCTTTCCCCTTCCAAACCTGAGAGCCTTCCTATAGCATGAGATGTGATATCCAAGTCCTTCCCATTCCAATACTGAGACCCTTCCTATAGCTTGAGATGTGATATCCAACTCCTTCCCATTCCAATTCTGAGACCCTTCCTATAGCATGAGATGTGATATCTCAATGCTTATACCAAACCTGAGAGCCTACCTATAGCATGAGATGTGATATCCAAGTCCATCCCATTCCAATCCTTAGACCCTTCCTACAGCATGCGATGTGAATATCTCAATGATTCTAATACCAAACCAGAGACTCTTCCTATAACATGAGATGGGATATCCAACTCCTTCCCATTCCAATTCTGAGACCCTTCCTATACTATGAGACTTGATATCTCAATGCTTCTAATACCAAACCTGAGACCCGTAATATAACATGAGATGTGATATCCAAATCCTTCCCCTTCCAAACCTTAGACCCGTCCTTTATCATGAGATGTGATATCCAACTCCTTCCCATTCCAATCCTGAGACCCTTCCGATATCATGAGATGTGATATCTCAAAGCTTCTAATATCAAACTTGAGACCCTCCCTATAGCATGAGATGTGATATCCAAGTCCTTCCCATTCCAATCCTGAGACCCTTCCTATAGCATGAGATGTGATATCTCAATGCTTCTAATACCAAACCTGAGACCCTTCCTATAACATGAGATGGGAATATCCAACTCCTTCCCATTCCAATCTTGAGACCCTTCCGATAGCAGAGATGTGATATCTCAATGCTTATACCACACCTGAGATCCTTCCTATAACATGAGATGTGATATCCAACTCCTTCCCATTCCAATCCTGAGACACTTCCTATAGCATGAGATGTGATATCTCACTGCTTATACCAAACCTGAGACCCTTCCCATAGCAGGAGATGTGATATCCAACTCCTTCCCATTCCAATCCTCAGACCCTTCCTATAGCATGAGATGTGATATCTCAATGCTTCTAATGTCAAACTTGAGACCCTACCTATAGCATGAGATGTGATATCCAAGTCCTTCCCATTCCAATCCTGAGACACTTCCTATAGCATGAGATGTGATATCTCAATGCTTCTAATACCAAACCTGAGACTCTTCCTATAACATGAGATGGGATATCCAACTCCTTCCAATTCCAATCCTGAGACCCTTTTGATAGCAGAGATGTGATATCTCAATGTTTATACCAAACCTGAGACCCTTCCTACGGCATGAGATGTCATATTCAACTCCTTCCCATTCCAATCCTGAGACCCTTCCTATAGCATGGGATTTGATATCCAACTCCTTCCCATTCCAATCCTGAGACCCTTCCTATAGCATGAGATGTGATGTCTCAATGCTTCTAATACCAAACCTGAGATCCTTCCTATAACATGAGATGTGATATCCAACTACTTCCATTCCAATCCTGAGACCCTTCCTATAGCATGAGATGTGATATCTCAATGCTTATACCAAACCTGAGACCCTTCCTATACCATGAGATGTGATATCCAACTCCTTCCCATTCCAATCCTGAGACCCTTCCTATAGCCTGAGATGTGATATCCAATTCCTTCCCATTCCAATCCTGAGACCCTTCCTATAGCATGAGATGTGATATCTCAATGCTTATACCAAACCTGAGAGCCTACCTATAACATGAGATGTGATATCCAAGTCCATCCCATTCCAATCCTTAGACCCTTCCTACAGCATGCGATGTGATATCTCAATGATTCTAATACCAAACCAGAGACTCTTCCTATAACATGAGATGGGATATCCAACTCCTTCCCATTCCAATCCTGAGCCGCTTCTGATAGCAGAGATGTGATATCTCAATGCTTATACCAAACCTGAGACCCTTCCTATAACATGAGATGTGATATCCAACTCCTTCCCGTTCCAAACCTGAGACACTAACTATAGCATATGTGATATCCAACTCCTTCCCATTCCAAACATGAGACCCTTCCTATAGCAAGAAAATAATATCCAACTCCTACCCATTCCAATCCTGAGACCCTTCCTATAGCAAGAGATGTGATATCCAAATCCTTCCCATTCCAATCCTGAGACCCTTCCTATAACATGAGATGTGATATCCAACTCCTTCCCATTCCAACCTGAGACACTTCCTATAGCATGAGAAGGGATATCCAACTCCTTCCCAATCCAATCCTGAGACCATTCCGATAGCAGAGATGTGATATCTCAATGCTTATACCAAACCTGAGACCCTTCCTATGGCATGAGATGTGATATCCAACTCCTTGCCATTCAAATCCTGAGACCCTTCCTATAGCATGAGAAGGGATATCCAACTCCTTCCCAATCCAATCCTGAGACCCTTCCGATAGCAGCGACGTGATATCTCAATGCTTCTACCAAACCTGAGACCCTTCCTTTAGCATGAGATGTGATATCCAAATCCTTCACATTCCAATCCTGAGACCCTTCCTATAGCATGAGATGTGATATCTCAATGCTTCTAATACCAAACCTGAGATCCTTCCTATAACATGAGATGCGATATCCAATTCCTTCCCATTCCAAACCTGAGACCCTTCCTATTGGATGAGATGTGATAACCAACTCCTTCCCATTCCAACCCTGAGACCCTTCCTATAGCATGAGATGTGATGTCTCAATGCTTCTAATACCAAACCTGAGATCCTTCCTATAACATGAGATGTGATATCCAACTCCTTCCATTCCAATCCTGAGACCCGTCCTATAGCATGAGATGTGATATCTCAATGCTTATACCAAACCTGAGACCCTTCCTATAGCATGAGATGTCATATCCAACTGCTTCCCATTCCAATCCTGAGACCCTTCCTATAGCATGAGATGTGATATCTCAATGCTTCTAATACCAAACCTGAGATCCTTCCTCTAACATGAAATGTGATATCCAACTCCTTCCCTTTCCAAACCTAAGAGCCTATCTATAGCATGAGATGTGATATCCAAGTCCTTCACATTCCAACCCTTAGACCCTTCCTACAGCATGCAATATGATATCTCAATGATTCTAATAACAAACCTGAGACCCGTCCTATAACATGAGATGGGATATCCAACTCCTTCCCATTCCAATCCTGAGACTCTTCCGATAGCAGAGATGTGATATCTCAATGCTTATACCAAACCTGAGACCCTTCCTATAACATGAGATGTGATATCCAAATCCTTCTCGTTCCAAACCTGAGACCCTTCCTTTAGCATGAGATGTGATATCCAGCTCCTTCCCATTCCAATCCTGAGACACTTCCGATAGCATGAGATGTGATATCTCAATGCTTCTAATATCAAAACTGAGACCCTCCCTATAGCATGATATGTGATATCTAAGTCCTTCCCATTCCAATCCTGAGACCCTCCCTATAGCATGAGATGTGATATCCAACTCCTTCCCATTCCAATCCTGAGACCCTTCCTATAGCATGAGATATGATATCTCAATACTTCTAATACCAAACGTGAGATCCTTCCGATAACATGAGATGTGATATCCAAATCCTTCCCCTTCCAAACCTGAGACCCTCCCTTTAGCATGAAATGTGATATCCAACTCCTTCCTATTCCAATCCTGAGACTCTTCTGATAGCATGAGATGTGATATCTCAATGCTTCTAATACCAAACCTGAGATCCTTCCGATAGCATGAGATGTGATATCTCAATGCTTCTAATACCAAACCTGAGATCCTTCCTATAACATGAGATGTGATATCCAAATCCTTCCCCTTCCAAACCTGAGACCCTCCCTTTAGCATGAGATGTGATATCTAACTCCTTCCCATTCCATTCCTGAGACCCTTCTGATAGCATGAGATGTGATATCTCAATGCCTCTAATACCAAACCTGAGATCCTACCTCTAACATGAAATGAGATATCCAACTCTTTCCCCTTCCAAACCTGAGAGCCTTCCTATAGCATGAGATGTGATATCCAAGTCCTTCCCATTCCAATACTGAGACCCTTCCTATAGCTTGAGATGTGATATCCAACTCCTTCCCATTCCAATTCTGAGACCCTTCCTATAGCATGAGATGTGATATCTCAATGCTTATACCAAACCTGAGAGCCTACCTATAGCATGAGATGTGATATCCAAGTCCATCCCATTCCAATCCTTAGACCCTTCCTACAGCATGCGATGTGAATATCTCAATGATTCTAATACCAAACCAGAGACTCTTCCTATAACATGAGATGGGATATCCAACTCCTTCCCATTCCAATTCTGAGACCCTTCCTATACTATGAGACTTGATATCTCAATGCTTCTAATACCAAACCTGAGACCCGTAATATAACATGAGATGTGATATCCAAATCCTTCCCCTTCCAAACCTTAGACCCTTCCTTTATCATGAGATGTGATATCCAACTCCTTCCCATTCCAATCCTGAGACCCTTCCGATATCATGAGATGTGATATCTCAAAGCTTCTAATATCAAACTTGAGACCCTCCCTATAGCATGAGATGTGATATCCAAGTCCTTCCCATTCCAATCCTGAGACCCTTCCTATAGCATGAGATGTGATATCTCAATGCTTCTAATACCAAACCTGAGACCCTTCCTATAACATGAGATGGGAATATCCAACTCCTTCCCATTCCAATCTTGAGACCCTTCCGATAGCAGAGATGTGATATCTCAATGCTTATACCACACCTGAGATCCTTCCTATAACATGAGATGTGATATCCAACTCCTTCCCATTCCAATCCTGAGACACTTCCTATAGCATGAGATGTGATATCTCACTGCTTATACCAAACCTGAGACCCTTCCCATAGCAGGAGATGTGATATCCAACTCCTTCCCATTCCAATCTTCAGACCCTTCCTATAGCATGAGATGTGATATCTCAATGCTTCTAATGTCAAACTTGAGACCCTACATATAGCATGAGATGTGATATCCAAGTCCTTCCCATTCCAATCCTGAGACACTTCCTATAGCATGAGATGTGATATCTCAATGCTTCTAATACCAAACCTGAGACTCTTCCTATAACATGAGATGGGATATCCAACTCCTTCCAATTCCAATCCTGAGACCCTTTTGATAGCAGAGATGTGATATCTCAATGTTTATACCAAACCTGAGACCCTTCCTACGGCATGAGATGTCATATTCAACTCCTTCCCATTCCAATCCTGAGACCCTTCCTATAGCATGAGATTTGATATCCAACTCCTTCCCATTCCAATCCTGAGACCCTTCCTATAGCATGAGATGTGATGTCTCAATGCTTCTAATACCAAACCTGAGATCCTTCCTATAACATGAGATGTGATATCCAACTCCTTCCATTCCAATCCTGAGATCCTTCCTATAGCATGAGATGTGATATATCAATGCTTATACCAAACCTGAGACCCTTCCTATAGCATGAGATGTGATATCCAACTCCTTCCCATTCCAATCCTGAGACCCTTCCTATAGCCTGAGATGTGATATCCGATTCCTTCCCATTCCAATCCTGAGACCCTTCCTATAGCATGAGATGTGATATCTCAATGCTTATACCAAACCTGAGAGCCTACCTATAACATGAGATGTGATATCCAAGTCCATCCCATTCCAATCCTTAGACCCTTCCTACAGCATGCGATGTGATATCTCAATGATTCTAATACCAAACCAGAGACTCTTCCTATAACATGAGATGGGATATCCAACTCCTTCCCATTCCAATCCTGAGCCGCTTCCGATAGCAGAGATGTGATATCTCAATGCTTATACCAAACCTGAGACCCTTCCTATAACATGAGATGTGATATCCAACTCCTTCCCGTTCCAAACCTGAGACACTAACTATAGCATATGTGATATCCAACTCCTTCCCATTCCAAACATGAGACCCTTCCTATAGCAAGAAAGTAATATCCAACTTCTACCCATTCCAATCCTGAGACCCTTCCTATAGCAAGAGATGTGATATCCAAATCCTTCCCATTCCAATCCTGAGACCCTTCCTATAACATGAGATGTGATATCCAACTTCTTCCCATTCCAACCTGAGACACTTCCTATAGCATGAGAAGGGATATCCAACTCCTTCCCAATCCAATCCTGAGACCCTTCCGATAGCAGAGATGTGATATCTCAATGCTTATACCAAACCTGAGACCCTTCCTATGGCATGAGATGTGATATCCAACTCCTTGCCATTCAAATCCTGAGACCCTTCCTATAGCATGAGAAGGGATATCCAACTCCTTCCCAATCCAATCCTGAGACCCTTCCGATAGCAGCGACGTGATATCTCAATGCTTCTACCAAACCTGAGACCCTTCCTTTAGCATGAGATGTGATATCCAAATCCTTCACATTCCAATCCTGAGACCCTTCCTATAGCATGAGATGTGATATCTCAATGCTTCTAATACCAAACCTGAAATCCTTCCTATAACATGAGATGTGATATCCAATTCCTTCCCATTCCAAACCTGAGACCCTTCCTATTGGATGAGATGTGATATCCAACTCCTTCCCATTCCAACCCTGAGACCCTTCCTATAGCATGAGATGTGATGTCTCAAAGCTTCTAATACCAAACCTGAGATCCTTCCTATAACATGAGATGTGATATCCAACTCCTTCCATTCCAATCCTGAGACCCGTCCTATAGCATGAGATGTGATATTTCAATGCTTATACCAAACCTGAGACCCTTCCTATAGCATGAGATGTGATATCCAACTGCTTCCCATTCCAATCCTGAGACCCTTCCTATAGCATGAGATGTGATATCTCAATGCTTCTAATACCAAACCTGAGATCCTTCCTCTAACATGAAATGTGATATCCAACTCCTTCCCTTTCCAAACCTAAGAGCCTATCTATAGCATGAGATGTGATATCCAAGTCCTTCACATTCCAACCCTTAGACCCTTCCTACAGCATGCAATATGATATCTCAATGATTCTAATAACAAACCTGTGACCCGTCCTATAACATGAGATGGGATATCCAACTCCTTCCCATTCCAATCCTGAGACACTTCCGATAGCAGAGATGTGATATCTCAATGCTTATACCAAACTTGAGACCCTTCCTATAACATGAGATGTGATATCCAAATCCTTCTCGTTCCAAACCTGAGACCTTTCCTTTAGCATGAGATGTGATATCCAGCTCCTTCCCATTCCAATCCTGAGACACTTCCGATAGCATGAGATGTGATATCTCAATGCTTCTAATATCAAAACTGAGACCCTCCCTATAGCATGATATGTGATATCTAAGTCCTTCCCATTCCAATCCTGAGACCCTCCCTATATCATGAGATGTGATATCCAACTCCTTCCCATTCCAATCCTGAGACCCTTCCTATAGCATGAGATATGATATCTCAATACTTCTAATACCAAACGTGAGATCCTTCCGATAACATGAGATTTGATATCCAAATCCTTCTCCTTCCAAACCTGAGACCCTCCCTTTAGCATGAAATGTGATATCCAACTCCTTCCTTTTCCAATCCTGAGACTCTTCTGATAGCATGAGATGTGATATCTCAATGCTTCTAATACCAAACCTGAGATCCTTCCGATAGCATGAGATGTGATATCTCAATGCTTCTAATACCAAACCTGAGATCCTTCCTATAACATGAGATGTGATATCCAAATCCTTCCCCTTCCAAACCTGAGACCCTCCCTTTAGCATGAGATGTGATATCTAACTCCTTCCCATTCCATTCCTGAGACCCTTCTGATAGCATGAGATGTGATATCTCAATGCCTCTAATACCAAACCTGAGATCCTACCTCTAACATGAAATGAGATATCCAACTCTTTCCCCTTCCAAACCTGAGAGCCTTCCTATAGCATGAGATGTGATATCCAAGTCCTTCCCATTCCAATACTGAGACCCTTCCTATAGCTTGAGATGTGATATCCAACTCCTTCCCATTCCAATTCTGAGACCCTTCCTATAGCATGAGATGTGATATCTCAATGCTTATACCAAACCTGAGAGCCTACCTATAGCATGAGATGTGATATCCAAGTCCATCCCATTCCAATCCTTAGACCCTTCCTACAGCATGCGATGTGAATATCTCAATGATTCTAATACCAAACCAGAGACTCTTCCTGACATATACATGTCAGGACATGAGATGGGATATCCAACTCCTTCCCATTCCAATTCTGAGACCCTTCCTATACTATGAGACTTGATATCTCAATGCTTCTAATACCAAACCTGAGACCCGTAATATAACATGAGATGTGATATCCAAATCCTTCCCCTTCCAAACCTTAGACCCGTCCTTTATCATGAGATGTGATATCCAACTCCTTCCCATTCCAATCCTGAGACCCTTCCGATATCATGAGATGTGATATCTCAAAGCTTCTAATATCAAACTTGAGACCCTCCCTATAGCATGAGATGTGATATCCAAGTCCTTCCCATTCCAATCCTGAGACCCTTCCTATAGCATGAGATGTGATATCTCAATGCTTCTAATACCAAACCTGAGACCCTTCCTATAACATGAGATGCGAATATCCAACTCCTTCCCATTCCAATCTTGAGACCCTTCCGATAGCAGAGATGTGATATCTCAATGCTTATACCACACCTGAGATCCTTCCTATAACATGAGATGTGATATCCAACTCCTTCCCATTCCAATCCTGAGACACTTCCTATAGCATGAGATGTGATATAACACTGCTTATACCAAACCTGAGACCCTTCCCATAGCAGGAGATGTGATATCCAACTCCTTCCCATTCCAATCCTCAGACCCTTCCTATAGCATGAGATGTGATATCTCAATGCTTCTAATGTCAAACTTGAGACCCTACCTATAGCATGAGATGTGATATCCAAGTCCTTCCCATTCCAATCCTGAGACACTTCCTATAGCATGAGATGTGATATCTCAATGCTTCTAATACCAAACCTGAGACTCTTCCTATAACATGAGATGGGATATCCAACTCCTTCCAATTCCAATCCTGAGACCCTTTTGATAGCAGAGATGTGATATCTCAATGTTTATACCAAACCTGAGACCCTTCCTACGGCATGAGATGTCATATTCAACTCCTTCCCATTCCAATCCTGAGACCCTTCCTATAGTATGAGATTTGATATCCAACTCCTTCCCATTCCAATCCTGAGACCCTTCCTATAGCATGAGATGTGATGTCTCAATGCTTCTAATACCAAACCTGAGATCCTTCCTATAACAGGAGATGTGATATCCAACTCCTTCCATTCCAATCCTGAGACCCTTCCTATAGCATGAGATGTGATATCTCAATGCTTATACCAAACCTGAGACCCTTCCTATAGCATGAGATGTGATATCCAACTCCTTCCCATTCCAATCCTGAGACCCTTCCTATAGCCTGAGATGTGATATCCAATTCCTTCCCATTCCAATCCTGAGACCCTTCCTATAGCATGAGATGTGATATCTCAATGCTTATACCAAACCTGAGAGCCTACCTATAACATGAGATGTGATATCCAAGTCCATCCCATTCCAATCCTTAGACCCTTCCTACAGCATGCGATGTGATATCTCAATGATTCTAATACCAAACCAGAGACTCTTCCTATAACATGAGATGGGATATCCAACTCCTTCCCATTCCAATCCTGAGCCGCTTCCGATAGCAGAGATGTGATATCTCAATGCTTATACCAAACCTGAGACCCTTCCTATAACATGAGATGTGATATCCAACTCCTTCCCGTTCCAAACCTGAGACACTAACTATAGCATATGTGATATCCAACTCCTTCCCATTCCAAACATGAGACCCTTCCTATAGCAAGAAAGTAATATCCAACTCCTACCCATTCCAATCCTGAGACCCTTCCTATAGCAAGAGATGTGATATCCAAATCCTTCCCATTCCAATCCTGAGACCCTTCCTATAACATGAGATGTGATATCCAACTCCTTCCCATTCCAACCTGAGACACTTCCTGTAGCATGAGAAGGGATATCCAACTCCTTCCCAATCCAATCCTGAGACCCTTCCGATAGCAGAGATGTGATATCTCAATGCTTATACCAAACCTGAGACCCTTCCTATGGCATGAGATGTGATATCCAACTCCTTGCCATTCAAATCCTGAGACCCTTCCTATAGCATGAGAAGGGATATCCAACTCCTTCCCAATCCAATCCTGAGACCCTTCCGATAGCAGCGACGTGATATCTCAATGCTTCTACCAAACCTGAGACCCTTCCTTTAGCATGAGATGTGATATCCAAATCCTTCACATTCCAATCCTGAGACCCTTCCTATAGCATGAGATGTGATATCTCAATGCTTCTAATACCAAACCTGAGATCCTTCCTATAACATGAGATGTGATATCCAATTCCTTCCCATTCCAAACCTGAGACCCTTCCTATTGGATGAGATGTGATATCCAACTCCTTCCTATTCCAACCCTGACACCCTTCCTATAGCATGAGATGTGATGTCTCAATGCTTCTAATACCAAACCTGTATTCCTTCCTATAACATGAGATGTGATATCCAACTCCTTCCATTCCAATCCTGAGACCCGTCCTATAGCATGAGATGTGATATCTCAATGCTTATACCAAACCTGAGACCCTTCCTATAGCATGAGATGTCATATCCAACTGCTTCCCATTCCAATCCTGAGACCCTTCCTATAGCATGAGATGTGATATCTCAATGCTTCTAATACCAAACCTGAGATCCTTCCTCTAACATGAAATGTGATATCCAACTCCTTCCCTTTCCAAACCTAAGAGCCTATCTATAGCATGAGATGTGATATCCAAGTCCTTCACATTCCAACCCTTAGACCCTTCCTACAGCATGCAATATGATATCTCAATGATTCTAATAACAAACCTGAGACCCGTCCTATAACATGAGATGGGATATCCAACTCCTTCCCATTCCAATCCTGAGACACTTCCGATAGCAGAGATGTGATATCTCAATGCTTATACCAAACCTGAGACCCTTCCTATAACATGAGATGTGATATCCAAATCCTTCTCGTTCCAAACCTGAGACCCTTCCTTTAGCATGAGATGTGATATCCAGCTCCTTCCCATTCCAATCCTGAGACACTTCCGATAGCATGAGATGTGATATCTCAATGCTTCTAATATCAAAACTGAGACCCTCCCTATAGCATGATATGTGATATCTAAGTCCTTCCCATTCCAATCCTGAGACCCTCCCTATAGCATGAGATGTGATATCTAACTCCTTCCCATTCCAATCCTGAGACCCTTCCTATAGCATGAGATATGATATCTCAATACTTCTAATACCAAACGTGAGATCCTTCCGATAACATGAGATGTGATATCCAAATCCTTCCCCTTCCAAACCTGAGACCCTCCCTTTAGCATGAAATGTGATATCCAACTCCTTCCTATTCCAATCCTGAGACTCTTCTGATAGCATGAGATGTGATATCTCAATGCTTCTAATACCAAACCTGAGATCCTTCCGATAGCATGAGATGTGATATCTCAATGCTTCTAATACCAAACCTGAGATCCTTCCTATAACATGAGATGTGATATCCAAATCCTTCCCCTTCCAAACCTGAGACCCTCCCTTTAGCATGAGATGTGATATCTAACTCCTTCCCATTCCATTCCTGAGACCCTTCTGATAGCATGAGATGTGATATCTCAATGCCTCTAATACCAAACCTGAGATCCTACCTCTAACATGAAATGAGATATCCAACTCTTTCCCCTTCCAAACCTGAGAGCCTTCCTATAGCATGAGATGTGATATCCAGGTCCTTCCCATTCCAATACTGAGACCCTTCCTATAGCTTGAGATGTGATATCCAACTCCTTCCCATTCCAATTCTGAGACCCTTCCTATAGCATGAGATGTGATATCTCAATGCTTATACCAAACCTGAGAGCCTACCTATAGCATGAGATGTGATATCCAAGTCCATCCCATTCCAATCCTTAGACCCTTCCTACAGCATGCGATGTGAATATCTCAATGATTCTAATACCAAACCAGAGACTCTTCCTATAACATGAGATGGGATATCCAACTCCTTCCCATTCCAATTCTGAGACCCTTCCTATACTATGAGACTTGATATCTCAATGCTTCTAATACCAAACCTGAGACCCGTAATATAACATGAGATGTGATATCCAAATCCTTCCCCTTCCAAACCTTAGACCCTTCCTTTATCATGAGATGTGATATCCAACTCCTTCCCATTCCAATCCTGAGACCCTTCTGATATCATGAGATGTGATATCTCAAAGCTTCTAATATCAAACTTGAGACCCTCCCTATAGCATGAGATGTGATATCCAAGTCCTTCCCATTCCAATCCTGAGACCCTTCCTATAGCATGAGATGTGATATCTCAATGCTTCTAATACCAAACCTGAGACCGTTCCTATAACATGAGATGGGAATATCCAACTCCTTCCCATTCCAATCTTGAGACCCTTCCGATAGCAGAGATGTGATATCTCAATGCTTATACCACACCTGAGATCCTTCCTATAACATGAGATGTGATATCCAACTCCTTCCCATTCCAATCCTGAGACACTTCCTATAGCATGAGATGTGATATCTCACTGCTTATACCAAACCTGAGACCCTTCCCATAGCAGGAGATGTGATATCCAACTCCTTCCCATTCCAATCCTCAGACCCTTCCTATAGCATGAGATGTGATATCTCAATGCTTCTAATGTCAAACTTGAGACCCTACCTATAGCATGAGATGTGATATCCAAGTCCTTCCCATTCCAATCCTGAGACACTTCCTATAGCATGAGATGTGATATCTCAATGCTTCTAATACCAAACCTGAGACTCTTCCTATAACATGAGATGGGATATCCAACTCCTTCCAATTCCAATCCTGAGACCCTTTTGATAGCAGAGATGTGATATCTCAATGTTTATACCAAACCTGAGACCCTTCCTACGGCATGAGATGTCATATTCAACTCCTTCCCATTCCAATCCTGAGACCCTTCCTATAGCATGAGATTTGATATCCAACTCCTTCCCATTCCAATCCTGAGACCCTTCCTATAGCATGAGATGTGATGTCTCAATGCTTCTAATACCAAACCTGAGATCCTTCCTATAACATGAGATGTGATATCCAACTCCTTCCATTCCAATCCTGAGACCCTTCCTATAGCATGAGATGTGATATCTCAATGCTTATACCAAACCTGAGACCCTTCCTATAGCATGAGATGTGATATCCAACTCCTTCCCATTCCAATCCTGAGACCCTTCCTATAGCCTGAGATGTGATATCCAATTCCTTCCCATTCCAATCCTGAGACCCTTCCTATAGCATGAGATGTGATATCTCAATGCTTATACCAAACCTGAGAGCCTACCTATAATATGAGATGTGATATCCAAGTCCATCCCATTCCAATCCTTAGACCCTTCCTACAGCATGCGATGTGATATCTCAATGATTCTAATACCAAACCAGAGACTCTTCCTATAACATGAGATGGGATATCCAACTCCTTCCCATTCCAATCCTGAGCCGCTTCCGATAGCAGAGATGTGATATCTCAATGCTTATACCAAACCTGAGACCCTTCCTATAACATGAGATGTGATATCCAACTCCTTCCCGTTCCAAACCTGAGACACTAACTATAGCATATGTGATATCCAACTCCTTCCCATTCCAAACATGAGACCCTTCCTATAGCAAGAAAGTAATATCCAACTCCTACCCATTCCAATCCTGAGACCCTTCCTATAGCAAGAGATGTGATATCCAAATCCTTCCCATTCCAATCCTGAGACCCTTCCTATAACATGAGATGTGATATCCAACTCCTTCCCATTCCAACCTGAGACACTTCCTATAGCATGAGAAGGGATATCCAACTCCTTCCCAATCCAATCCTGAGACCCTTCCGATAGCAGAGATGTGATATCTCAATGCTTATACCAAACCTGAGACCCTTCCTATGGCATGAGATGTGATATCCAACTCCTTGCCATTCAAATCCTGAGACCCTTCCTATAGCATGAGAAGGGATATCCAACTCCTTCCCAATCCAATCCTGAGACCCTTCCGATAGCAGCGACGTGATATCTCAATGCTTCTACCAAACCTGAGACCCTTCCTTTAGCATGAGATGTGATATCCAAATCCTTCACATTCCAATCCTGAGACCCTTCCTATAGCATGAGATGTGATATCTCAATGCTTCTAATACCAAACCTGAGATCCTTCCTATAACATGAGATGTGATATCCAATTCCTTCCCATTCCAAACCTGAGACCCTTCCTATTGGATGAGATGTGATATCCAACTCCTTCCCATTCCAACCCTGAGACCCTTCCTATAGCATGAGATGTGATGTCTCAATGCTTCTAATACCAAACCTGAGATCCTTCCTATAACATGAGATGTGATATCCAAATCCTTCCATTCCAATCCTGAGACCCGTCCTATAGCATGAGATGTGATATCTCAATGCTTATACCAAACCTGAGACCCTTCCTATAGCATATGTCATATCCAACTGCTTCCCATTCCAATCCTGAGACCCTTCCTATAGCATAAGATGTGATATCTCAATGCTTCTAATACCAAACCTGAGATCCTTCCTCTAACATGAAATGTGATATCCAACTCCTTCCCTTTCCAAACCTAAGAGCCTATCTATAGCATGAGATGTGATATCCAAGTCCTTCACATTCCAACCCTTAGACCCTTCCTACAGCATGCAATATGATATCTCAATGATTCTAATAACAAACCTGAGACCCGTCCTATAACATGAGATGGGATATCCAACTCCTTCCCATTCCAATCCTGAGACACTTCCGATAGCAGAGATGTGATATCTCAATGCTTATACCAAACCTGAGACCCTTCCTATAACATGAGATGTGATATCCAAATCCTTCTCGTTCCAAACCTGAGACCCTTCCTTTAGCATGAGATGTGATATCCAGCTCCTTCCCATTCCAATCCTGAGACACTTCCGATAGCATGAGATGTGATATCTCAATGCTTCTAATATCAAAACTGAGACCCTCCCTATAGCATGATATGTGATATCTAAGTCCTTCCCATTCCAATCCTGAGACCCTCCCTATAGCATGAGATGTGATATCCAACTCCTTCCCATTCCAATCCTGAGACCCTTCCTATAGCATGAGATATGATATCTCAATACTTCTAATACCAAACGTGAGATCCTTCCGATAACATGAGATGTGATATCCAAATCCTTCCCCTTCCAAACCTGAGACCCTCCCTTTAGCATGAAATGTGATATCCAACTCCTTCCTATTCCAATCCTGAGACTCTTCTGATAGCATGAGATGTGATATCTCAATGCTTCTAATACCAAACCTGAGATCCTTCCGATAGCATGAGATGTGATATCTCAATGCTTCTAATACCAAACCTGAGATCCTTCCTATAACATGAGATGTGATATCCAAATCCTTCCCCTTCCAAACCTGAGACCCCCCCTTTAGCATGAGATGTGATATCTAACTCCTTCCCATTCCATTCCTGAGACCCTTCTGATAGCATGAGATGTGATATCTCAATGCCTCTAATACCAAACCTGAGATCATACCTCTAACATGAAATGAGATATCCAACTCTTTCCCCTTCCAAACCTGAGAGCCTTCCTATAGCATGAGATGTGATATCCAAGTCCTTCCCATTCCAATACTGAGACCCTTCCTATAGCTTGAGATGTGATATCCAACTCCTTCCCATTCCAATTCTGAGACCCTTCCTATAGCATGAGATGTGATATCTCAATGCTTATACCAAACCTGAGAGCCTACCTATAGCATGAGATGTGATATCCAAGTCCATCCCATTCCAATCCTTAGACCCTTCCTACAGCATGCAATGTGAATATCTCAATGATTCTAATACCAAACCAGAGACTCTTCCTATAACATGAGATGGGATATCCAACTCCTTCCCATTCCAATTATGAGACCCTTCCTATACTATGAGACTTGATATCTCAATGCTTCTAATACCAAACCTGAGACCCGTAATATAACATGAGATGTGATATCCAAATCCTTCCCCTTCCAAACCTTAGACCCTTCCTTTATCATGAGATGTGATATCCAACTCCTTCCCATTCCAATCCTGAGACCCTTCCGATATCATGAGATGTGATATCTCAAAGCTTCTAATATCAAACTTGAGACCCTCCCTATAGCATGAGATGTGATATCCAAGTCCTTCCCATTCCAATCCTGAGACCCTTCCTATAGCATGAGATGTGATATCTCAATGCTTCTAATACCAAACCTGAGACCCTTCCTATAACATGAGATGGGAATATCCAACTCCTTCCCATTCCAATCTTGAGACCCTTCCGATAGCAGAGATGTGATATCTCAATGCTTATACCACACCTGAGATCCTTCCTATAACATGAGATGTGATATCCAACTCCTTCCCATTCCAATCCTGAGACACTTCCTATAGCATGAGATGTGATATCTCACTGCTTATACCAAACCTGAGACCCTTCCCATAGCAGGAGATGTGATATCCAACTCCTTCCCATTCCAATCCTCAGACCCTTCCTATAGCATGAGATGTGATATCTCAATGCTTCTAATGTCAAACTTGAGACCCTACCTATAGCATGAGATGTGATATCCAAGTCCTTCCCATTCCAATCCTGAGACACTTCCTATAGCATGAGATGTGATATCTCAATGCTTCTAATACCAAACCTGAGACTCTTCCTATAACATGAGATGGGATATCCAACTCCTTCCAATTCCAATCCTGAGACCCTTTTGATAGCAGAGATGTGATATCTCAATGTTTATACCAAACCTGAGACCCTTCCTACGGCATGAGATGTCATATTCAACTCCTTCCCATTCCAATCCTGAGACCCTTCCTATAGCATGAGATGTGATGTCTCAATGCTTCTAATACCAAACCTGAGATCCTTCCTATAACATGAGATGTGATATCCAACTCCTTCCATTCCAATCCTGAGACCCTTCCTATAGCATGAGATGTGATATCTCAATGCTTATACCAAACCTGAGACCCTTCCTATAGCATGAGATGTGATATCCAACTCCTTCCCATTCCAATCCTGAGACCCTTCCTATAGCATGAGATGTGATATCTCAATGCCTCTAATACCAAACCTGAGATCCTTCCTCTAACATGAAATGTGATATCCAACTCCTTCACTTTCCAAACCTGAGAGCCAATCTATAGCATGAGATGTGATATCCAAGTCCTTCCCATTCCAATCCTTAGACCCTTCCTACAGCATGCAATATGATATCTCAATGATTCTAATAAAAAACCTGAGACCCGTCCTATAACATGAGATGGGATATCCAACTCCTTCCCATTCCAATCCTGAGACACGTCTGATAGCAGAGATGTGATATCTCAATGTTTATACCAAACCTGAGACCCTTCCTATAACATGAGATGTGATATCCAACTCCTTCCCGTTCCAAACCTGAGACCCTTCCTTTAGCATGAGATGTGGTATCCAGCTCCTTCCCATTCCAATCCTGAGACACTTCTGATAGCATAAGATGTGATATCTCAATGCTTCTAATATCAAAACTGAGACCCTCCCTATAGCATATGTGATATCTAAGTCCTTCCCATTCCAATCCTGAGACCCTTCCTATAGCATGAGATGTGATATCTCAATGCTTCTACCAAACCTGAGACCCTTCCTTTAGCATGAGATGTGATATCCAACTCCTTCCCATTCCAATCCTGAGACCCTTCCTATAGCATGAGATGTGATATCTCAATACTTCTAATACCAAACCTGAGATCCTTCCGATAACATGAGATGTGATATCTCAATACTTCTAATACCAAACCTGAGATCCATCCTATAACATGAGATGTGATATCCAAATCCTTCCCCTTCCAAACCTGAGACCCTCCCTTTAGCATGAGATGTGATATCCAACTCCTTCCCATTCCAATCCTGAGACCCTTCTGATAGCATAAGATATGATATCTCAATGCTTCTATACCAAACCTGAGATACTTCTGATAGCATGAGATGTGATATCTCAATGCTTCTAATACCAAACCTGAGATCCTACCTCTAACATGAAATGTGATATCCAACTCTTTCCCCTTGCAAACCTGAGAGCCTTCCTATAGCATGAGATGTGATATCCAAGTCCTTCCCATTCCAATCCTGAGACCCTTCCTATAACATGAGATGTGATATCCAACTCCTTCCCATTCCAACCTGAGACCCTTCCTATAGCATGAGATGGGATATCCAACTCCTTCCAAATCCAATCCCGATACCCTTCCGATAGCATGAGATGTGATATCCCAATGCTTCTACCAAACCTGAGACCCATATTATGGCATGAGATGTGATATCAAACTCCTTCCCATTCTAATCCTGAGACCCTTCCTATACCATGAGACTTGATATCTCAATGCTTCTAATACCAAACCTGAGACCCGTCCTATAACATGAGATGTGATATCCAAATCCTTCCCCTTCCAAACCTTAGACCCTTCCTTTATCATGAGATGTGATATCCAACTCCTTCCCATTCCAATCTTGAGACCCTTCCGATATCATGAAATGTGATATCTCAATGCTTCTATCAAACTTGAGACCCTCCCTATTGCATGAGATGTGATATCCAAGTCCTTCCCATTCCAATCCTGAGACCCTTCCTATAGCATGAGATGTGATATCTCAATGCTTCTAATACCAAACCTGAGACCCTTCCTATAACATGAGATGGGAATATCCAACTCCTTCCCATTCCAATCCTTAGACCCTTCCTACAGCATGCAATATGATATCTCAATGATTTTAATAAAAAACCTGAGACCCGTCCTATAACATGAGATGGGATATCCAACTCCTTCCCATTCCAATCCTGAGACACTTCCGATGGTAGAGATGTGATATCTCAATGTTTATACCAAACCTGAGACCCTTCCTATAACATGAGATGTGATATCCAACTCCTTCCCATTCCAATCCTGAGACCCTTCCTATAGCATGAGATGTGATATCCAACTCCATCCCATTCCAATCCTGAGACCCTTCTGATAGCATAAGATATGATATCTCAATGCTTCTATACCAAACCTGAGATCCTTCTGATAGCATGAGATGTGATATCTCAATGCTTCTAATACCAAACCTGAGATCCTACCTCTAACATGAAATGTGATATCCAACTCTTTCCCCTTGCAAACCTGAGAGCCTTCCTATAGCATGAGATGTGATATCCAAGTCCTTCCCATTCCAATCCTGAGATCCTTCCTATGAGATGTGATATCCAACTCCTTCCCATTCCAACCTGAGACCCTTCCTATAGCATGAGATGGGATATCCAACTCCTTCCAAATCCAATCCCGATACCCTTCCGATAGCATGAGATGTGATATCCCAATGCTTCTACCAAACCTGAGACCCATATTATGGCATGAGATGTGATATCAAACTCCTTCCCATTCTAATCCTGAGACCCTTCCTATACCATGAGACTTGATATCTCAATGCTTCTAATACCAAACCTGAGACCCGTCCTATAACATGAGATGTGATATCCAAATCCTTCCCCTTCCAAACCTTAGACCCTCCCTATAGCATGAGATGTGATATCCAAGTCCTTCCCATTCCAATCCTGAGACCCTTCCTATAGCATGAGATGTGATATCTCAATGCTTCTAATACCAAACCTGAGACCCTTCCTATAACATGAGATGGGAATATCCAACTCCTTCCCATTCCAATCCTTAGACCCTTCCTACAGCATGCAATATGATATCTCAATGATTTTAATAAAAAACCTGAGACCCGTCCTATAACATGAGATGGGATATCCAACTCCTTCCCATTCCAATCCTGAGACACTTCCGATGGTAGAGATGTGATATCTCAATGTTTATACCAAACCTGAGACCCTTCCTATAACATGAGATGTGATATCCAACTCCTTCCCATTCCAATTCTGAGACCCCTCCTATACCATGAGACTTGATATCTCAATGCTTCTAATACCAAACCTGAGACCCGTCCTATAACATGAGATGTGATATCCAAACCCTTCCCCTTCCAAACCTTAGACCCTTCCTTTATCATGAGATGTGATATCCAACTCCTTCCCTTTCCAATCCTGAGACCCTTCCTATAGCATGAGATGTGATATCTCAATGCTTCTAATACCAAACCTGAGATCCTTTCGATAGCATGAGATGTGATATCTCAATGCTTCTAATACCAAACCTGAGATCCTTCCTATAACATGAGATGTGATATCCAAATCCTTCCCCTTCCGAACCTGAGACCCTCCCTTTAGCATGAGATGTGATATCCAACTCCTTCCCATTCCAATCCTGAGACCCTTCTGATAGCATGAGATGTGATATCTCAATGCCTCTAATACCAAACCTGAGATCCTACCTCTAACATGAAATGTGATATCCATCTCCTTCCCTTTCCAAACCTGAGACCCTGCCTATAGCATGAGATGTGATATTCAAGTCCTTCCCATTCCAATCCTGAGACCCTTCCTATAGCATGTGATGTGATATCTCAATACTTATACCAAACCTGAGACCCTTCCTATGGCATGAGATGTCATATACAACTCCTTCCCATTCCAATCCTGAGACCCTTCCTATAGCATGAGATGTGATATCTCAATGCTTATACCAAACCTGAGACCCTTCCTATAGCATGAGATGTGATATCCAACTTCTTCCCATTCCAATCCTAAGACCCTTCCTATAACATGAGATGTGATGTCTCAATGCTTCTAATACCAAACCTGAGATCTTTCCTATAATATGAGATGTGATATCCAACTCCTTCCCATTCCAATCCTGAGACCCTTCCTATAGCATGAGATGTGATATCTCAATGCTTATACCAAACCTGAGACCCTTCCTATAGCTTGAGATGTGATATCGAACTCCTTCCCATTCCAATCCCGAGACCCTTCCTATAGCATGAGATGTGATATCTCAAGGCCTCTAATACCAAACCTGAGATCCTTCCTCTAACATGAAATGTGATATCCAACTCCTTCCCCTTCCAAACCTGAGAGCCTTCCTATAGCATGAGATATGATATCCAAGTCCTTCCCATTCCAATCCTGAGACCCTTCCTATAACATGAAATGTGAAATCCAACTCCTTCCCATTCCAACCTGAGACCCTTCCTATAGCATGAGATGGGATATCCAACTCCTTCCAAATCCAATACTGATACCCTTCCAATAGCATGAGATGTGATATCCCAATGCTTCTACCAAACCTGAGACCCATACTATGGCATAAGATGTGATATCAAACGCCTTCCCATTCCAATCCTGAGACCCTTCCTATAGCTTGAGATGTGATATCCAACTCCTTCCCATTCCAATTCTGAGACCCTTCCTATACCATGAGACTTGATATCTCAATGCTTCTAATACCAAACCTGAGACCCGTCCTATAACATGAGATGTGATATCCAACTCCTTCCCATTCCAATCCTGAGACCCTTCCGATATCATGAGATTTGTTATCTCAATGCTTCTAATATCAAACTTGAGACCCTCCCTATAGCAAGAGATGTGACATCCAAGTCCTCCCCATTCCAATCCTGAGACCCTTCCTATAGCATGAGATGTGATATCTCAATGCTTCTAATACCAAACCTGAGACCCGTCCTATAACATGAGATGGGATATCCAACTCTTTCCCATTCCAATCCTGAGACCCTTCCGATAGCAGAGATGTGATATCTCAATGCGTATACCAACCTGAGACCCTTCCTATAACATGAGATGTGATATCCAACTCCTTCCCATTCCAAACCTGAGACCCTTCCTATAGCATAATTGATATCCAACTCCTTCCAATTCCAAACATGAGACCCTTCCCATAGCAAGAATGTAATATCCAACTCCTTCCCATTCCAATCCTGAGACCATTCCTATAGCATGAGATGTGATATCTCAATGCTTCTAATACCAAACCTGAGATCCTTCCTATTACATGAGATGTGATATCCAATTCCTTCCCATTCCAAACCTGAGACCCTTCCTACAGCATGCGATGTGATATCTCAATGCTTCTAATACCAACCCTGAGACCAGTCCTATAACATGAGATGGGATATCCAACTCCTTCCCGTTCCAATCCTGAGACACTTCCGATTGCAGAGATTTGATATCTCAATGCTTATACCAAACCTGAGACTCTTCCTATAACACGAGATGTGATATCCAACTCCTTCCCGTTCCAAACCTGAGACCCTTCCTATAGCATGAGATGTGATATCCAACTCCTTCCCGTTCCAAACCTGAGACCCTTCCTATAGCATGAGATGTGATATCCAAATCCTTCCCATCCCAATCCTGAGACACTTCCAATTGCAGAGATGTGATATCTCAATGCTTATACCAAACCTGAGACTCTTCCTATAACACGAGATGTGATATCCAACTCCTTCCCGTTCCAAACCTGAGACCCTTCCTATAGCATGAGATGTGATATCCAACTCCTTCCCATTCCAATCCTGAGACCCTTCCGATAGCATGAGATGTGATATCTCAATGCCTCTAATACCAAACCTGAGATCCTTCCTATAACATGTGATGTGATATTCAAATCCTTCCCCTTCCAAACCTGAGACCCTCCCTTTAGCATGAGATGTGATATACAACTCCTTCCCATTCCAATCCTGAGACCCTTCTGATAGCATGAGATGTGATATCTCAATGCCTCTAATACCAAACCTGAGATCCTACCTCTAACATGAAATGTGATATCCATCTCCTTCCCTTTCCAAACCTGAGACCCTGCCTATAGCATGAGCTGTGATATCCAATTCCTTCCCATTCCAATCCTGAGACCCTTCCTATAGCATGTGATGTGATATCTCAATGCTTATACCAAACCTGAGACCCTTCTTATGGCATGAGATGTCATATACAACTCCTTCCCATTCCAATCCTGGGACCCTTCCTATAGCATGAGATGTGATATCTCAATGCTTATACCAAACCTGAGACCCTTCCTATAGCATGAGATGTGATATCTCAAGGCCTCTAATACCAAACCTGAGATCCTTCCTCTAACATGAGATGTGATATCCAACTCCTTCCCGTTCCAAACCTGAGACACTTCCTATAGCATATGTGATATCCAACTCCTTCCATTCCAAACATGAGACCCTTCCTATAGCAAGAATGTAATATCCAACTCTTACCCATTCCAATCCTGAGACCCTTCCTATAGCAAGAGATGTGATATCCAAATCCTTCCCATTCCAATCCTGAGACCCTTCCTATAACATGAGATGTGATATCCAACTCCTTCCCATTCCAACCTGAGACACTTCCTATAGCATGAGAAGGGATATCCAACTCCTTCGCAATCCAATCCGGAGACCCTTCCGATAGCAGAGATGTGATATCTCAATGCTTATACCAAACCTGAGACCCTTCCTATGGCATGATATGTGATATCCAACTCCTTGCCATTCAAATCCTGAGACCCTTTTATAGCATGGGAAGGGATATCCAACTCCTTCCCAATCCAATCCTGAGACCCTTCCGATAGCAGAGATGTGATATCTCAACGCTTCTACCAAACCTGAGACCCTTCCTTTAGCATGAGATGTGATATCCAAATCCTTCGCATTCCAATCATGAGACCCTTCCTATAGCATGAGATGTGATATCTCAATGGTTCTAATACCAAACCTGAGATCCTTCCTATAACATGAGATGTGATATCCAATTCCTTCCCATTCCAAACCTGAGACCCTCCTATAACATAAAATGTGATATCTCAAGGCCTCTAATACCAAACCTGAGATCCTTCCTCTAACATGAAATGTGATATCCAACTCCTTCCCATTCCAAACCTGAGACCCTTCCTATAACATGAAATGTGATATCCAACTCCATCCCATTCCAACCTGAGACCTTTCCTATAGCATGAGATGGGATATCCAACTCCTTCCAAATCCAATACTGATACCATTCCGATAGCATGAGATGTGATATCCCAATGCTTCTACCAAATCTGAGACCCATACTATGGCATGAGATGTGATATCAAACTCCTTCCCATTCCAATCCTGAGACCCTTCCTATAGCTTGAGATGTGATATCCAATTTCTTCCCATTCCAATTCTGAGACCCTTCCTATACAATGAGACTTGATATCTCAATGCTTCTAATACCAAACCTGAGACCCGTCCTATAACATGAGATGTGATATCCAAATCCTTCCCCTTCCAAACCTTAGACCCTTCCTTTATCATGAGATGTGATATCCAACTCCTTCCCATTCCAATCCTGAGACCCTTCCGATATCATGAGATTTGTTATCTCAATGCTTCTAATATCAAACTTGAGACCCTCCCTATAGCATGAGATGTGACATCCAAGTCCTCCCCATTCCAATCCTGAGACCCTTCCTAAAGCATGAGATGTGATATCTCAATGCTTCTAATACCAAACCTGAGACCCTTCCTATAACATGAGATGGGATATCCAACTCAGATGGGATATCCAACTCCTTCCCATTCCAATCCTGAGACCCTTCCGATAGCAGAGATGTGATATCTCAATTCTTATATCAAACCTGAGACCCTTCCTATGGCCTGAGATGTCATATACAACTCCTTCCCATTCCAATCCTGAGACCCTTCCTATAGCATGAGATGTGATATCTCAATCCTTATACCAAATCTGAGACCCTTCCTATAGCATGAGATGTGATATCCAACTCCTTCCCATTCCAATCCTGAGACCCTTCCTATAGCATGAGATGTGATGTCTCAATGCTTCTAATACCAAACCTGAGATCCTTCCTATAACATGAGATGTGATATCCAACTCCTTCCCATTCCAATCCTGAGACCCTTATGATAGCATGAGATGTGATATCTCAATGCCTCTTATACCAAACCTGAGATCCTTCCGATAGCATGAGATGTGATATCTCAATGCTTCTAATACCAAACCTGAGATCCTTCCTATAATATGAGATGTGATTTCCAAATCCTTCCCCTTCCAAACCTGAGACCCTCCCTTTAGCATGAGATGTGATATCCAACTCCTTCCCATTCCAATCCTGAGACCCTTCTGATAGCATGAGATGTGATATCTCAATGCCTCTAATACCAAACCTGAGATCCTACCTCTAACATGAAATGTGATATCCATCTCCTTCCCTTTCCAAACCTGAGACCCTGCCTATAGCATGAGATGTGATATCCAAGTCCTTCCCATTCCAATCCTGAGACCCTTCCTATAGCATGTGATGTGATATCTCAATGTTTATACCAAACCTGAGACCCTTCCTATGGCATGAGATGTCATGTACAACTCCGTCCCATTCCAATCCTGAGACCCTTCCTATAGCATGAGATGTGATATCTCAATGCTTATACCAAACCTGAGACCCTTCCTATAGCATGAGATGTGATATCCAACTTCTTCCCATTCCAATCCAGAGACCCTTCCTATAGCATGAGATGTGATATCTCAATGCTTATACCAAACCTGAGACCCTTCCTATAGCTTGAGATGTGATATCCAACTCCTTCCCATTCCAATCCTGAGACCCTTCCGATAGCATGAGATGTGATATCTCAAGGCCTCTAATACCAAACCTGAGATCCTTCCTCTAACATGAAATGTGATATCCAACTCCTTCCCTTTCCAAACCTGAGAACCTTCCTATAGCATGAGATATGATATCCAACTCCTTCCCATTCCAACCTGAGACCCTTCCTATAGCATGAGATGGGATATCCAACTCCTTCCAAATCCAATACTGATACCCTTCCGATAGCATGAGATGTGATATCCCAATGCTTCTACCAAACCTGAGAACCATACTATGGCATGAGATGTGATATCAAACTCCTTCCCATTCCAATCCTGAGACGCTTCCTATAGCTTGAGATGTGATATCCAACTCCTTCCCATTCCAATTCTGAGACCCTTCTTATACCATGAGACTTGATATCTCAATGCTTCTAATACCAAACCTGAGACCCGTCCTATAACATGAGATGTGATATCCAAATCCTTCCCCTTCCAAACCTTAGACCCTTCCTTTATCATGAGATGTGATATCCAACTCCTTCCCATTCCAATCCTGAGACCCTTCCGATATCATGAGATTTGTTATCTCAATGCTTCTAATATCAAACTTGAGACCCTCCCTATAGCATGAGATGTGACATCCAAGTCCTTCCCATTCCAATCCTGAGACCCTTCCTATAGCATGAGATGTGATATCTCAATGCTTCTAATACCAAACCTGAGAACTCATGCTAAAGGGAGGGTCTCAGGTTTGGAAGGGGAAGGATTTGGATATCACATCTCATGTTATAGGAAGGATCTCAGGATTGGTATTAGAAGCATTGAGATATCACATCTCATGCTATCGGAAGGATCTCAAGTTTGGTATTAGAAGCATTGAGATATCACATCTCATGCTATCGGAAGGATCTCAGGTTTGGCATTAGAAGCATTGAGATATCACATCTCATGCTATAGCAAGGGTCTCAGGTTTGGAACGGGAAGGAGTTGGATATCCCATCTCATGTTATAGGACTGGTCTCAGGTTTGGTATTAGAAGCATTGAGATATCACATTGCATGTTGTAGGAAGGGTCTCAGGTTTGGAATGGGAAGGAATTGGATATCACATCTCATGTCATAGGAAGGATCTCAGGTTTGGTATTAGAAGCATTGAGATATCACATCTCATGCTATAGGAATGGTCTCAGGATTGGAATGGGAAGGAGTTGGATATTACATTCTTGCTATAGGAAGGGTCTCATGTTTGGAATGGGAAGGAGTTGGATATCACATATGGTATAGGAAGGGTCTCAGGTTTGGAACGGGAAGGAGTTGGATATCACATCTCATGTTGTAGGAAGCGTCTCAGGTTTGATATAAGGATTGAGATATCACATCTCTGCTATCGGAAGTGTCTCAGGATTGGAATGGGAAGAAGTTGGATATCCCATCTCATGTTATAGGATGGGTCTCAGGTTTGTTATTAGAATCATTGAGATATCATATTGCATGCTGTAGGAAGGGTCTAAGGATTGGAATGGGAAGGACTTGGATATCACATCTCATGCTATAGGTAGGCTCTCAGGTTTGGAAAGGGAAGGCGTTGGATATCACATCTCATGCTATAGGAAGGGTCTCAGGATTGGAATGGGAAGGAGTTGGATATCACATCTCATGCTATAGGAAGGGTCTCAGGTTTGGTATAAGCATTGGATATCACATCTCATGCTATAGGAAGGGTCTCAGGATTGGAATGGGAAGGAGTTGGATATCACATCTCATGTTATAGGAAGGATCTCAGGTTTGGTATTAGAAGCATTGAGACATCACATCTCATGCTATAGGAAGGGTCTCAGGATTGGAATGGGAAGGAGTTGTACATGACATCTCATGCCATAGGAAGGGTCTCAGGTTTGGTATAAACATTGAGATATCACATCTCTGCTATAGGAAGGGTCTCAGGATTGGAATGGGAAGGAGTTGGATATCCCATCTCATGTTATAGGAAGGGTCTCATGATTGGAATGGGAAGGACTTGGATATCACATCTCATGCTATAGGAAGGCTCTCAGGTTTGGAAGGGGAAAGAGTTGGATATCACATTTCATGTTAGAGGTAGGATCTGTAAGGATATTTGGCATGTTACAGCACAGAGTACAGCACTACTGCACAAGTAGCATTACAGCACTACTGCACAAGTAGCATTACAGCACTACTGCACAAGTAGCATTTTTTTTTTGCAGCACCACCACAAGGGTGCGGTGCATTGCTATATGGGTTAGCAGATTAACAAGGAAAGACAGGCTATTCAGTCAAAAAACGATTTTAACATATAAGATGCAAAGCTATTTTTACAGTTAAAAGCACACGTGTTCATTTAAAAATGCACACTATTTTTCACCTGAAATGCCTATATTGCTAGAGACACATTTGAAAATTAACAGCTAACATATTAACCATTAACCTGACTAATAAAACCTTATTTTATTATAACTCACTAATAAAATGTGTTCTCTACTGCAGAATTAGGCATATTTTGAAAACCAGTTAAATGAGTGTGCAGATTTTTCCTCTCTTCTCTGCCTGATTATCCGTGTTGTTGTGCACAGTAACTGCAGGAGGAAGGAAGTCAGATTTGCAACAATTGCAAATGTATAAGCGAAGCTATTGTTTAAAAGTAGGAGGATGAGAGATGATGGATTTCATTGGAACACGTCATAAAGAGGGCTGAGAGGAAAGTTTTAGTGGGCAGTAGCAGGGAAAAAGACAGGCAGACATCTTTCTGCACTACTGGGGAGAAGACCTGGCTGTGGGGGTGTCCTGCTGCAGTCGAGACTGGGGAAAGCTGAAAGAATTACCTTTCCACTGGCAGAGGCAGTCCTATCTGAAAAAGCTGAGAATTCCAGGCAATGACCCCGGCTTGAGAAGGCAAGCGTTCCTTTTTGTTGGAGTTAAGCCAAGAGAGCCACATTCACAGAGAGAAGACTCTGAACAGATAAGGTAATTACCTAACTGGGGGAGCTGTGTGTGTGCACGAAAGTATGCAGTCAGTGTAGAAAAATGAAAGTCCCGTGCGTGTCTTAATCAAGTGCTAATGTTGCAATTTAAGTTCTGTTCTCCGCCACTATAATTGCAGTGTGTCATTGAAAATGCTTTGATTGTTCCCTTTTATTGCTGTGAAGAATGAGATCATGTCTAAATGAAAATTTTATAATACAGAAAATATTTGAAAACAGACGGGTGGTTTATTTTCTATTTACCATTACAATGCCAATGATGTGGGGAGATTTTTAAACAGTGCAATGGTCATTTTAAGACAGATGTGTGTATGTCAGAATCAGTATGAATAATTGTGAGTGACTGTAGTATAACTTGTTGGAGGTACATGAGCCAACGGGAAGAGAGACTCTCTGAACATAGCTCCCTACCGTATATAAGGTAGTGGAAATTACCACAAGACTACCACATATAGCTCTCTGTCGTAAATAAGTCAGTGAGTTTGCCCATGGTGGCGCACCAACACTATCCCTGGAAATTGTGGTTTCCCTAGAATGCAGGTCTGAGGTCTCTCTAGTGATCACACGAAAAATCTAAGCGAAGATAAGGGATTCTGGACATTGGGGCCACAAATAAAACAAGGGAATTATGCTCACCAAAATACCACCAACCACGTATACCAAATATGCAGGTCTGGGTGCTGAAATAATGCATGTCCATTGTATTATTGTTGCACATGGCCAAATCTGAATACAAAGAGTGATTATTGCTAAGTTATTTCTCGGCGGTAATAAAATACCGTCAGGCCCCAAATCTCCACAAAATACCCTACATATTTATGGTGCGTTGCAGGCCGGGAAAGTGATCACAGAGTACCTACTGGGCGTGGCAAGCGTGTCTCACACTGCCATTTGCACATTAAAGGGAACCCATTTTATAATAGCAGTGTGCCACTAAAAACGAATTTCAGAATGTCACAAAGGGAAACCACATTCTCAGATCTAGTGCAATATTTAGAGGCAAAGTTATTTGCACATGGGAATTGGTCTTCGAACAGTACCTTAGAATGGAGTAACCGCATTCAGGGTGAGGTGCAGAAAGAAAAACTAGACAATATTTTTGCAGAAGGCAGCATAATTCAGGTCTGCCTTACAAGATTATTGAATGCAGCCGATAAAAGTGCAGAGAAAGACTGTTTAATACGGCTATGCGGCAAAATATGGTTTATTTTAAACAAGTCCCTGCGAATGCAAGAGAATGATACTCAGCTAATTAACAGGTTAAAGACTGAATTAGATGGGGCAAGTAAAAATCAGGAAATGTTGAGAGCAGAATTGGATGTATGCCAAAAAGACATGCAATTAAAATGCAGAGACTTTGATACTCAGTTATCCAAAAGCAAGAAACAATTTGAAGATAGTGAGCAAGAATTGACACACTTAAAAGCCTTAGTGGATCACATTAGGCAGGATAAAGATGAGGTTGTTTCAGAAATGCAGATTTTACAAAAAGAACATTGCGAAAAAGAAGGTGATCTCCAGAGTGCAGAACAAGAAATGATTAAAATGATTCAAGAAAGAGACAAGAGAAATAAAGAGTTCAATGAATGCCAAATGCAAATGTGCGATATGCAGGAGGCAATTAATAAAATGAGTGATGAAAATAATTATTTGCACGATGAAGCCAACAGACTCCTTAAAAAGTGTAAGGACTTAGAACAGCAAATGTGCATTCCCAGGTCCCAGGAGAGGCGGCAGGGTACCACATTCAATGGAGTGGAGGTGAATTCTAGCTCTGCCCAAAGAGCTAGTGCCCCAGTGACAGGGCCGGTGACTGAACTTGGTTGCAGCGCCCTTGGGGGATTTGATACTCCCATTGGGGGCAGCCACCAATCTCATACACCTGAAAACAGGATTGAATCACAAAATAGTGCAATTCCATGCATTGCAACAAGTAGCCCCATAAAAATAATGAAATCCATTAAAGCCCTGATCAAACCATTTAAAAAGGGAGGTGAATGCTGCATTGAGGATCACTTAGAAGCGGTGCATGACATTTTTAAAGCGCTCCAGATACCTAAGGAACAGTACAGACAATATTTTCATTTAACTTTAGATGCCCCGACGGCCAGCATCATAAGGGGATTAAATGAACAGCAGAATATGACATGGCTGGAGTTTGAAAAAGAAATTAGGCGTCATTTTTCTCCTTTTCAGTCATTGCAGGAGGCAAAGAAAGTTGCGTACACTATTACTGCTGGACCTAATACATCACCTCGCCAATTTTTACAAGACTTAAAAAGAGCATTCTCTCGCTTTGATGTATCTTTTGACTCAAATTCCAATGAGTTTAAAACCGCATACTTCTATGGGCTACAGAAAGACATCATATCCCAATTGGTCCGTGAATTTGACCGTGACAAGTCCCTTGAATGGATTGTACATCAAAGCACCAAGCTATATGAGGTACTCTATTGTCAGGGTAGAGAAAGTGATAAAATGAAAGATACTAGGCCTAAATCTAAAGAACCCTCAGCCACAGTAATGGAAATCAGGTCAGCCAAAATGTCCCTTGAGTCTGCTCAAAGCCAAGGTAAAAATAATGTGACACCTGAACAAAGGGGTAATCAACAAAGATCGCCATTTACTGTACCAATGTTCCAATCACATGATCCTAGTAATAGAGAGAGCTACATCAGCCCTAGATATTTAGGAGATAGACCCCGGGTAAGATACCGGTCTGATATGGCAGGTATGAACAATAACCAGAGACAAAATCAAGATCAAAGAAATGATGGTCCCTACCAGTCATTGGGGACACAGAGCAGATTTGATCCCAGCACCATGATATATGGTAATCAGGATAGGCCCCGATATGTGGATCGATTTACTGATAATGGAAATCAATATAGGGGCCAGTACCCACAATCTGAGAGACAGGACATGAAGCAAAACGTGAACTACAGTCCACGCCAGTACAATGATTCCCCACCAGGGGACTATAATCAAAGGATGGGTGCAACCCGCTCCCCTCCACAAATGAATCAAGAGTTCAGAAACCATCCCAACCGGTATCAATCACCTGAGAGGTATCAGAATAGATCCAATCAGGGGGAAAACAACCAATATCGACCTAGGCCACAGAAAGAGGATCCTAGAGAGGTGGAAAGGTTCCAATGCCTTGAGGCCCAAGTGAAAATGTTAGCTGAGCAAATAGGAAAGCTCTATACAGCGCAAAAACAACCTTCCAAAGAGGGGGCTGATGGCCATAGCAATGACCGGGGGGCTTCCGAAAAGTGACTAAGTACTCATGATAACTGCAGTGCCAAAATGACAGATTGCTCTGATATAATTTTGCATAACGACTCTGAGATGTCTAATGGATTAAAAATGAAAGTACCAGTAAATGAAATTGTGACAGAAAGTGCAAATACTTCTAAAAAAGAGGTACGGTTTAACTTAGAGCTAAATAAAACAGTAAAGATTTGCACAAATGAAAAAGAAACATTAGGAATTCCAAAAGAACAAAGGGACAGATTTAAGAAAAATGACTCATGCATGGGGAATACCAGTGAACAGGGAGTAAGTGGGGATGCCATAGCTCCTTCCCTGGGCAAGCAAAACAATTACCAAACACAGACAGAAAAAGGAAATACTCACAAGGAGGGTACAAGTCAATCACCTGAAAAATTCTTTGAGCCACATATTTTTGAAGAGGCTGAAAGGGCTGGTATTACACTAAATGATCACAAATGCACAGAATTAAAAAATGACAAATTGCTGAATGATGTTGTTACACATGTTCAGTTGGAAGGTGGTAATGTGGTCTCTGATGTTACCCAGATGGATGGGCGAACGGTGGCCACACTCAAAAAAACCTCTGAACATGGAGAAATGAATAAAATACCTCGCACAGAAATGGGTAAAAAGGAGGGAAAAATGTCTTTTCATTTACCAATGTGCTTAGCCAAAAGTGAAAAAGACCTGAGAAAGGTGAGCCCTGAAATCAGTAAGAATTCACATTTCTTATGTGTATTAGAGGAAGTTGAGGACAGATATTATGCACCCATCACTGTAGAAGAAAAATGCCACACCTTTGCTATGATTGACACTGGCGCACAGGCCACAATTATGTCCAAGGAGCTGGTAAAGAGTATCAATGAAGGGAGGCCTCCACAGAGTCAGATCACAGTGAAGGCAAATCAAGGCCCAGTGCATAACTTTAATGGGGAGGAGGTGCCCATCATAGGTGTAACTGAGGTTGACATAAAAATAGGAAAGCACAGAATGAAACAAGAGGTATTGATCACATCTATTTGTGAAATTCCATTTCTGATGGGGACAGATTGCCTGAAAAGATTGTCTCCTCTCATAGATGGGGTGAATGGAGTGCTGTGGTCCTTAACCAAAAAACCATTGAGGCCTAAGAAACTAAAATCACAAAACAGCAATATAAAAGAATGTCACACCGTTGCCAAAACAAATGATGCTGTGGAGGTATATCTCCAGAATAGCTGCATACCTAGTGTCACTGTTATATTAAGGTGTCAAGACAAAGATCAGAGCGACAATGAAAAACTACCTGTACAAATATACTTGGACCCAAGGAAAGATTGGCAGACTGCCATAGACGAACACACATTACGTTTCTATTTAAAAGAGAATACATGCAAACAGAATATTGTTCCTAAAACAGATTCAGAAAAACACATTACCACTCTGGCAGAGATACACATGGAAGATGGGCAACCATGGGTTCACGCTGGTATAAATGATTATCTTAAAACAATAAAAGCCACTTTAGCGCTTGAACATGAAAGGAGTTTCATTAATGAGAAATTGTTGCAAAAAATTATGGAGAGGGAAGAAATCCCGAAATTTAGGATTAAAAACCAATATGTTTCTGGGTTGGACAGTCCAGACTTTGAAAACCGAATTACAGGCAGATGCATGCTTAAAATTAGCATTGGGCAGAAAGCAATTTACCATAATGTATGGATAGTGAGTGGAGCACAAAATGAATTTTACATGGGCAATGACATCATGCACAGAATGTGTATGGTGTTAGATTTCCTTAATCAAAAAATATGGTCACGCCTAGGTGGGCCGGCGCCTGAATTTGAAGACAAAAGAAGGGCTTATCATTGTGCACAACTAGTTCCTTATGCAGTCGAATTACAGATGAGGAAAAATACTATTGTTCCTGCATTTACAAAACAGTTTGCAATAACACTGAAATGCAAAAATGGACAGCAGATGAAAGGCTCTGATGCATTTGTATGCCTGAATGAATCCATAAAACAGCAAGGCCTGGATTATGAATACATTCCATTGGTAGACATTGGTGAGGGATCTGTAAAAATCATGGTGAATAATAAAGGTTGTCAGGATATTCATTTAGAGGAAAACTCCCCATTAGGAATGGCCATACAAAAATCACATTATACGGCAGATTTAAATAACATGGTGATTGGGAATATTCCTGAAAAATATGTAGATGCCAAGGGCGAGTTGCCAGAACACCTGGACTCTCAGCCCAAAGGAATATTTAAAATTCATTCTGTGTATCCTTATGATTCAAATGAGACAGTGTGCTGCCATCAAGAGGATTGCATAATATTTAATTTAAATGAAAATGAAACAGGAAATCAGCCCATTGAAGTGGAAGCTGATATGCCAAAATATTTGAAAGTGGCAGCCCTACAAAAAGACACAGCCACACAGTTAGAGGAAAGCGCTGAGATTCCTTTACCAGAAGAGTTTCCAGAATTTTCCAGAATGGTAGAAGAGCAGATCTCCTTAGCGGATGCATGTAACAGCGATGAGGATCGACGCAATCTGAGGGAAATATTTATGGAGTTTAAGGATGTATTTGCAAAAGATGCTTATGATTGTGGTTTAACTGATTTACATGTGGCCACACTACCAGAAGGTTGTAGCAGAAATCCAGTGTTTGTACGCCAGTATAGACTACCGCTGGCATGTTTAGAATCATTGGCAGAGATTATTAAAAATTTGGAATCACGGGGAATAATTAGGCCCATTCATAGCACATCCAATACGCCTATTTTAGGTGTGTTAAAGCCAAATGGTCAATGGCGGCTGTGTGCAGACTTAAGAGAGTTAAATAAAAGAGTACCAGTATCTAGATGGCCACTACCATTCATTGATCAGGGCCTAGCTCAGATACATGGTTCAAATGTATTTACCACGTTAGATCTCACATCTGGATATTGGTGTGTGCCATTGGCAGAGGAGATACAACACCTATTTTCCTTTACATTTGACAGGACTCAATATGCCTGGCTTAGAGCTCCGTTCGGGTACATCAATAGTGGGAGTGAATTTGGCATATTTTTGAGAAAGGCCATGCCAGATGCAGCGGAAAGAGGGACAATAGTTTATGTGGATGATGTCTTGATAAAAAATGAAAACCTTAAAAGCCATTTTGATGAAATAAGACATGTGCTTGGCCAATTGCAGAAAGCAGGCGCCAAAGTATCTTTGCAAAAAGCACAATGGTGCAAGAAAAAAGTGAACTTTCTAGGGCATGAAGTGACTGAACATGGGCTAAATCCACAAAGGAAGAAAATAGAGGCCATACAAAGATTAAAAGATCCTAAAAATGTGAAAGGAGTAAAAAGTTTATTAGGGATGACAGGCTATAACAGAAAGTTCATTGAGAATTATGCAGAAATCACTCAAACATTGACTAAACTGCTTAAACTAAATACTCCCTGGAGATGGGAAAGAGAGCAATCTGATGCAGTGGCTAGATTGAAGGAATGTCTTGTAAAGGCACCATGTTTAGCATACCCCATAAAGGACAGGGATTTCTTTATAGAAATAGGCTTTTCTGAACATTGTATGTCAGCAGTGTTATCACAAAAACACGATTTGAATCACAAAACCATATACAACATTTCCGCCCCATTGTTCAGGGAGAAAAGGTGATTATTGAAACAAATCATCAACCTTTGCAATTTTTAGAGAGTAAAAGAATTAGATCAGGCAATCTAGCGCAATCCAGAATCACTTCATGGACGCTGGCATTACAAGGTTTTCCCGTAGAAGTAAGATATGGACAAAATAAAAAGAGCCCAATTGCTCAAGGGTTAGCTGACTTACATGACTGTGCAGCTGAACAAATACCAAATGAAATGGAAGTGGAAGCTAGTTTGCAGGAATTTGAACAATCACCACACAAAGCTTTTGATGAAAAAACATGCAAGGATTTGCCAACTGTATATGTGGATGGTTGTGCTTTTCACATTGAAAATGACAGTAATAAACAATTAGTGGCAGGAATAGGAAATGTCTGGTTGAAATGTGAAGGCGTTCCTAGTATAGGGATGAGGATTGGAGATAGGAGCAGTCAGGTGGCGGAATTGGCAGCCATCTATAAAGCAATTGCGACTGCAGTTGATAAAAAGTTCAGTGAAATTGTCCTGGTGACTGATTCTGACTATGCACGGAATAGCTTTGTGGAATATTTGCCTGGTTGGAAAGCAAGAGGCATGGTTACATACAACAAAAAGCCACTTAAACATGGAAAAATGATACAAGCCATAGACAAATTGGTGTCAGAAAATAATTTAACAATATACTGGAGAAAAATTCGTGGGCATTTAAAAACACCAGGAGAGGATAAGGAGGGAAATAATAAGGCAGACCATCTGGCTAAGATTGGGGCTGTGATGGGAGAATTGCTACCTATTGATTATTTAATGGGTGAAATACAAATTGATGCAGTCACACGTTCTAAAGCACCAAAGGAGGTAGATCAACCGGTGGTGCAGTGGAGTCATGACACGCCAGACCAAGATTTGATTGAGGCACAAAAGAATGATCAAATTTTGGGAATCTATTATAATCATTTGATAGATCCTGAAAAAAATCCTTTAACAGAAAATGATTGTATGGGAAAAGAAGAGTTGAGGGTGTTATTAAAGAACAAAACACGAATTAGATTACAGGATGGACTCATGATTAGAGAGTCCATAACAGGGCAAATACAGTGGGTAGTGCCCCTTTCATTCAGAGGACTAATGCTACACCATGCACACGATGCCATAACTGCAGGCCATAGAGGTTCACAAAAGACATTAGAAATACTAAAAGATTATGCTTACTGGCCACATATGTCCCAAGATGTGGAATTATATACTAGAGGATGTCTAGTATGCGCCCAATTTAAACCTGCTTCACCAATGCATAGAGCACCATTGATGAAAAGAGGCCTAACTCTCCCATGGTCAGATTTGCAAATAGACTATGTAGGTCCTTTAAAAAGGTCGAGCAGGGGACACCGCTATATTTTGAGTGTGGTATGTTTGATGTCAAAGTGGATTGAGTGCATTCCCGCACCAGATTGTAGTGCGCAAACAGCAGCCACATTGCTGGTGAACCATGTGTTCTCAAGGTTTGGGTTGCCACAAAGAATTGAGTCAGACAGAGGAAGTCATTTCACAAGTACTCTAATGAGTAAGGTATGGCAAATACTAGGTGTGAAAAGGAAACTACATATCGCATATCGGGCGGCGTCTTCAGGTACAGTTGAAAGAAGCAATAGGTCTGTTGTGGACATTTTAAAGAAATTTGTGGCAGAAGCAGGTTCCAGCTGGGATTTGCGTTTACCATTGGTTTTGATGGCAATCAGGTCGACTCCTGCCAAAGCAACAGGTGTTAGCCCCCATGAGGTCTTAACAGGTAGGAAAATGGTGTTACCACAACACCTACTATACAGAACACATGAGCAAACTCTAGTGAGTGCATCCACAGTTCATGAATATATTGATGAACTGAGGAGGCATTTGCAACATGCATTTGCTTTTGTGCAGAGAAATCTGGAAAGAGCTGCTGACAGTGCTAAGTCATATTATGACAAAAAGACATCAGTAAAGGAATACAATGTAGGGGATCAGGTGTACAAGTTTCATTTTGGAAAAAGTAAACAGAAAAATTCTAAATTTCTGGCAGCCTGGCAGGGGCCATTTCGAATTATAGATAAAGTCTCTCCTGTAGTGTATAAAATTTTGAAAAATGAAGGTGAAACAGCAATAGAGCAGTTTGTCCATGTAAATCAAATCAAACCATGCCATCCCAGACATGAGATCAGGCAGCTTGAGCATGTGGAAACGGATAGAGTCCCTTGAGAAAATAAATGGGTGTGATCAGGAGGCAGTGACAAAGAAGTTAAAAAAAAAGTTGATTGTTATGATGGCACATAAACACTGTAATATATGTGAAAATATATAATATAAATAAATAAATAAATAAATAAATAAATAAATAAATAAATACACATATAACGGAAGCTCGTGGTTGGTGTGCAGAGAGAAAGTGTATTAAATATTGAATGCTGTTTTATATGTGTTTGTTTTCTTTTAACTTGTGTTTAATTTCAGAAAAAAGAAAAAAAAACGAAGTATTTTTACCAAGCATGTTTTATTTTTGGCAAAAGGATGAAGTTAGTATTGTGCTATGTACTTAATCTGTTTATTTTCTATTTTGATTTAGACAATTAACATTATTTGATCGGAGGTTCCGGGATCAGAGGCCACGGGAGACGATGGAGTCCTGGAGTCCCCTGGATGAAGACCAAAAGATGCCTGCCTCCAGGTGGAGGTGAAGACAAAATGACCGGAATGCCAAAAGAGATGACTACTGTGGATTCAAGATTGCCAAGATGAAAGAGTACTCGAATGAACCGAATAACTTCGCTGGTCGGGATATACCAAAAGAGACAAAGCAAAAGTTCCGGCATATGAAGTTCCACGTATTTATTATTTTAATTATTTATTTTAACTTGTTATATTACTTATTTGTTTTAGTTAATTGTTTTATTTCATTGTTTTTAATTGACTTGGAAAATTTAAACTTAAAGTAATGCCACTTCCACTGAGAAGGCAAATGTGGAACATTTTATGAACTGATGGACTCAGATGAAATGTTAATTGCAAATTTTCATTGATGCACATGAATATTCATTTTGTTGGATTGCTATATTGTAAAAAAAAAAAATAGAACAAGTTGTTTTTAGGAATTGGCTTGGATTATAGCCAAGTTCTAAAAACAAAAGGAGGGTATATGTAAGGATATTTGGCATGTTACAGCACAGAGTACAGCACTACTGCACAAGTAGCATTACAGCACTACTGCACAAGTAGCATTACAGCACTACTGCACAAGTAGCATTTTTTTTTTGCAGCACCACCACAAGGGTGCGGTGCATTGCTATATGGGTTAGCAGATTAACAAGGAAAGACAGGCTATTCAGTCAAAAAACGATTTTAACATATAAGATGCAAAGCTATTTTTACAGTTAAAAGCACACGTGTTCATTTAAAAATGCACACTATTTTTCACCTGAAATGCCTATATTGCTAGAGACACATTTGAAAATTAACAGCTAACATATTAACCATTAACCTGACTAATAAAACCTTATTTTATTATAACTCACTAATAAAATGTGTTCTCTACTGCAGAATTAGGCATATTTTGAAAACCAGTTAAATGAGTGTGCAGATTTTTCCTCTCTTCTCTGCCTGATTATCCGTGTTGTTGTGCACAGTAACTGCAGGAGGAAGGAAGTCAGATTTGCAACAATTGCAAATGTATAAGCGAAGCTATTGTTTAAAAGTAGGAGGATGAGAGATGATGGATTTCATTGGAACACGTCATAAAGAGGGCTGAGAGGAAAGTTTTAGTGGGCAGTAGCAGGGAAAAAGACAGGCAGACATCTTTCTGCACTACTGGGGAGAAGACCTGGCTGTGGGGGTGTCCTGCTGCAGTCGAGACTGGGGAAAGCTGAAAGAATTACCTTTCCACTGGCAGAGGCAGTCCTATCTGAAAAAGCTGAGAATTCCAGGCAATGACCCCGGCTTGAGAAGGCAAGCGTTCCTTTTTGTTGGAGTTAAGCCAAGAGAGCCACATTCACAGAGAGAAGACTCTGAACAGATAAGGTAATTACCTAACTGGGGGAGCTGTGTGTGTGCACGAAAGTATGCAGTCAGTGTAGAAAAATGAAAGTCCCGTGCGTGTCTTAATCAAGTGCTAATGTTGCAATTTAAGTTCTGTTCTCCGCCACTATAATTGCAGTGTGTCATTGAAAATGCTTTGATTGTTCCCTTTTATTGCTGTGAAGAATGAGATCATGTCTAAATGAAAATTTTATAATACAGAAAATATTTGAAAACAGACGGGTGGTTTATTTTCTATTTACCATTACAATGCCAATGATGTGGGGAGATTTTTAAACAGTGCAATGGTCATTTTAAGACAGATGTGTGTATGTCAGAATCAGTATGAATAATTGTGAGTGACTGTAGTATAACTTGTTGGAGGTACATGAGCCAACGGGAAGAGAGACTCTCTGAACATAGCTCCCTACCGTATATAAGGTAGTGGAAATTACCACAAGACTACCACATATAGCTCTCTGTCGTAAATAAGTCAGTGAGTTTGCCCATGGTGGCGCACCAACACTATCCCTGGAAATTGTGGTTTCCCTAGAATGCAGGTCTGAGGTCTCTCTAGTGATCACACGAAAAATCTAAGCGAAGATAAGGGATTCTGGACATTGGGGCCACAAATAAAACAAGGGAATTATGCTCACCAAAATACCACCAACCACGTATACCAAATATGCAGGTCTGGGTGCTGAAATAATGCATGTCCATTGTATTATTGTTGCACATGGCCAAATCTGAATACAAAGAGTGATTATTGCTAAGTTATTTCTCGGCGGTAATAAAATACCGTCAGGCCCCAAATCTCCACAAAATACCCTACAGATCTCAGGTTTGGTATTAGAGGCATTGAGATATCACATCTCATGCTATCAGAAGGGTCTCAGGATTGGAATGGGAAGGAGTTGGATATCACATCTCATGCTAAAGGGACGGTCTCAGGTTTGGAAGGGGAAGGATTTGGATATCACATCTCATGTTATAGGAAGGATCTCAGGTTTGGTATTAGAAGCATTGAGATATCACATCTCCTGCTATCAGAATGGTCTCAGGATTGGAATGGGAAGGAGTTGGATATCACATCTCATACTAAAGGGAGGGTTCCCTGTTTGGAAGGGGAAGGATTTGGATATCACATCTCATGTTATCGGAAGGATCTCCGGTTTGGTATTAGAAGTATTGAGATATCACATCTCATGCTATAGGAAGGGTCTCAGGATTGGAATGGGAAGGAGTTGGATATCACATCTCATGCTAAAGGAAGGGTCTCAGGTTTGGTAGAAGCGTTGATATATCACATCTCATGCTATAGGAAGGGTCTCAGGATTGGAATGGGAAGGACTTAGATATCACATATCATGCTATAGGGAGGGTCTCAGTTTTGATATTAGAAGCATTGAGATATCACATCTCATGCTATCGGAAGTGTCTCAGGTTTGGAATGGGAAGGAGCTGGATATCACATCTCATGCTAAAGGAAGGGTCTCAGGTTTGGAACGGGAAGGAGTTGGATATCACATCTCATGTTATAGGAAGGGTCTCAGGTTTGGTATAAGCATTGAGATATCACATCTCTGCTATAGGAAGTGTCTCAGGATTGGAATGGGAAGGAGTTGGATATCCCATCTCATGTTATAGGACGGGTCTCAGGTTTGTTATTAGAATCATTGAGATATCATATTGCATGCTGTAGGAAGGGTCTAAGGATTGGAATGGGAAGGACTTGGATATCACATCTCATGCTATAGATAGGCTCTCAGGTTTGGAAAGGGAAGGAGTTGGATATCACATTTCATGTTAGAGGAAGGATCTCAGGTTTGGTATTAGAGGCATTGAGATATCACATCTCATGCTATAGGAAGGGTCTCAGGTTGGAATGGGAAGGAGTTGGATTTCACATCTCATGTTATAGGAAGGGTCTCAGGATTGGAATGGGAAGGACTTGGATATCACATCTCATGCTATAGGAAGGCTCTCAGGTTTGGAAGGGGAAAGAGTTGGATATCACATTTCATGTTAGAGGTAGGATCTCAGGTTTGGTATTAGAGGCAATGAGATATCACATCTCATGCTAAAGGGAGGGTCTCAGGTTTGGAAGGGGAAGGATTTGGATATCACATCTCATGTTATAGGAAGGATCTCAGGTTTGGTATTAGAAGCATTGAGATATCACATCTCATGCTATCGGAAGGATCTCAGGTTTGGTATTAGAAGCATTGAGATATCACATCTCATGCTATCAGAAGGTTCTCAGGATTGGAATGGGAAGGAGTTGGATATCACATCTCATGCTAAAGGGAGGGTCTCAGGTTTGGAAGGGGAAGGATTTGGATATCACATCTCATGTTATCGGAAGGATCTCAGGTTTGGTATTAGAAGTATTGAGATATCACATCTCATGCTATATGAAGGGTCTCAGGATTGGAATGGGAAGGAGTTGGATATCACATCTCATGCTAAAGGAAGGGTCTCAGGTTTGGTAGAAGCATTGAGATATCACATCTCATGCTATAGGAAGGGTCTCAGGATTGGAATGGGAAGGACTTAGATATCACATATCATGCTATAGGGAGGGTCTCAGTTTTGATATTAGAAGCATTGAGATATCACATCTCATGCTATCGGAAGTGTCTCAGGATTGGAATGGGAAGGAGCTGGATATCACATCTCATGCTATAGGAAGGGTCTCAGGTTTGGAACGGGAAGGAGTTGGATAGCCGATCTCATGTTATAGGAAGGGTCTCAGGTTTGGTATAAGCATTGAGATATCACATCTCTGCTATCGGAAGTGTCTCAGGATTGGAATGGGAAGGAGTTGGATATCCCATCTCATGTTATAGGACGGGTCTCAGGATTGTTATTAGAATCATTGAGATATCATATTGCATGCTGTAGGAAGGGTCTAAGGATTGGAATGGGAAGGACTTGGATATCACATCTCATGCTATGGATAGGCTCTCAGGTTTGGAAAGGGAAGGAGTTGGATATCACATTTCATGTTAGAGGAAGGATCTCAGGTTTGGTATTAGAGGCATTGAGATATCACATCTCATGCTATAGGAAGCGTCTCAGGATTGGAATGGAAGGAGTTGGATATCACATCTCATGTTATAGGAAGGATCTCAGGTTTGGTATTAGAAGCATTGAGACATCACATCTCATGCTATAGGAAGGGTCTCAGGATTGGAATGGGAAGGAGTTGGATATCACATCTCATGCTATAGGAAGGGTCTCTGGTTTTGTATAAGCATTGAGATATCACATCTCATGCTATAGGAAGGGTTTCAGGATTGGAATGGGAAGGAGTTGTATATGACATCTCATGCCGTAGGAAGGGTCTCATTTTTAGTATAAGCATTGAGATATCACATCTCTGCTATCGGAAAGGTCTCAGGATTGGAATGGGAAGGAGTTGGATATCCCATCTCATGTTATAGGAAGAGTCTCAGGTTTGGTATTAAAGCATTGAGATATCACATCTCATGCTATAGGAAGTGTCTCAGGATTGGAATCGGAAGGACTTGGATATCACATCTCATGCTATAGGGAGGGTCTCACGTTTGATATTGGAAGCATTGAGATATCACATCTCATGCTATAGGAAGGGTCTCAGGATTGGAATGGGAAGGAGTTGGATATCACATCTCATGCTATAGGAAAGGTCTCAGGTTTGGTATAAGCAGTGAGATATCACATCTCATGCTATAGGAAGTGTCTCATGATTGGAATGGAAAGGAGTTGGATATCACATCTCATGTTATAGGAAGGATCTCAGGTTTGGTATAAGCATTGAGATATCACATCTCTGCTATCGGAAGGGTCTCAGGATTGGAATGGGAAGGAGTTGGATATTCCCATCTCATGTTATAGGAAGGGTCTCAGGTTTGGTATTAGAAGCATTGAGACATCACATCTCATGCTATAGGAAGGGTCTCAGGATTGGAATGGGAAGGACTTGGATATCACATCTCATGCTATAGGGAGGGTCTCAAGTTTGATATTAGAAGCATTGAGATATCACATCTCATGATATCGGAAGGGTCTCAGGATTGGAATGGGAAGGAGTTGGATATCACATCTCATGATAAAGGAAGGGTCTAAGGTTTGGAAGGGGAAGGATTTGGATATCACATCTCATGTTATAGGGCGGGTCTCAGGTTTGGTATTAGAAGCATTGAGATATCAAGTCTCATGGTATAGGAAGGGTCTCAGAATTGGAATTGGAAGGAGTTGGATATCACATCTCAAGCTATAGGAAGGGTCTCAGGATTGGAATGGGAAGGAGTTTGATATCACATCTCATGCCATAGTATGGGTCTCAGGTTTGGTATAAGCATTGGGATATCACATCTCATGCTATCGGAAGGGTATCAGGATTGGATTTGGAAGGAGTTGGATATCCCATCTCATGCTATAGAAAGGGTCTCAGGTTGGAATGGGAAGGAGTTGGATATCACACCTCATGCTATAGGAAGGCTCTCAGGTTTGGAAGGGGAAAGAGTTGGATATCACATTTCATGTTAGAGGTAGGATCTCAGGTTTGGTATTAGAGGCATTGAGATATCACATCTCATGCTATCAGAAGGGTCTCAGGATTGGAATGGGAAGGAGTTGGATATCACATCTTATGCTAAAGGGAGGGTCTCAGGTTTGGAAGGGGAAGGATTTGGATATCACATCTCATGTTATAAGAAGGAGCTCAGGTTTGGTATTAGAAGCATTGAGATATCACATCTCATGCTATCAGAAGGATCTCAGGTTTGGTATTAGAAGCATTGAGATATCACATCTCATGCTATCAGAAGGGTCTCAGGATTGGAATGGGAAGGAGTTGGATATCACATCTCATGCTAAAGGGAGGGTCTCAGGTTTGGAAGGGGAAGGATTTGGATATCACATCTCATGTTATCGGAAGGATCTCAGGTTTGGTATTAGAAGTATTGAGATATCACATCTCATGCTATAGGAAGGGTCTCAGGATTGGAATGGGAAGGAGTTGGATATCAAATCTCAAGCTATAGAAAGGGTCTCAGGTTTGGTATAAGCATTGAGATATCACATCACATGCTATAGGAAGGGTCTCAGGATTGGAATGGGAAGGTGTTGTATATGACATCTCATGTCATAGGAAGGGTCTCAGGTTTGGCATAAGCATTGAGATATCACATCACATGCTATAGGAAGGGTCTCAGGATTGGAATGGGAAGGACTTGGATATCACATCTCATGCTATAGGCAGGGTCTCAGGTTTGGAAAGGGAAGGAGTTGGATATCACATTTCATGTTAGAGGTAGGATATCAGGTTTGGTATTAGAGGCATTGAGATATCACATCTCATGCTATCAGAAGGGTCTCAGGATTGGAATGGGAAGGAGTTGGATATCACATCTCATGCTAAAGGGAGGGTCTCAGGTTTGGAAGGGAAAGGATTTGGATATCACATCTCATGTTATAGGAAGGATCTCAGGTTTGGTATTAGAGGCATTGAGATATCACATCTCATGCTATCATAAGGGTCTCAGGATTGGAATGGGAAGGAGTTGGATATCACATCTCATGCTAAAGGGAGGGTCTCAGGTTTGGAAGGGGAAGAATTTGGATATCACATCACATGTTATAGGAAGGATCTCAGGTTTGGTATTAGAAGCATTGAGATATCACATCTCATGCTATCGGAAGGGTCTCAGGATTGGAATGGGAAGGAGTTGGAAATCACATCTCATGCTATAGGAAGGGTCTCAGGTTTGGAACGGGAAGGAGTTGGATATCACATCTCATGTTATAGGAAGAGTCTCAGGTTTGGTATAAGCATTGAGATATCACATCTCTGCAATCGGAAATGTCTCAGGATTGGGATGGGAAGGAGTTGGATATCACATCTCATGCTATAGGAAGGGTCTCAGGTTTGGAACGGGAAGGAGTTGGATATCAAATCTCATGCTATAGGAAGGCTCTCAGGTTTGGAAGGGGAAAGAGTTGGATATCACATTTCATGTTAGAGGTAGGATCTCAGGTTTGGTATTAGAGGCATTGAGATATCACATCTCATGCTATCAGAAGGGTCTCAGGATTGGAATGGGAAGGAGTTGGATATCACATCTCATGCTAAAGGGAGGGTCTCAGGTTTGGAAGGGGAAGGATTTGGATATCACATCTCATGTTATAAGAAGGAGCTCAGGTTTGGTATTAGAAGCATTGAGATATCACATCTCATGCTATCGGAAGGATCTCAGGTTTGGTATTAGAAGCATTGAGATATCACATCTCATGCTATCAGAAGGGTCTCAGGATTGGAATGGGAAGGAGTTGGATATCACATCTCATGCTAAAGGGAGGGTCTCAGGTTTGGAAGGGGAAGGATTTGGATATCACATCTCATGTTATCGGAAGGATCTCAGGTTTGGTATTAGAAGTATTGAGATATCACATCTCATGCTATCGGAAGGGTCTCAGGATTGGAATGGGAAGGAGTTGGATATCACATCTCAAGCTATAGGAAGGGTCTCAGGTTTGGTATAAGCATTGAGATATCACATCACATGCTATAGGAAGGGTCTCAGGATTGGAATGGGAAGGAGTTGTATATGACATCTCATGCCATAGGAAGGGTCTCAGGTTTGGTATAAGCATTGAGATATCACATCACATGCTATAGGAAGGGTCTCAGGATTGGAATGGGAAGGACTTGGATATCACATCTCATGCTATAGGCAGGGTCTCAGGTTTGGAAAGGGAAGGAGTTGGATATCACATTTCATGTTAGAGGTAGGATATCAGGTTTGGTATTAGAGGCATTGAGATATCACATCTCATGCTATCAGAAGGGTCTCAGGATTGGAATGGGAAGGAGTTGGATATCACATCTCATGCTAAAGGGAGGGTCTCAGGTTTGGAAGGGGAAGGATTTGGATATCACATCTCATGTTATAGGAAGGATCTCAGGTTTGGTATTAGAGGCATTGAGATATCACATTTCATGCTATCATAAGGGTCTCGGGATTGGAATGGGAAGGAGTTGGATATCACATCTCATGCTATAGGAAGGGTCTCAGGTTTGGTATAAGCAGTGAGATATCATATCTCATGCTATAGGAATTGTCTCAGGATTGGAATGGGAAGGAGTTGGATATCACATCTCATGTTATAGGAAGGATCTCAGGTTTGGTATAAGCATTGAGATATCACATCTCTGCTATCGGAAGGGTCTCAGGATTGGAATGGGAAGGAGTTGGATATTCCCATCTCATGTTATAGGAAGGGTCTCAGGTTTGGTATTAGAAGCATTGAGATATCACATCTCATGCTATAGGAAGAGTCTCAGGATTGGAATGGGAAGGAGTTGGATATCACATCTCATGATAAAGGAAGGGTCTAAGGTTTGGAAGGGGAAGGATTTGGATATCACATCTCATGTTATAGGACGGGTCTCAGGTTTGGTATTAGAAGCATTGAGATATCAAGTCTCATTGTATAGGAAGGGTCTCAGAATTGGAATGGGAAGGAGTTGGATATCACATCTCAAGCTATAGGAAGGGTCACAGGATTGGAATGGGAAGGAGTTTGATATCACATCTCATGCCATAGTATGGGTCTCAGGTTTGGTAGAAGCATTGGGATATCACATCTCATGCTATCGGAAGGGTATCAGGATTGGATTTGGAAGGAGTTGGATATCCCATCTCATGTTATAGGAAGGGTCTCAGGTTGGAATGGGAAGGAGTTGGATATCACATCTCATGTTATAGGAAGGGTCTCAGGATTGGAATGGGAAGGACTTGGATATCACATCTCATGCTATAGGAAGGCTCTCAGGTTTGCAACGGGAAAGAGTTGGATATCACATTTCATGTTAGAGGTAGGATCTCAGGTTTGGTATTAGAGGCATTGAGATATCACATCTCATGCTATCAGAAGAGTCTCAGAATTGGAATGGGAAGGAGTTGGATATCACATCTCATGCCATAGTATGGGTCTCAGGTTTGGTAGAAGCATTGGGATATCACATCTCATGCTATCGGAAGGATTTCAGGATTGGATTTGGAAGGAGTTGGATATCCCATCTCATGCTATAGGAAGGGTCTCAGGTTGGAATAGGAAGGAGTTTGATATCACATCTCATGCCATAGTATGGGTCTCAGGTTTGGTAGAAGCATTGGGATATCACATCTCATGCTATCGGAAGGGTATCAGGATTGGATTTGCAAGGAGTTGGATATCCCATTTCATGCTATAGGAAGGGTTTCAGGTTGGAATGGGAAGGAGTTGGATATCACATCTCATGTTATAGGAAGGGTCTCAGGATTGGAATGGAAAGGACTTGGATATCATATCTCATGCTATAGGAAGGCTCTCAGGTTTGGAAGGGGAAGGAGTTGGATATCACATCTCAAGCTATAGGAACGGTCTCAGGTTTGGTATAAGCATTGAGATATCACATCTCATGCTATAGGAATGGTCTCAGGATTGGAATGGGAAGGAGTTGGATATCACATCTCAAGTTATAGGAAAGATCTCAGGTTTGGTATTAGAAGCATTGAGATATCACATCTCATGCTATAAGCAGGGTCTCAGGATTGGAATGGGAAGGAGTTGTATATGGCATTTCAAGCCATAGGAAGGGTCTCAGGTTTGGTATAAGCATTGAGATATCACATCTCATGCTATAGGAAGGGTCTCAGGATTGGAATGGGAAGGACTTGGATATCACATCTCATGCTATAGGCAGGATCTCAGGTTTGGAAAGGGAAGGAGTTGGATATCATATTTCATGTTAGAGGTAGGATCTCAGGTTTGGTATTAGAGGCATTGAGATATCACATCTCATGCTATCAGAAGGGTCTCAGGATTGGAATGGGAAGGAGTTGGATATCACATCTCATGCTAAAGGGAGGGTCTCAGGTTTGGAAGGGGAAGGATTTGGATATCACATCTCATGTTATAGGAAGGATCTCAGGTTTGGTATTAGAAACATTGAGATATCACATCTCATGCTATCGGAAGGGTCTAAGGATTTGAATGGGAAGGAGTTGGATATCACATCTTATGCTATAGGAAGGGTCTCAGGTTTGGAACGGGAAGGAGTTGGATATCACATCTCATGTTATAGGAAGAGTCTCAGGTTTGGTATAAGCATTGAGATATCACATCTCTGCAATCGGAAGTGTCTCAGGATTGGGATGGGAAGGAGTTGGATATCACATCTCATGCTATAGGAAGGGTCTCAGGTTTGGAACGGGAAGGAGTTGGATATCCCATCTCATGTTATAGGACGGGTCTCAGGTTTGGTATTAGAAGCATTGAGATATCACATCGCATGCTGTAGGAAGGGTCTCAGGATTGGAATGGGAAGGAGTTGGATATTACATTCTTGCTATAGGAAGGGTCTCATGTTTGGAATGGGAAGGAGTTGGATATCACATATGCTATAGGAAGGGTCTCAGGTTTGGAACGGGAAGAAGTTGGATATCACATCTCATGCTATAGGAAGGGTCTCAGGTTTGGAATAAGCATTGAGATATCACATCTCTGCTATCGGAAGTGTCTCAGGATTGGAATGGGAAGGAGTTGGATATCACATCTCATGTTATAGGACGGGTCTCAGGTTTGTTATTAGAATCATTGAGATATCATATTGTATGCTGTAGGAAGGGTCTAAGGATTGGAATGGGAAGGTCTTGGATATCACATCTCATGCTATAGGTAGGCTCTCAGGTTTGGAAAGGGAAGGAGTTGGATATGACATTTCATGTTAGAGGAAGGATTTCAGGTTTGGTATTAGAGGCATTCAGATATCACATCTCATGCTATAGGAAGGGTCTCAGGATTGGAATGGGAAGGACTTAGATATCACATATCATGCTATAGGGAGGGTCTCATGTTTGGAATGGGAAGGAGTTGGATATCACATATGCTATAGGAAGGGTCTCAGGTTTGGAACGGGAAGGAGTTGGATATCACATCTCATGCTATAGGAAGGGTCTCAGGTTTGGAATAAGCATTGAGATATCACATCTCTGCTATCGGAAGTGTCTCAGGATTGGAATGGGAAGGAGTTGGATATCACATCTCATGTTATAGGACGGGTCTCAGGTTTGTTATTAGAATCATTGAGATATCATATTGTATGCTGTAGGAAGGGTCTAAGGATTGGAATGGGAAGGTCTTGGATATCACATCTCATGCTATAGGTAGGCTCTCAGGTTTGGAAAGGGAAGGAGTTGGATATCACATTTCATGTTAGAGGAAGGATCTCAGATTTGGTATTAGAGGCATTGAGATATCACATCTAATGCTATAGGAAGGGTCTCAGGATTGGAATGGGAAGGAGTTGGATATCACATCTCATGCTATAGGAAGGGTCTCAGGTTTGGTAAGAACATTGAGATATCACATCTCATGCTATAGGAAGGGTCTCAGGATTGGAATGGGAAGGAGTTGGATATCACATCTGATGTTATAGGAAGGATCTCAGGTTTGGTATTAGAAGCATTGAGACATCACATCTCATGCTATAGGAAGGGTCTCAGGATTGGTATAAGCATTGAGATATCACATCTCTGCTATCGGAAGGGTCTCAGGATTGGAATGGGAAGGAGTTGGATATCCCATCTCATGTTATAGGAAGAGTCTCAGGTTTGGTATTAGAAGCATTGAGATATCACATCTCATGCTATAGGAATGGTCTCAGGATTGGAATGGGAAGGAGTTTGATATCACATCTCATGCCATGTATGGGTCTCAGGTTTGGTATAAGCATTGAGATATCACATCTCATGCTATAGGAAGGGTCTCAGGATTGGAATGGGAAGGAGTTGTATATGACATCTCATGCCATAGGAAGGGTCTCAGGTTTGGTATAAGCATTGAGATATCACATCTCTGCTATCGGAAGGGTCTCAGGATTGGAATGGGAAGGAGTTGGATATCCCATCTCATGTTATAGGAAGAGTCTCAGGTTTGGTATTAGAAGCATTGAGATATCACATCTCATGCTATAGGAAGTGTCTCAGGATTGGAATGGGAAGGAGTTTGATATCAAATCTCATGCCATGTATGGGTTTCAGGTTTTGTAGAAGCATTGGGATATCACATCTCATGCTATCGGAAGGGTATCAGGATTGGATTTGGAAGGATTTGGATATCACATTTCATGTTATAGGAAGGATCTCAGGTTTGGTATTAGAAGCATTGAGATATCACATCTCATGCTATCGGAAGGATCTCAGGTTTGGTATTATAGGCATTGAGATATCACATCTCATGCTATCAGAAGGGTCTCAGGATTGGAATGGGAAGGAGTCGGATATCACATCTCATGCTAAAGGGAGGGTCTCAGGTTTGGAAGTGGAAGGATTTGGATATCACATCTCATGTTATAGGAAGGATCTCAGGTTTGGTATTAGAAGCATTGAGATATCACATCTCATGCTATAGGAAGGGTCTCAGGATTGGAAAGGGAAGGAGTTGGATATCACATCTCAAGCTATAGGAAGGGTCAGTAACATGTTACTATTCCAATCCTGAGACTCTTCTGATAGCATGAGATGTGATATCTCAATGCTTCTAATACCAAACCTGAGATCCTTCCGATAGCATGAGATGTGATATCTCAATGCTTCTAATACCAAACCTGAGATCCTTCCTATAACATGAGATGTGATATCCAAATCCTTCCCCTTCCAAACCTGAGACCCTCCCTTTAGCATGAGATGTGATATCTAACTCCTTCCCATTCCATTCCTGAGACCCTTCTGATAGCATGAGATGTGATATCTCAATGCCTCTAATACCAAACCTGAGATCCTACCTCTAACATGAAATGAGATATCCAACTCTTTCCCCTTCCAAACCTGAGAGCCTTCCTATAGCATGAGATGTGATATCCAAGTCCTTCCCATTCCAATACTGAGACCCTTCCTATAGCTTGAGATGTGATATCCAACTCCTTCCCATTCCAATTCTGAGACCCTTCCTATAGCATGAGATGTGATATCTCAATGCTTATACCAAACCTGAGAGCCTACCTATAGCATGAGATGTGATATCCAAGTCCATCCCATTCCAATCCTTAGACCCTTCCTACAGCATGCGATGTGAATATCTCAATGATTCTAATACCAAACCAGAGACTCTTCCTATAACATGAGATGGGATATCCAACTCCTTCCCATTCCAATTCTGAGACCCTTCCTATACTATGAGACTTGATATCTCAATGCTTCTAATACCAAACCTGAGACCCGTAATATAACATGAGATGTGATATCCAAATCCTTCCCCTTCCAAACCTTAGACCCTTCCTTTATCATGAGATGTGATATCCAACTCCTTCCCATTCCAATCATGAGACCCTTCCGATATCATGAGATGTGATATCTCAAAGCTTCTAATATCAAACTTGAGACCCTCCCTATAGCATGAGATGTGATATCCAAGTCCTTCCCATTCCAATCCTGAGACCCTTCCTATAGCATGAGATGTGATATCTCAATGCTTCTAATACCAAACCTGAGACCCTTCCTATAACATGAGATGGGAATATCCAACTCCTTCCCATTCCAATCTTGAGACCCTTCCGATAGCAGAGATGTGATATCTCAATGCTTATACCACACCTGAGATCCTTCCTATAACATGAGATGTGATATCCAACTCCTTCCCATTCCAATCCTGAGACACTTCCTATAGCATGAGATGTGATATCTCACTGCTTATACCAAACCTGAGACCCTTCCCATAGCAGGAGATGTGATATCCAACTCCTTCCCATTCCAATCCTCAGACCCTTCCTATAGCATGAGATGTGATATCTCAATGCTTCTAATGTCAAACTTGAGACCCTACATATAGCATGAGATGTGATATCCAAGTCCTTCCCATTCCAATCCTGAGACACTTCCTATAGCATGAGATGTGATATCTCAATGCTTCTAATACCAAACCTGAGACTCTTCCTATAACATGAGATGGGATATCCAACTCCTTCCAATTCCAATCCTGAGACCCTTTTGATAGCAGAGATGTGATATCTCAATGTTTATACCAAACCTGAGACCCTTCCTACGGCATGAGATGTCATATTCAACCCCTTCCCATTCCAATCCTGAGACCCTTCCTATAGCATGAGATTTGAGATCCAACTCCTTCCCATTCCAATCCTGAGAACCTTCCTATAGCATGAGATGTGATGTCTCAATGCTTCTAATACCAAACCTGAGATCCTTCCTATAACATGAGATGTGATATCCAACTCCTTCCATTCCAATCCTGAGATCCTTCCTATAGCATGAGATGTGATATATCAATGCTTATACCAAACCTGAGACCCTTCCTATAGCATGAGATGTGATATCCAACTCCTTCCCATTCCAATCCTGAGACCCTTCCTATAGCCTGAGATGTGATATCCAATTCCTTCCCATTCCAATCCTGAGACCCTTCCTATAGCATGAGATGTGATATCTCAATGCTTATACCAAACCTGAGAGCCTACCTATAACATGAGATGTGATATCCAAGTCCATCCCATTCCAATCCTTAGACCCTTCCTACAGCATGCGATGTGATATCTCAATGATTCTAATACCAAACCAGAGACTCTTCCTATAACATGAGATGGGATATCCAACTCCTTCCCATTCCAATCCTGAGCCGCTTCCGATAGCAGAGATGTGATATCTCAATGCTTATACCAAACCTGAGACCCTTCCTATAACATGAGATGTGATATCCAACTCCTTCCCGTTCCAAACCTGAGACAATAACTATAGCATATGTGATATCCAACTCCTTCCCATTCCAAACATGAGACCCTTCCTATAGCAAGAAAGTAATATCCAACTCCTACCCATTCCAATCCTGAGACCCTTCCTATAGCAAGAGATGTGATATCCAAATCCTTCCCATTCCAATCCTGAGACCCTTCCTATAACATGAGATGTGATATCCAACTTCTTCCCATTCCAACCTGAGACACTTCCTATAGCAAGAGAAGGTATATCCAACTCCTTCCCAATCCAATCCTGAGACCCTTCCGATAGCAGAGATGTGATATCTCAATGCTTATACCAAACCTGAGACCCTTCCTATGGCATGAGATGTGATATCCAACTCCTTGCCATTAAAATCCTGAGACCCTTCCTATAGCATGAGAAGGGATATCCAACTCCTTCCCAATCCAATCCTGAGACCCTTCCGATAGCAGCGACGTGATATCTCAATGCTTCTACCAAACCTGAGACCCTTCCTTTAGCATGAGATGTGATATCCAAATCCTTCACATTCCAATCCTGAGACCCTTCCTATAGCATGAGATGTGATATCTCAATGCTTCTAATACCAAACCTGAGATCCTTCCTATAACATGAGATGTGATATCCAATTCCTTCCCATTCCAAACCTGAGACCCTTCCTATTGAATGAGATGTGATATCCAACTCCTTCCCATTCCAACCCTGAGACCCTTCCTATAGCATGAGATGTGATGTCTCAATGCTTCTAATACCAAACCTGAGATCCTTCCTATAACATGAGATGTGATATCCAACTCCTTCCATTCCAATCCTGAGACCCGTCCTATATCATGAGATGTGATATCTCAATCCTTATACCAAACCTGAGACCCTTCCTATAGCATGAGATGCGATATCCAACTGCTTCCCATTCCAATCCTGAGACCCTTCCTATAGCATGAGATGTGATATCTCAATGCTTCTAATACCAAACCTGAGATCCTTCCTCTAACATGAAATGTGATATCCAACTCCTTCCCTTTCCAAACCTAAGAGCCTATCTATAGCATGAGATGTGATATCCAAGTCCTTCACATTCCAACCCTTAGACCCTTCCTACAGCATGCAATATGATATCTCAATGATTCTAATAACAAACCTGAGACCCGTCCTATAACATGAGATGGGATATCCAACTCCTTCCCATTCCAATCCTGAGACACTTCCGATAGCAGAGATGTGATATCTCAATGCTTATACCAAACCTGAGACCCTTCCTATAACATGAGATGTGATATCCAAATCCTTCTCGTTCCAAACCTGAGACCCTTCCTTTAGCATGAGATGTGATATCCAGCTCCTTCCCATTCCAATCCTGAGACACTTCCGATAGCTTGAGATGTGATATCTCAATGCTTCTAATATCAAAACTGAGACCCTCCCTATAGCATGATATGTGATATCTAAGTCCTTCCCATTCCAATCCTGAGACCCTCCCTATAGCATGAGATGTGATATCCAACTCCTTCCCATTCCAATCCTGAGACCCTTCCTATAGCATGAGATATGATATCTCAATACTTCTAATACCAAACGTGAGATCCTTCCGATAACATGAGATGTGATATCCAAATCCTTCCCCTTCCAAACCTGAGACCCTCCCTTTAGCATGAAATGTGATATCTAACTCCTTCCCATTCCATTCCTGAGACCCTTCTGATAGCATGAGATGTGATATCTCAATGCCTCTAATACCAAACCTGAGATCCTACCTCTAACATGAAATGAGATATCCAACTCTTTCCCCTTCCAAACCTGAGAGCCTTCCTATAGCATGAGATGTGATATCCAAGTCCTTCCCATTCCAATACTGAGACCCTTCCTATAGCTTGAGATGTGATATCCAACTCCTTCCCATTCCAATTCTGAGACCCTTCCTATAGCATGAGATGTGATATCTCAATGCTTATACCAAACCTGAGAGCCTACCTATAGCATGAGATGTGATATCCAAGTCCATCCCATTCCAATCCTTAGACCCTTCCTACAGCATGCGATGTGAATATCTCAATGATTCTAATACCAAACCAGAGACTCTTCCTATAACATGAGATGGGATATCCAACTCCTTCCCATTCCAATTCTGAGACCCTTCCTATACTATGAGACTTGATATCTCAATGCTTCTAATACCAAACCTGAGACCCGTAATATAACATGAGATGTGATATCCAAATCCTTCCCCTTCCAAACCTTAGACCCGTCCTTTATCATGAGATGTGATATCCAACTCCTTCCCATTCCAATCCTGAGACCCTTCCGATATCATGAGATGTGATGTCTCAAAGCTTCTAATATCAAACTTGAGACCCTCCCTATAGCATGAGATGTGATATCCAAGTCCTTCCCATGCCAATCCTGAGACCCTTCCTATAGCATGAGATGTGATATCTCAATGCTTCTAATACCAAACCTGAGACCCTTCCTATAACATGAGATGTGATATCCAACTCCTTCCCATTCCAATCCTGAGACACTTCCTATAGCATGAGATGTGATATCTCACTGCTTATACCAAACCTGAGACCCTTCCCATAGCAGGAGATGTGATATCCAACTCCTTCCCATTCCAATCCTCAGACCCTTCCTATAGCATGAGATGTGATATCTCAATGCTTCTAATGTCAAACTTGAGACCCTACCTATAGCATGAGATGTGATATCCAAGTCCTTCCCATTCCAATCCTGAGACACTTCCTATAGCATGAGATGTGATATCTCAATGCTTCTAATACCAAACCTGAGACTCTTCCTATAACATGAGATGGGATATCCAACTCCTTCCAATTCCAATCCTGAGACCCTTTTGATAGCAGAGATGTGATATCTCAATGTTTATACCAAACCTGAGACCCTTCCTACGGCATGAGATGTCATATTCAACTCCTTCCCATTCCAATCCTGAGACCCTTCCTATAGCATGAGATTTGATATCCAACTCCTTCCCATTCCAATCCTGAGACCCTTCCTATAGCATGAGATGTGATGTCTCAATGCTTCTAATACCAAACCTGAGATCCTTCCTATAACATGAGATGTGATATCCAACTCCTTCCATTCCAATCCTGAGACCCTTCCTATAGCATGAGATGTGATATCTCAATGCTTATACCAAACCTGAGACCCTTCCTATAGCATGAGATGTGATATCCAACTCCTTCCCATTCCAATCCTGAGACCCTTCCTATAGCCTGAGATGTGATATCCAATTCCTTCCCATTCCAATCCTGAGACCCTTCCTATAGCATGAGATGTGATATCTCAATGCTTATACCAAACCTGAGAGCCTACCTATAACATGAGATGTGATATCCAAGTCCATCCCATTCCAATCCTTAGACCCTTCCTACAGCATGCGATGTGATATCTCAATGATTCTAATACCAAACCAGAGACTCTTCCTATAACATGAGATGGGATATCCAACTCCTTCCCATTCCAATCCTGAGCCGCTTCCGATAGCAGAGATGTGATATCTCAATGCTTATACCAAACCTGAGACCCTTCCTATAACATGAGATGTGATATCCAACTCCTTCCCGTTCCAAACCTGAGACAATAACTATAGCATATGTGATATCCAACTCCTTCCCATTCCAAACATGAGACCCTTCCTATAGCAAGAAAGTAATATCCAACTCCTACCCATTCCAATCCTGAGACCCTTCCTATAGCAAGAGATGTGATATCCAAATCCTTCCCATTCCAATCCTGAGACCCTTCCTATAACATGAGATGTGATATCCAACTCCTTCCCATTCCAACCTGAGACACTTCCTATAGCATGAGAAGGGATATCCAACTCCTTCCCAATCCAATCCTGAGACCCTTCCGATAGCAGAGATGTGATATCTCAATGCTTATACCAAACCTGAGACCCTTCCTATGGCATGAGATGTGATATCCAACTCCTTGCCATTCAAATCCTGAGACCCTTCCTATAGCATGAGAAGGGATATCCAACTCCTTCCCAATCCAATCCTGAGACCCTTCCGATAGCAGCGACGTGATATCTCAATGCTTCTACCAAACCTGAGACCCTTCCTTTAGCATGAGATGTGATATCCAAATCCTTCACATTCCAATCCTGAGACCCTTCCTATAGCATGAGATGTGATATCTCAATGCTTCTAATACCAAACCTGAGATCCTTCCTATAACATGAGATGTGATATCCAATTCCTTCCCATTCCAAACCTGAGACCCTTCCTATTGGATGAGATGTGATATCCAACTCCTTCCTATTCCAACCCTGACACCCTTCCTATAGCATGAGATGTGATGTCTCAATGCTTCTAATACCAAACCTGAGATCCTTCCTATAACATGAGATGTGATATCCAACTCCTTCCATTCCAATCCTGAGACCCGTCCTATAGCATGAGATGTGATATCTCAATGCTTATACCAAACCTGAGACCCTTCCTATAGCATGAGATGTCATATCCAACTGCTTCCCATTCCAATCCTGAGACCCGTCCTATAGCATGAGATGTGATATCTCAATGCTTCTAATACCAAACCTGAGATCCTTCCTCTAACATGAAATGTGATATCCAACTCCTTCCCTTTCCAAACCTAAGAGCCTATCTATAGCATGAGATGTGATATCCAAGTCCTTCACATTCCAACCCTTAGACCCTTCCTACAGCATGCAATATGATATCTCAATGATTCTAATAACAAACCTGAGACCCGTCCTATAACATGAGATGGGATATCCAACTCCTTCCCATTCCAATCCTGAGACACTTCCGATACCAGAGATGTGATATCTCAATGCTTATACCAAACCTGAGACCCTTCCTATAACATGAGATGTGATATCCAAATCCTTCTCGTTCCAAACCTGAGACCCTTCCTTTAGCATGAGATGTGATATCCAGCTCCTTCCCATTCCAATCCTGAGACACTTCCGATAGCATGAGATGTGATATCTCAATGCTTCTAATATCAAAACTGAGACCCTCCCTATAGCATGATATGTGATATCTAAGTCCTTCCCATTCCAATCCTGAGACCCTCCCTATAGCATGAGATGTGATATCCAACTCCTTCCCATTCCAATCCTGAGACCCTTCCTATAGCATGAGATATGATATCTCAATACTTCTAATACCAAACGTGAGATCCTTCCGATAACATGAGATGTGATATCCAAATCCTTCCCCTTCCAAACCTGAGACCCTCCCTTTAGCATGAAATGTGATATCCAACTCCTTCCTATTCCAATCCTGAGACTCTTCTGATAGCATGAGATGTGATATCTCAATGCTTCTAATACCAAACCTGAGATCCTTCCGATAGCATGAGATGTGATATCTCAATGCTTCTAATACCAAACCTGAGATCCTTCCTATAACATGAGATGTGATATCCAAATCCTTCCCCTTCCAAACCTGAGACCCTCCCTTTAGCATGAGATGTGATATCTAACTCCTTCCCATTCCATTACTGAGACCCTTCTGATAGCATGAGATGTGATATCTCAATGCCTCTAATACCAAACCTGAGATCCTACCTCTAACATGAAATGAGATATCCAACTCTTTCCCCTTCCAAACCTGAGAGCCTTCCTATAGCATGAGATGTGATATCCAAGTCCTTCCCATTCCAATACTGAGACCCTTCCTATAGCTTGAGATGTGATATCCAACTCCTTCCCATTCCAATTCTGAGACCCTTCCTATAGCATGAGATGTGATATCTCAATGCTTATACCAAACCTGAGAGCCTACCTATAGCATGAGATGTGATATCCAAGTCCATCCCATTCCAATCCTTAGACCCTTCCTACAGCATGCGATGTGAATATCTCAATGATTCTAATACCAAACCAGAGACTCTTCCTATAACATGAGATGGGATATCCAACTCCTTCCCATTCCAATTCTGAGACCCTTCCTATACTATGAGACTTGATATCTCAATGCTTCTAATACCAAACCTGAGACCCGTAATATAACATGAGATGTGATATCCAAATCCTTCCCCTTCCAAACCTTAGACCCTTCCTTTATCATGAGATGTGATAACAAACTCCTTCCCATTCCAATCCTGAGACCCTTCCGATATCATGAGATGTGATATCTCAAAGCTTCTAATATCAAACTTGAGACCCTCCCTATAGCATGAGATGTGATATCCAAGTCCTTCCCATTCCAATCCTGAGACCCTTCCTATAGCATGAGATGTGATATCTCAATGCTTCTAATACCAAACCTGAGACCGTTCCTATAACATGAGATGGGAATATCCAACTCCTTCCCATTCCAATCCTGAGACACTTCCTATAGCATGAGATGTGATATCTCACTGCTTATACCAAACCTGAGACCCTTCCCATAGCAGGAGATGTGATATCCAACTCCTTCCCATTCCAATCCTCAGACCCTTCCTATAGCATGAGATGTGATATCTCAATGCTTCTAATGTCAAACTTGAGACCCTACCTATAGCATGAGATGTGATATCCAAGTCCTTCCCATTCCAATCCTGAGACACTTCCTATAGCATGAGATGTGATATCTCAATGCTTCTAATACCAAACCTGAGACTCTTCCTATAACATGAGATGGGATATCCAACTCCTTCCAATTCCAATCCTGAGACCCTTTTGATAGCAGAGATGTGATATCTCAATGTTTATACCAAACCTGAGACCCTTCCTACGGCATGAGATGTCATATTCAACTCCTTCCCATTCCAATCTTGAGACCCTTCCTATAGCATGAGATTTGATATCCAACTCCTTCCCATTCCAATCCTGAGACCCTTCCTATAGCATGAGATGTGATGTCTCAATGCTTCTAATACCAAACCTGAGATCCTTCCTATAACATGAGATGTGATATCCAACTCCTTCCATTCCAATCCTGAGACCCTTCCTATAGCATGAGATGTGATATCTCAATGCTTATACCAAACCTGAGACCCTTCCTATAGCATGAGATGTGATATCCAACTCCTTCCCATTCCAATCCTGAGACCCTTCCTATAGCCTGAGATGTGATATCCAACTCCTTCCCATTCCAACCTGAGACACTTCCTATAGCATGAGATGTGATATCTCAATGCTTATACCAAACCTGAGAGCCTACCTATAATATGAGATGTGATATCCAAGTCCATCCCATTCCAATCCTTAGACCCTTCCTACAGCATGCGATGTGATATCTCAATGATTCTAATACCAAACCAGAGACTCTTCCTATAACATGAGATGAGATATCCAACTCCTTCCCAATCCAATCCTGAGACCCTTCCGATAGCAGAGATGTGATATCTCAATGCTTATACCAAACCTGAGACCCTTCCTATGGCATGAGATGTGATATCCAACTCCTTGCCATTCAAATCCTGAGACCCTTCCTATAGCATGAGAAGGGATATCCAACTCCTTCCCAATCCAATCCTGAGACCCTTCCGATAGCAGCGACGTGATATCTCAATGCTTCTACCAAACCTGAGACCCTTCCTTTAGCATGAGATGTGATATCCAAATCCTTCACATTCCAATCCTGAGACCCTTCCTATAGCATGAGATGTGATATCTCAATGCTTCTAATACCAAACCTGAGATCCTTCCTATAACATGAGATGTGATATCCAATTCCTTCCCATTCCAAACCTGAGAACCTTCCTATTGGATGAGATGTGATATCCAACTCCTTCCCATTCCAACCCTGAGACCCTTCCTATAGCATGACATGTGATGTCTCAATGCTTCTAATACCAAACCTGAGATCCTTCCTATAACATGAGATGTGATATCCAACTCCTTCCATTCCAATCCTGAGACCCGTCCTATAGCATGAGATGTGATATCTCAATGCTTATACCAAACCTGAGACCCTTCCTATAGCATATGTCATATCCAACTGCTTCCCATTCCAATCCTGAGACCCTTCCTATAGCATAAGATGTGATATCTCAATGCTTCTAATACCAAACCTGAGATCCTTCCTCTAACATGAAATGTGATATCCAACTCCTTCCCTTTCCAAACCTAAGAGCCTATCTATAGCATGAGATGTGATATCCAAGTCCTTCACATTCCAACCCTTAGACCCTTCCTACAGCATGCAATATGATATCTCAATGATTCTAATAACAAACCTGAGACCCGTCCTATAACATGAGATGGGATATCCAACTCCTTCCCATTCCAATCCTGAGACACTTCCGATAGCAGAGATGTGATATCTCAATGCTTATACCAAACCTGAGACCCTTCATATAACATGAGATGTGATATCCAAATCCTTCTCGTTCCAAACCTGAGACCCTTCCTTTAGCATGAGATGTGATATCCAGCTCCTTCCCATTCCAATCCTGAGACACTTCCGATAGCATGAGATGTGATATCTCAATGCTTCTAATATCAAAACTGAGACCCTCCCTATAGCATGATATGTGATATCTAAGTCCTTCCCATTCCAATCCTGAGACCCTCCCTATAGCATGAGATGTGATATCCAACTCCTTCCCATTCCAATCCTGAGACCCTTCCTATAGCATGAGATATGATATCTCAATACTTCTAATACCAAACGTGAGATCCTTCCGATAACATGAGATGTGATATCCAAATCCTTCCCCTTCCAAACCTGAGACCCTCTCTTTAGCATGAAATGTGATATCCAACTCCTTCCTATTCCAATCCTGAGACTCTTCTGATAGCATGAGATGTGATATCTCAATGCTTCTAATACCAAACCTGAGATCCTTCCGATAGCATGAGATGTGATATCTCAATGCTTCTAATACCAAACCTGAGATCCTTCCTATAACATGAGATGTGATATCCAAATCCTTCCCCTTCCAAACCTGAGACCCCCCTTTAGCATGAGATGTGATATCTAACTCCTTCCCATTCCATTCCTGAGACCCTTCTGATAGCATGAGATGTGATATCTCAATGCCTCTAATACCAAACCTGAGATCATACCTCTAACATGAAATGAGATATCCAACTCTTTCCCCTTCCAAACCTGAGAGCCTTCCTATAGCATGAGATGTGATATCCAGGTCCTTCCCATTCCAATACTGAGACCCTTCCTATAGCTTGAGATGTGATATCCAACTCCTTCCCATTCCAATTCTGAGACCCTTCCTATAGCATGAGATGTGATATCTCAATGCTTATACCAAACCTGAGAGCCTACCTATAGCATGAGATGTGATATCCAAGTCCATCCCATTCCAATCCTTAGACCCTTCCTACAGCATGCGATGTGAATATCTCAATGATTCTAATACCAAACCAGAGACTCTTCCTATAACATGAGATGGGATATCCAACTCCTTCCCATTCCAATTATGAGACCCTTCCTATACTATGAGACTTGATATCTCAATGCTTCTAATACCAAACCTGAGACCCGTAATATAACATGAGATGTGATATCCAAATCCTTCCCCTTCCAAACCTTAGACCCTTCCTTTATCATGAGATGTGATATCCAACTCCTTCCCATTCCAATCCTGAGACCCTTCCGATATCATGAGATGTGATATCTCAAAGCTTCTAATATCAAACTTGAGACCCTCCCTATAGCATGAGATGTGATATCCAAGTCCTTCCCATTCCAATCCTGAGACCCTTCCTATAGCATGAGATGTGATATCTCAATGCTTCTAATACCAAACCTGAGACCCTTCCTATAAGATGAGATGGGAATATCCAACTCCTTCCCATTCCAATCTTGAGACCCTTCCGATAGCAGAGATGTGATATCTCAATGCTTATACCACACCTGAGATCCTTCCTATAACATGAGATGTGATATCCAACTCCTTCCCATTCCAATCCTGAGACACTTCCTATAGCATGAGATGTGATATCTCACTGCTTATACCAAACCTGAGACCCTTCCCATAGCAGGAGATGTGATATCCAACTCCTTCCCATTCCAATCCTCAGACCCTTCCTATAGCATGAGATGTGATATCTCAATGCTTCTAATGTCAAACTTGAGACCCTACCTATAGCATGAGATGTGATATCCAAGTCCTTCCCATTCCAATCCTGAGACACTTCCTATAGCATGAGATGTGATATCTCAATGCTTCTAATACCAAACCTGAGACTCTTCCTAAACATGAGATGGGATATCCAACTCCTTCCAATTCCAATCCTGAGACCCTTTTGATAGCAGAGATGTGATATCTCAATGTTTATACCAAACCTGAGACCCTTCCTACGGCATGAGATGTCATATTCAACTCCTTCCCATTCCAATCCTGAGACCCTTCCTATAGCATGAGATGTGATGTCTCAATGCTTCTAATACCAAACCTGAGATCCTTCCTATAACATGAGATGTGATATCCAACTCCTTCCATTCCAATCCTGAGACCCTTCCTATAGCATGAGATGTGATATCTCAATGCTTATACCAAACCTGAGACCCTTCCTATAGCATGAGATGTGATATCCAACTCCTTCCCATTCCAATCCTGAGACCCTTCCTATAGCATGAGATGTGATATCTCAATGCCTCTAATACCAAACCTGAGATCCTTCCTCTAACATGAAATGTGATATCCAACTCCTTCACTTTCCAAACCTGAGAGCCTATCTATAGCATGAGATGTGATATCCAAGTCCTTCCCATTCCAATCCCTAGACCCTTCCTACAGCATGCAATATGATATCTCAATGATTCTAATAAAAAACCTGAGACCCGTCCTATAACATGAGATGGGATATCCAACTCCTTCCCATTCCAATCCTGAGACACGTCCGATAGCAGAGATGTGATATCTCAATGTTTATACCAAACCTGAGACCCTTCCTATAACATGAGATGTGATATCCAACTCCTTCCCGTTCCAAACCTGAGACCCTTCCTTTAGCATGAGATGTGATATCCAGCTCCTTCCCATTCCAATCCTGAGACACTTCTGATAGCATAAGATGTGATATCTCAATGCTTCTAATATCAAAACTGAGACCCTCCCTATAGCATATGTGATATCTAAGTCCTTCCCATTCCAATCCTGAGACGCTTCCTATAGCATGAGATGTGATATCTCAATGCTTCTACCAAACCTGAGACCCTTCCTTTAGCATGAGATGTGATATCCAACTCCTTCCCATTCCAATCCTGAGACCCTTCCTATAGCATGAGATGTGATATCTCAATACTTCTACCAAACCTGAGATCCTTCCGATAACATGAGATGTGATATCTCAATACTTCTAATACCAAACCTGAGATCCATCCTATAACATGAGATGTGATATCCAAACCCTTCCCCTTCCAAACCTGAGACCCTCCCTTTAGCATGAGATGTGATATCCAACTCCTTCCCATTCCAATCCTGAGACCCTTCTGATAGCATAAGATATGATATCTCAATGCTTCTATACCAAACCTGAGATCCTTCTGATAGCATGAGATGTGATATCTCAATGCTTCTAATACCAAACCTGAGATCCTACCTCTAACATGAAATGTGATATCCAGCTCTTTCCCCTTGCAAACCTGAGAGCCTTCCTATACCATGAGATGTGATATCCAAGTCCTTCCCATTCCAATCCTGAGACCCTTCCTATAACATGAGATGTGATATCCAACTCCTTCCCATTCCAACCTGAGACCCTTCCTATAGCATGAGATGGGATATCCAACTCCTTCCAAATCCAATCCCGATACCCTTCCGATAGCATGAGATGTGATATCCCAATGCTTCTACCAAACCCGAGACCCATATTATGGCATGAGATGTGATATCAAACTCCTTCCCATTCTAATCCTGAGACCCTTCCTATACCATGAGACTTGATATCTCAATGCTTCTAATACCAAACCTGAGACCCGTCCTATAACATGAGATGTGATATCCAAATCCTTCCCCTTCCAAACCTTAGACCCTTCCTTTATCATGAGATGTGATATCCAACTCCTTCCCATTCCAATCTTGAGACCCTTCCGATATCATGAAATGTGATATCTCAATGCTTCTATCAAACTTGAGACCCTCCCTATAGCATGAGATGTGATATCCAAGTCCTTCCCATTCCAATCCTGAGACCCTTCCTATACCATGAGATGTGATATCTCAATGCTTCTGATACCAAACCTGAGACCCTTCCTATAACATGAGATGGGAATATCCAACTCCTTCCCATTCCAATCCTTAGACCCTTCCTACAGCATGCAATATATCTCAATGATTTTAATAAAAAACCTGAGACCCGTCCTATAACATGAGATGGGATATCCAACTCCTTCCCATTCCAATCCTGAGACACTTCCGGTGGTAGAGATGTGATATCTCAATGTTTATACCAAACCTGAGACCCTTCCTATAACATGAGATGTGATATCCAACTCCTTCCCATTCCAATCCTGAGACCCTCCCTATAGCATGAGATGTGATATCCAACTCCATCCCATTCCAATCCTGAGACCCTTCCTATAGCATGAGATGTGATGTCTCAATGCTTCTAATACCAAACCTGAGATCCTTCCTTTAACATGAGATGTGATATCCAACTCCTTCCATTCCAATCCTTAGACCCTTCCTACAGCATGCAATATGATATCTCAATGATTTTAATAAAAAACCTGAGACCCGTCCTATAACATGAGATGGGATATCCAACTCCTTCCCATTCCAATCCTGAGACACTTCCGATAGCAGAGATGTGATATCTCAATGTTTATACCAAACCCGAGACCCTTGTTATAACATGAGATGTGATATCCAACTCCTTCCCGTTCCAAACCTGAGACCCTTCCTTTAGCATGAGATGTGATATCCAGCTCCTTCCCATTCCAATCCTGAGACACTTCCGATAGCATGAGATGTGATATCTCAAGGCTTCTAATATCAAAACTGAGACCCTCTCTATAGCATGATATGTGATATCTAAGTCCTTCCCATTCCAATCCTGAGACCCTATAGCATGAGATGTGATATCTCAATGCTTATCCTTGATTCCTGTAGTAAATTGATTTCCTTTGCAGGCCGACTCCTGTCACGAATGCCTTGTCTGCATGCATTCTCCCCTGGCCATTCGCTCACCGTGGCTATTTGCCTACCCCCTTCCTCTCTCAGTGGATGGACTTCTCCATCCTTGCCTCCTACCACTCAACTCCGCCTACTTGGAGAATTCAACATGAACCTGTATGCTTCCTGACCTGGACTTTTACGAGATCTGCAACTCTTCATGTCGCTGGCCCTACACACTGCAGGGAATACTCGGGATTTTCTGATCTCAGACCTCCCCCTCTGTAACCCTCTCAACAATCCTCTCCCGTGGTGATCAAGTTCTCATCTCCAAAGAAGGCTAACTGCCAGCTATTCCTCCTCAGAGGAGTTCTCCCTTTCTGTCCCTGCTCCCTGCACAGTTTCGCGTTGCAAACACTCGCTTTCCTGCTCTCTGGTTTAGACGCTTTTCCTTCTCAGAGGCCTTCTTCCTTTCTGCCCTTTTCGCGTTGCAAGTACTCGCTTCCCAGCTCTCTGGTTTAGACGCGTGTTCCCTGCCTTCTCTCCTCTTCCCGCTGCCTTCAAATCAAAAAATGAGCTCCAAATGATACACAGTTCTCAGAATGCTCTATAACACCCATTATTCAACATATAGCCGTAACCCGCTAGACGTATTGAAACGTGCTGTAAACTAGCAAAAACAGCTAGAAAATGTACTTTCCTCGCGTTTTTGTAAATGCTAATTCTGATGGGTTCCCATGTATGTACTGTCCGTGCGTTTGTTGTCGAATCCTGAAGTTTTTAACCACTGTTCTCCCATACAAGGGGGGTCAACGTCTACTGCTGTTCACAGGCTGAATGTATACGGCTGAAATCTTCAAGGCATTATCAGCTTTCCTGACTGTTTTGGAACGTGTATTTGCCATCTGTTAATGCAGTCGCCCTGTGTTCATCGTCCCTTCTACTTCACAGGCTGCACGCCCCTGGTGATCACATTCTCCTCTCCAGAGCAGGCTGACTACCAGCTGCTCCTCCTCATAGGCGTTCATCCTTTCTGTCCCTGCTCCCTGCACCGTTCCGCGTTGCATGTACTCGCTTCCCAGCTCTCTGGTTTAGATGCGTGTTCCCTGCCTTCTCTCCTCTTCCTACAGCCTTCCAATGAGCTCCACAAGATAGTGTTCAGAATGCTTTATAACCCCATTATTCAACATATAGCTGTAACCCGCTAGACGTATTGAAACGTGCTAAAAACGAGCAGAAACAGCTCGAAAATGTACTTTTCTCGCGTTTTGGTAAATGCGAATTCTGGTGGATTCCCATTTTGTACTCTGTTCGTGCGTTTGTTCAGTCGAATCCTTGTCTTTTGAACCACTCTTCTCCCATACAAAGGAGGGTCAAAATGTGTTGTTCACAGGCTGAATTTATACTGCTGAAATGCTCGCTTCCCTGCTCTCTGGTTTAGATGCGTGTTCCCTGCCTTCTCTCCTCTTCCTACAGCCTTCCTATGAGCTCCACTAGATAGTGTTCAGAATGCTTTATAACCCCATTATTCAACATATAGCTGTAACCCGCTAGACGTATTGAAACGTGCTAAAAACTACAAAAATAGCTAGAAAATGTACTTCCCTCGCGTTTTTGTAAAGGCGAATTCTGGTGGGTTCCCATGTTGTATGTACTGTGTCCGTGCCTTTGTGTCGAATCCTGAAGTTTTTAACCACTGTTCTCCCATACTAGGGAGGGGGGGTCAACATCTGCTGTTCACAGGCTGAATGTATACGGCTGAAATCTTCAAGGCATTATCAGCTTTCCTGACTGTTTTGGAACGTGTATTTGCCATCTGTTAATGCAGTCGCCCTTTGTTCATCGTTCCTTCTAGTTTACAGGCTTCACTCCCCTAGTGATCACATTCTTCTCTCCTTTGCAGGCTAACTACCAGCTGCTCCTCCTCATAAGTGTTCATCCTTTCTGTCCCTGCTCCCTGCACCGTTTCGCGTTGCATGTACTCGCGTCCCAGCTCTCTGGTTTAGATGCGTGTTCCCTGCCTTCTCTCCTCTTGCTACAGCCTTCCAATTTGCTCCACAAGATAGTGTTCAGAATGCTTTATAACACCCATTATTCAACATATAGCTGTAACCCGCTAGACGTATTGAAACGTGCTAAAAACTAGCAAAAACAGCTAGAAAATGTACTTCCCTCGCGTTTTGGTAAATGCAGGGTACACGAGTCTAAACCAGAGAGCAGGGAAGCGAGCATTTCAGCAGTATAAATTCAGCCTGTGAACAACACATTTTGACCCTCCTTTGTATGGGAGAAGAGTGGTTCAAAAGACCAGGATTCGACTGAACAAACGCACGAACAGAGTACAAAATGGGAATCCACCAGAATTCGCATTTACCAAAACGCGAGAAAAGTACATTTTCGAGCTGTTTCTGCTCGTTTTTAGCACGTTTCAATACGTCTAGCGGGTTACAGCTATATGTTGAATAATGGGGTTATAAAGCATTCTGAACACTATCTTGTGGAGCTCATTGGAAGGCTGTAGGAAGAGGAGAGAAGGCAGGGAACACGCATCTAAACCAGAGAGCTGGGAAGCGAGTACATGCAACGCGGAACGGTGCAGGGAGCAGGGACAGAAAGGATGAACGCCTATGAGGAGGAGCAGCTGGTAGTCAGCCTGCTCTGGAGAGGAGAATGTGATCACCAGGGGCGTGCAGCCTGTGAAGTAGAAGGGACGATGAACACAGGGCGACTGCATTAACAGATGGCAAATACACGTTCCAAAACAGTCAGGAAAGCTGATAATGCCTTGAAGATTTCAGCCGTATACATTCAGCCTGTGAACAGCAGTAGACGTTGACCCCCCCTTGTATGGGAGAACAGTGGTTAAAAACTTCAGGATTCGACAACAAACGCACGGACAGTACATACATGGGAACCCATCAGAATTAGCATTTACAAAAACGCGAGGAAAGTACATTTTCTAGCTGTTTTTGCTAGTTTACAGCACGTTTCAATACGTCTAGCGGGTTACGGCTATATGTTGAATAATGGGTGTTATAGAGCATTCTGAGCACTGTGTATCTTTTGGAGCTCATTTTTTGATTTGAAGGCAGCGGGAAGAGGAGAGAAGGCAGGGAACACGCGTCTAAACCAGAGAGCTGGGATGCGAGTACTTGCAACGCGAAAAGGGCAGAAAGGAAGAAGGCCTCTGAGAAGGAAAAGCGTCTAAACCAGAGAGCAGGAAAGCGAGTGTTTGCAACGCGAAACTGTGCAGGGAGCAGGGACAGAAAGGGAGAACTCCTCTGAGGAGGAATAGCTGGCAGTTAGCCTTCTTTGGAGATGAGAACTTGATCACCACGGGAGAGGATTGTTGAGAGGGTTACAGAGGGGGAGGTCTGAGATCAGAAAATCCCGAGTATTCCCTGCAGTGTGTAGGGCCAGCGACATGAAGAGTTGCAGATCTCGTAAAAGTCCAGGTCAGGAAGCATACAGGTTCATGTTGAATTCTCCAAGTAGGCGGAGTTGAGTGGTAGGAGGCAAGGATGGAGATGTCCATCCACTGAGAGAGGAAGGGGGTAGGCAAATAGCCACGGTGAGCGAATGGCCAGGGGAGAATGCATGCAGACAAGGCATTCGTGACAGGAGTCGGCCTGCAAAGGAAATCAATTTACTACAGGAATCAAGGATAAGCATTGAGATATCACATCTCATGCTATAGGGTCTGAGGATTGGAATGGGAAGGACTTAGATATCACATATCATGCTATAGAGAGGGTCTCAGTTTTGATATTAGAAGCCTTGAGATATCACATCTCATGCTATCGGAAGTGTCTCAGGATTGGAATGGGAAGGAGTTGGATATCACATCTCATGTTATAAGAAGGGTCTCGGGTTTGGTATAAACATTGAGATATCACATCTCTGCTATCGGAAGTGTCTCAGGATTGGAATGGGAAGGAGTTGGATATCCCATCTCATGTTATAGGACGGGTCTCAGGTTTTTTATTAAAATCATTGAGATATCATATTGCATGCTGTAGGAAGGGTCTAAGGATTGGAATGGAAGGAGTTGGATATCACATCTCATGTTAAAGGAAGGATCTCAGGTTTGGTATTAGAAGCATTGAGACATCACATCTCATGCTATAGGAAGGGTCTCAGGATTGGAATGGGATGGAGTTGGATATCACATCTCATGCTATAGGAAGGGTCTCAGGATTGGAATGGGAAGGAGTTGGATATCACATCTCATGTTATAGGAAGGGTCTCAGGTTTGGTATAAACATTGAGATATCACATCTCTACCATCGGAAGTGTCTCAGGATTGGAATGGGAAGGAGTTGGATATCCCATCTCATGTTATAGGACGGGTCTCAGGTTTTTTATTAAAATCATTGAGATATATTGCATGCTGTAGGAAGGGTCTAAGGATTGGAATGGGAAGGAGTTGGATATTCCCATCTCATGTTATAGGAAGGGTCTCAGGTTTGGTATTAGAAGCATTGAGATATCACATCTCATGCTATAGGAAGGGTCTCAGGATTGGAATGGGAAGGACTTGGATATCACATCTCATGCTATAGGGAGGGTCTCAAGTTTGATAGAAGCATTGAGATATCACATTTCATGATATCGGAAGGGTCTCAAGATTGGAATGGGAAGGAGTTGGATATCACATCTCATGATAAAGGAAGGGTCTAAGGTTTGGAAGGGGAAGGATTAGGACATCACATCTCATGTTATAGGACGGGTCTCAGGTTTGGTATTAGAAGCATTGAGATATCAAGTCTCATGGTATAGGAAGGGTCTCAGGATTAGAATGGGAAGGAGTTTGATATCACATCTCATGCCATAATATGGGTCTCAGGTTTGGTAGAAGCATTGGGATATCACATCTCATGCTATAGGAAGGGTCTCAGGATTGGAATGGGAAGGACTTGGATATCACATCTCATGCTATAGGAAGGCTCTCAGGTTTGCAAGGGGAAAGAGTTGGATATCACATTTCATGTTAGATGTAGGATCTCAGGTTTGGTATTAGAAGCATTGAGATATCACATATGCTATCAGAAGGATCTCAGGTTTGGTATAGAAGCATTGAGATATCATATCTTATGCTATCAGAAGGGTCTCAGGATTGGAATGGGATGGAGTTGGATATCACATCTCATGCTATAGGAAGGGTCTCAGGATTGGAATGGGAAGGAGTTGGATATCACATCTCATGTTATAGGAAAGGTCTCAGGTTTGGTATAAACATTGAGATATCACATCTCTACCATCGGAAGTGTCTCAGGATTGGAATGGGAAGGAGTTGGATATCCCATCTCATGTTATAGGACGGGTCTCAGGTTTTTTATTAAAATCATTGAGATATCATATTGCATGCTGTAGGAAGGGTCTAAGGATTGGAATGGGAAGGAGTTGGATATTCCCATCTCTTGTTATAGGAAGGGTCTCAGGTTTGGTATTAGAAGCATTGAGATATCACATCTCATGCTATAGGAAGGGTCTCAGGATTGGAATGGGAAGGACTTGGATATCACATCTCATGCTATAGGGAGGGTCTCAAGTTTGATAGAAGCATTGAGAATTCACATTTCATGATATCGGAAAGGGTCTCAAGATTGGAATGGGAAGGAGTTGGATATCACATCTCATGATAAAGGAAGGGTCTAAGGTTTGGAAGGGGAAGGATTTGGATATCACATCTCATGTTATAGGACGGGTCTCAGGTTTGGTATTAGAAGCATTGAGATATCAAGTCTCATGGTATAGGAAGGGTCTCAGGATTAGAATGGGAAGGAGTTTGATATCACATCTCATGCCATAATATGGGTCTCGGTTTGGTAGAAGCATTGGGATATCACATCTCATGCTATCGGAAGGGTATCGGGATTGGATTTGGAAGGAGTTGGATATCCCATCTCATGCTATAGGAAGGGTCTCAGGTTGGAATGGGAAGGAGTTGGATATCACATCTCATGTTATAGGAAGGGTCTCAGGATTGGAATGGGAAGGACTTGGATATCACATCTCATGCTATAGGAAGGCTCTCAGGTTTGCAAGGGGAAAGAGTTGGATATCACATTTCATGTTAGATGTAGGATCTCAGGTTTGGTATTAGAAGCATTGAGATATCACATATGCTATCAGAAGGATCTCAGGTTTGGTAAAGAAGCATTGAGATATCATATCTTATGCTATCAGAAGGGTCTCAGGATTGGAATGGGATGGAGTTGGATATCACATCTCATGCTATAGGAAGGGTCTCAGGATTGGAATGGGAAGGAGTTGGATATCACATCTCATGTTATAGGAAAGGTCTCAGGTTTGGTATAAACATTGAGATATCACATCTCTACCATCGGAAGTGTCTCAGGATTGGAATGGGAAGGAGTTGGATATCCCATCTCATGTTATAGGACGGGTCTCAGGTTTTTTATTAAAATCATTGAGATATCATATTGCATGCTGTAGGAAGGGTCTAAGGATTGGAATGGGAAGGAGTTGGATATTCCCATCTCATGTTATAGGAAGGGTCTCAGGTTTGGTATTAGAAGCATTGAGATATCACATCTCATGCTATAGGAAGGGTCTCAGGATTGGAATGGGAAGGACTTGGATATCACATCTCATGCTATAGGGAGGGTCTCAAGTTTGATAGAAGCATTGAGATATCACATTTCATGATATCGGAAGGGTCTCAAGATTGGAATGGGAAGGAGTTGGATATCACATCTCATGATAAAGGAAGGGTCTAAGGTTTGGAAGGGGAAGGATTTGGATATCACATCTCATGTTATAGGACGGGTCTCAGGTTTGGTATTAGAAGCATTGAGATATCAAGTCTCATGGTATAGGAAGGGTCTCAGGATTAGAATGGGAAGGAGTTTGATATCACATCTCATGCCATAATATGGGTCTCAGGTTTGGTAGAAGCATTGGGATATCACATCTCATGCTATCGGAAGGGTATCGGGATTGGATTTGGAAGGAGTTGGATATCCCATCTCATGCTATAGGAAGGGTCTCAGGTTGGAATGGGAAGGAGTTGGATATCACATCTCATGTTATAGGAAGGGTCTCAGGATTGGAATGGGAAGGACTTGGATATCACATCTCATGCTATAGGAAGGCTCTCAGGTTTGCAAGGGGAAAGAGTTGGATATCACATTTCATGTTAGAGGTAGGATCTCAGGTTTGGTATTAGAAGCATTGAGATATCACATCTCATGCTATCAGAAGGATCTCAGGTTTGGTATAGAAGCATTGAGATATCATATGTTATGCTATCAGAAGGGTCTCAGGATTGGAATGGGAAGGAGTTGGATATCACATCTCATGCTAAATGGAGGGTCTCAGGTTTGGAAGGGGAAGGATTTGGATATCACATCTCATGTTATAGGATGGATCTCAGGTTTGGTATTAGAAGTATTGAGATATCACATCTCATGTTATCGGAAGGATCTCAGGTTTGGTATTAGAAGTATTGAGATATCACATCTCATGCTATAGGAAGGGTCTCAGGATTGGAATGGGAAGGAGTTGGATATCACATCTCATGCTAAAGGAAGGGTCTCAGGTTTGGTAGAAGCATTGAGATATCACATCTCATGCTATAGGAAGGGTCTCAGGATTGGAATGGGAAGGACTTAGATATCACATATGCTATAGGGAGGGTCTCAGTTTTGATATTAGAAGCTTTGAGATATCACATCTTATGCTATCAGAAGTGTCTCAGGATTGGAATGGGAAGGAGCTGGATATCACATCTCATGCTAAAGGAAGGGTCTCAGGTTTGGAACGGGAAGGAGTTGGATATCACATCTCATGTTATAGGAAGGGTCTCAGGTTTGATATAAACATTGAGATATCACATCTCTGCTATCGGACGTGTCTCAGGATTGGAATGGGAAGGAGTTGGATATCCCATCTCATGTTATAGGACGGGTCTCAGGTTTTTTATTAGAATCATTGAGATATCATATTGCATGCTGTAGGAAGGGTCTAAGGATTGGAATGGGAAGGACTTGGATATCACATCTCATGCTATAGATAGGCTCTCAGGTTTGGAAAGTGAAGGAGTTGGATATCACATTTCATGTTAGAGGAAGGATCTCAGGTTTGGTATAAGCATTGAGATATCACATCTCATGCTATAGGAAGGGTCTCAGGATTGGAATGGAAGGAGTTGGATATCACATCTCATGTTATAGGAAGGATCTCAGGTTTGGTATTAGAAGCATTGAGACATCACATCTCATGCTATAGGAAGGGTCTCAGGATTGGAATGGGAAGGAGTTGAATATGACATCTCATGCCGTAGGAAGGGTCTCAGGTTTGGTATAAACATTGAGATATCACATCTCTGCTATCAAAAGGGTCTCAGGATTGGAATTGGAAGGAGTTGGATATCCCATCTCATGTTATATTACGGGTCTCAGGTTTGGTATTAGAAGCATTGAGATATCAAGTCTCATAGTATAGGAAGGGTCTCATAATTGGAATGGGAAGGAGTTGGATATCCCATCTCATGTTATAGGAAGAGTCTCTGGTTTGGTATTAGAATCATTGAGATATTCACATCGCATGCTGTAGGAAGGGTCTAAGGATTGGAATGGGATGGACTTGGATATCACATCTCATGCTATAGGTAGGCTCTCAGGTTTGGTATAAGCATTGAGATATCACATCTCAAGCTATAGGAAGGGTCTCAGTATTGGAATGGGAAGGACTTGGATATCACATCTCATGCTATAGGAAGGCTCTCAGGTTTGGAAGGGGAAAGAGTTGGATATCTCATTTCATGTTAGAGGTAGGATCTCAGGTTTGGTATTAGAGGCATTGAGATATCACATCTCATGCTATCAGAAGGGTCTCAGGAATGGAATGGGAAGGAGTTAGATATCACATCTCATGCTAAAGGGGGGGTCTCAGGTTTGGAAGGGGAAGGATTTGGATATCACATCTCATGTTATAGGAAGGATCTCAGGTTTGGTATTAGAAGCATTGAGATATCACATCTCATGCTATCGGAAGGATCTCAGGTTTGGTATTAGAAGCATTGAGATATCGCATCTCATGCTATCAGAAGAGTCTCAGGATTGGAATAGGAAGGAGTTGGATATCACATTTCATGCTAAAGGGAGGGTCTCAGGTTTGGAAGGGGAAGGATTTGGATATCACATCTCATGTTATCGGAAGGATCTCACGTTTGGTATTAGAAGTATTAAGATATCATATCTCATGCTATAGGAAGGGTCTCAGGATTGGAATGGGAAGGAGTTGGATATCACATCTCATGCTATAGGGAGGGTCTCAGGATTGGAATGGGAAGGACTTAGATATCACATATCATGCTATAGGGAGGGTCTCAGTTTTGATATTAGAAGCATTGAGATATCACATCTCATGCTATCAGAAGTGTCTCAGGATTGGAATGGGAAGGAGCTGGATATCACATCTCATGCTAAAGGAAGGGTCTCAGGTTTGGAACGAGAAGGATTTGGATATCACATCTCATGTTATAGGAAGGGTCTCAGGTTTGGTATAAGCATTGAGATATCACATCTCTGCTATCGGAAGTGTCTCAGGATTGGAATGGGAAGGAGTTGGATATCCCATCTCATGTTATAGGACGGGTCTCAGGTTTGTTATTAGAATCATTGAGATATCATATTGCATGCTGTAGGAAGGGTCTAAGGGTTGGAATGTGAAGGACTTGGATATCACATCTCATGCTATAGATAGGCTCTTAGGTTTGGAAAGGGAAGGAGTTGGATATCACATTTCATGTTAGAGGAAGGATCTCAGGTTTGGTATTAGAAGCATTGAGATATCACATCTTATGCTATAGGAAGGGTCTCAGAATTGGAATGGGAAGCAGTTGGATATGACATATGCTTATAGGAAGGGTCTCAGGTTTGGTATAAGCATTGAGATATCACATCTCATGCTATAGGACGGGTCTCAGGATTGGAATGGAAGGAGTTGGATATCACATCTCATGTTATAGGAAGGATCTCAGGTTTGGTATTAGAAGCATTGAGACATCACATCTCATGCTATAGGAAGGGTCTCAGGGTTGGAATGGGAAGGAGTTGGATATCACATCTCATCCAATAGGAAGGGTCTCAGGTTTGGAATGGGAAGGAATTGGATATCACATCTCATGTTATAGGAAGGATCTCAGGTTTGGTATTAGAAGCATTGAGATATCACATCTCATGCTATAGGAAGGGTCTCAGGATTGGAATGTGAAGGATTTGGATATCACATCTCATGCTAAAGGAAGGGTCTCAGGTTTGGTAGAAGCATTGAGATATCACGTCGCTGCTATCGGAAGGGTCTCAGGATTGGATTGGGAAGGAGTTGGATATCCCTTCTCATGCTATAGGAAGGGTCTCAGGATTTGAATGGCAAGGAGTTGGATATCACATCTCATGCCATAGGAAGGGTCTCAGGTTTGGTATAAGCATTGAGATATCACATCTCTGCTATCGGAAGGGTCTCAGGATTGGATTGGGAAGGAGTTGGATATCCCTTCTCATGCTATAGGAAGTGTCTCAGGTTGGAATGGGAAGGAGTTGGATATCACATCTCATGTTATAGGAAGGGTCTCAGGATTGGAATGGGAAGGATTTGGATATCACATCTCTTGCTATAGGAAGGGTCTCAGGATTGGAATGGGTAGGAGTTGGATATTACTTTCTTGCTATAGGAAGGGTCTCATGTTTGGAATGGGAAGGAGTTGGATATCACATATGCTATAGTTAGTGTCTCAGGTTTGGAACGGGAAGGAGTTGGATATCACAGCTCATGTTATAGGAAGGGTCTCAGGTTTGGTATAAGCATTGAGATATCACATCTCTGCTATCGGAAGCGGCTCAGGATTGGAATGGGAAGGAGTTGGATATCCCATCTCATGTTATAGGAAGAGTCTCTGGTTTGGTATTAGAATCATTGAGATATCACATCGCATGCTGTAGGAAGGGTCTAAGGATTGGAATGGGATGGACTTGGATATCACATCTCATATTATAGGTAGGCTCTCAGGTTTGGTATAAGCATTGAGATATCACATCTCATGCTATAGGAAGGGTCTCAGGATTGGAATGGGAAGGAATTGGATATCACATCTCAGGCTATAGGAAGGGTCTCAGGATTGGAATGGGAAGGAGTTGGATATCACATCTCATGCTATAGGGAGGGTCTCAAGTTTGGTATAAGCATTGAGATATCACATCTCATGCTATAGGAAGGATCTCAGGTTTGGTATTAGAAGCATTGAGACATCACATCTCATGCTATAGGAAGGGTCTCAGGATTGGAATGGGAAGGAGTTGGATATCAAATCTCATGCTATAGGAAGGGTCTCAGGATTGGAATGGGAAGGAGTTGAATATGACATCTCATGCCGTAGGAAGGGTCTCAGGTTTGGTATAAACATTGAGATATCACATCTCTGCTATCAAAAGGGTCTCAGGATTGGAATTGGAAGGAGTTGGATATCCCATCTCATGTTATAGGAAGAGTCTCAGGTTTGGTATTAGAAGCATTGAGATATCACATCTCATGCTATAGGAAGTGTCTCAGGATTGGAATGGGAAGGACTTGGATATCACATCTCATGCTATAGGTAGGGTCTCAAGTTTGACATTAGAAGCATTGAGATATCACATCTCATGCTATAGGAAGGGTCTCAGGATTGGAATGGGAAGGAGTTGGATATCAGATCTCATGTTATAGGAAGGATCTCAGGTGTGGTATAAGCATTGAGATATCACATCTCTGCTATCGGAAGGGTCTCAATATTGGAATGGGAAGGAGTTGGATATTCCCATCTCATGTTATAGGAACGGTCTCAGGTTTGGTATTAGAAGCATTGAGATATCACATCTCATGCTATAGGAAGGGTCTCAGGATTGGAATGGGAAGGACTTGGATATCACATCTCATGCTATAGGGAGGGTCTCAAGTTTGATATTAGAAGCTTTGAGGTATCACATCTCATGATATCGGAAGGGTCTCAGGATTGGAATGGGAAGGAGTTGGATATCACATCTCATGATAAAGGAAGGGTCTAAGGTTTGGAAGGGGAAGGATTTGGATATCACATCTCATGTTATATTACGGGTCTCAGGTTTGGTATTAGAAGCATTGAGAAATCAAGTCTCATAGTATAGGAAGGGTCTCAGAATTGGAATGGGAAGGAGTTGGATATCCCATGTCATGCTATAGGTAGGCTCTCAGGTTTGGTATAAGCATTGAGATATCACATCTCATGCTATAGGAAGGGTCTCAGAATTGGAATGGGAAGGAGTTGGATATCACATCTCAAGCTATAGGAAGGGTCTCAGTATTGGAATGGGAAGGACTTGGATATCACATCTCATGCTATAGGAAGGCTCTCAGGTTTGGAAGGGGAAAGAGTTGGATATCTCATTTCATGTTAGAGGTAGGATCTCAGGTTTGGTATTAGAGGCATTGAGATATCACATCTCATGCTATCAGAAGGGTCTCAGGAATGGAATGGGAAGGAGTTAGATATCACATCTCATGCTAAAGGGAGGGTCTCAGGTTTGGAAGGGGAAGGATTTGGATATCACATCTCATGTTATAGGAAGGATCTCAGGTTTGGTATTAGAAGCATTGAGATATCACATCTCATGCTATCGGAAGGATCTCAGGTTTGGTATTAGAAGCATTGAGATATCGCATCTCATGCATCAGAAGAGTCTCAGGATTGGAATAGGAAGGAGTTGGATATCACATTTCATGCTAAAGGGAGGGTCTCAGGTTTGGAAGGGGAAGGATTTGGATATCACATCTCATGTTATCGGAAGGATCTCACGTTTGGTATTAGAAGTATTGAGATATCATATCTCATGCTATCGGAAGTGTCTCAGGATTGGAATGGGAAGGAGCTGGATATCACATCTCATGCTAAAGGAAGGGTCTCAGGTTTGGAACGAGAAGGATTTGGATATCACATCTCATGTTATAGGAAGGGTCTCAGGTTTGGTATAAGCATTGAGATATCACATCTCTGCTATCGGAAGTGTCTCAGGATTGGAATGGGAAGGAGTTGGATATCCCATCTCATGTTATAGGACGGGTCTCAGGTTTGTTATTAGAATCATTGAGATATCATATTGCATGCTGTAGGAAGGGACTAAAGGTTGGAATGTGATGGACTTGGATATCACATCTCATGCTATAGATAGGCTCTTAGGTTTGGAAAGGGAAGGAGTTGGATATCACATTTCATGTTAGAGGAAGGATCTCAGGTTTGGTATTAGAAGCATTGAGATATCACATCTCATGCTATAGGAAGGGTCTCAGGTTTGGTATAAGCATTGAGATATCACATCTCATGCTATAGGACGGGTCTCAGGATTGGAATGGAAGGAGTTGGATATCACATCTCATGTTATAGGAAGGATCTCAGGTTTGGTATTAGAAGCATTGAGACATCACATCTCATGCTATAGGAAGGGTGTCAGGGTTGGAATAGGAAGGAGTTGGATATCACATCTCATCCAATAGGAAGGGTCTCAGGTTTGGAATGGGAAGGAATTGGATATCACATCTCATGTTATAGGAAGGATCTCAGGTTTGGTATTAGAAGCATTGAGATATCACATCTCATGCTATAGGAAGGGTCTCAGGATTGGAATGTGAAGGATTTGGATATCACATCTCATGCTAAAGGAAGGGTCTCAGGTTTGGTAGAAGCATTGAGATATCACGTCGCTGCTATCGGAAGGGTCTCAGGATTGGATTGGGAAGGAGTTGGATATCCCTTCTCATGCTATAGGAAGGGTCTCAGGATTTGAATGGCAAGGAGTTGGATATCACATCTCATGCCATAGGAAGGGTCCCAGGTTTGGTATAAGCATTGAGATATCACATCTCTGCTATCGGAAGGGTCTCAGGATTGGATTGGGAAGGAGTTGGATATCCCTTCTCATGCTATAGGAAGTTTCTCAGGTTGGAATGGGAAGGAGTTGGATATCACATCTCATGTTATAGGAAGGGTCTCAGGATTGGAATGGGAAGGATTTGGATATCACATCTCTTGCTATAGGAAGGGTCTCAGGATTGGAATGGGTAGGAGTTGGATATTACTTTCTTGCTATAGGAAGGGTCTCATGTTTGGAATGGGAAGGAGTTGGATATCACATATGCTATAGTTAGTGTCTCAGGTTTGGAACGGGAAGGAGTTGGATATCACATCTCATGTTATAGGAAGGGTCTCAGGTTTGGTATAAGCATTGAGATATCACATCTCTGCTATCGGAAGCGGCTCAGGATTGGAATGGGAAGGAGTTGGATATCCCATCTCATGTTATAGGAAGAGTCTCTGGTTTGGTATTAGAATCATTGAGATATCACATCGCATGCTGTAGGAAGGGTCTAAGGATTGGAATGGGATGGACTTGGATATCACATCTCATGTTATAGGTAGGCTCTCAGGTTTGGTATAAGCATTGAGATATCACATCTCATGCTATAGGAAGGGTCTCAGGATTGGAATGGGAAGTAATTGGATATCACATCTCAGGCTATAGGAAGGGTCTCAGGATTGGAATGGGAAGGAGTTGGATATCACATCTCATGCTATAGGAAGGGTCTCAGGTTTGGTATAAGCATTGAGATATCACATCTCATGCTATAGGAAGGGTCTCAGGATTGGAATGGAAGGAGTTGGATATCACATCTCATGTTATAGGAAGGATCTCAGGTTTGGTATTAGAAGCATTGAGACATCACATCTCATGCTATAGGAAGGGTCTCAGGATTGGAATGGGAAGGAGTTGGATATCAAATCTCATGCTATAGGAAGGGTCTCAGGATTGGAATGGGAAGGAGTTGAATATGACATCTCATGCCGTAGGAAGGGTCTCAGGTTTGGTATAAACATTGAGATATCACATCTCTGCTATCAAAAGGGTCTCAGGATTGGAATTGGAAGGAGTTGGATATCCCATCTCATGTTATAAGAAGAGTCTCAGGTTTGGTATTAGAAGCATTGAGATATCACATCTCATGCTATAGGAAGTGTCTCAGGATTGGAATGGGAAGGACTTGGATATCACATCTCATGCTATAGGTAGGGTCTCAAGTTTGACATTAGAAGCATTGAGATATCACATCTCATGCTATAGGAAGGGTCTGAGGATTGGAATGGGAAGGAGTTGGATATCACATCTCCTGCTATGGGAAGGGTCTCAGGTTTGGTATAAGCAGTGAGATATCACATCTCATGCTATAGGAAGTGTCTCAGGATTGGAATGGGAAGGAGTTGGATATCACATCTCATGTTATAGGAAGGATCTCAGGTGTGGTATAAGCATTGAGATATCACATCTCTGCTATCGGAAGGGTCTCAAGATTGGAATGGGAAGGAGTTGGATATTCCCATCTCATGTTATAGGAAGGGTCTCAGGTTTGGTATTAGAAGCATTGAGATATCACATCTCATGCTATAGGAAGGGTCTCAGGATTGGAATGGGAAGGACTTGGATATCACATCTCATGCTATAGGGAGGGTCTCAAGTTTGATATTAGAAGCTTTGAGATATCACATCTCATGATATCGGAAGGGTCTCAGGATTGGAATGGGAAGGAGTTGGATATCACATCTCATGGTAAAGGATGGGTCTAAGGTTTGGAAGGGGAAGGATTTGGATATCACATCTCATGTTATATTACGGGTCTCAGGTTTGGTATTAGAAGCATTGAGATATCAAGTCTCATAGTATAGGAAGGGTCTCAGAATTGGAATGGGAAGGAGTTGGATATCCCATATGTTATAGGAAGAGTCTCTGGTTTGGTATTAGAATCATTGAGATATTCACATCGCATGCTGTAGGAAGGGTCTAAGGATTGGAATGGGATGGACTTGGATATCACATCTCATGCTATAGGTAGGCTCTCAGGTTTGGTATAAGCATTGAGATATCACATCTCATGCTATAGGAAGGGTCTCAGAATTGGAATGGGAAGGAGTTGGATATCACATCTCAAGCTATAGGAAGGGTCTCAGTATTGGAATGGGAAGGACTTGGATATCACATCTCATGCTATAGGAAGGCTCTCAGGTTTGGAAGGGGAAAGAGTTGGATATCTCATTTCATGTTAGAGGTAGGATCTCAGGTTTGGTATTAGAGGCATTGAGATATCACATCTCATGCTATCAGAAGGGTCTCAGGAATGGAATGGGAAGGAGTTAGATATCACATCTCATGCTAAAGGGAGGGTCTCAGGTTTGGAAGGGGAAGGATTTGGATATCACATCTCATGTTATAGGAAGGATCTCAGGTTTGGTATTAGAAGCATTGAGATATCACATCTCGCTATCGGAAGGATCTCAGGTTTGGTATTAGAAGCATTGAGATATCACATCTCATGCTATCAGAAGAGTCTCAGGATTGGAATAGGAAGGAGTTGGATATCACATTTCATGCTAAAGGGAGGGTCTCAGGTTTGGAAGGGGAAGGATTTGGATATCACATCTCATGTTATCGGAAGGATCTCACGTTTGGTATTAGAAGTATTGAGATATCATATCTCATGCTATAGGAAGGGTCTCAGGATTGGAATGGGAAGGAGTTGGATATCACATCTCATGATATAGGGAGGGTCTCAGGATTGGAATGGGAAGGACTTAGATATCACATATCATGCTATAGGGAGGGTCTCAGTTTTGATATTAGAAGCATTGAGATATCACATCTCATGCTATCGGAAGTGTCTCAGGATTGGAATGGGAAGGAGCTGGATATCACATCTCATGCTAAAGGAAGGGTCTCAGGTTTGGAACGAGAAGGATTTGGATATCACATCTCATGTTATAGGAAGGGTCTCAGGTTTGGTATAAGCATTGAGATATCACATCTCTGCTATCGGAAGTGTTTCAGGATTGGAATGGGAAGGAGTTGGATATCCCATCTCATGTTATAGGACGGGTCTCAGGTTTGTTATTAGAATCATTGAGATATCATATTGCATGCTGTAGGAAGGGTCTAAGGGTTGGAATGTGAAGGACGGATATCACATCTCATGCTATAGATAGGCTCTTAGGTTTGGAAAGGGAAGGAGTTGGATATCACATTTCATGTTAGAGGAAGGATCTCAGGTTTGGTATTAGAAGCATTGAGATATCACATCTCATGCTATAGGAAGGGTCTCAGGATTGGAATGGGAAGCAGTTGGATATCACATCTCATGCTATAGGAAGGGTCTCAGGTTTGGTATAAGCATTGAGATATCACATCTCATGCTATAGGACGGGTCTCAGGATTGGAATGGAAGGAGTTGGATATCACATCTCATGTTATAGGAAGGATCTCAGGTTTGGTATTAGAAGCATTGAGACATCACATCTCATGCTATAGGAAGGGTCTCAGGGTTGGAATGGGAAGGAGTTGGATATCACATCTCATCCAATAGGAAGGGTCTCAGGTTTGGAATGGGAAGGAATTGGATATCACATCTCATGTTATAGGAAGGATCTCAGGTTTGGTAGAAGCATTGAGATATCACGTCGCTGCTATCGGAAGGGTCTCAGGATTGGATTGGGAAGGAGTTGGATATCCCTTCTCATGCTATAGGAAGGGTCTCAGGATTTGAATGGCAAGGAGTTGGATATCACATCTCATGCCATAGGAAGGGTCTCAGGTTTGGATTGGGAAGGAGTTGGATATCCCTTCTCATGCTATAGGAAGTGTCTCAGGTTGGAATGGGAAGAAGTTGGATATCACATCTCATGTTATAGGAAGGATCTCAGGTTTGGTATTAGAAGCATTGAGACATCACATCTCATGCTATAGGAAGGGTCTCAGGGTTGGAATGGGAAGGAGTTGGATATCACATCTCATCCAATAGGAAGGGTCTCAGGTTTGGAATGGGAAGGAATTGGATATCACATTTCATGTTATAGGAAGGATCTCAGGTTTGGTATTAGAAGCATTGAGATATCACATCTCATGCTATAGGAAGGGTCTCAGGATTGGAATGTGAAGGATTTGGATATCACATCTCATGCTAAAGGAAGGGTCTCAGGTTTGGTAGAAGCATTGAGATATCACGTCGCTGCTATCGGAAGGGTCTCAGGATTGGATTGGGAAGGAGTTGGATATCCCTTCTCATGCTATAGGAAGGGTCTCAGGATTTGAATGGCAAGGAGTTGGATATCACATCTCATGCCATAGGAAGGGTCTCAGGTTTGGTATAAGCATTGAGATATCACATCTCTGCTATCGGAAGGGTCTCAGGATTGGATTGGGAAGGAGTTGGATATCCCTTCTCATGCTATAGGAAGTGTCTCAGGTTGGAATGGGAAGGAGTTGGATATCACATCTCATGTTATAGGAAGGGTCTCAGGATTGGAATGGGAAGGATTTGGATATCACATCTCTTGCTATAGGAAGGGTCTCAGGATTGGAATGGGTAGGAGTTGGATATTACTTTCTTGCTATAGGAAGGGTCTCATGTTTGGAATGGGAAGGAGTTGGATATCACATATGCTATAGTTAGTGTCTCAGGTTTGGAACGGGAAGGAGTTGGATATCACATCTCATGTTATAGGAAGGGTCTCAGGTTTGGTATAAGCATTGAGATATCACATCTCTGCTATCGGAAGCGGCTCAGGATTGGAATGGGAAGGAGTTGGATATCCCATCTCATGTTATAGGAAGAGTCTCTGGTTTGGTATTAGAATCATTGAGATATCACATCGCATGCTGTAGGAAGGGTCTAAGGATCGGAATGGGATGGACTTGGATATCACATCTCATGTTATAGGTAGGCTCTCAGGTTTGGTATAAGCATTGAGATATCACATCTCATGCTATAGGAAGGGTCTCAGGATTGGAATGGGAAGGAATTGGATATCACATCTCAGGCTATAGGAAGGGTCTCAGGATTGGAATGGGAAGGAGTTGGATATCACATCTCATGCTATAGGAAGGGTCTCAGGTTTGGTATAAGCATTGATATATCACATCTCATGCTATAGGAAGGGTCTCAGGATTGGAATGGAAGGAGTTGGATATCACATCTCATGTTATAGGAAGGATCTCAGGTTTGGTATTAGAAGCATTGAGACATCACATCTCATGCTATAGGAAGGGTCTCAGGATTGGAATGGGAAGGAGTTGGATATCAAATCTCATGCTATAGGAAGGGTCTCAGGATTGGAATGGGTAGGAGTTGAATATGACATCTCATGCCGTAGGAAGGGTCTCAGGTTTGGTATAAACATTGAGATATCACATCTCTGCTATCAAAAGGGTCTCAGGATTGGAATTGGAAGGAGTTGGATATCCCATCTCATGTTATAGGAAGTGTCTCAGGTTTGGTATTAGAAGCATTGAGATATCACATCTCATGCTATAGGAAGTGTCTCAGGATTGGAATGGGAAGGACTTGGATATCACATCTCCTGCTATAGGTAGGGTCTCAAGTTTGACATTAGAAGCATTGAGATATCACATCTCATGCTATAGGAAGGGTCTGAGGATTGGAATGGGAAGGAGTTGGATATCACATCTGCTATGGGAAGGGTCTCAGGTATGGTATAAGCAGTGAGATATCACATCTCATGCTATAGGAAGTGTCTCAGGATTGGAATGGGAAGGAGTTGGATATCACATCTCATGTTATAGGAAGGATCTCAGGTGTGGTATAAGCATTGAGATATCACATCTCTGCTATCGGAAGGGTCTGAAGATTGGAATGGGAAGGAGTTGGATATTCCCATCTCATGTTATAGGAAGGGTCTCAGGTTTGGTATTAGAAGCATTGAGATATCACATCTCATGCTATAGGAAGGGTCTCAGGATTGGAATGGGAAGGACTTGGATATCACATCTCATGCTATAGGGAGGGTCTCAAGTTTGATATTAGAAGCTTTGAGATATCACATCTCATGATATCGGAAGGGTCTCAGGATTGGAATGGGAAGGAGTTGGATATCACATCTCATGATAAAGGAAGGGTCTAAGGTTTGGAAGGGGAAGGATTTGGATATCACATCTCATGTTATATTACGGGTCTCAGGTTTGGTATTAGAAGCATTGAGATATCAAGTCTCATAGTATAGGAAGGGTCTCAGAATTGGAATGGGAAGGAGTTGGATATCCCATCTCATGTTATAGGAAGAGTCTCTGGTTTGGTATTAGAATCATTGAGATATCACATCGCATGCTGTAGGAAGGGTCTAAGGATTGGAATGGGATGGACTTGGATATCACATCTCATGCTATAGGTAGGCTCTCAGGTTTGGTATAAGCATTGAGATATCACATCTCATGCTATAGGAAGGGTCTCAGAATTGGAATGGGAAGGAGTTGGATATCACATCTCAAGCTATAGGAAGGGTCTCAGTATTGGAATGGGAAGGACTTGGATATCACATCTCATGCTATAGGAAGGCTCTCAGGTTTGGAAGGGGAAAGAGTTGGATATCACATTTCATGTTAGAAGTAGGATCTCAGGTTTGGTATTAGAGGCATTGAGATATCACATCTCATGCTATCAGAAGGGTCTCAGGAATGGAATGGGAAGGAGTTAGATATCACATCTCATGCTAAAGGGAGGGTCTCAGGTTTGGAAGGGGAAGGATTTGGATATCACATCTCATGTTATAGGAAGGATCTCAGGTTTGGTATTAGAAGCATTGAGATATCACATCTCATGCTATCGGAAGGATCTCAGGTTTGGTATTAGAAGCATTGAGATATCACATCTCATGCTATCAGAAGAGTCTCAGGATTGGAATAGGAAGGAGTTGGATATCACATTTCATGCTAAAGGGAGGGTCTCAGGTTTGGAAGGGGAAGGATTTGGATATCACATCTCATGTTATCGGAAGGATCTCACGTTTGGTATTAGAAGTATTGAGACATCATATCTCATGCTATAGGAAGGGTCTCAGGATTGGAATGGGAAGGAGTTGGATATCACATCTCATGCTATAGGGAGGGTCTCAGGATTGGAATGGGAAGGACTTAGATATCACATATCATGCTATAGGGAGGGTCTCAGTTTTGATATTAGAAGCATTGAGATATCACATCTCATGCTATCGGAAGTGTCTCAGGATTGGAATGGGAAGGAGCTGGATATCACATCTCATGCTAAAGGAAGGGTCTCAGGTTTGGAACGGGAAGGATTTGGATATCACATCTCATGTTATAGGAAGGGTCTCAGGTTTGGTATAAGCATTGAGATATCACATCTCTGCTATCGGAAGTGTCTCAGGATTGGAATGGGAAGGAGTTGGATATCCCATCTCATGTTATAGGACGGGTCTCAGGTTTGTTATTAGAATCATTGAGATATCATATTGCATGCTGTAGGAAGGGTCTAAGGGTTGGAATGTGAAGGACTTGGATATCACATCTCATGCTATAGATAGGCTCTTAGGTTTGGAAAGGGAAGGAGTTGGATATCACATTTCATGTTAGAGGAAGGATCTCAGGTTTGGTATTAGAAGCATTGAGATATCGCATCTCATGCTATAGGAAGGGTCTCAGGATTGGAATGGGAAGCAGTTGGATATCACATCTCATGCTATAGGAAGGGTCTCAGGTTTGGTATAAGCATTGAGATATCACATCTCATGCTATAGGACGGGTCTCAGGATTGGAATGGAAGGAGTTGGATATCACATCTCATGTTATAGGAAGGATCTCAGGTTTGGTATTAGAAGCATTGAGACATCACATCTCATGCTATAGGAAGGGTCTCAGGGTTGGAATGGGAAGGAGTTGGATATCACATCTCATCCAATAGGAAGGGTCTCAGGTTTGGAATGGGAAGGAATTGGATATCACATCTCATGTTATAGGAAGGATCTCAGGTTTGGTATTAGAAGCATTGAGATATCACATCTCATGCTATAGGAAGGGTCTCAGGATTGGAATGTGAAGGATTTGGATATCACATCTCATGCTAAAGGAAGGGTCTCAGGTTTGGTAGAAGCATTGAGATATCACGTCGCTGCTATCGGAAGGGTCTCAGGATTGGATTGGGAAGGAGTTGGATATCCCTTCTCATGCTATAGGAAGGGTCTCAGGATTTGAATGGCAAGGAGTTGGATATCACATCTCATGCCATAGGAAGGGTCTCAGGTTTGGTATAAGCATTGAGATATCACATCTCTGCTATCGGAAGGGTCTCAGGATTGGATTGGGAAGGAGTTGGATATCCCTTCTCATGCTATAGGAAGTGTCTCAGGTTGGAATGGGAAGGAGTTGGATATCACATCTCATGTTATAGGAAGGGTCTCAGGATTGGAATGGGAAGGATTTGGATATCACATCTCTTGCTATAGGAAGGGTCTCAGGATTGGAATGGGTAGGAGTTGGATATTACTTTCTTGCTATAGGAAGGGTCTCATGTTTGGAATGGGAAGGAGTTGGATATCACATATGCTGTAGTTAGTGTCTCAGGTTTGGAACGGGAAGGAGTTGGATATCACATCTCATGTTATAGGAAGGGTCTCAGGTTTGGTATAAGCATTGAGATATCACATCTCTGCTATCGGAAGCGGCTCAGGATTGGAATGGGAAGGAGTTGGATATCCCATCTCATGTTATAGGAAGAGTCTCTGGTTTGGTATTAGAATCATTGAGATATCACATAGCATGCTGTAGGAAGGGTCTAAGGATTGGAATGGGATGGACTTGGATATCACATCTCATGTTATAGGTAGCTTCTCAGGTTTGCTATAAGCATTGAGATATCACATCTCATGCTATAGGAAGGGTCTCAGGAATGGAATGGGAAGGAGTTAGATATCACATCTCATGCTAAAGGGAGGGTCTCAGGTTTGGAAGGGGAAGGATTTGGATATCACATCTCATGTTATAGGAAGGATCTCAGGTTTGGTATTAGAAGCATTGAGATATCACATCTCGCTATCGGAAGGATCTCAGGTTTGGTATTAGAAGCATTGAGATATCACATCTCATGCTATCAGAAGAGTCTCAGGATTGGAATAGGAAGGAGTTGGATATCACATTTCATGCTAAAGGGAGGGTCTCAGGTTTGGAAGGGGAAGGATTTGGATATCACATCTCATGTTATCGGAAGGATCTCACGTTTGGTATTAGAAGTATTGAGATATCATATCTCATGCTATAGGAAGGGTCTCAGGATTGGAATGGGAAGGAGTTGGATATCACATCTCATGATATAGGGAGGGTCTCAGGATTGGAATGGGAAGGACTTAGATATCACATATCATGCTATAGGGAGGGTCTCAGTTTTGATATTAGAAGCATTGAGATATCACATCTCATGCTATCGGAAGTGTCTCAGGATTGGAATGGGAAGGAGCTGGATATCACATCTCATGCTAAAGGAAGGGTCTCAGGTTTGGAACGAGAAGGATTTGGATATCACATCTCATGTTATAGGAAGGGTCTCAGGTTTGGTATAAGCATTGAGATATCACATCTCTGCTATCGGAAGTGTTTCAGGATTGGAATGGGAAGGAGTTGGATATCCCATCTCATGTTATAGGACGGGTCTCAGGTTTGTTATTAGAATCATTGAGATATCATATTGCATGCTGTAGGAAGGGTCTAAGGGTTGGAATGTGAAGGACGGATATCACATCTCATGCTATAGATAGGCTCTTAGGTTTGGAAAGGGAAGGAGTTGGATATCACATTTCATGTTAGAGGAAGGATCTCAGGTTTGGTATTAGAAGCATTGAGATATCACATCTCATGCTATAGGAAGGGTCTCAGGATTGGAATGGGAAGCAGTTGGATATCACATCTCATGCTATAGGAAGGGTCTCAGGTTTGGTATAAGCATTGAGATATCACATCTCATGCTATAGGACGGGTCTCAGGATTGGAATGGAAGGAGTTGGATATCACATCTCATGTTATAGGAAGGATCTCAGGTTTGGTATTAGAAGCATTGAGACATCACATCTCATGCTATAGGAAGGGTCTCAGGGTTGGAATGGGAAGGAGTTGGATATCACATCTCATCCAATAGGAAGGGTCTCAGGTTTGGAATGGGAAGGAATTGGATATCACATCTCATGTTATAGGAAGGATCTCAGGTTTGGTAGAAGCATTGAGATATCACGTCGCTGCTATCGGAAGGGTCTCAGGATTGGATTGGGAAGGAGTTGGATATCCCTTCTCATGCTATAGGAAGGGTCTCAGGATTTGAATGGCAAGGAGTTGGATATCACATCTCATGCCATAGGAAGGGTCTCAGGTTTGGATTGGGAAGGAGTTGGATATCCCTTCTCATGCTATAGGAAGTGTCTCAGGTTGGAATGGGAAGAAGTTGGATATCACATCTCATGTTATAGGAAGGATCTCAGGTTTGGTATTAGAAGCATTGAGACATCACATCTCATGCTATAGGAAGGGTCTCAGGGTTGGAATGGGAAGGAGTTGGATATCACATCTCATCCAATAGGAAGGGTCTCAGGTTTGGAATGGGAAGGAATTGGATATCACATTTCATGTTATAGGAAGGATCTCAGGTTTGGTATTAGAAGCATTGAGATATCACATCTCATGCTATAGGAAGGGTCTCAGGATTGGAATGTGAAGGATTTGGATATCACATCTCATGCTAAAGGAAGGGTCTCAGGTTTGGTAGAAGCATTGAGATATCACGTCGCTGCTATCGGAAGGGTCTCAGGATTGGATTGGGAAGGAGTTGGATATCCCTTCTCATGCTATAGGAAGGGTCTCAGGATTTGAATGGCAAGGAGTTGGATATCACATCTCATGCCATAGGAAGGGTCTCAGGTTTGGTATAAGCATTGAGATATCACATCTCTGCTATCGGAAGGGTCTCAGGATTGGATTGGGAAGGAGTTGGATATCCCTTCTCATGCTATAGGAAGTGTCTCAGGTTGGAATGGGAAGGAGTTGGATATCACATCTCATGTTATAGGAAGGGTCTCAGGATTGGAATGGGAAGGATTTGGATATCACATCTCTTGCTATAGGAAGGGTCTCAGGATTGGAATGGGTAGGAGTTGGATATTACTTTCTTGCTATAGGAAGGGTCTCATGTTTGGAATGGGAAGGAGTTGGATATCACATATGCTATAGTTAGTGTCTCAGGTTTGGAACGGGAAGGAGTTGGATATCACATCTCATGTTATAGGAAGGGTCTCAGGTTTGGTATAAGCATTGAGATATCACATCTCTGCTATCGGAAGCGGCTCAGGATTGGAATGGGAAGGAGTTGGATATCCCATCTCATGTTATAGGAAGAGTCTCTGGTTTGGTATTAGAATCATTGAGATATCACATCGCATGCTGTAGGAAGGGTCTAAGGATCGGAATGGGATGGACTTGGATATCACATCTCATGTTATAGGTAGGCTCTCAGGTTTGGTATAAGCATTGAGATATCACATCTCATGCTATAGGAAGGGTCTCAGGATTGGAATGGGAAGGAATTGGATATCACATCTCAGGCTATAGGAAGGGTCTCAGGATTGGAATGGGAAGGAGTTGGATATCACATCTCATGCTATAGGAAGGGTCTCAGGTTTGGTATAAGCATTGATATATCACATCTCATGCTATAGGAAGGGTCTCAGGATTGGAATGGAAGGAGTTGGATATCACATCTCATGTTATAGGAAGGATCTCAGGTTTGGTATTAGAAGCATTGAGACATCACATCTCATGCTATAGGAAGGGTCTCAGGATTGGAATGGGAAGGAGTTGGATATCAAATCTCATGCTATAGGAAGGGTCTCAGGATTGGAATGGGTAGGAGTTGAATATGACATCTCATGCCGTAGGAAGGGTCTCAGGTTTGGTATAAACATTGAGATATCACATCTCTGCTATCAAAAGGGTCTCAGGATTGGAATTGGAAGGAGTTGGATATCCCATCTCATGTTATAGGAAGTGTCTCAGGTTTGGTATTAGAAGCATTGAGATATCACATCTCATGCTATAGGAAGTGTCTCAGGATTGGAATGGGAAGGACTTGGATATCACATCTCCTGCTATAGGTAGGGTCTCAAGTTTGACATTAGAAGCATTGAGATATCACATCTCATGCTATAGGAAGGGTCTGAGGATTGGAATGGGAAGGAGTTGGATATCACATCTGCTATGGGAAGGGTCTCAGGTATGGTATAAGCAGTGAGATATCACATCTCATGCTATAGGAAGTGTCTCAGGATTGGAATGGGAAGGAGTTGGATATCACATCTCATGTTATAGGAAGGATCTCAGGTGTGGTATAAGCATTGAGATATCACATCTCTGCTATCGGAAGGGTCTGAAGATTGGAATGGGAAGGAGTTGGATATTCCCATCTCATGTTATAGGAAGGGTCTCAGGTTTGGTATTAGAAGCATTGAGATATCACATCTCATGCTATAGGAAGGGTCTCAGGATTGGAATGGGAAGGACTTGGATATCACATCTCATGCTATAGGGAGGGTCTCAAGTTTGATATTAGAAGCTTTGAGATATCACATCTCATGATATCGGAAGGGTCTCAGGATTGGAATGGGAAGGAGTTGGATATCACATCTCATGATAAAGGAAGGGTCTAAGGTTTGGAAGGGGAAGGATTTGGATATCACATCTCATGTTATATTACGGGTCTCAGGTTTGGTATTAGAAGCATTGAGATATCAAGTCTCATAGTATAGGAAGGGTCTCAGAATTGGAATGGGAAGGAGTTGGATATCCCATCTCATGTTATAGGAAGAGTCTCTGGTTTGGTATTAGAATCATTGAGATATCACATCGCATGCTGTAGGAAGGGTCTAAGGATTGGAATGGGATGGACTTGGATATCACATCTCATGCTATAGGTAGGCTCTCAGGTTTGGTATAAGCATTGAGATATCACATCTCATGCTATAGGAAGGGTCTCAGAATTGGAATGGGAAGGAGTTGGATATCACATCTCAAGCTATAGGAAGGGTCTCAGTATTGGAATGGGAAGGACTTGGATATCACATCTCATGCTATAGGAAGGCTCTCAGGTTTGGAAGGGGAAAGAGTTGGATATCACATTTCATGTTAGAAGTAGGATCTCAGGTTTGGTATTAGAGGCATTGAGATATCACATCTCATGCTATCAGAAGGGTCTCAGGAATGGAATGGGAAGGAGTTAGATATCACATCTCATGCTAAAGGGAGGGTCTCAGGTTTGGAAGGGGAAGGATTTGGATATCACATCTCATGTTATAGGAAGGATCTCAGGTTTGGTATTAGAAGCATTGAGATATCACATCTCATGCTATCGGAAGGATCTCAGGTTTGGTATTAGAAGCATTGAGATATCACATCTCATGCTATCAGAAGAGTCTCAGGATTGGAATAGGAAGGAGTTGGATATCACATTTCATGCTAAAGGGAGGGTCTCAGGTTTGGAAGGGGAAGGATTTGGATATCACATCTCATGTTATCGGAAGGATCTCACGTTTGGTATTAGAAGTATTGAGACATCATATCTCATGCTATAGGAAGGGTCTCAGGATTGGAATGGGAAGGAGTTGGATATCACATCTCATGCTATAGGGAGGGTCTCAGGATTGGAATGGGAAGGACTTAGATATCACATATCATGCTATAGGGAGGGTCTCAGTTTTGATATTAGAAGCATTGAGATATCACATCTCATGCTATCGGAAGTGTCTCAGGATTGGAATGGGAAGGAGCTGGATATCACATCTCATGCTAAAGGAAGGGTCTCAGGTTTGGAACGGGAAGGATTTGGATATCACATCTCATGTTATAGGAAGGGTCTCAGGTTTGGTATAAGCATTGAGATATCACATCTCTGCTATCGGAAGTGTCTCAGGATTGGAATGGGAAGGAGTTGGATATCCCATCTCATGTTATAGGACGGGTCTCAGGTTTGTTATTAGAATCATTGAGATATCATATTGCATGCTGTAGGAAGGGTCTAAGGGTTGGAATGTGAAGGACTTGGATATCACATCTCATGCTATAGATAGGCTCTTAGGTTTGGAAAGGGAAGGAGTTGGATATCACATTTCATGTTAGAGGAAGGATCTCAGGTTTGGTATTAGAAGCATTGAGATATCGCATCTCATGCTATAGGAAGGGTCTCAGGATTGGAATGGGAAGCAGTTGGATATCACATCTCATGCTATAGGAAGGGTCTCAGGTTTGGTATAAGCATTGAGATATCACATCTCATGCTATAGGACGGGTCTCAGGATTGGAATGGAAGGAGTTGGATATCACATCTCATGTTATAGGAAGGATCTCAGGTTTGGTATTAGAAGCATTGAGACATCACATCTCATGCTATAGGAAGGGTCTCAGGGTTGGAATGGGAAGGAGTTGGATATCACATCTCATCCAATAGGAAGGGTCTCAGGTTTGGAATGGGAAGGAATTGGATATCACATCTCATGTTATAGGAAGGATCTCAGGTTTGGTATTAGAAGCATTGAGATATCACATCTCATGCTATAGGAAGGGTCTCAGGATTGGAATGTGAAGGATTTGGATATCACATCTCATGCTAAAGGAAGGGTCTCAGGTTTGGTAGAAGCATTGAGATATCACGTCGCTGCTATCGGAAGGGTCTCAGGATTGGATTGGGAAGGAGTTGGATATCCCTTCTCATGCTATAGGAAGGGTCTCAGGATTTGAATGGCAAGGAGTTGGATATCACATCTCATGCCATAGGAAGGGTCTCAGGTTTGGTATAAGCATTGAGATATCACATCTCTGCTATCGGAAGGGTCTCAGGATTGGATTGGGAAGGAGTTGGATATCCCTTCTCATGCTATAGGAAGTGTCTCAGGTTGGAATGGGAAGGAGTTGGATATCACATCTCATGTTATAGGAAGGGTCTCAGGATTGGAATGGGAAGGATTTGGATATCACATCTCTTGCTATAGGAAGGGTCTCAGGATTGGAATGGGTAGGAGTTGGATATTACTTTCTTGCTATAGGAAGGGTCTCATGTTTGGAATGGGAAGGAGTTGGATATCACATATGCTATAGTTAGTGTCTCAGGTTTGGAACGGGAAGGAGTTGGATATCACATCTCATGTTATAGGAAGGGTCTCAGGTTTGGTATAAGCATTGAGATATCACATCTCTGCTATCGGAAGCGGCTCAGGATTGGAATGGGAAGGAGTTGGATATCCCATCTCATGTTATAGGAAGAGTCTCTGGTTTGGTATTAGAATCATTGAGATATCACATAGCATGCTGTAGGAAGGGTCTAAGGATTGGAATGGGATGGACTTGGATATCACATCTCATGTTATAGGTAGCTTCTCAGGTTTGCTATAAGCATTGAGATATCACATCTCATGCTATAGGAAGGGTCACAGGATTGGAATGGGAAGGAATTGGATATCACATCTCATGCTATAGGAAGGGTCTCAGATTTGGTATAAGCATTGAGATATCACATCTCATGCTAACGGAAGGGTCTCAGGATTGGAATGGGAAGGAGTTGTATATGACATCTCAGGCCATAGGAAGGTTCTCAGGTTTGGTATAAGCATTGAGATATCACATCTCTGCTATCGGAAAGGTCTCAGGATTGGAATGGGAAGGAGTTGGATATCCCATCTCATGTTATAGGAAGGGTCTCAGGTTTGGTATTAGAAGCATAGAGATATCACATCTCATGCTATAGGAAGGGTCTCAGGATTGGAATGGGAAGGACTTGGATGTCACATCTCATGCTATAGGTAGGGTCTCAAGTTTGATATTAGAAGCATTGAGATAACAAATCTCATGATATCGGAAGGGTCTCAGGATTGTAATGGGAAGGAGTTGGATATCACATCTCATGATAAAGGAAGGGTCTAAGGTTTGGAAGGGGAGGGATTTGGATATCACATCTCATGTTATAGGACGGGTCTCAGGTTTAATATTAGAAGCATTGAGATATCAAGTCTCATGGTATAAGAAGGGTCTCAGAATTGGAATGGGAAGGAGTTGGATATCACACCTCAAGCTATAGGAAGGGTCTCAGGATTGGAATGGGAAGGAGTTTGATATCACATCTCATGCCATAGTATGGGTCTCAGGTTTGGTAGAAGCATTGGGATATCACATCTCATGCTATCGGAAGGGTATCAGTATTGGATTTGGAAGAAGTTGGATATCCCATCTCATGCTATAGGAAGGGTCTCAGGTTGGAATGGGAAGGAGTTGGATATCACATTTCGTGTTATAGGAAGGGTCTCAGGATTGGAATGGGAAGGACTTGGATATCATATCTCATGCTATAGGACGGGTCTCAGGTTTGTTATTAGAATCATTGAGATATCATATTGCATGCTGTAGGAAGGGTCTAAGGATTGGAATGGGAAGGACCTGGTTATCACATCTCATGCTATAGAACGGCTCTCAGGTTTGGAAAGGGAAGGAGTTGGATATCACATCTCATGTTATAGGATGGATCTCAGGTTTGGTATTAGAAGTATTGAGATATCACATCTCATGTTATCGGAAGGATCTCAGGTTTGGTATTAGAAGTATTGAGATATCACATCTCATGCTATAGGAAGGGTCTCAGGATTGGAATGGGAAGGAGTTGTATATCACATCTCATGCTAAAGGAAGGATCTCAGGTTTGGTAGAAGCATTGAGATATCACATCTCATGCTATAGGAAGGGTCTCATGATTGGAATGGGAAGGAGTTGGATATCACATCTCATGCTATAGGGAGGGTCTCGGGATTGGAATGGGAAGGACTTAGATATCACATATCATGCTATAGGGAGGGTCTCAGTTTTGATATTAGAAGCATTGAGATATCACATCTCATGCTATCGGAAGTGTCTCAGGATTGGAATGGGAAGGAGCTGGATATCACATCTCATGCTAAAGGAAGGGTCTCAGGTTTGGAACGGGAAGGATTTGGATATCACATCTCATGTTATAGGAAGGGTCTCAGGTTTGGTATAAGCATTGAGATATCACATCTCTGCTATCGGAAGTGTCTCAGGATTGGAATGGGAAGGAGTTGGATATCCCATCTCATGTTATAGGACGGGTCTCAGGTTTGTTATTAGAATCATTGAGATATCATATTGCATGCTGTAGGAAGGGTCTAAGGGTTGGAATGTGAAGGACTTGGATATCACATCTCATGCTATAGATAGGCTCTTAGGTTTGGAAAGGGAAGGAGTTGGATATCACATTTCATGTTAGAGGAAGGATCTCAGGTTTGGTATTAGAAGCATTGAGATATCACATCTCATGCTATAGGAAGGGTCTCAGGATTGGAATGGGAAGCAGTTGGATATCACATCTCATGCTATAGGAAGGGTCTCAGGTTTGGTATAAGCATTGAGATATCACATCTCATGCTATAGGACGGGTCTCAGGATTGGAATGGAAGGAGTTGGATATCACATCTCATGTTATAGGAAGGATCTCAGGTTTGGTATTAGAAGCATTGAGACATCACATCTCATGCTATAGGAAGGGTCTCAGGGTTGGAATGGGAAGGAGTTGGATATCACATCTCATCCAATAGGAAGGGTCTCAGGTTTGGAATGGGAAGGAATTGGATATCACATCTCATGTTATAGGAAGGATCTCAGGTTTGGTATTAGAAGCATTGAGATATCACATCTCATGCTATAGGAAGGGTCTCAGGATTGGAATGTGAAGGATTTGGATATCACATCTCATGCTAAAGGAAGGGTCTCAGGTTTGGTAGAAGCATTGAGATATCACGTCGCTGTATCGGAAGGGTCTCAGGATTGGATTGGGAAGGAGTTGGATATCCCTTCTCATGCTATAGGAAGGGTCTCAGGATTTGAATGGCAAGGAGTTGGATATCACATCTCATGCCATAGGAAGGGTCTCAGGTTTGGTATAAGCATTGAGATATCACATCTCTGCTATCGGAAGGGTCTCAGGATTGGATTGGGAATGAGTTGGATATCCCTTCTCATGCTATAGGAAGTGTCTCAGGTTGGAATGGGAAGGAGTTGGATATCACATCTCATGTTATAGGAAGGGTCTCAGGATTGGAATGGGAAGGATTTGGATATCACATCTCTTGCTATAGGAAGGGTCTCAGGATTGGAATGGGTAGGAGTTGGATATTACTTTCTTGCTATAGGAAGGGTCTCATGTTTGGAATGGGAAGGAGTTGGATATCACATATGCTATAGTTAGTGTCTCAGGTTTGGAACGGGAAGGAGTTGGATATCACATCTCATGTTATAGGAAGGGTCTCAGGTTTGGTATAAGCATTGAGATATCACATCTCTGCTATCGGAAGCGGCTCAGGATTGGAATGGGAAGGAGTTGGATATCCCATCTCATGTTATAGGAAGAGTCTCTGGTTTGGTATTAGAATCATTGAGATATCACATCGCATGCTGTAGGAAGGGTCTAAGGATTGGAATGGGATGGACTTGGATATCACATCTCATGTTATAGGTAGGCTCTCAGGTTTGCTATAAGCATTGAGATATCACATCTCATGCTATAGGAAGGGTCACAGGATTGGAATGGGAAGGAATTGGATATCACATCTCATGCTATAGGAAGGGTCTCAGATTTGGTATAAGCATTGAGATATCACATCTCATGCTAAAGGAAGGGTCTCAGGATTGGAATGGGAAGGAGTTGTATATGACATCTCAGGCCATAGGAAGGTTCTCAGGTTTGGTATAAGCATTGAGATATCACATCTCTGCTATCGGAAAGGTCTCAGGATTGGAATGGGAAGGAGTTGGATATCCCATCTCATGTTATAGGAAGGGTCTCAGGTTTGGTATTAGAAGCATAGAGATATCACATCTCATGCTATAGGAAGGGTCTCAGGATTGGAATGGGAAGGACTTGGATGTCACATCTCATGCTATAGGTAGGGTCTCAAGTTTGATATTAGAAGCATTGAGATAACAAATCTCATGATATCGGAAGGGTCTCAGGATTGGAATGGGAAGGAGTTGGATATCACATCTCATGATAAAGGAAGGGTCTAAGGTTTGGAAGGGGAAGGATTTGGATATCACATCTCATGTTATAGGACGGGTCTCAGGTTTAATATTAGAAGCATTGAGATATCAAGTCTCATGGTATAAGAAGGGTCTCAGAATTGGAATGGGAAGGAGTTGGATATCACACCTCAAGCTATAGGAAGGGTCTCAGGATTGGAATGGGAAGGAGTTTGATATCACATCTCATGCCATAGTATGGGTCTCAGGTTTGGTAGAAGCATTGGGATATCACATCTCATGCTATCGGAAGGGTATCAGTATTGGATTTGGAAGAAGTTGGATATCCCATCTCATGCTATAGGAAGGGTCTCAGGTTGGAATGGGAAGGAGTTGGATATCACATTTCGTGTTATAGGAAGGGTCTCAGGATTGGAATGGGAAGGACTTGGATATCATATCTCATGCTATAGGACGGGTCTCAGGTTTGTTATTAGAATCATTGAGATATCATATTGCATGCTGTAGGAAGGGTCTAAGGATTGGAATGGGAAGGACCTGGTTATCACATCTCATGCTATAGAACGGCTCTCAGGTTTGGAAAGGGAAGGAGTTGGATATCACATCTCATGTTATAGGATGGATCTCAGGTTTGGTATTAGAAGTATTGAGATATCACATCTCATGTTATCGGAAGGATCTCAGGTTTGGTATTAGAAGTATTGAGATATCACATCTCATGCTATAGGAAGGGTCTCAGGATTGGAATGGGAAGGAGTTGGATATCACATCTCATGCTAAAGGAAGGGTCTCAGGTTTGGTAGAAGCATTGAGATATCACATCTCATGCTATCGGAAGTGTCTCAGGATTGGAATGGGAAGGAGCTGGATATCACATCTCATGCTAAAGGAAGGGTCTCAGGTTTGGAACGGGAAGGAGTTGGATATCACATCTCATGTTATAGGAAGGGTCTCAGGTTTGGTATAAACATTGAGATATCACATCTCTGCTATCGGAAGTGTCTCAGGATTGGAATGGGAAGGAGTTGGATATCCCTACTCATGTTATAGGACGGGTCTCAGGTTTGTTATTGGAATCATTGAGATATCATATTGCATGCTGTAGGAAGGGTCTAAGGGTTGGAATGTGAAGGACTTGGATATCACATCTCATGCTATAGATAGGCTCTTAGGTTTGGAAAGGGAAGGAGTTGGATCTCACATTTCATGTTAGAGGAAGGATCTCAGGTTTGGTATTAGAAGCATTGAGATATCACATCTCATGCTATAGGAAGGGTCTCAGGATTGGAATGGGAAGGAGTTGGATATCACATCTCATGCTATAGGAAGGGTCTCAGGTTTGGTATAAGCATTGAGATATCACATCTCATGCTATAGGAAGGGTCTCAGGATTGGAATGGAAGGAGTTGGATATCAGATCTCATGTTATAGGAAGGATCTCAGGTTTGGTATTAGAAGCATTGAGACATCACATCTCATGCTATAGGAAGGGTCTCAGGATTGGAATGGGAAGGAGTTGGATATCAAATCTCATGCTATAGGAAGGGTCTCAGGATTGGAATGGGAAGGAGTTGAATATGACATCTCATGCCGTAGGAAGGGTCTCAGGTTTGGTATAAACATTGAGATATCACATCTCTGCTATCAAAAGGGTCTCAGGATTGGAATGGGAAGGAGTTGGATATCCCATCTCATGTTATAGGAAGAGTCTCAAGTTTGGTATTAGAAGCATTGAGATATCACATCTCATGCTATAGGAAGTGTCTCAGGATTGGAATGGGAAGGACTTGGATATCACATCTCATTCTATAGGTAGGGTCTCAAGTTTGACATTAGAAGCATTGAGATATCACATCTCATGCTATAGGAAGGGTCTGAGGATTGGAATGGGAAGGAGTTGGATATCACATCTCCTGCTATGGGAAGTGTCTCAGGTTTGGTATAAGCAGTGAGATATCACATCTCATGCTATAGGAAGTGTCTCAGGATTGGAATGGGAAGGACTTGGATATCACATCTCATGTTATAGGAAGGATCTCAGGTTTGGTATAAGCATTGAGATATCACATCTCTGCTATCGGAAGGGTCTCAAGATTGGAATGGGAAGGAGTTGGATATTCCCATCTCATGTTATAGGAAGGGTCTCAGGTTTGGTATTAGAAGCATTGAGATATCACATCTCATGCTATAGGAAGGGTCTCAGGATTGGAATGGGAAGGACTTGGATATCACATCTCATGCTATAGGGAGGGTCTCAAGTTTGATATTAGAAGCTTTGAGATATCACATCTCATGATATCGGAAGGGTCTCAGGATTGGAATGGGAAGGAGTTGGATATCACATCTCATGATAAAGGAAGGGTCTAAGGTTTGGAAGGGGAAGGATTTGGATATCACATCTCATGTTATAGGACGGGTCTCAGGTTTAATATTAGAAGCATTGAGATATCAAGTCTCATGGTATAAGAAGGGTCTCAGAATTGGAATGGGAAGGAGTTGGATATCACACCTCAAGCTATAGGAAGGGTCTCAGGATTGGAATGGGAAGGAGTTTGATATCACATCTCATGCCATAGTATGGGTCTCAGGTTTGGTAGAAGCATTGGGATATCACATCTCATGCTATCGGAAGGGTATCAGTATTGGATTTGGAAGAAGTTGGATATCCCATCTCATGCTATAGGAAGGGTCTCAGGTTGGAATGGGAAGGAGTTGGATATCACATTTCGTGTTATAGGAAGGGTCTCAGGATTGGAATGGGAAGGACTTGGATATCATATCCCATGCTATAGGACGGGTCTCAGGTTTGTTATTAGAATCATTGAGATATCATATTGCATGCTGTAGGAAGGGTCTAAGGATTGGAATGGGAAGGACCTGGTTATCACATCTCATGCTATAGAACGGCTCTCAGGTTTGGAAAGGGAAGGAGTTGGATATCACATCTCATGTTATAGGATGGATCTCAGGTTTGGTATTAGAAGTATTGAGATATCACATCTCATGTTATCGGAAGGATCTCAGGTTTGGTATTAGAAGTATTGAGATATCACATCTCATGCTATAGGAAGGGTCTCAGGATTGGAATGGGAAGGAGTTGGATATCACATCTCATGCTAAAGGAAGGGTCTCAGGTTTGGTAGAAGCATTGAGATATCACATCTCATGCTATCGGAAGTGTCTCAGGATTGGAATGGGAAGGAGCTGGATATCACATCTCATGCTAAAGGAAGGGTCTCAGGTTTGGAACGGGAAGGAGTTGGATATCACATCTCATGTTATAGGAAGGGTCTCAGGTTTGGTATAAACATTGAGATATCACATCTCTGCTATCGGAAGTGTCTCAGGATTGGAATGGGAAGGAGTTGGATATCCCTACTCATGTTATAGGACGGGTCTCAGGTTTGTTATTGGAATCATTGAGATATCATATTGCATGCTGTAGGAAGGGTCTAAGGGTTGGAATGTGAAGGACTTGGATATCACATCTCATGCTATAGATAGGCTCTTAGGTTTGGAAAGGGAAGGAGTTGGATCTCACATTTCATGTTAGAGGAAGGATCTCAGGTTTGGTATTAGAAGCATTGAGATATCACATCTCATGCTATAGGAAGGGTCTCAGGATTGGAATGGGAAGGAGTTGGATATCACATCTCATGCTATAGGAAGGGTCTCAGGTTTGGTATAAACATTGAGATATCACATCTCATGCTATAGGAAGGGTCTCAGGATTGGAATGGAAGGAGTTGGATATCAGATCTCATGTTATAGGAAGGATCTCAGGTTTGGTATTAGAAGCATTGAGACATCACATCTCATGCTATAGGAAGGGTCTCAGGATTGGAATGGGAAGGAGTTGGATATCAAATCTCATGCTATAGGAAGGGTCTCAGGATTGGAATGGGAAGGAGTTGAATATGACATCTCATGCCGTAGGAAGGGTCTCAGGTTTGGTATAAACATTGAGATATCACATCTCTGCTATCAAAAGGGTCTCAGGATTGGAATGGGAAGGAGTTGGATATCCCATCTCATGTTATAGGAAGAGTCTCAAGTTTGGTATTAGAAGCATTGAGATATCACATCTCATGCTATAGGAAGTGTCTCAGGATTGGAATGGGAAGGACTTGGATATCACATCTCATTCTATAGGTAGGGTCTCAAGTTTGACATTAGAAGCATTGAGATATCACATCTCATGCTATAGGAAGGGTCTGAGGATTGGAATGGGAAGGAGTTGGATATCACATCTCCTGCTATGGGAAGTGTCTCAGGTTTGGTATAAGCAGTGAGATATCACATCTCATGCTATAGGAAGTGTCTCAGGATTGGAATGGGAAGGAGTTGGATATCACATCTCATGTTATAGGAAGGATCTCAGGTTTGGTATAAGCATTGAGATATCACATCTCTGCTATCGGAAGGGTCTCAAGATTGGAATGGGAAGGAGTTGGATATTCCCATCTCATGTTATAGGAAGGGTCTCAGGTTTGGTATTAGAAGCATTGAGATATCACATCTCATGCTATAGGAAGGGTCTCAGGATTGGAATGGGAAGGACTTGGATATCACATCTCATGCTATAGGGAGGGTCTCAAGTTTGATATTAGAAGCTTTGAGATATCACATCTCATGATATCGGAAGGGTCTCAGGATTGGAATGGGAAGGAGTTGGATATCACATCTCATGATAAAGGAAGGGTCTAAGGTTTGGAAGGGGAAGGATTTGGATATCACATCTCATGTTATATTACGGGTCTCAGGTTTGGTATTAGAAGCATTGAGATATCAAGTCTCATAGTATAGGAAGGGTCTCAGAATTGGAATGGGAAGGAGTTGGATATCCCATCTCATGTTATAGGAAGAGTCTCTGGTTTGGTATTAGAATCATTGAGATATCACATCGCATGCTGTAGGAAGGGTCTAAGGATTGGAATGGGATGGACTTGGATATCACATCTCATGTTATAGGTAGGCTCTCAGGTTTGGTATAAGCATTGAGATATCACATCTCATGCTATAGGAAGGGTCTCAGAATTGGAATGGGAAGGAGTTGGATATCACATCTCAAGCTATAGGAAGGGTCTCAGTATTGGAATGGGAAGGACTTGGATATCACATCTCATGCTATAGGAAGGCTCTCAGGTTTGGAAGGGGAAAGAGTTGGATATCTCATTTCATGTTAGAGGTAGGATCTCAGGTTTGGTATTAGAGGCATTGAGATATCACATCTCATGCTATCAGAAGGGTCTCAGGAATGGAATGGGAAGGAGTTAGATATCACATCTCATGCTAAAGGGAGGGTCTCAGGTTTGGAAGGGGAAGGATTTGGATATCACATCTCATGTTATAGGAAGGATCTCAGGTTTGGTATTAGAAGCATTGAGATATCACATCTCATGCTATCGGAAGGATCTCAGGTTTGGTATTAGAAGCATTGAGATATCACATCTCATGCTATCAGAAGAGTCTCAGGATTGGAATAGGAAGGAGTTGGATATCACATTTCATGCTAAAGGGAGGGTCTCAGGTTTGGAAGGGGAAGGATTTGGATATCACATCTCATGTTATCGGAAGGATCTCACGTTTGGTATTAGAAGTATTGAGATATCATATCTCATGCTATAGGAAGGGTCTCAGGATTGGAATGGGAAGGAGTTGGATATCACATCTCATGCTATAGGGAGGGTCTCAGGATTGGAATGGGAAGGACTTAGATATCACATATCATGCTATAGGGAGGGTCTCAGTTTTGATATTAGAAGCATTGAGATATCACATCTCATGCTATCGGAAGTGTCTCAGGATTGGAATGGGAAGGAGCTGGATATCACATCTCATGCTAAAGGAAGGGTCTCAGGTTTGGAACGGGAAGGATTTGGATATCACATCTCATGTTATAGGAAGGGTCTCAGGTTTGGTATAAGCATTGAGATATCACATCTCTGCTATCGGAAGTGTCTCAGGATTGGAATGGGAAGGAGTTGGATATCCCATCTCATGTTATAGGACGGGTCTCAGGTTTGTTATTAGAATCATTGAGATATCATATTGCATGCTGTAGGAAGGGTCTAAGGGTTGGAATGTGAAGGACTTGGATATCACATCTCATGCTATAGATAGGCTCTTAGGTTTGGAAAGGGAAGGAGTTGGATATCACATTTCATGTTAGAGGAAGGATCTCAGGTTTGGTATTAGAAGCATTGAGATATCACATCTCATGCTATAGGAAGGGTCTCAGGATTGGAATGGGAAGCAGTTGGATATCACATCTCATGCTATAGGAAGGGTCTCAGGTTTGGTATAAGCCTTGAGATATCACATCTCATGCTATAGGACGGGTCTCAGGATTGGAATGGAAGGAGTTGGATATCACATCTCATGTTATAGGAAGGATCTCAGGTTTGGTATTAGAAGCATTGAGACATCACATCTCATGCTATAGGAAGGGTCTCAAGGTTGGAATGGGAAGGAGTTGGATATCACATCTCATCCAATAGGAAGGGTCTCAGGTTTGGAATGGGAAGGAATTCGATATCACATCTCATGTTATAGGAAGGATCTCAGGTTTGGTATTAGAAGCATTGAGATATCACATCTCATGCTATAGGAAGGGTCTCAGGATTGGAATGTGAAGGATTTGGATATCACATCTCATGCTAAAGGAAGGGTCTCAGGTTTGGTAGAAGCATTGAGATATCACGTCGCTGCTATCGGAAGGGTCTCAGGATTGGATTGGGAAGGAGTTGGATATCCCTTCTCATGCTATAGGAAGGGTCTCAGGATTTGAATGGCAAGGAGTTGGATATCACATCTCATGCCATAGGAAGGGACTCAGGTTTGGTATAAGCATTGAGATATCACATCTCTGCTATCGGAAGGGTCTCAGGATTGGATTGGGAAGGAGTTGGATATCCCTTCTCATGCTATAGGAAGTGTCTCAGGTTGGAATGGGAAGGAGTTGGATATCACATCTCATGTTATAGGAAGGGTCTCAGGATTGGAATGGGAAGGATTTGGATATCACATCTCTTGCTATAGGAAGGGTCTCAGGATTGGAATGGGTAGGAGTTGGATATTACTTTCTTGCTATAGGAAGGGTCTCATGTTTGGAATGGGAAGGAGTTGGATATCACATATGCTATAGTTAGTGTCTCAGGTTTGGAACGGGAAGGAGTTGGATATCACATCTCATGTTATAGGAAGGGTCTCAGGTTTGGTATAAGCATTGAGATATCACATCTCTGCTATCGGAAGCGGCTCAGGATTGGAATGGGAAGGAGTTGGATATCCCATCTCATGTTATAGGAAGAGTCTCTGGTTTGGTATTAGAATTATTGAGATATCACATCGCATGCTGTAGGAAGGGTCTAAGGATTGGAATGGGATAGACTTGGATATCACATCTCATGTTATAGGTAGGCTCTCAGGTTTGGTATAAGCATTGAGATATCACATCTCATGCTATAGGAAGGGTCTCAGGATTGGAATGGGAAGGAATTGGATATCACATCTCATGCTATAGGAAGGGTCTCAGATTTGGTATAAGCATTGAGATATCACATCTCATGCTAAAGGAAGGGTCTCAGGATTGGAATGGGAAGGAGTTGTATATGACATCTCAGGCCATAGGAAGGTTCTCAGGTTTGGTATAAGCATTGAGATATCACATCTCTGCTATCGGAAAGGTCTCAGGATTGGAATGGGAAGGAGTTGGATATCCCATCTCATGTTATAGGAAGGGTCTCAGGTTTGGTATTAGAAGCATAGAGATATCACATCTCATGCTATAGGAAGGGTCTCAGGATTGGAATGGGAAGGACTTGGATGTCACATCTCATGCTATAGGGAGGGTCTCAAGTTTGATATTAGAAGCATTGAGATAACAAATCTCATGATATCGGAAGGGTCTCAGGATTGGAATGGGAAGGAGTTGGATATCACATCTCATGATAAAGGAAGGGTCTAAGGTTTGGAAGGGGAAGGATTTGGATATCACATCTCATGTTATAGGACGGGTCTCAGGTTTAATATTAGAAGCATTGAGATATCAAGTCTCATGGTATAAGAAGGGTCTCAGAATTGGAATGGGAAGGAGTTGGATATCACACCTCAAGCTACAGGAAGGGTCTCAGGATTGGAATGGGAAGGAGTTTGATATCACATCTCATGCCATAGTATGGGTCTCAGGTTTAGTAGAAGCATTGGGATATCACATCTCATGCTATCGGAAGGGTATCAGTATTGGATTTGGAAGAAGTTGGATATCCCATCTCATGTTATAGGAATGGTCTCAGGTTGGAATGGGAAGGAGTTGGATATCACATTTCATGTTATAGGAAGGGTCTCAGGATTGGAATGCGAAGGACTTGGATATCATATCTCATGCTATAGGACGGGTCTCAGGTTTGTTATTAGAATCATTGAGATATCATATTGCATGCTATAGGAAGGGTCTCAGGATTGGAATGGGAAGCAGTTGGATATCACATCTCATGCTATAGGAAGGGTCTCAGGTTTGGTATAAGCCTTGAGATATCACATCTCATGCTATAGGACGGGTCTCAGGATTGGAATAGAAGGAGTTGGATATCACATCTCATGTTATAGGAAGGATCTCAGGTTTGGTATTAGAAGCATTGAGACATCACATCTCATGCTATAGGAAGGGTCTCAAGGTTGGAATGGGAAGGAGTTGGATATCACATGTCATCCAATAGGAAGGGTCTCAGGTTTGGAATGGGAAGGAATTGGATATCACATCTCATGTTATAGGAAGGATCTCAGGTTTGGTATTAGAAGCATTGAGATATCACATCTCATGTTATAGGAAGGATCTCAGGTTTGGTATTAGAAGCATTGAGACATCACATCTCATGCTATAGGAAGGGTCTCAAGGTTGGAATGGGAAGGAGTTGGATATCACATCTCATGCTAAAGGAAGGGTCTCAGGTTTGGTAGAAGCATTGAGATATCACATCTCATGCTATCGGAAGTGTCTCAGGATTGGAATGGGAAGGAGCTGGATATCACATCTCATGTTATAGGAAGGATCTCAGGTTTGGTATTAGAAGCATTGAGACATCACATCTCATGCTATAGGAAGGGTCTCAAGGTTGGAATGGGAAGGAGTTGGATATCACATGTCATCCAATAGGAAGGGTCTCAGGTTTGGAATGGGAAGGAATTGGATATCACATCTCATGTTATAGGAAGGATCTCAGGTTTGGTATTAGAAGCATTGAGATATCACATCTCATGTTATAGGAAGGATCTCAGGTTTGGTATTAGAAGCATTGAGACATCACATCTCATGCTATTGGAAGGGTCTCAAGGTTGGAATGGGAAGGAGTTGGATATCACATCTCATGCTAAAGGAAGGGTCTCAGGTTTGGTAGAAGCATTGAGATATCACATCTCATGCTATCGGAAGTGTCTCAGGATTGGAATGGGAAGGAGCTGGATATCACATCTCATGCTAAAGGAAGGGTCTCAGGTTTGGAACGGGAAGGAGTTGGATATCACATCTCATGTTATAGGAAGGGTCTCAGGTTTGGTATAAACATTGAGATATCACATCTCTGCTATCGGAAGTGTCTCAGGATTGGAATGGGAAGGAGTTGGATATCCCTACTCATGTTATAGGACGGGTCTCAGGTTTGTTATTGGAATCATTGAGATATCATATTGCATGCTGTAGGAAGGGTCTAAGGGTTGGAATGTGAAGGACTTGGATATCACATCTCATGCTATAGATAGGCTCTTAGGTTTGGAAAGGGAAGGAGTTGGATCTCACATTTCATGTTAGAGGAAGGATCTCAGGTTTGGTATTAGAAGCATTGAGATATCACATCTCATGCTATAGGAAGGGTCTCAGGATTGGAATGGGAAGGAGTTGGATATCACATCTCATGCTATAGGAAGGGTCTCAGGTTTGGTATAAGCATTGAGATATCACATCTCATGCTATAGGAAGGGTCTCAGGATTGGAATGGAAGGAGTTGGATATCAGATCTCATGTTATAGGAAGGATCTCAGGTTTGGTATTAGAAGCATTGAGACATCACATCTCATGCTATAGGAAGGGTCTCAGGATTGGAATGGGAAGGAGTTGGATATCAAATCTCATGCTATAGGAAGGGTCTCAGGATTGGAATGGGAAGGAGTTGAATATGACATCTCATGCCGTAGGAAGGGTCTCAGGTTTGGTATAAACATTGAGATATCACATCTCTGCTATCAAAAGGGTCTCAGGATTGGAATGGGAAGGAGTTGGATATCCCATCTCATGTTATAGGAAGAGTCTCAAGTTTGGTATTAGAAGCATTGAGATATCACATCTCATGCTATAGGAAGTGTCTCAGGATTGGAATGGGAAGGACTTGGATATCACATCTCATTCTATAGGTAGGGTCTCAAGTTTGACATTAGAAGCATTGAGATATCACATCTCATGCTATAGGAAGGGTCTGAGGATTGGAATGGGAAGGAGTTGGATATCACATCTCCTGCTATGGGAAGTGTCTCAGGTTTGGTATAAGCAGTGAGATATCACATCTCATGCTATAGGAAGTGTCTCAGGATTGGAATGGGAAGGAGTTGGATATCACATCTCATGTTATAGGAAGGATCTCAGGTTTGGTATAAGCATTGAGATATCACATCTCTGCTATCGGAAGGGTCTCAAGATTGGAATGGGAAGGAGTTGGATATTCCCATCTCATGTTATAGGAAGGGTCTCAGGTTTGGTATTAGAAGCATTGAGATATCACATCTCATGCTATAGGAAGGGTCTCAGGATTGGAATGGGAAGGACTTGGATATCACATCTCATGCTATAGGGAGGGTCTCAAGTTTGATATTAGAAGCTTTGAGATATCACATCTCATGATATCGGAAGGGTCTCAGGATTGGAATGGGAAGGAGTTGGATATCACATCTCATGATAAAGGAAGGGTCTAAGGTTTGGAAGGGGAAGGATTTGGATATCACATCTCATGTTATATTACGGGTCTCAGGTTTGGTATTAGAAGCATTGAGATATCAAGTCTCATAGTATAGGAAGGGTCTCAGAATTGGAATGGGAAGGAGTTGGATATCCCATCTCATGTTATAGGAAGAGTCTCTGGTTTGGTATTAGAATCATTGAGATATCACATCGCATGCTGTAGGAAGGGTCTAAGGATTGGAATGGGATGGACTTGGATATCACATCTCATGTTATAGGTAGGCTCTCAGGTTTGGTATAAGCATTGAGATATCACATCTCATGCTATAGGAAGGGTCTCAGAATTGGAATGGGAAGGAGTTGGATATCACATCTCAAGCTATAGGAAGGGTCTCAGTATTGGAATGGGAAGGACTTGGATATCACATCTCATGCTATAGGAAGGCTCTCAGGTTTGGAAGGGGAAAGAGTTGGATATCTCATTTCATGTTAGAGGTAGGATCTCAGGTTTGGTATTAGAGGCATTGAGATATCACATCTCATGCTATCAGAAGGGTCTCAGGAATGGAATGGGAAGGAGTTAGATATCACATCTCATGCTAAAGGGAGGGTCTCAGGTTTGGAAGGGGAAGGATTTGGATATCACATCTCATGTTATAGGAAGGATCTCAGGTTTGGTATTAGAAGCATTGAGATATCACATCTCATGCTATCGGAAGGATCTCAGGTTTGGTATTAGAAGCATTGAGATATCACATCTCATGCTATCAGAAGAGTCTCAGGATTGGAATAGGAAGGAGTTGGATATCACATTTCATGCTAAAGGGAGGGTCTCAGGTTTGGAAGGGGAAGGATTTGGATATCACATCTCATGTTATCGGAAGGATCTCACGTTTGGTATTAGAAGTATTGAGATATCATATCTCATGCTATAGGAAGGGTCTCAGGATTGGAATGGGAAGGAGTTGGATATCACATCTCATGCTATAGGGAGGGTCTCAGGATTGGAATGGGAAGGACTTAGATATCACATATCATGCTATAGGGAGGGTCTCAGTTTTGATATTAGAAGCATTGAGATATCACATCTCATGCTATCGGAAGTGTCTCAGGATTGGAATGGGAAGGAGCTGGATATCACATCTCATGCTAAAGGAAGGGTCTCAGGTTTGGAACGGGAAGGATTTGGATATCACATCTCATGTTATAGGAAGGGTCTCAGGTTTGGTATAAGCATTGAGATATCACATCTCTGCTATCGGAAGTGTCTCAGGATTGGAATGGGAAGGAGTTGGATATCCCATCTCATGTTATAGGACGGGTCTCAGGTTTGTTATTAGAATCATTGAGATATCATATTGCATGCTGTAGGAAGGGTCTAAGGGTTGGAATGTGAAGGACTTGGATATCACATCTCATGCTATAGATAGGCTCTTAGGTTTGGAAAGGGAAGGAGTTGGATATCACATTTCATGTTAGAGGAAGGATCTCAGGTTTGGTATTAGAAGCATTGAGATATCACATCTCATGCTATAGGAAGGGTCTCAGGATTGGAATGGGAAGCAGTTGGATATCACATCTCATGCTATAGGAAGGGTCTCAGGTTTGGTATAAGCCTTGAGATATCACATCTCATGCTATAGGACGGGTCTCAGGATTGGAATGGAAGGAGTTGGATATCACATCTCATGTTATAGGAAGGATCTCAGGTTTGGTATTAGAAGCATTGAGACATCACATCTCATGCTATAGGAAGGGTCTCAAGGTTGGAATGGGAAGGAGTTGGATATCACATCTCATCCAATAAGAAGGGTCTCAGGTTTGGAATGGGAAGGAATTCGATATCACATCTCATGTTATAGGAAGGATCTCAGGTTTGGTATTAGAAGCATTGAGATATCACATCTCATGCTATAGGAAGGGTCTCAGGATTGGAATGTGAAGGATTTGGATATCACATCTCATGCTAAAGGAAGGGTCTCAGGTTTGGTAGAAGCATTGAGATATCACGTCGCTGCTATCGGAAGGGTCTCAGGATTGGATTGGGAAGGAGTTGGATATCCCTTCTCATGCTATAGGAAGGGTCTCAGGATTTGAATGGCAAGGAGTTGGATATCACATCTCATGCCATAGGAAGGGACTCAGGTTTGGTATAAGCATTGAGATATCACATCTCTGCTATCGGAAGGGTCTCAGGATTGGATTGGGAAGGAGTTGGATATCCCTTCTCATGCTATAGGAAGTGTCTCAGGTTGGAATGGGAAGGAGTTGGATATCACATCTCATGTTATAGGAAGGGTCTCAGGATTGGAATGGGAAGGATTTGGATATCACATCTCTTGCTATAGGAAGGGTCTCAGGATTGGAATGGGTAGGAGTTGGATATTACTTTCTTGCTATAGGAAGGGTCTCATGTTTGGAATGGGAAGGAGTTGGATATCACATATGCTATAGTTAGTGTCTCAGGTTTGGAACGGGAAGGAGTTGGATATCACATCTCATGTTATAGGAAGGGTCCCAGGTTTGGTATAAGCATTGAGATATCACATCTCTGCTATCGGAAGCGGCTCAGGATTGGAATGGGAAGGAGTTGGATATCCCATCTCATGTTATAGGAAGAGTCTCTGGTTTGGTATTAGAATTATTGAGATATCACATCGCATGCTGTAGGAAGGGTCTAAGGATTGGAATGGGATAGACTTGGATATCACATCTCATGTTATAGGTAGGCTCTCAGGTTTGGTATAAGCATTGAGATATCACATCTCATGCTATAGGAAGGGTCTCAGGATTGGAATGGGAAGGAATTGGATATCACATCTCATGCTATAGGAAGGGTCTCAGATTTGGTATAAGCATTGAGATATCACATCTCATGCTAAAGGAAGGGTCTCAGGATTGGAATGGGAAGGAGTTGTATATGACATCTCAGGCCATAGGAAGGTTCTCAGGTTTGGTATAAGCATTGAGATATCACATCTCTGCTATCGGAAAGGTCTCAGGATTGGAATGGGAAGGAGTTGGATATCCCATCTCATGTTATAGGAAGGGTCTCAGGTTTGGTATTAGAAGCATAGAGATATCACATCTCATGCTATAGGAAGGGTCTCAGGATTGGAATGGGAAGGACTTGGATGTCACATCTCATGCTATAGGGAGGGTCTCAAGTTTGATATTAGAAGCATTGAGATAACAAATCTCATGATATCGGAAGGGTCTCAGGATTGGAATGGGAAGGAGTTGGATATCACATCTCATGATAAAGGAAGGGTCTAAGGTTTGGAAGGGGAAGGATTTGGATATCACATCTCATGTTATAGGACGGGTCTCAGGTTTAATATTAGAAGCATTGAGATATCAAGTCTCATGGTATAAGAAGGGTCTCAGAATTGGAATGGGAAGGAGTTGGATATCACACCTCAAGCTACAGGAAGGGTCTCAGGATTGGAATGGGAAGGAGTTTGATATCACATCTCATGCCATAGTATGGGTCTCAGGTTTAGTAGAAGCATTGGGATATCACATCTCATGCTATCGGAAGGGTATCAGTATTGGATTTGGAAGAAGTTGGATATCCCATCTCATGTTATAGGAATGGTCTCAGGTTGGAATGGGAAGGAGTTGGATATCACATTTCATGTTATAGGAAGGGTCTCAGGATTGGAATGCGAAGGACTTGGATATCATATCTCATGCTATAGGACGGGTCTCAGGTTTGTTATTAGAATCATTGAGATATCATATTGCATGCTATAGGAAGGGTCTCAGGATTGGAATGGGAAGCAGTTGGATATCACATCTCATGCTATAGGAAGGGTCTCAGGTTTGGTATAAGCCTTGAGATATCACATCTCATGCTATAGGACGGGTCTCAGGATTGGAATAGAAGGAGTTGGATATCACATCTCATGTTATAGGAAGGATCTCAGGTTTGGTATTAGAAGCATTGAGACATCACATCTCATGCTATAGGAAGGGTCTCAAGGTTGGAATGGGAAGGAGTTGGATATCACATGTCATCCAATAGGAAGGGTCTCAGGTTTGGAATGGGAAGGAATTGGATATCACATCTCATGTTATAGGAAGGATCTCAGGTTTGGTATTAGAAGCATTGAGATATCACATCTCATGCTATAGGAAGGGTCTCAGGATTGGAATGTGAAGGATTTGGATATCACATCTCATGCTAAAGGAAGGGTCTCAGGTTTGGTAGAAGCATTGAGATATCACGTCGCTGCTATCGGAAGGGTCTCAGGATTGGATTGGGAAGGAGTTGGATATCCCTTCTCATGCTATAGGAAGGGTCTCAGGATTTGAATGGCAAGGAGTTGGATATCACATCTCATGCCATAGGAAGGGTCTCAGGTTTGGTATAAGCATTGAGATATCACATCTCTGCTATCGGAAGTGTCTCAGGATTGGATTGGGAAGGAGTTGGATATCCCTTCTCATGCTATAGGAAGTGTCTCAGGTTGGAATGGGAAGGAGTTGGATATCACATCTCATGTTATAGGAAGGGTCTCAGGATTGGAATGGGAAGGATTTGGATATCACATCTCTTGCTATAGGAAGGGTCTCAGGATTGGAATGGGTAGGAGTTGGATATTACTTTCTTGCTATAGGAAGGGTCTCATGTTTGGAATGGGAAGGAGTTGGATATCACATATGCTATAGTTAGTGTCTCAGGTTTGGAACGGGAAGGAGTTGGATATCACATCTCATGTTATAGGAAGGGTCTCAGGTTTGGTATAAGCATTGAGATATCACATCTCTGCTATCGGAAGCGGCTCAGGATTGGAATGGGAAGGAGTTGGATATCCCATCTCATGTTATAGGAAGAGTCTCTGGTTTGGTATTAGAATTATTGAGATATCACATCGCATGCTGTAGGAAGGGTCTAAGGATTGGAATGGGATAGACTTGGATATCACATCTCATGTTATAGGTAGGCTCTCAGGTTTGGTATAAGCATTGAGATATCACATCTCATGCTATAGGAAGGGTCTCAGGATTGGAATGGGAAGGAATTGGATATCACATCTCATGCTATAGGAAGGGTCACAGATTTGGTATAAGCATTGAGATATCACATCTCATGCTAAAGGAAGGGTCTCAGGGTTGGAATGGGAAGGAGTTGGATATCACATCTCATCCAATAGGAAGGGTCTCAGGTTTGGAATGGGAAGGAATTGGATATCACATCTCATGTTATAGGAAGGATCTCAGGTTTGGTATTAGAAGCATTGAGATATCACATCTCATGCTATAGGAAGGGTCTCAGGATTGGAATGTGAAGGATTTGGATATCACATCTCATGCTAAAGGAAGGGTCTCAGGTTTGGTAGAAGCATTGAGATATCACGTCGCTGCTATCGGAAGGGTCTCAGGATTGGATTGGGAAGGAGTTGGATATCCCTTCTCATGCTATAGGAAGGGTCTCAGGATTTGAATGGCAAGGAGTTGGATATCACATCTCATGCCATAGGAAGGGTCTCAGGTTTGGTATAAGCATTGAGATATCACATCTCTGCTATCGGAAGGGTCTCAGGATTGGATTGGGAAGGAGTTGGATATCCCTTCTCATGCTATAGGAAGTGTCTCAGGTTGGAATGGGAAGGAGTTGGATATCACATCTCATGTTATAGGAAGGGTCTCAGGATTGGAATGGGAAGGATTTGGATATCACATCTCTTGCTATAGGAAGGGTCTCAGGATTAGAATGGGTAGGAGTTGGATATTACTTTCTTGCTATAGGAAGGGTCTCATGTTTGGAATGGGAAGGAGTTGGATATCACATATGCTATAGTTAGTGTCTCAGGTTTGGAACGGGAAGGAGTTGGATATCACATCTCATGTTATAGGAAGGGTCTCAGGTTTGGTATAAGCATTGAGATATCACATCTCTGCTATCGGAAGCGGCTCAGGATTGGAATGGGAAGGAGTTGGATATCCCATCTCATGTTATAGGAAGAGTCTCTGGTTTGGTATTAGACTCATTGAGATATCACATAGCATGCTGTAGGAAAGGTCTAAGGATTGGAATGGGATGGACTTGGATATCACATCTCATGTTATAGGTAGCTTCTCAGGTTTGCTATAAGCATTGAGATATCACATCTCATGCTATAGGAAGGGTCACAGGATTGGAATGGGAAGGAATTGGATATCACATCTCATGCTATAGGAAGGGTCTCAGATTTGGTATAAGCATTGAGATATCACATCTCATGCTAAAGGAAGGGTCTCAGGATTGGAATGGGAAGGAGTTGTATATGACATCTCAGGCCATAGGAAGGTTCTCAGGTTTGGTATAAGCATTGAGATATCACATCTCTGCTATCGGAAAGGTCTCAGGATTGGAATGGGAAGGAGTTGGATATCCCATCTCATGTTATAGGAAGGGTCTCAGGTTTGGTATTAGAAGCATAGAGATATCACATCTCATGCTATAGGAAGGGTCTCAGGATTGGAATGGGAAGGACTTGGATGTCACATCTCATGCTATAGGTAGGGTCTCAAGTTTGATATTAGAAGCATTGAGATAACAAATCTCATGATATCGGAAGGGTCTCAGGATTGGAATGGGAAGGAGTATGATATCACATCTCATGATAAAGGAAGGGTCTAAGGTTTGGAAGGGGAAGGATTTGGATATCACATCTCATGTTATAGGACGGGTCTCAGGTTTAATATTAGAAGCATTGAGATATCAAGTCTCATGGTATAAGAAGGGTCTCAGAATTGGAATGGGAAGGAGTTGGATATCACACCTCAAGCTATAGGAAGGGTCTCAGGATTGGAATGGGAAGGAGTTTGATATCACATCTCATGCCATAGTATGGGTCTCAGGTTTGGTAGAAGCATTGGGATATCACATCTCATGCTATCGGAAGGGTATCAGTATTGGATTTGGAAGAAGTTGGATATCCCATCTCATGCTATAGGAAGGGTCTCAGGTTGGAATGGGAAGGAGTTGGATATCACATTTCGTGTTATAGGAAGGGTCTCAGGATTGGAATGGGAAGGACTTGGATATCATATCTCATGCTATAGGACGGGTCTCAGGTTTGTTATTAGAATCATTGAGATATCATATTGCATGCTGTAGGAAGGGTCTAAGGATTGGAATGGGAAGGACCTGGTTATCACATCTCATGCTATAGAACGGCTCTCAGGTTTGGAAAGGGAAGGAGTTGGATATCACATCTCATGTTATAGGATGGATCTCAGGTTTGGTATTAGAAGTATTGAGATATCACATCTCATGTTATCGGAAGGATCTCAGGTTTGGTATTAGAAGTATTGAGATATCACATCTCATGCTATAGGAAGGGTCTCAGGATTGGAATGGGAAGGAGTTGTATATCACATCTCATGCTAAAGGAAGGGTCTCAGGTTTGGAATGGGAAGGAGTTGGATATCACATCTCATGCTATAGGGAGGGTCTCGGGATTGGAATGGGAAGGACTTAGATATCACATATCATGCTATAGGGAGGGTCTCAGTTTTGATATTAGAAGCATTGAGATATCACATCTCATGCTATCGGAAGTGTCTCAGGATTGGAATGGGAAGGAGCTGGATATCACATCTCATGCTAAAGGAAGGGTCTCAGGTTTGGAACGGGAAGGATTTGGATATCACATCTCATGTTATAGGAAGGGTCTCAGGTTTGGTATAAGCATTGAGATATCACATCTCTGCTATCGGAAGTGTCTCAGGATTGGAATGGGAAGGAGTTGGATATCCCATCTCATGTTATAGGACGGGTCTCAGGTTTGTTATTAGAATCACTGAGATATCATATTGCATGCTGTAGGAAGGGTCTAAGGGTTGGAATGTGAAGGACTTGGATATCACATCTCATGCTATAGATAGGCTCTTAGGTTTGGAAAGGGAAGGAGTTGGATATCACATTTCATGTTAGAGGAAGGATCTCAGGTTTGGTATTAGAAGCATTGAGATATCACATCTCATGCTATAGGAAGGGTCTCAGGATTGGAATGGGAAGCAGTTGGATATCACATCTCATGCTATAGGAAGGGTCTCAGGTTTGGTATAAGCATTGAGATATCACATCTCATGCTATAGGACGGGTCTCAGGATTGGAATGGAAGGAGTTGGATATCACATCTCATGTTATAGGAAGGATCTCAGGTTTGGTATTAGAAGCATTGAGACATCACATCTCATGCTATAGGAAGGGTCTCAGGGTTGGAATGGGAAGGAGTTGGATATCACATCTCATCCAATAGGAAGGGTCTCAGGTTTGGAATGGGAAGGAATTGGATATCACATCTCATGTTATAGGAAGGATCTCAGGTTTGGTATTAGAAGCATTGAGATATCACATCTCATGCTATAGGAAGGGTCTCAGGATTGGAATGTGAAGGATTTGGATATCACATCTCATGCTAAAGGAAGGGTCTCAGGTTTGGTAGAAGCATTGAGATATCACGTCGCTGTATCGGAAGGGTCTCAGGATTGGATTGGGAAGGAGTTGGATATCCCTTCTCATGCTATAGGAAGGGTCTCAGGATTTGAATGGCAAGGAGTTGGATATCACATCTCATGCCATAGGAAGGGTCTCAGGTTTGGTATAAGCATTGAGATATCACATCTCTGCTATCGGAAGGGTCTCAGGATTGGATTGGGAATGAGTTGGATATCCCTTCTCATGCTATAGGAAGTGTCTCAGGTTGGAATGGGAAGGAGTTGGATATCACATCTCATGTTATAGGAAGGGTCTCAGGATTGGAATGGGAAGGATTTGGATATCACATCTCTTGCTATAGGAAGGGTCTCAGGATTGGAATGGGTAGGAGTTGGATATTACTTTCTTGCTATAGGAAGGGTCTCATGTTTGGAATGGGAAGGAGTTGGATATCACATATGCTATAGTTAGTGTCTCAGGTTTGGAACGGGAAGGAGTTGGATATCACATCTCATGTTATAGGAAGGGTCTCAGGTTTGGTATAAGCATTGAGATATCACATCTCTGCTATCGGAAGCGGCTCAGGATTGGAATGGGAAGGAGTTGGATATCCCATCTCATGTTATAGGAAGAGTCTCTGGTTTGGTATTAGAATCATTGAGATATCACATCGCATGCTGTAGGAAGGGTCTAAGGATTGGAATGGGATGGACTTGGATATCACATCTCATGTTATAGGTAGGCTCTCAGGTTTGCTATAAGCATTGAGATATCACATCTCATGCTATAGGAAGGGTCACAGGATTGGAATGGGAAGGAATTGGATATCACATCTCATGCTATAGGAAGGGTCTCAGATTTGGTATAAGCATTGAGATATCACATCTCATGCTAAAGGAAGGGTCTCAGGATTGGAATGGGAAGGAGTTGTATATGACATCTCAGGCCATAGGAAGGTTCTCAGGTTTGGTATAAGCATTGAGATATCACATCTCTGCTATCGGAAAGGTCTCAGGATTGGAATGGGAAGGAGTTGGATATCCCATCTCATGTTATAGGAAGGGTCTCAGGTTTGGTATTAGAAGCATAGAGATATCACATCTCATGCTATAGGAAGGGTCTCAGGATTGGAATGGGAAGGACTTGGATGTCACATCTCATGCTATAGGTAGGGTCTCAAGTTTGATATTAGAAGCATTGAGATAACAAATCTCATGATATCGGAAGGGTCTCAGGATTGGAATGGGAAGGAGTTGGATATCACATCTCATGATAAAGGAAGGGTCTAAGGTTTGGAAGGGGAAGGATTTGGATATCACATCTCATGTTATAGGACGGGTCTCAGGTTTAATATTAGAAGCATTGAGATATCAAGTCTCATGGTATAAGAAGGGTCTCAGAATTGGAATGGGAAGGAGTTGGATATCACACCTCAAGCTATAGGAAGGGTCTCAGGATTGGAATGGGAAGGAGTTTGATATCACATCTCATGCCATAGTATGGGTCTCAGGTTTGGTAGAAGCATTGGGATATCACATCTCATGCTATCGGAAGGGTATCAGTATTGGATTTGGAAGAAGTTGGATATCCCATCTCATGCTATAGGAAGGGTCTCAGGTTGGAATGGGAAGGAGTTGGATATCACATTTCGTGTTATAGGAAGGGTCTCAGGATTGGAATGGGAAGGACTTGGATATCATATCTCATGCTATAGGACGGGTCTCAGGTTTGTTATTAGAATCATTGAGATATCATATTGCATGCTGTAGGAAGGGTCTAAGGATTGGAATGGGAAGGACCTGGTTATCACATCTCATGCTATAGAACGGCTCTCAGGTTTGGAAAGGGAAGGAGTTGGATATCACATCTCATGTTATAGGATGGATCTCAGGTTTGGTATTAGAAGTATTGAGATATCACATCTCATGTTATCGGAAGGATCTCAGGTTTGGTATTAGAAGTATTGAGATATCACATCTCATGCTATAGGAAGGGTCTCAGGATTGGAATGGGAAGGAGTTGGATATCACATCTCATGCTAAAGGAAGGGTCTCAGGTTTGGTAGAAGCATTGAGATATCACATCTCATGCTATCGGAAGTGTCTCAGGATTGGAATGGGAAGGAGCTGGATATCACATCTCATGCTAAAGGAAGGGTCTCAGGTTTGGAACGGGAAGGAGTTGGATATCACATCTCATGTTATAGGAAGGGTCTCAGGTTTGGTATAAACATTGAGATATCACATCTCTGCTATCGGAAGTGTCTCAGGATTGGAATGGGAAGGAGTTGGATATCCCTACTCATGTTATAGGACGGGTCTCAGGTTTGTTATTGGAATCATTGAGATATCATATTGCATGCTGTAGGAAGGGTCTAAGGGTTGGAATGTGAAGGACTTGGATATCACATCTCATGCTATAGATAGGCTCTTAGGTTTGGAAAGGGAAGGAGTTGGATCTCACATTTCATGTTAGAGGAAGGATCTCAGGTTTGGTATTAGAAGCATTGAGATATCACATCTCATGCTATAGGAAGGGTCTCAGGATTGGAATGGGAAGGAGTTGGATATCACATCTCATGCTATAGGAAGGGTCTCAGGTTTGGTATAAGCATTGAGATATCACATCTCATGCTATAGGAAGGGTCTCAGGATTGGAATGGAAGGAGTTGGATATCAGATCTCATGTTATAGGAAGGATCTCAGGTTTGGTATTAGAAGCATTGAGACATCACATCTCATGCTATAGGAAGGGTCTCAGGATTGGAATGGGAAGGAGTTGGATATCAAATCTCATGCTATAGGAAGGGTCTCAGGATTGGAATGGGAAGGAGTTGAATATGACATCTCATGCCGTAGGAAGGGTCTCAGGTTTGGTATAAACATTGAGATATCACATCTCTGCTATCAAAAGGGTCTCAGGATTGGAATGGGAAGGAGTTGGATATCCCATCTCATGTTATAGGAAGAGTCTCAAGTTTGGTATTAGAAGCATTGAGATATCACATCTCATGCTATAGGAAGTGTCTCAGGATTGGAATGGGAAGGACTTGGATATCACATCTCATTCTATAGGTAGGGTCTCAAGTTTGACATTAGAAGCATTGAGATATCACATCTCATGCTATAGGAAGGGTCTGAGGATTGGAATGGGAAGGAGTTGGATATCACATCTCCTGCTATGGGAAGTGTCTCAGGTTTGGTATAAGCAGTGAGATATCACATCTCATGCTATAGGAAGTGTCTCAGGATTGGAATGGGAAGGACTTGGATATCACATCTCATGTTATAGGAAGGATCTCAGGTTTGGTATAAGCATTGAGATATCACATCTCTGCTATCGGAAGGGTCTCAAGATTGGAATGGGAAGGAGTTGAATATTCCCATCTCATGTTATAGGAAGGGTCTCAGGTTTGGTATTAGAAGCATTGAGATATCACATCTCATGCTATAGGAAGGGTCTCAGGATTGGAATGGGAAGGACTTGGATATCACATCTCATGCTATAGGGAGGGTCTCAAGTTTGATATTAGAAGCTTTGAGATATCACATCTCATGATATCGGAAGGGTCTCAGGATTGGAATGGGAAGGAGTTGGATATCACATCTCATGATAAAGGAAGGGTCTAAGGTTTGGAAGGGGAAGGATTTGGATATCACATCTCATGTTATAGGACGGGTCTCAGGTTTAATATTAGAAGCATTGAGATATCAAGTCTCATGGTATAAGAAGGGTCTCAGAATTGGAATGGGAAGGAGTTGGATATCACACCTCAAGCTATAGGAAGGGTCTCAGGATTGGAATGGGAAGGAGTTTGATATCACATCTCATGCCATAGTATGGGTCTCAGGTTTGGTAGAAGCATTGGGATATCACATCTCATGCTATCGGAAGGGTATCAGTATTGGATTTGGAAGAAGTTGGATATCCCATCTCATGCTATAGGAAGGGTCTCAGGTTGGAATGGGAAGGAGTTGGATATCACATTTCGTGTTATAGGAAGGGTCTCAGGATTGGAATGGGAAGGACTTGGATATCATATCTCATGCTATAGGACGGGTCTCAGGTTTGTTATTAGAATCATTGAGATATCATATTGCATGCTGTAGGAAGGGTCTAAGGATTGGAATGGGAAGGACCTGGTTATCACATCTCATGCTATAGAACGGCTCTCAGGTTTGGAAAGGGAAGGAGTTGGATATCACATCTCATGTTATAGGATGGATCTCAGGTTTGGTATTAGAAGTATTGAGATATCACATCTCATGTTATCGGAAGGATCTCAGGTTTGGTATTAGAAGTATTGAGATATCACATCTCATGCTATAGGAAGGGTCTCAGGATTGGAATGGGAAGGAGTTGGATATCACATATCATGCTAAAGGAAGGGTCTCAGGTTTGGTAGAAGCATTGAGATATCACATCTCATGCTATCGGAAGTGTCTCAGGATTGGAATGGGAAGGAGCTGGATATCACATCTCATGCTAAAGGAAGGGTCTCAGGTTTGGAACGGGAAGGAGTTGGATATCACATCTCATGTTATAGGAAGGGTCTCAGGTTTGGTATAAATATTGAGATATCACATCTCTGCTATCGGAAGTGTCTCAGGATTGGAATGGGAAGGAGTTGGATATCCCTACTCATGTTATAGGACGGGTCTCAGGTTTGTTATTGGAATCATTGAGATATCATATTGCATGCTGTAGGAAGGGTCTAAGGGTTGGAATGTGAAGGACTTGGATATCACATCTCATGCTATAGATAGGCTCTTAGGTTTGGAAAGGGAAGGAGTTGGATCTCACATTTCATGTTAGAGGAAGGATCTCAGGTTTGGTATTAGAAGCATTGAGATATCACATCTCATGCTATAGGAAGGGTCTCAGGATTGGAATGGGAAGGAGTTGGATATCACATCTCATGCTATAGGAAGGGTCTCAGGTTTGGTATAAGCATTGAGATATCACATCTCATGCTATAGGAAGGGTCTCAGGATTGGAATGGAAGGAGTTGGATATCAGATCTCATGTTATAGGAAGGATCTCAGGTTTGGTATTAGAAGCATTGAGACATCACATCTCATGCTATAGGAAGGGTCTCAGGATTGGAATGGGAAGGAGTTGGATATCAAATCTCATGCTATAGGAAGGGTCTCAGGATTGGAATGGGAAGGAGTTGAATATGACATCTCATGCCGTAGGAAGGGTCTCAGGTTTGGTATAAACATTGAGATATCACATCTCTGCTATCAAAAGGGTCTCAGGATTGGAATGGGAAGGAGTTGGATATCCCATCTCATGTTATAGGAAGAGTCTCAAGTTTGGTATTAGAAGCATTGAGATATCACATCTCATGCTATAGGAAGTGTCTCAGGATTGGAATGGGAAGGACTTGGATATCACATCTCATTCTATAGGTAGGGTCTCAAGTTTGACATTAGAAGCATTGAGATATCACATCTCATGCTATAGGAAGGGTCTGAGGATTGGAATGGGAAGGAGTTGGATATCACATCTCCTGCTATGTGAAGTGTCTCAGGTTTGGTATAAGCAGTGAGATATCACATCTCATGCTATAGGAAGTGTCTCAGGATTGGAATGGGAAGGACTTGGATATCACATCTCATGTTATAGGAAGGATCTCAGGTTTGGTATAAGCATTGAGATATCACATCTCTGCTATCGGAAGGGTCTCAAGATTGGAATGGGAAGGAGTTGAATATTCCCATCTCATGTTATAGGAAGGGTCTCAGGTTTGGTATTAGAAGCATTGAGATATCACATCTCATGCTATAGGAAGGGTCTCAGGATTGGAATGGGAAGGACTTGGATATCACATCTCATGCTATAGGGAGGGTCTCAAGTTTGATATTAGAAGCTTTGAGATATCACATCTCATGATATCGGAAGGGTCTCAGGATTGGAATGGGAAGGAGTTGGATATCACATCTCATGATAAAGGAAGGGTCTAAGGTTTGGAAGGGGAAGGATTTGGATATCACATCTCATGTTATAGGACGGGTCTCAGGTTTAATATTAGAAGCATTGAGATATCAAGTCTCATGGTATAAGAAGGGTCTCAGAATTGGAATGGGAAGGAGTTGGATATCACACCTCAAGCTATAGGAAGGGTCTCAGGATTGGAATGGGAAGGAGTTTGATATCACATCTCATGCCATAGTATGGGTCTCAGGTTTGGTAGAAACATTGGGATATCACATCTCATGCTATCGGAAGGGTATCAGTATTGGATTTGGAAGAAGTTGGATATCCCATCTCATGCTATAGGAAGGGTCTCAGGTTGGAATGGGAAGGAGTTGGATATCACATTTCGTGTTATAGGAAGGGTCTCAGGATTGGAATGGGAAGGACTTGGATATCATATCTCATGCTATAGGACGGGTCTCAGGTTTGTTATTAGAATCATTGAGATATCATATTGCATGCTGTAGGAAGGGTTTAAGGATTGGAATGGGAAGGACCTGGTTATCACATCTCATGCTATAGAACGGCTCTCAGGTTTGGAAAGGGAAGGAGTTGGATATCACATCTCATGTTATAGGATGGATCTCAGGTTTGGTATTAGAAGTATTGAGATATCACATCTCATGTTATCGGAAGGATCTCAGGTTTGGTATTAGAAGTATTGAGATATCACATCTCATGCTATAGGAAGGGTCTCAGGATTGGAATGGGAAGGAGTTGGATATCACATATCATGCTAAAGGAAGGGTCTCAGGTTTGGTAGAAGCATTGAGATATCACATCTCATGCTATCGGAAGTGTCTCAGGATTGGAATGGGAAGGAGCTGGATATCACATCTCATGCTAAAGGAAGGGTCTCAGGTTTGGAACGGGAAGGAGTTGGATATCACATCTCATGTTATAGGAAGGGTCTCAGGTTTGGTATAAATATTGAGATATCACATCTCTGCTATCGGAAGTGTCTCAGGATTGGAATGGGAAGGAGTTGGATATCCCTACTCATGTTATAGGACGGGTCTCAGGTTTGTTATTGGAATCATTGAGATATCATATTGCATGCTGTAGGAAGGGTCTAAGGGTTGGAATGTGAAGGACTTGGATATCACATCTCATGCTATAGATAGGCTCTTAGGTTTGGAAAGGGAAGGAGTTGGATCTCACATTTCATGTTAGAGGAAGGATCTCAGGTTTGGTATTAGAAGCATTGAGATATCACATCTCATGCTATAGGAAGGGTCTCAGGATTGGAATGGGAAGGAGTTGGATATCACATCTCATGCTATAGGAAGGGTCTCAGGTTTGGTATAAGCATTGAGATATCACATCTCATGCTATAGGAAGGGTCTCAGGATTGGAATGGAAGGAGTTGGATATCAGATCTCATGTTATAGGAAGGATCTCAGGTTTGGTATTAGAAGCATTGAGACATCACATCTCATGCTATAGGAAGGGTCTCAGGATTGGAATGGGAAGGAGTTGGATATCAAATCTCATGCTATAGGAAGGGTCTCAGGATTGGAATGGGAAGGAGTTGAATATGACATCTCATGCCGTAGGAAGGGTCTCAGGTTTGGTATAAACATTGAGATATCACATCTCTGCTATCAAAAGGGTCTCAGGATTGGAATGGGAAGGAGTTGGATATCCCATCTCATGTTATAGGAAGAGTCTCAAGTTTGGTATTAGAAGCATTGAGATATCACATCTCATGCTATAGGAAGTGTCTCAGGATTGGAATGGGAAGGACTTGGATATCACATCTCATTCTATAGGTAGGGTCTCAAGTTTGACATTAGAAGCATTGAGATATCACATCTCATGCTATAGGAAGGGTCTGAGGATTGGAATGGGAAGGAGTTGGATATCACATCTCCTGCTATGGGAAGTGTCTCAGGTTTGGTATAAGCAGTGAGATATCACATCTCATGCTATAGGAAGTGTCTCAGGATTGGAATGGGAAGGAGTTGGATATCACATCTCATGTTATAGGAAGGATCTCAGGTTTGGTATAAGCATTGAGATATCACATCTCTGCTATCGGAAGGGTCTCAAGATTGGAATGGGAAGGAGTTGGATATTCCCATCTCATGTTATAGGAAGGGTCTCAGGTTTGGTATTAGAAGCATTGAGATATCACATCTCATGCTATAGGAAGGGTCTCAGGATTGGAATGGGAAGGACTTGGATATCACATCTCATGCTATAGGGAGGGTCTCAAGTTTGATATTAGAAGCTTTGAGATATCACATCTCATGATATCGGAAGGGTCTCAGGATTGGAATGGGAAGGAGTTGGATATCACATCTCATGATAAAGGAAGGGTCTAAGGTTTGGAAGGGGAAGGATTTGGATATCACATCTCATGTTATATTACGGGTCTCAGGTTTGGTATTAGAAGCATTGAGATATCAAGTCTCATAGTATAGGAAGGGTCTCAGAATTGGAATGGGAAGGAGTTGGATATCCCATCTCATGTTATAGGAAGAGTCTCTGGTTTGGTATTAGAATCATTGAGATATCACATCGCATGCTGTAGGAAGGGTCTAAGGATTGGAATGGGATGGACTTGGATATCACATCTCATGTTATAGGTAGGCTCTCAGGTTTGGTATAAGCATTGAGATATCACATCTCATGCTATAGGAAGGGTCTCAGAATTGGAATGGGAAGGAGTTGGATATCACATCTCAAGCTATAGGAAGGGTCTCAGTATTGGAATGGGAAGGACTTGGATATCACATCTCATGCTATAGGAAGGCTCTCAGGTTTGGAAGGGGAAAGAGTTGGATATCTCATTTCATGTTAGAGGTAGGATCTCAGGTTTGGTATTAGAGGCATTGAGATATCACATCTCATGCTATCAGAAGGGTCTCAGGAATGGAATGGGAAGGAGTTAGATATCACATCTCATGCTAAAGGGAGGGTCTCAGGTTTGGAAGGGGAAGGATTTGGATATCACATCTCATGTTATAGGAAGGATCTCAGGTTTGGTATTAGAAGCATTGAGATATCACATCTCATGCTATCGGAAGGATCTCAGGTTTGGTATTAGAAGCATTGAGATATCACATCTCATGCTATCAGAAGAGTCTCAGGATTGGAATAGGAAGGAGTTGGATATCACATTTCATGCTAAAGGGAGGGTCTCAGGTTTGGAAGGGGAAGGATTTGGATATCACATCTCATGTTATCGGAAGGATCTCACGTTTGGTATTAGAAGTATTGAGATATCATATCTCATGCTATAGGAAGGGTCTCAGGATTGGAATGGGAAGGAGTTGGATATCACATCTCATGCTATAGGGAGGGTCTCAGGATTGGAATGGGAAGGACTTAGATATCACATATCATGCTATAGAGAGGGTCTCAGTTTTGATATTAGAAGCATTGAGATATCACATCTCATGCTATCGGAAGTGTCTCAGGATTGGAATGGGAAGGAGCTGGATATCACATCTCATGCTAAAGGAAGGGTCTCAGGTTTGGAACGGGAAGGATTTGGATATCACATCTCATGTTATAGGAAGGGTCTCAGGTTTGGTATAAGCATTGAGATATCACATCTCTGCTATCGGAAGTGTCTCAGGATTGGAATGGGAAGGAGTTGGATATCCCATCTCATGTTATAGGACGGGTCTCAGGTTTGTTATTAGAATCATTGAGATATCATATTGCATGCTGTAGGAAGGGTCTAAGGGTTGGAATGTGAAGGACTTGGATATCACATCTCATGCTATAGATAGGCTCTTAGGTTTGGAAAGGGAAGGAGTTGGATATCACATTTCATGTTAGAGGAAGGATCTCAGGTTTGGTATTAGAAGCATTGAGATATCACATCTCATGCTATAGGAAGGGTCTCAGGATTGGAATGGGAAGCAGTTGGATATCACATCTCATGCTATAGGAAGGGTCTCAGGTTTGGTATAAGCCTTGAGATATCACATCTCATGCTATAGGACGGGTCTCAGGATTGGAATGGAAGGAGTTGGATATCACATCTCATGTTATAGGAAGGATCTCAGGTTTGGTATTAGAAGCATTGAGACATCACATCTCATGCTATAGGAAGGGTCTCAAGGTTGGAATGGGAAGGAGTTGGATATCACATCTCATCCAATAGGAAGGGTCTCAGGTTTGGAATGGGAAGGAATTCGATATCACATCTCATGTTATAGGAAGGATCTCAGGTTTGGTATTAGAAGCATTGAGATATCACATCTCATGCTATAGGAAGGGTCTCAGGATTGGAATGTGAAGGATTTGGATATCACATCTCATGCTAAAGGAAGGGTCTCAGGTTTGGTAGAAGCATTGAGATATCACGTCGCTGCTATCGGAAGGGTCTCAGGATTGGATTGGGAAGGAGTTGGATATCCCTTCTCATGCTATAGGAAGGGTCTCAGGATTTGAATGGCAAGGAGTTGGATATCACATCTCATGCCATAGGAAGGGACTCAGGTTTGGTATAAGCATTGAGATATCACATCTCTGCTATCGGAAGGGTCTCAGGATTGGATTGGGAAGGAGTTGGATATCCCTTCTCATGCTATAGGAAGTGTCTCAGGTTGGAATGGGAAGGAGTTGGATATCACATCTCATGTTATAGGAAGGGTCTCAGGATTGGAATGGGAAGGATTTGGATATCACATCTCTTGCTATAGGAAGGGTCTCAGGATTGGAATGGGTAGGAGTTGGATATTACTTTCTTGCTATAGGAAGGGTCTCATGTTTGGAATGGGAAGGAGTTGGATATCACATATGCTATAGTTAGTGTCTCAGGTTTGGAACGGGAAGGAGTTGGATATCACATCTCATGTTATAGGAAGGGTCTCAGGTTTGGTATAAGCATTGAGATATCACATCTCTGCTATCGGAAGCGGCTCAGGATTGGAATGGGAAGGAGTTGGATATCCCATCTCATGTTATAGGAAGAGTCTCTGGTTTGGTATTAGAATTATTGAGATATCACATTGCATGCTGTAGGAAGGGTCTAAGGATTGGAATGGGATAGACTTGGATATCACATCTCATGTTATAGGTAGGCTCTCAGGTTTGGTATAAGCATTGAGATATCACATCTCATGCTATAGGAAGGGTCTCAGGATTGGAATGGGAAGGAATTGGATATCACATCTCATGCTATAGGAAGGGTCTCAGATTTGGTATAAGCATTGAGATATCACATCTCATGCTAAAGGAAGGGTCTCAGGATTGGAATGGGAAGGAGTTGTATATGACATCTCAGGCCATAGGAAGGTTCTCAGGTTTGGTATAAGCATTGAGATATCACATCTCTGCTATCGGAAAGGTCTCAGGATTGGAATGGGAAGGAGTTGGATATCCCATCTCATGTTATAGGAAGGGTCTCAGGTTTGGTATTAGAAGCATAGAGATATCACATCTCATGCTATAGGAAGGGTCTCAGGATTGGAATGGGAAGGACTTGGATGTCACATCTCATGCTATAGGGAGGGTCTCAAGTTTGATATTAGAAGCATTGAGATAACAAATCTCATGATATCGGAAGGGTCTCAGGATTGGAATGGGAAGGAGTTGGATATCACATCTCATGATAAAGGAAGGGTCTAAGGTTTGGAAGGGGAAGGATTTGGATATCACATCTCATGTTATAGGACGGGTCTCAGGTTTAATATTAGAAGCATTGAGATATCAAGTCTCATGGTATAAGAAGGGTCTCAGAATTGGAATGGGAAGGAGTTGGATATCACACCTCAAGCTACAGGAAGGGTCTCAGGATTGGAATGGGAAGGAGTTTGATATCACATCTCATGCCATAGTATGGGTCTCAGGTTTGGTAGAAGCATTGGGATATCACATCTCATGCTATCGGAAGGGTATCAGTATTGGATTTGGAAGAAGTTGGATATCCCATCTCATGTTATAGGAATGGTCTCAGGTTGGAATGGGAAGGAGTTGGATATCACATTTCATGTTATAGGAAGGGTCTCAGGATTGGAATGCGAAGGACTTGGATATCATATCTCATGCTATAGGACGGGTCTCAGGTTTGTTATTAGAATCATTGAGATATCATATTGCATGCTATAGGAAGGGTCTCAGGATTGGAATGGGAAGCAGTTGGATATCACATCTCATGCTATAGGAAGGGTCTCAGGTTTGGTATAAGCCTTGAGATATCACATCTCATGCTATAGGACGGGTCTCAGGATTGGAATAGAAGGAGTTGGATATCACATCTCATGTTATAGGAAGGATCTCAGGTTTGGTATTAGAAGCATTGAGACATCACATCTCATGCTATAGGAAGGGTCTCAAGGTTGGAATGGGAAGGAGTTGGATATCACATGTCATCCAATAGGAAGGGTCTCAGGTTTGGAATGGGAAAGAATTGGATATCACATCTCATGTTATAGGAAGGATCTCAGGTTTGGTATTAGAAGCATTGAGATATCACATCTCATGCTATAGGAAGGGTCTCAGGATTGGAATGTGAAGGATTTGGATATCACATCTCATGCTAAAGGAAGGGTCTCAGGTTTGGTAGAAGCATTGAGATATCACGTCGCTGCTATCGGAAGGGTCTCAGGATTGGATTGGGAAGGAGTTGGATATCCCTTCTCATGCTATAGGAAGGGTCTCAGGATTTGAATGGCAAGGAGTTGGATATCACATCTCATGCCAGAGGAAGGGTCTCAGGTTTGGTATAAGCATTGAGATATCACATCTCTGCTATCGGAAGGGTCTCAGGATTGGATTGGGAAGGAGTTGGATATCCCTTCTCATGCTATAGGAAGTGTCTCAGGTTGGAATGGGAAGGAGTTGGATATCACATCTCATGTTATAGGAAGGGTCTCAGGATTGGAATGGGAAGGATTTGGATATCACATCTCTTGCTATAGGAAGGGTCTCAGGATTGGAATGGGTAGGAGTTGGATATTACTTTCTTGCTATAGGAAGGGTCTCATGTTTGGAATGGGAAGGAGTTGGATATCACATATGCTATAGTTAGTGTCTCAGGTTTGGAACGGGAAGGAGTTGGATATCACATCTCATGTTATAGGAAGGGTCTCAGGTTTGGTATAAGCATTGAGATATCACATCTCTGCTATCGGAAGCGGCTCAGGATTGGAATGGGAAGGAGTTGGATATCCCATCTCATGTTATAGGAAGAGTCTCTGGTTTGGTATTAGAATTATTGAGATATCACATCGCATGCTGTAGGAAGGGTCTAAGGATTGGAATGGGATAGACTTGGATATCACATCTCATGTTATAGGTAGGCTCTCAGGTTTGGTATAAGCATTGAGATATCACATCTCATGCTATAGGAAGGGTCTCAGGATTGGAATGGGAAGGAATTGGATATCACATCTCATGCTATAGGAAGGGTCACAGATTTGGTATAAGCATTGAGATATCACATCTCATGCTAAAGGAAGGGTCTCAGGATTGGAATGGGAAGGAGTTGTATATGACATCTCAGGCCATAGGAAGGTTCTCAGGTTTGGTATAAGCATTGAGATATCACATCTCTGCTATCGGAAAGGTCTCAGGATTGGAATGGGAAGGAGTTGGATATCCCATCTCATGTTATTGGAAGGGTCTCAGGTTTGGTATTAGAAGCATAGAGATATCACATCTCATGCTATAGGAAGGGTCTCAGGATTGGAATGGGAAGGACTTGGATGTCACATCTCATGCTATAGGGAGGGTCTCAAGTTTGATATTAGAAGCATTGAGATAACAAATATCATGATATCGGAAGGGTCTCAGGATTGGAATGGGAAGGAGTTGGATATCACATCTCATGATAAAGGAAGGGTCTAAGGTTTGGAAGGGGAAGGATTTGGATATCACATCTCATGTTATAGGACGGGTCTCAGGTTTAATATTAGAAGCATTGAGATATCAAGTCTCATGGTATAAGAAGGGTCTCAGAATTGGAATGGGAAGGAGTTGGATATCACACCTCAAGCTATAGGAAGGGTCTCAGGATTGGAATGGGAAGGAGTTTGATATCACATCTCATGCCATAGTATGGGTCTCAGGTTTGGTAGAAGCATTGGGATATCACATCTCATGCTATCGGAAGGGTATCAGTATTGGATTTGGAAGAAGTTGGATATCCCATCTCATGCTATAGGAAGGGTCTCAGGTTGGAATGGGAAGGAGTTGGATATCACATTTCATGTTATAGGAAGGGTCTCAGGATTGGAATGGGAAGGACTTGGATATCATATCTCATGCTATAGGACGGGTCTCAGGTTTGTTATTAGAATCATTGAGATATCATATTGCATGCTATAGGAAGGGTCTCAGGATTGGAATGGGAAGTGTTAAGACGGATTTCTGAACTCTGTCCTGGTGGCGCAGAGGTTCAGAAGGCCAACCTAATTACTTGGAACAGGGTAACCTCTGGACAAGCCAGACCAATCAAGGTAGCGATCGCGGCGGTCAAGACTAGGTCTCAAGAGGGGTGAGGGTGACTGAAAGCCCGCAATGAGCACACAAAGCAAGAGCGCTTACAAACTACTCCAAACAGTTGTTTATATCAAAAATAGATACACATTTATTATAAGGCCTTGAAACTAATAACCACAGTAAAAGCAGCGGTATACAACGATATTAAACCAACACATACACTATCCACCCAATATATATACAGAATACACAGTTTCACAGTATTAGCAGCACGAAATATGTTATCCACCTGCAGGGGAAGGAAAACAGGCAGTGCGAACCAATGCGTGTGATATGTCCGCCTTCTGAGGCCCCTAGCTAGATGGTAGTCCAATCCCTACGAAGAGTGGAGCCTAGCGCTCAAAAGTACCTGCACACGCCGGTGCCAATGGGCAGAAGGTGAAGCTCTTCGGAGGACGTTGAACAGCTCTGTAGGGAGCTCTAATGAAGGAGAACACGGTCCGCGACTCTAGCGCAGCCTCCACTGTGAGGCAGAAGCAGGGCGCGAGTACGGACAAGGGGTGCTGTATTCACAGCGGGGAAAAGCAAGGGGCACTGCAGGAGGGCGACCAGATCCTAGCTAATCTACTCACCGGTCCCCGAAGCAAGCAGGCCCGAGCTTCTCCTCGATAGATGCAGCTTCTGGCAGGTTCTGAAGAGCAGGGAACGTCTCGTCGTCGTGCAGAGTAAAAAGACGTCCCGATCGAAGAAACAAGCACAGTTTTGTCGCCACAGCAGGGCAACGGAACGGCCGGGTGTATTCAAGCCAAACGAGCACCGCTCACATCTAGCTTAGGACTGCTAAGCAAACGAAGCGTGTGAGCATGCCCCGGACTCAGAATACCACCCAACCTGTCGGCGATTACAGAGCAGGCCTCCTTAGTAAGCTGGTCAGTCAACTGGATGGCCCAGAGACACTTCCGAAGGCTTACAGCAGGAGTTGATGAAGGTGCCGGGAATAGCTGGTCCTGCTATTCCAATAGGTCGAAGCGCCAGTACAGGCCTTCTTGTTCGATCTTAGGTGGAAAGGGCTTCACCGGACGACAGCGATGAGGAGCAGAAGTTCTTCAGGGGGTCACCAGTGATTCCTCGGTCCAGCCTCGTGTTCGCAGGATACTTGGCTCCTGTATCCCTGGGTTCGTAAGAGCTCAGGAGATCGACATGGTAGTGGTGTTTCCAGCTCCCTCTTATCCACGGTTCCCTTCGCGCCAAAACGGAGGGGAGCCAATGGGAGATCCGCTCATCAACACACATACCATACGTGGACCAATCACGGACCACAGTGGTCCCAGGCATTCACACCACCCTAGACTCTCTGGCACCCAGGATGTGTATTGGGACCAGACAGCCCATCCCACATCCTGGGGGCACTCAAACGACATGTAGAAGCCCGCGAAAGCAACCGTGTTTCGCGGGAAACTACATGCCCAAATAAGGAAGGCCCCGGGTCGCCTGACCCGGGGGAAGGTAAAGGGAGCAAGACGGACAGTGGACTAGACAAAGGAGCCTCGTGGTCCGGCCATTTTGTGTAGCCGGGCCACCCTTTTGTGTTCGCGGCAAAAACGTGCTCAGAACGGCAAAAGGAGCTCAAAATAAACCAAATGATCGCTGCCACCAGCCCAGTCCCTGAATGACTTGCACCGATCCAAAAACCATCCTATAAGAGTGTCTAGGGTCTGTAGAAGGCTAGAGACCCAAGAGAGCTGTAACTTAGCTTACAGTGCCCTCTTGTGTCGTGTTGCACTAAAATGGCGACACGATAAAAGAAACTACGGGAAACAGCGTTCCCCGGTACTGACTGTCTTAAGGGCATGTCAGTTTCCCCGTAAGAAAGGAGCGAAAGCCCAGAGGAGTACAGCAGAAGGCTGCACTTCTCTGGCAAAGTCAAGAAAACAGGTTGAAAACAATAGCAAAAAGTTTAGGGGTTGCCACATGGAAGGAAAGTTCCCTACAATAACGAAATCTTTCCTAACACTCGCCCCTCCCAGACTATGGACAGGGGGAACTAATCCACCCCTGGATGAGTCTCTTGTTCAGGTCGGTAAAACATTCTGGACAACCCATCAGCATTGCTATGTTGGACACCTGGCCTATGCTCAATAGTGAAGTCGAAGCCTTGTAGACTTATGGACCACCTAAGCAACTTTGGATTCTCCCCCTTCATGTTCATTAGCCACTTTAACGGCTTATGGTCAGTCTGCACAGTGAAGTGGGTCCCATAGAGGTAGGGCCGCAGCTTCCTTAGGGCCCACACAACAGAGAAACATTCTTTCTCTACCGTGGACCATCTGAGCTCTCTGTCCTTAAGCTGGCGACTAATAAAACCGATAGGGTGTTCCTTACCCTTCTCATCTACTTGTGATAGTACAGCTCCTATCCCAGTGTCAGAGGCATCCGTCTGCACGATAAAAGGTCTTTGATAATCAGGGGCCCTGAGCACAGGGGCCTGGCACAAGGAGTCTTTCAAGCCATTGAAGGCCTTCTCACACTCGTCAGTCCAAGTTACCTTCTTGGGTTTCTTCGGAGTTGTGAGGGCAGTCAGAGGAGCAGCTATGGTGCCATAGTCTGCCATAAAATTGCGGTAATAACCCGTGAGTCCTAAGAAGGCTCTCACTTGGGTTGGTGTAGTGGGGGTAGGCCAGTCTTGTACTGCTTGTACTTTACTGGGGAGAGGCTGTATCCTTCCTCCACCTACTTCATGCCCAAGGTAAACCACTGAGCCTTGTCCAATCTGGCATTTACTCGCCTTTATGGTCAAGTGGGCTTTCTGAAGAGCCTGGAGCACAATCCCGAGGTGTTTCACATGGTCTTCCCAGGTGGCACTGAAAACTGCTATATCGTCTAGATATGCAAGACAGAATTCGTCCAACCCATTCAACACATGATTCACAAGCCTCTGGAAAGTGGCAGGTGCATTCTTCAATCCGAACGGCATTACCCGGAATTGGTAAAGCCCGTCGGGAGTTGAAAATGCTGTCTTCTCCTTGGCATGTTCTGCTAAAGCTATTTGCCAATAGCCCGCAGTCAGGTCAAACGTGCTGAGGTACTTGGAGGCACCCAAGGTATCCACCAGCTCGTCAGTTCGAGGCAAGGGGTGAGCGTCTGTCTTGGTGACAGCATTCAGAGCCCTGTAATCCATGCAGAACCTCAATTCAGAAGTGCCTGCTTTTGGAACCAGAACCACAGGACTGGACCAAGGACTACTAGAGGGTTCAATCACCCCAAGGTCTAACATCTTGTTGACCTCGGTCTTAATATAAGACCGTACTTTATCCGACATCCTGTATCCCCTACTTTTGGTAGGTACACTGTCTCCTGTGTCAATGTTATGTTTGCACCAAGGTGTCAAACCAGGCGACTGTGAAAACAGGGGGGAAAACTGCCTAAGCAAACTTTTCACCTCAGCCTGCTGATCAGAAGTCAGGTGAGGGGCCACTCGGACACCCTCAACGGAGCTATCTGAAGGACCGCTTTGGAACAGGTCGGGAAGAGGTTCTGACTCCTCTTCCTCAACGTCTGACGCCAGTAGCAGTGCTGCGATTTCGACTCTTGGGACGAAAGCCTTCAGCCTATTTACGTGGAACACTTTTGGGGCCTGTCCAGGCCTTCCAAGGTCCACTAAATAGTTCACCTCACCCAGGGGCTCCACCACTGTGTAAGGGCCTGACCATTTGTCCTGTAAAGCGCGAGGCCTTATAGGGTTCATGATCAGGACTTGCTGACCAGGGGTAAAGTGAATTAAGGAAGCTTTCTGGTCGTACCAATGTTTCACCAGCGCTTGTCCTGCCTTCAACTTTTCACTAGCCAAGCCCATCAGGAGTACCATCCGTTTTCTGAGCCCTAGCACATAGTCAACTACATTGGTAGTAACCGGGGGAGTGGGCATCTCCCATCCCTCTTTGACGATGGCTAAGGGTCCCCGTACGGGATGACCGAACAGAAGTTCGAAGGGGCTGAAGCCAACACCCTCCTGTGGTACCTCTCTGTAGGCAAACAACAAGCATGGTAAAAGAAGGTCCCATTTCCTCCTCTGGGGCTCCTCCAGAGCCCCAATCATGCTCTTTAACGTTCTGTTGAAACGTTCCACCAGACCATTGGTCTGGGGGTGATATGCAGAAGAGAACTTGTAGGTGACCCCACATTCTTTCCACATAGCCTGCATATACTTCGACATAAAGTTGCTGCCACGATCTGACACAACTTCTTTAGGGAAGCCAACCCTAGTAAATATGCCGAGTAACGCTTTTGCAACTGACTTGGCAGTTACAGTCTTTAATGGGATGGCCTCAGGATACCTGGTTGCATGGTCGACCAGCACCAGGATAAACCTATTGCCTGAGGATGTTTGCGGGTCAAGGGGACCAACGATGTCGATCCCTACCCTTTCAAATGGTACCCCCACAACTGGGAGCGGTACCAACGGAGCTTGGATTGTCGCGCCAACCTTACCAGACAACTGGCAGGAGGCACAACTCCTGCAGTGACTTTCTACTTGCACCCCCATCTTGGGCCAGTAGAAGTGCATAGATAACCTTTGCTTGGTCCTCTTCATTCCAAGGTGACCAGCAAGGGGAACTTCATGCGCCAACTGCAGGAGGAAGGGTCTAACAGAAAGGGGAACCACCAACCTCCTATGGTCTCCTTCTGTAGACTCTGTGGGCTCACTGTACAGGAGTCCACCTTCCCAATAAATCCGATGCTTCCCAGGAGGTTCACCCTCAAGCTGGGAGCAGGCCTGTCTCCTTAGGCCTTCCAGAGATGGGCACTCACGTTGGCCCTTACTGAAGTCGTCCCTATCAGGACCTCCTTCAACTAACAAGTCTTTTAGTTCAGGATGGTCGTTGGGGTCGAACACTTCAGGCATCGCCACCTCCTCGTCAGGCTCGGGCGATTGACCAACTCCCTCCACCGCAGTGGTAGGCGAGCTCGGGGGAATATTCTCTTTCCCCCGTCGGGACTTGTTGACTCCTTTCGCCTTGGGTTTCCCCTTCGGCTGGGGCGGCGTATTGGACTTGGCCAATGCTGCCCGTGCTTGAGACCGTGTGTAGGGTCTTTCGGCAGTGTCTCCTACGAGCCCTAGAGCTCTGAGATCATTGCCCAACAAGACCTTTCCCGGGACGTTTCTCTGAATGCTCACTGGAATCCTAACTGCTGTACCATTTAAAGTTAGATTAACAGGGATCACGGGAAACATACGGAGGGGGCCGTCAGCCAACTTAGTGGGCATCAGAGTAGCTCTGGCAACTTCCTCTGAGTCTACCAAGGTAGAATCCACTACAGTTCGACTGCACCCACTATCCCTAAGAGCTGGAGTATCCACTCCATTGATCAGCACACTGTCTTTAAAGTAGTGCTTGGTATTATCCGGAATCCTAGCATACGCCTCTGCGACTTTAGGCTCCCAGGAACCCAGGGACACTAAAACTACCTCAGCCTCTATTCCGCTGGGAAATGAGTCTGAGGAGAAGGATGCTCCTGTAATCTCTTCTTCCTCGTAGGAGGAGAAGGCCAGATTAGCGGAGTGGACCCCCAAAGGTCTAACCTTACAACGGGGATCCCCCTTCACATGGTCAGTTGCTCCACAAGAAAAACAAGCCCCATTGGGTCTGTTTACGTAGGGAGGCTTATTATAACCAGAGTTCTGTTTCGGAGGCGAACCTCCACTACCCTGTGAGTTCTCGGATGGCTTACCCTTATTTTTCTTTTTGTGGCCCTTATGGGAAGAAGATTTAGCAGATTCCCCACCCTCCATATCTTTGGACTTTTTCCCTTCCTCCTGCTTACCAGGATGAGTTTTGTCCTTATGGGACACTCGATGTGACACCCATAAGTCTGCTGCAATGGCCAGCTTCTTAGGATCTATCTCCTTCGAATCGGCCAAATGCTGCTTAAGCTCCGGGGAAGAAGAAGCAAAAATGTGTTCCAGCATGACCAGATTGATCATGCCTTCGAAGGTAGAAACCTTATAACCTTCAACCCAGCCAGTCAAGTTTTTCAGGGACTCAGCTACATACGACACCCAAGTACCACCTTCCTTTTTCTTATACTCTCTAAACCTTTTCAAATATTGGGTCGGAGTCTTCCCAAACTTTAAAATGAGAGTCTGCTTCAACATTGCAAAATCAGCGCGCTCAGCCTTCGACATTTCCATAATGGCACTGCAACCAGAATGGGGCAGTCTGCTGAGTAACCATGCAATCTTATCCGCATTATCAACCTCTTGAACCTCGCATGCATATTCAAACGCATTCAACCAGTCCATAATGTCATTTCGTTCCTCATACACACTGAGCAGATCTTTTGGAAACCGTGGATGAGAGGAAGCCCCAGAACCATGTCCAGGACCCTTGGACCCATTTGCGAACTGAAGCTTGGCCAGTTCCAACTGGTGATCCCTGTCTTTTTGTTTTTCTGCCTGGTCGATTTTCAGTTTGGCTATGCTGAATTCAAGCTCCTGCTGCCTAAACCGCAGCTCTTGCTTCTTGAATTCAAGCATAGCCTCCCCATCAACACTGGCAGAGGAAACATTAGACATTACATCCTCCCTGTCCTCGTGGTCGTGATGGATCAGTGCAGCGGCAGAACCGTCGGTTCTGCCAGTGAGAGCAGCCCCACCACCTTCTGCACTGTCCTCGGAAGTTATAGCGTCAAGCTGCGCTTCTTGCCACGCCACGATTCTCTGGATCATTTCCAATTTAGTGCCTTGAGAGGAAACCCCTCTCTCCGCACACATCTTCTTCAATGTTTCAGATTTCGAAGCATTTAAGGTTAACAAAGTATTCGTTTCCATACTGTTGATAGGACTATGGCCTTTTTAACGTTATATTCAATACTTTACTGCGTGTCCTGGTTGGAATAACCTGAAAACGCCTTAGCTCGTGCGCAACACTGGATACCTTCAGTCGTATCCCACCGCTGTACACCAATTTGTTAAGACGGATTTCTGAACTCTGTCCTGGTGGCGCAGAGGTTCAGAAGGCCAACCTAATTACTTGGAACAGGGTAACCTCTGGACAAGCCAGACCAATCAAGGTAGCGATCGCGGCGGTCAAGACTAGGTCTCAAGAGGGGTGAGGGTGACTGAAAGCCCGCAATGAGCACACAAAGCAAGAGCGCTTACAAACTACTCCAAACAGTTGTTTATATCAAAAATAGATACACATTTATTATAAGGCCTTGAAACTAATAACCACAGTAAAAGCAGCGGTATACAACGATATTAAACCAACACATACACTATCCACCCAATATATATACAGAATACACAGTTTCACAGTATTAGCAGCACGAAATATGTTATCCACCTGCAGGGGAAGGAAAACAGGCAGTGCGAACCAATGCGTGTGATATGTCCGCCTTCTGAGGCCCCTAGCTAGATGGTAGTCCAATCCCTACGAAGAGTGGAGCCTAGCGCTCAAAAGTACCTGCACACGCCGGTGCCAATGGGCAGAAGGTGAAGCTCTTCGGAGGACGTTGAACAGCTCTGTAGGGAGCTCTAATGAAGGAGAACACGGTCCGCGACTCTAGCGCAGCCTCCACTGTGAGGCAGAAGCAGGGCGCGAGTACGGACAAGGGGTGCTGTATTCACAGCGGGGAAAAGCAAGGGGCACTGCAGGAGGGCGACCAGATCCTAGCTAATCTACTCACCGGTCCCCGAAGCAAGCAGGCCCGAGCTTCTCCTCGATAGATGCAGCTTCTGGCAGGTTCTGAAGAGCAGGGAACGTCTCGTCGTCGTGCAGAGTAAAAAGACGTCCCGATCGAAGAAACAAGCACAGTTTTGTCGCCACAGCAGGGCAACGGAACGGCCGGGTGTATTCAAGCCAAACGAGCACCGCTCACATCTAGCTTAGGACTGCTAAGCAAACGAAGCGTGTGAGCATGCCCCGGACTCAGAATACCACCCAACCTGTCGGCGATTACAGAGCAGGCCTCCTTAGTAAGCTGGTCAGTCAACTGGATGGCCCAGAGACACTTCCGAAGGCTTACAGCAGGAGTTGATGAAGGTGCCGGGAATAGCTGGTCCTGCTATTCCAATAGGTCGAAGCGCCAGTACAGGCCTTCTTGTTCGATCTTAGGTGGAAAGGGCTTCACCGGACGACAGCGATGAGGAGCAGAAGTTCTTCAGGGGGTCACCAGTGATTCCTCGGTCCAGCCTCGTGTTCGCAGGATACTTGGCTCCTGTATCCCTGGGTTCGTAAGAGCTCAGGAGATCGACATGGTAGTGGTGTTTCCAGCTCCCTCTTATCCACGGTTCCCTTCGCGCCAAAACGGAGGGGAGCCAATGGGAGATCCGCTCATCAACACACATACCATACGTGGACCAATCACGGACCACAGTGGTCCCAGGCATTCACACCACCCTAGACTCTCTGGCACCCAGGATGTGTATTGGGACCAGACAGCCCATCCCACATCCTGGGGGCACTCAAACGACATGTAGAAGCCCGCGAAAGCAACCGTGTTTCGCGGGAAACTACATGCCCAAATAAGGAAGGCCCCGGGTCGCCTGACCCGGGGGAAGGTAAAGGGAGCAAGACGGACAGTGGACTAGACAAAGGAGCCTCGTGGTCCGGCCATTTTGTGTAGCCGGGCCACCCTTTTGTGTTCGCGGCAAAAACGTGCTCAGAACGGCAAAAGGAGCTCAAAATAAACCAAATGATCGCTGCCACCAGCCCAGTCCCTGAATGACTTGCACCGATCCAAAAACCATCCTATAAGAGTGTCTAGGGTCTGTAGAAGGCTAGAGACCCAAGAGAGCTGTAACTTAGCTTACAGTGCCCTCTTGTGTCGTGTTGCACTAAAATGGCGACACGATAAAAGAAACTACGGGAAACAGCGTTCCCCGGTACTGACTGTCTTAAGGGCATGTCAGTTTCCCCGTAAGAAAGGAGCGAAAGCCCAGAGGAGTACAGCAGAAGGCTGCACTTCTCTGGCAAAGTCAAGAAAACAGGTTGAAAACAATAGCAAAAAGTTTAGGGGTTGCCACATGGAAGGAAAGTTCCCTACAATAACGAAATCTTTCCTAACAGGAAGCAGTTGGATATCACATCTCATGCTATAGGAAGGGTCTCAGGTTTGGTATAAGCCTTGAGATATCACATCTCATGCTATAGGACGGGTCTCAGGATTGGAATAGAAGGAGTTGGATATCACATCTCATGTTATAGGAAGGATCTCAGGTTTGGTATTAGAAGCATTGAGACATCACATCTCATGCTATAGGAAGGGTCTCAAGGTTGGAATGGGAAGGAGTTGGATATCACATCTCATCCAATAGGAAGGGTCTCAGGTTTGGAATGGGAAGGAATTGGATATCACATCTCATGTTATAGGAAGGATCTCAGGTTTGGTATTAGAAGCATTGAGATATCACATCTCATGCTACAGGAAGGGTCTCAGGATTGGAATGTGAAGGATTTGGATATCACATCTCATGCTAAAGGAAGGGTCTCAGGTTTGGTAGAAGCATTGAGATATCACGTCGCTGCTATCGGAAGGGTCTCAGGATTGGATTGGGAAGGAGTTGGATATCCCTTCTCATGCTATAGGAAGGGTCTCAGGATTTGAATGGCAAGGAGTTGGATATCACATCTCATGCCATAGGAAGGGTCTCAGGTTTGGTATAAGCATTGAGATATCACATCTCTGCTATCGGAAGGGTCTCAGGATTGGAATGGGAAGGAGTTGGATATCCCTTCTCATGCTATAGGAAGTGTCTCAGGTTGGAATGGGAAGGAGTTGGATATCACATCTCATGTTATAGGAAGGGTCTCAGGATTGGAATGGGAAGGATTTGGATATCACATCTCTTGCTATAGGAAGGGTCTCAGGATTGGAATGGGTAGGAGTTGGATATTACTTTCTTGCTATAGGAAGGGTCTCATGTTTGGAATGGGAAGGAGTTGGATATCACATATGCTATAGTTAGTGTCTCAGGTTTGGAACGGGAAGGAGTTGGATATCACATCTCATGTTATAGGAAGGGTCTCAGGTTTGGTATAAGCATTGAGATATCACATCTCTGCTATCGGAAGCGGCTCAGGATTGGAATGGGAAGGAGTTGGATATCCCATCTCATGTTATAGGAAGAGTCTCTGGTTTGGTATTAGAATTATTGAGATATCACATCGCATGCTGTAGGAAGGGTCTAAGGATTGGAATGGGATAGACTTGGATATCACATCTCATGTTATAGGTAGGCTCTCAGGTTTGGTATAAGCATTGAGATATCACATCTCATGCTATAGGAAGGGTCTCAGGATTGGAATGGGAAGGAATTGGATATCACATCTCATGCTATGGGAAGGGTCTCAGATTTGGTATAAGCATTGAGATATCACATCTCATGCTAAAGGAAGGGTCTCAGGATTGGAATGGGAAGGAGTTGTATATGACATCTCAGGCCATAGGAAGGTTCTCAGGTTTGGTATAAGCATTGAGATATCACATCTCTGCTATCGGAAAGGTCTCAGGATTGGAATGGGAAGGAGTTGGATATCCCATCTCATGTTATAGGAAGGGTCTCAGGTTTGGTATTAGAAGCATAGAGATATCACATCTCATGCTATAGGAAGGGTCTCAGGATTGGAATGGGAAGGACTTGGATGTCACATCTCATGCTATAGGGAGGGTCTCAAGTTTGATATTAGAAGCATTGAGATAACAAATCTCATGATATCGGAAGGGTCTCAGGATTGGAATGGGAAGGAGTTGGATATCACATCTCATGATAAAGGAAGGGTCTAAGGTTTGGAAGGGGAAGGATTTGGATATCACATCTCATGTTATAGGACGGGTCTCAGGTTTAATATTAGAAGCATTGAGATATCAAGTCTCATGGTATAAGAAGGGTCTCAGAATTGGAATGGGAAGGAGTTGGATATCACACCTCAAGCTATAGGAAGGGTCTCAGGATTGGAATGGGAAGGAGTTTGATATCACATCTCATGCCATAGTATGGGTCTCAGGTTTGGTAGAAGCATTGGGATATCACATCTCATGCTATCGGAAGGGTATCAGTATTGGATTTGGAAGAAGTTGGATATCCCATCTCATGCTATAGGAAGGGTCTCAGGTTGGAATGGGAAGGAGTTGGATATCACATTTCATGTTATAGGAAGGGTCTCAGGATTGGAATGGGAAGGACTTGGATATCATATCTCATGCTATAGGACGGGTCTCAGGTTTGTTATTAGAATCATTGAGATATCATATTGCATGCTGTAGGAAGGGTTAAGGATTGGAATGGGAAGGACCTGGATATCACATCTCATGCTATAGAACGGCTCTCAGGTTTGGAAAGGGAAGGAGTTGGATATCACATCTCATGTTATAGGATGGATCTCAGGTTTGGTATTAGAAGTATTGAGATATCACATCTCATGTTATCGGAAGGATCTCAGGTTTGGTATTAGAAGTATTGAGATATCACATCTCATGCTATAGGAAGGGTTTCAGGATTGGAATGGGAAGGAGTTGGATATCACATCTCATGCTAAAGGAAGGGTCTCAGGTTTGGTAGAAGCATTGAGATATCACATCTCATGCTATAGGAAGGGTCTCAGGATTGGAATGGGAAGGACTTAGATATCACATATCATGCTATAGGGAGGGTCTCAGTTTTGATATTAGAAGCATTGAGATATCACATCTCATGCTATCGGAAGTGTCTCAGGATTGGAATGGGAAGGAGCTGGATATCACATCTCATGCTAAAGGAAGGGTGTCAGGTTTGGAACGGGAAGGAGTTGGATATCACATCTCATGTTATAGGAAGGGTCTCAGGTTTGGTATAAACATTGAGATATCACATCTCTGCTATCGGAAGTGTCTCAGGATTGGAATGGGAAGGAGCTGGATATCACATCTCATGCTAAAGGAAGGGTGTCAGGTTTGGAACGGGAAGGAGTTGGATATCACATCTCATGTTATAGGACGGGTCTCAGGTTTGTTATTAGAATCATTGAGATATCATATTGCATGCTGTAGGAAGGGTCTAAGGGTTGGAATGTGAAGGACTTGGATATCACATCTCATGCTATAGATAGGCTCTTAGGTTTGGAAAGGGAAGGAGTTGGATCTCACATTTCATGTTAGAGGAAGGATCTCAGGTTTGGTATTAGAAGCATTGAGATATCACATCTCATGCTATAGGAAGGGTCTCAGGATTGGAATGGGAAGGAGTTGGATATCACATCTCATGCTATAGGAAGGGTCTCAGGATTGGAATGGAAGGAGTTGGATATCACATCTCATGTTATAGGAAGGATCTCAGGTTTGGTATTAGAAGCATTGAGACATCACATCTCATGCTATAGGAAGGGTCTCAGGATTGGAATGGGAAGGAGTTGGATATCAAATCTCATGCTATAGGAAGCGTCTCAGGATTGGAATGGGAAGGAGTTGAATATGACATCTCATGCCGTAGGAAGGGTCTCAGGTTTGGTATATCACATTGAGATATCACATCTCTGCTATCAAAAGGGTCTCAGGATTGGAATGGGAAGGAGTTGGATATCCCATCTCATGTTATAGGAAGAGTCTCAGGTTTGGTATTAGAAGCATTGAGATATCACATCTCATGCTATAGGAAGTGTCTCAGGATTGGAATGGGAAGGAGTTGGATATCACATCTCATGTTATAGGAAGGGTCTCAGGATTGGAATGGGAAGGATTTGGATATCACATCTCTTGCTATAGGAAGGGTCTCAGGATTGGAATGGGTAGGAGTTGGATATTACTTTCTTGCTATAGGAAGGGTCTCATGTTTGGAATGGGAAGGAGTTGGATATCACATATGCTATAGTTAGTGTCTCAGGTTTGGAACGGGAAGGAGTTGGATATCACATCTCATGTTATAGGAAGGGTCTCAGGTTTGGTATAAGCATTGAGATATCACATCTCTGCTATCGGAAGCGGCTCAGGATTGGAATGGGAAGGAGTTGGATATCCCATCTCATGTTATAGGAAGAGTCTCTGGTTTGGTATTAGAATCATTGAGATATCACATCGCATGCTGTAGGAAGGGTCTAAGGATTGGAATGGGATGGACTTGGATATCACATCTCATGTTATAGGTAGGCTCTCAGGTTTGGTATAAGCATTGAGATATCACATCTCATGCTATAGGAAGGGTCTCAGGATTGGAATGGGAAGGAATTGGATATCACATCTCATGCTATAGGAAGGGTCTCAGATTTGGTATAAGCATTGAGATATCACATCTCATGCTAAAGGAAGGGTCTCAGGATTGGAATGGGAAGGAGTTGTATATGACATCTCAGGCCATAGGAAGGTTCTCAGGTTTGGTATAAGCATTGAGATATCACATCTCTGCTATCGGAAAGGTCTCAGGATTGGAATGGGAAGGAGTTGGATATCCCATCTCATGTTATAGGAAGGGTCTCAGGTTTGGCATTAGAAGCATAGAAATATCACATCTCATGCTATAGGAAGGGTCTCAGGATTGGAATGGGAAGGACTTGGATGTCACATCTCATGCTATAGGGAGGGTCTCAAGTTTGATATTAGAAGCATTGAGATAACAAATCTCATGATATCGGAAGGGTCTCAGGATTGGAATGGGAAGGAGTTGGATATCACATCTCATGATAAAGGAAGGGTCTAAGGTTTGGAAGGGGAAGGATTTGGATATCACATCTCATGTTATAGGACGGGTCTCAGGTTTAATATCAGAAGCATTGAGATATCAAGTCTCATGGTATAAGAAGGGTCTCAGAATTGGAATGGGAAGGAGTTGGATATCACACCTCAAGCTATAGGAAGGGTCTCAGGATTGGAATGGGAAGGAGTTTGATATCACATCTCATGCCATAGTATGGGTCTCAGGTTTGGTAGAAGCATTGGGATATCACATCTCATGCTATCGGAAGGGTATCAGTATTGGATTTGGAAGAAGTTGGATATCCCATCTCATGCTATAGGAAGGGTCTCAGGTTGGAATGGGAAGGAGTTGGATATCACATTTCATGTTATAGGAAGGGTCTCAGGATTGGAATGGGAAGGACTTGGATATCATATCTCATGCTATAGGACGGGTCTCAGGTTTGTTATTAGAATCATTGAGATATCATATTGCATGCTGTAGGAAGGGTCTAAGGATTGGAATGGGAAGGACCTGGATATCACATCTCATGCTATAGAACGGCTCTCAGGTTTGGAAAGGGAAGGAGTTGGATATCACATCTCATGTTATAGGATGGATCTCAGGTTTGGTATTAGAAGTATTGAGATATCACATCTCATGCTATAGGAAGGGTCTCAGGTTTGGAATGGGAAGGACTTAGATATCACATATCATGCTATAGGGAGGGTCTCAGTTTTGATATTAGAAGCATTGAGATATCACATCTCATGCTATCGGAAGTGTCTCAGGATTGGAATGGGAAGGAGCTGGATATCACATCTCATGCTAAAGGAAGGGTCTCAGGTTTGGAACGGGAAGGAGTTGGATATCACATCTCATGTTATAGGAAGGGTCTCAGGTTTGGTATAAACATTGAGATATCACATCTCTGCTATCGGAAGTGTCTCAGGATTGGAATGGGAAGGAGTTGGATATCCCTTCTCATGTTTTAGGACAGGTCTCAGGTTTGTTATTAGAATCATTGAGATATCATATTGCATGCTGTAGGAAGGGTCTAAGGGTTGGAATGTGAAGGACTTGGATATCACATCTCATGCTATAGATAGGCTCTTAGGTTTGGAAAGGGAAGGAGTTGGATCTCACATTTCATGTTAGAGGAAGGATCTCAGGTTTGGTATTAGAAGCATTGAGATATCACATCTCATGCTATCGGAAGGGTATCGGGATTGGATTTGGAAGGAGTTGGATATCCCATCTCATGCTATAGGAAGGGTCTCAGGTTGGAAAGGGAAAGAGTTGGATATCACATTTCATGTTAGAGGTAGGATCTCAGGTTTGGTATTAGAAGCATTGAGATATCACATCTCATGCTATCAGAAGGATCTCAGGTTTGGTATAGAAGCATTGAGATATCATATCTCATGCTATAGGAAGGGTCTCAGGATTGGAATGGGATGGAGTTGGATATCACATCTCATGTTATAGGACGGGTCTCAGGTTTTTTATTAAAATCATTGAGATATCATATTGCATGCTGTAGGAAGGGTCTAAGGATTGGGATGGAAGGAGTTGGATATCACATCTCATGTTAAAGGAAGGATCTCAGGTTTGGTATTAGAAGCATTGAGACATCACATCTCATGCTATAGGAAGGGTCTCAGGATTGGAATGGGATGGAGTTGGATATCACATCTCATGCTATAGGAAGGGTCTCAGGATTGGAATGGGAAGGAGTTGGATATCACATCTCATGTTATAGGAAGGGTCTCAGGTTTGGTATAAACATTGAGATATCACATCTCTACCATCGGAAGTGTCTCAGGATTGGAATGGGAAGGAGTTGGATATCACATCTCATGCTATAGGAAGGCTCTCAGGTTTGCAAGGGGAAAGAGTTGGATATCACATTTCATGTTAGAGGTAGGATCTCAGGTTTGGTATTAGAAGCATTGAGATATCACATCTCATGCTATCAGAAGGATCTCAGGTTTGGTATAGAAGCATTGAGATATCATATCTTATGCTATCAGAAGGGTCTCAGGATTGGAATGGGATGGAGTTGGATATCACATCTCATGCTATAGGAAGGGTCTCAGGATTGGAATGGGAAGGAGTTGGATATCACATCTCATGTTATAGGAAGGGTCTCAGGTTTGGTATAAACATTGAGATATCACATCTCTACCATCGGAAGTGTCTCAGGATTGGAATGGGAAGGAGTTGGATATCCCATCTCATGTTATAGGACGGGTCTCAGGTTTTTTATTAAAATCATTGAGATATCATATTGCATGCTGTAGGAAGGGTCTAAGGATTGGAATGGGAAGGAGTTGGATATTCCCATCTCATTTTATAGGAAGGGTCTCAGGTTTGGTATTAGAAGCATTGAGATATCACATCTCATGCTATAGGAAGGGTCTCAGGATTGGAATGGGAAGGACTTGGATATCACATCTCATGCTATAGGGAGGGTCTCAAGTTTGGAAGGGGAAGGAGTTGGATATCACATCTCATGATAAAGGAAGGGTCTAAGGTTTGGAAGGGGAAGGATTTGGATATCACATCTCATGTTATAGGACGGGTCTCAGGTTTGGTATTAGAAGCATTGAGATATCAAGTCTCATGGTATAGGAAGGGTCTCAGGATTAGAATGGGAAGGAGTTTGATATCACATCTCATGCCATAATATGGGTCTCAGGTTTGGTAGAAGCATTGGGATATCACATCTCATGCTATCGGAAGGGTATCGGGATTGGATTTGAAAGGAGTTGGATATCCCATCTCATGCTATAGGAAGGGTCTCAGGTTGGAATGGGAAGGAGTTGGATATCACATCTCATGTTATAGGAAGGGTCTCAGGATTGGAATGGGAAGGACTTGGATATCACATCTCATGCTATAGGAAAGCTCTCAGGTTTGCAAGGGGAAAGAGTTGGATATCACATTTCATGTTAGAGGTAGGATCTCAGGTTTGGTATTAGAAGCATTGAGATATCACATCTCATGCTATCAGAAGGATCTCAGGTTTGGTATAGAAGCATTGAGATATATCTTATGCTATCAGAAGGGTCTCAGGATTGGAATGGGAAGGAGTTGGATATCACATCTCATGCTAAAGGGAGGGTCTCAGGTTTGGAAGGGGAAGGATTTGGATATCACATCTCATGTTATAGGATGGATCTCAGGTTTGGTATTAGAAGTATTGAGATATCACATCTCATGTTATCGGAAGGATCTCAGCTTTGGTATTAGAAGTATTGAGATATCACATCTCATGCTATAGGAAGGGTCTCAGGATTGGAATGGGAAGGAGTTGGATATCACATCTCATGCTAAAGGAAGGGTCTCAGGTTTGGTAGAAGCATTGAGATATCACATCTCATGCTATAGGAAGGGTCTCAGGATTGGAATGGGAAGGACTTAGATATCACATATGCTATAGGGAGGGTCTCAGTTTTGATATTAGAAGCATTGAGATATCACATCTTATGCTATCAGAAGTGTCTCAGGATTGGAATGGGAAGGAGCTGGATATCACATCTCATGCTAAAGGAAGGGTCTCAGGTTTGGAACGGGAAGGAGTTGGATATCACATCTCATGTTATAGGAAGGGTCTCAGGTTTGGTATAAACATTGAGATATCACATCTCTGCTATCGGACGTGTCTCAGGATTGGAATGGGAAGGAGTTGGATATCCCATCTCATGTTATAGGACGGGTCTCAGGTTTTTTATTAGAATCATTGAGATATCATATTGCATGCTGTAGGAAGGGTCTAAGGATTGGAATGGGAAGGACTTGGATATCACATCTCATGCTATAGATAGGCTCTCAGGTTTGGAAAGTGAAGGAGTTGGATATCACATTTCATGTTAGAGGAAGGATCTCAGGTTTGGTATTAGAGGCATTGAGATATCACATCTCATGCTATAGGAAGGGTCTCAGGATTGGAATGGGAAGGAGTTGGATATCACATCTCATGCTATAGGAAGGGTCTCAGGTTTGGTATAAGCATTGAGATATCACATCTCATGCTATAGGAAGGGTCTCAGGATTGGAATGGAAGGAGTTGGATATCAGATCTCATGTTATAGGAAGGATCTCAGGTTTGGTATTAGAAGCATTGAGACATCACATCTCATGCTATAGGAAGGGTCTCAGGATTGGAATGGGAAGGAGTTGAATATGACATCTCATGCCGTAGGAAGGGTCTCAGGTTTGGTATAAACATTGAGATATCACATCTCTGCTATCAAAAGGGTCTCAGGATTGGAATTGGAAGGAGTTGGATATCCCATCTCATGTTATAGGAAGAGTCTCAGGTTTGGTATTAGAAGCATTGAGATATCACATCTCATGCTATAGGAAGTGTCTCAGGATTGGAATGGGAAGGACTTGGATATCACATCTCATGCTATAGGTAGGGTCTCAAGTTTGACATTAGAAGCATTGAGATATCACATCTCATGCTATAGGAAGGGTCTGAGGATTGGAATGGGAAGGAGTTGGATATCACATCTCCTGCTATGGGAAGGGTCTCAGGTTTGGTATAAGCAGTGAGATATCACATCTCATGCTATAGGAAGTGTCTCAGGATTGGAATGGGAAGGAGTTGGATATCACATCTCATGTTATAGGAAGGATCTCAGGTGTGGTATAAGCATTGAGATATCACATCTCTGCTATCGGAAGGGTCTCAAGATTGGAATGGGAAGGAGTTGGATATTCCCATCTCATGTTATAGGAAGGGTCTCAGGTTTGGTATTAGAAGCATTGAGATATCACATCTCATGCTATAGGAAGGGTCTCAGGATTGGAATGGGAAGGACTTGGATATCACATCTCATATTATAGGTAGGCTCTCAGGTTTGGTATAAGCATTGAGATATCACATCTCATGCTATAGGAAGGGTCTCAATATTGGAATGGGAAGGAATTGGATATCACATCTCAGGCTATAGGAAGGGTCTCAGGATTGGAATGGGAAGGAGTTGGATATCACATCTCATGCTATAGGAAGGGTCTCAGGTTTGGTATAAGCATTGAGATATCACATCTCATGCTATAGGAAGGGTCTCAGGATTGGAATGGAAGGAGTTGGATATCACATCTCATGTTATAGGAAGGATCTCAGGTTTGGTATTAGAAGCATTGAGACATCACATCTCATGCTATAGGAAGGGTCTCAATATTGGAATGGGAAGGAATTGGATATCACATCTCAGGCTATAGGAAGGGTCTCAGGATTGGAATGGGAAGGAGTTGGATATCACATCTCATGCTATAGGAAGGGTCTCAGGTTTTGTATAAGCATTGAGATATCACATCTCATGCTATAGGAAGGGTCTCAGGATTGGAATGGGAAGGAGTTGGATATCAAATCTCATGCTATAGGAAGGGTCTCAGGATTGGAATGGGAAGGAGTTGAATATGACATCTCATGCCGTAGGAAGGGTATCAGGTTTGGTATAAACATTGAGATATCACATCTCTGCTATCAAAAGGGTCTCAGGATTGGAATTGGAAGGAGTTGGATATCCCATCTCATGTTATAGGAAGAGTCTCAGGTTTGGTATTAGAAGCATTGAGATATCACATCTCATGCTATAGGAAGTGTCTCAGGATTGGAATGGGAAGGACTTGGATATCACATCATATGCTATAGGTAGGGTCTCAAGTTTGACATTAGAAGCATTGAGATATCACATCTCATGCTATAGGAAGGGTCTGAGGATTGGAATGGGAAGGAGTTGGATATCACATCTCCTGCTATGGGAAGGGTCTCAGGTTTGGTATAAGCAGTGAGATATCACATCTCATGCTATAGGAAGTGTTTCAGGATTGGAATGGGAAGGAGTTGGATATCACATCTCATGTTATAGGAAGGATTTCAGGTGTGGTATAAGCATTGAGATATCACATCTCTGCTATCGGAAGGGTCTCAAGATTGGAATGGGAAGAAGTTGGATATTCCCATCTCATGTTATAGGAAGGGTCTCAGGTTTGGTATTAGAAGCATTGAGATATCACATCTCATGCTATAGGAAGGGTCTCAGGATTGGAATGGGAAGGACTTGGATATCACATCTCATGCTATAGGGAGGGTCTCAAGTTTGATATTAGAAGCTTTGAGATATCACATCTCATGATATCGGAAGGGTCTCAGGATTGGAATGGGAAGGAGTTGGATATCACATCTCATGATAAAGGACGGGTCTAAGGTTTGGAAGGGGAAGGATTTGGATATCACATCTCATGTTATATTACGGGTCTCAGGTTTGGTATTAGAAGCATTGAGATATCAAGTCTCATAGTATAGGAAGGGTCTCAGAATTGGAATGGGAAGGAGTTGGATATCCCATCTCATGTTATAGGAAGAGTCTCTGGTTTGGTATTAGAATCATTGAGATATTCACATCGCATGCTGTAGGAAGGGTCTAAGGATTGGAATGGGATGGACTTGGATATCACATCTCATGCTATAGGTAGGCTCTCAGGTTTGGTATAAGCATTGAGATATCACATCTCATGCTATAGGAAGGGTCTCAGAATTGGAATGGGAAGGAGTTGGATATCACATCTCAAGCTATAGGAAGGGTCTCAGTATTGGAATGGGAAGGACTTGGATATCACATCTCATGCTATAGGAAGGCTCTCAGGTTTGGAAGGGGAAAGAGTTGGATATCTCATTTCATGTTAGAGGTAGGATCTCAGGTTTGGTATTAGAGGCATTGAGATATCACATCTCATGCTATCAGAAGGGACTCAGGAATGGAATGGGAAGGAGTTACATATCACATCTCATGCTAAAGGGAGGGTCTCAGGTTTGGAAGGGGAAGGATTTGGATATCACATCTCATGTTATAGGAAGGATCTCAGGTTTGGTATTAGAAGCATTGAGATATCACATCTCATGCTATCGGAAGGATCTCAGGTTTGGTATTAGAAGCATTGAGATATCACATCTCATGATATCAGAAGAGTCTCAGGATTGGAATAGGAAGGAGTTGGATATCACATTTCATGCTAAAGGGAGGGTCTCAGGTTTGGAAGGGGAAGGATTTGGATATCACATCTCATGTTATCGGAAGGATCTCATGTTTGGTATTAGAAGTATTGAGATATCATATCTCATGCTATAGGAAGGGTCTCAGGATTGGAATGGGAAGGAGTTGGATATCACATCTCATGATATAGGGAGGGTCTCAGGATTGGAATGGGAAGGACTTAGATATCACATATCATGCTATAGGGAGGGTCTCAGTTTTGATATTAGAAGCATTGAGATATCACATCTCATGCTATCGGAAGTGTCTCAGGATTGGAATGGGAAGGAGCTGGATATCACATCTCATGCTAAAGGAAGGGTCTCAGGTTTGGAACGAGAAGGATTTGGATATCACATCTCATGTTATAGGAAGGGTCTCAGGTTTGGTATAAGCATTGAGATATCACATCTCTGCTATCGGAAGTGTCTCAGGATTGGAATGGGAAGGAGTTGGATATCCCATCTCATGTTATAGGACGGGTCTCAGGTTTGTTATTAGAATCATTGAGATATCATATTGCATGCTGTAGGAAGGGTCTAAGGGTTGGAATGTGAAGGACTTGGATATCACATCTCATGCTATAGATAGGCTCTTAGGTTTGGAAAGGGAAGGAGTTGGATATCACATTTCATGTTAGAGGAAGGATCTCAGGTTTGGTATTAGAAGCATTGAGATATCACATCTCATGCTATAGGAAGGGTCTCAGGATTGGAATGGGAAGCAGTTGGATATCACATCTCATGCTATAGGAAGGGTCTCAGGTTTGGTATAAGCATTGAGATATCACATCTCATGCTATAGGACGGGTCTCAGGATTGGAATGGAAGGAGTTGGATATCACATCTCATGTTATAGGAAGGATCTCAGGTTTGGTATTAGAAGCATTGAGACATCACATCTCATGCTATAGGAAGGGTCTCAGGGTTGGAATGGGAAGGAGTTGGATATCACATCTCATCCAATAGGAAGGGTCTCAGGTTTGGAATGGGAAGGAATTGGATATCACATCTCATGTTATAGGAAGGATCTCAGGTTTGGTATTAGAAGCATTGAGATATCACATCTCATGCTATAGGAAGGGTCTCAGGATTGGAATGTGAAGGATTTGGATATCACATCTCATGCTAAAGGAAGGGTCTCAGGTTTGGTAGAAGCATTGAGATATCACGTCGCTGCTATCGGAAGGGTCTCAGGATTGGATTGGGAAGGAGTTGGATATCCCTTCTCATGCTATAGGAAGGGTCTCAGGATTTGAATGGCAAGGAGTTGGATATCACATCTCATGCCATAGGAAGGGTCTCAGGTTTGGATTGGGAAGGAGTTGGATATCCCTTCTCATGCTATAGGAAGTGTCTCAGGTTGGAATGGGAAGAAGTTGGATATCACATCTCATGTTATAGGAAGGATCTCAGGATTGGAATGGGAAGGATTTGGATATCACATCTCTTGCTATAGGAAGGGTCTCAGGATTGGAATGGGTAGGAGTTGGATATTACTTTCTTGCTATAGGAAGGGTCTCATGTTTGGAATGGGAAGGAGTTGGATATCACATATGCTATAGTTAGTGTCTCAGGTTTGGAACGGGAAGGAGTTGGATATCACATCTCATGTTATAGGAAGGGTCTCAGGTTTGGTATAAGCATTGAGATATCACATCTCTGCTATCGGAAGCGGCTCAGGATTGGAATGGGAAGGAGTTGGATATCCCATCTCATGTTATAGGAAGAGTCTCTGGTTTGGTATTAGAATCATTGAGATATCACATCGCATGCTGTAGGAAGGGTCTAAGGATTGGAATGGGATGGACTTGGATATCACATCTCATGTTATAGGTAGGCTCTCAGGTTTGGTATAAGCATTGAGATATCACATCTCATGCTATAGGAAGGGTCTCAGGATTGGAATGGGAAGGAATTGGATATCACATCTCAGGCTATAGGAAGGGTCTCAGGATTGGAATGGGAAGGAGTTGGATATCACATCTCATGCTATAGGAAGGGTCTCAGGTTTGGTATAAGCATTGATATATCACATCTCATGCTATAGGAAGGATCTCAGGATTGGAATGGAAGGAGTTGGATATCACATCTCATGTTATAGGAAGGATCTCAGGTTTGGTATTAGAAGCATTGAGACATCACATCTCATGCTATAGGAAGGGTCTCAGGATTGGAATGGGAAGGAGTTGGATATCAAATCTCATGCTATAGGAAGGGTCTCAGGATTGGAATGGGAAGGAGTTGAATATGACATCTCATGCCGTAGGAAGGGTCTCAGGTTTGGTATAAACATTGAGATATCACATCTCTGCTATCAAAAGGGTCTCAGGATTGGAATTGGAAGGAGTTGGATATCCCATCTCATGTTATAGGAAGAGTCTCAGGTTTGGTATTAGAAGCATTGAGATATCACATCTCATGCTATAGGAAGTGTCTCAGGATTGGAATGGGAAGGACTTGGATATCACATCTCATGCTATATGTAGGGTCTCAAGTTTGACATTAGAAGCATTGAGATATCACATCTCATGCTATAGGAAGGGTCTGAGGATTGGAATGGGAAGTAGTTGGATATCACATCTCCTGCTATGGGAAGGGTCTCAGGTTTGGTATAAGCAGTGAGATATCACATCTCATGCTATAGGAAGTGTCTCAGGATTGGAATGGGAAGGAGTTGGATATCACATCTCATGTCATAGGAAGGATCTCAGGTGTGGTATAAGCATTGAGATATCACATCTCTGCTATCGGAAGGGTCTCAAGATTGGAATGGGAAGGAGTTGGATATTCCCATCTCATGTTATAGGAAGGGTCTCAGGTTTGGTATTAGAAGCATTGAGATATCACATCTCATGCTATAGGAAGGGTCTCAGGATTGGAATGGGAAGGACTTGGATATCACATCTCATGCTATAGGGAGGGTCTCAAGTTTGATATTAGAAGCTTTGAGATATCACATCTCATGATATCGGAAGGGTCTCAGGATTGGAATGGGAAGGAGTTGGATATCACATCTCATGATAAAGGAAGGGTCTAAGGTTTGGAAGGGGAAGGATTTGGATATCACATCTCATGTTATATTACGGGTCTCAGGTTTGGTATTAGAAGCATTGAGATATCAAGTCTCATAGTATAGGAAGGGTCTCAGAATTGGAATGGGAAGGAGTTGGATATCCCATCTCATGTTATAGGAAGAGTCTCTGGTTTGGTATTAGAATCATTGAGATATTCACATCGCATGCTGTAGGAAGGGTCTAAGGATTGGAATGGGATGGACTTGGATATCACATCTCATGCTATAGGTAGGCTCTCAGGTTTGGTATAAGCATTGAGATATCACATTTCATGCTATAGGAAGGGTCTCAGAATTGGAATGGGAAGGAGTTGGATATCACATCTCAAGCTATAGGAAGGGTCTCAGTATTGGAATGGGAAGGACTTGGATATCACATCTCATGCTATAGGAAGGCTCTCAGGTTTGGAAGGGGAAAGAGTTGGATATCTCATTTCATGTTAGAGGTAGGATCTCAGGTTTGGTATTAGAGGCATTGAGATATCACATCTCAGGCTATCAGAAGGGTCTCAGGAATGGAATGGGAAGGAGTTAGATATCACATCTCATGCTAAAGGGAGGGTCTCAGGTTTGGAAGGGGAAGGATTTGGATATCACATCTCATGTTATAGGAAGGATCTCAGGTTTGGTATTAGAAGCATTGAGATATCACATCTCATGCTATCGGAAGGATCTCAGGTTTGGTATTAGAAGCATTGAGATATCACATCTCATGCTATCAGAAGAGTCTCAGGATTGGAATAGGAAGGAGTTGGATATCACATTTCATGCTAAAGGGAGGGTCTCAGGTTTGGAAGGGGAAGGATTTGGATATCACATCTCATGTTATCGGAAGGATCTCACGTTTGGTATTAGAAGTATTGAGATATCATATCTCATGCTATAGGAAGGGTCTCAGGATTGGAATGGGAAGGAGTTAGATATCACATCTCATGCTATAGGGAGGGTCTCAGGATTGGAATGGGAAGGACTTAGATATCACATATCATGCTATAGGGAGGGTCTCAGTTTTGATATTAGAAGCATTGAGATATCACATCTCATGCTATCGGAAGTGTCTCAGGATTGGAATGGGAAGGAGCTGGATATCACATCTCATGCTAAAGGAAGGGTCTCAGGTTTGGAACGAGAAGGATTTGGATATCCCATCTCATGTTATAGGACGGGTCTCAGGTTTGTTATTAGAATCATTGAGATATCATATTGCATGCTGTAGGAAGGGTCTAAGGGTTGGAATGTGAAGGACTTGGATATCACATCTCATGCTATAGATAGGCTCTTAGGTTTGGAAAGGGAAGGAGTTGGATATCACATTTCATGTTAGAGGAAGGATCTCAGGTTTGGTATTAGAAGCATTGAGATATCACATCTCATGCTATAGGAAGGGTCTCAGGATTGGAATGGGAAGCAGTTGGATATGACATCTCATGCTATAGGAAGGGTCTCAGGTTTGGTATAAGCATTGAGATATCACATCTCATGCTATAGGACGGGTCTCAGGATTGGAATGGAAGGAGTTGGATATCACATCTCATGTTATAGGAAGGATCACAGGTTTGGTATTAGAAGCATTGAGACATCACATCTCATGCTATAGGAAGGGTCTCAGGGTTGGAATGGGAAGGAGTTGGTTATCACATCTCATCCAATAGGAAGGGTCTCAGGTTTGGAATGGGAAGGAATTGGATATCACATCTCATGTTATAGGAAGGATCTCAGGTTTGGTATTAGAAGCATTGAGATATCACATCTCATGCTATAGGAAGGGTCTCAGGATTGGAATGTGAAGGATTTGGATATCACATCTCATGCTAAAGGAAGGGTCTCAGGTTTGGTAGAAGCATTGAGATATCACGTCGCTGCTATCGGAAGGGTCTCAGGATTGGATTGGGAAGGAGTTGGATATCCCTTCTCATGCTATAGGAAGGGTCTCAGGATTTGAATGGCAAGGAGTTGGATATCACATCTCATGCCATAGGAAGGGTCTCAGGTTTGGTATAAGCATTGAGATATCACATCTCTGCTATCGGAAGGGTCTCAGGATTGGATTGGGAAGGAGTTGGATATCCCTTCTCATGCTATAGGAAGTGTCTCAGGTTGGAATGGGAAGGAGTTGGATATCACATCTCATGTTATAGGAAGGGTCTCAGGATTGGAATGGGAAGGATTTGGATATCACATCTCTTGCTATAGGAAGGGTCTCAGGATTGGAATGGGTAGGAGTTGGATATTATTTTCTTGCTATAGGAAGGGTCTCATGTTTGGAATGGGAAGGAGTTGGATATCACATATGCTATAGTTAGTGTCTCAGGTTTGGAACGGGAAGGAGTTGGATATCACATCTCATGTTATAGGAAGGGTCTCAGGTTTGGTATAAGCATTGAGATATCACATCTCTGCTATCAGAAGCGGCTCAGGATTGGAATGGGAAGGAGTTAGATATCCCATCTCATGTTATAGGAAGAGTCTCTGGTTTGGTATTAGAATCATTGAGATATCACATCGCATGCTGTAGGAAGGGTCTAAGGATTGGAATGGGATGGACTTGGATATCACATCTCATGTTATAGGTAGGCTCTCAGGTTTGGTATAAGCATTGAGATATCACATCTCATGCTATAGGAAGGGTCTCAGGATTGGAATGGGAAGGAATTGGATATCACATCTCAGGCTATAGGAAGGGTCTCAGGATTGGAATGGGAAGGAGTTGGATATCACATCTCATGCTAGAGGAAGGGTCTCAGGTTTGGTATAAGCATTGAGATATCACATCTCATGCTATAGGAAGGGTCTCAGGATTGGAATGGAAGGAGTTGGATATCTCATCTCATGTTATAGGAAGGATCTCAGGTTTGGTATTAGAAGCATTGAGACATCACATCTCATGCTATAGGAAGGGTCTCAGGATTGGAATGGGAAGGAGTTGGATATCAAATCTCATGCTATAGGAAGGGTCTCAGGATTGGAATGGGAAGGAGTTGAATATGACATCTCATGCCGTAGGAAGGGTCTCAGGTTTGGTATAAACATTGAGATATCACATCTCTGCTATCAAAAGGGTCTCAGGATTGGAATTGGAAGGAGTTGGATATCCCATCTCATGTTATAGGAAGAGTCTCAGGTTTGGTATTAGAAGCATTGAGATATCACATCTCATGCTATAGGAAGTGTCTCAGGATTGGAATGGGAAGGACTTGGATATCACATCTCATCCTATAGGTAGGGTCTCAAGTTTGACATTAGAAGCATTGAGATATCACATCTCATGCTATAGGAAGGGTCTGAGGATTGGAATGGGAAGGAGTTGGATATCACATCTCCTGCTATGGGAAGGGTCTCAGGTTTGGTATAAGCAGTGAGATATCACATCTCATGCTATAGGAAGTGTCTCAGGATTGGAATGGGAAGGAGTTGGATATCACATCTCATGTTATAGGAAGGATCTCAGGTGTGGTATAAGCATTGAGATATCACATCTCTGCTATCGGAAGGGTCTCAAGATTGGAATGGGAAGGAGTTGGATATTCCCATCTCATGTTATAGGAAGGGTCTCAGGTTTGGTATTAGAAGCATTGAGATATCACATCTCATGCTATAGGAAGGGTCTCAGGATTGGAATGGGAAGGACTTGGATATCACATCTCATGCTATAGGGAGGGTCTCAAGTTTGATATTAGAAGCTTTGAGATATCACATCTCATGATATCGGAAGGGTCTCAGGATTGGAATGGGAAGGAGTTGGATATCACATCTCATGATAAAGGACGGGTCTAAGGTTTGGAAGGGGAAGGATTTGGATATCACATCTCATGTTATATTACGGGTCTCAGGTTTGGTATTAGAAGCATTGAGATATCAAGTCTCATAGTATAGGAAGGGTCTCAGAATTGGAATGGGAAGGAGTTGGATATCCCATCTCATGTTATAGGAAGAGTCTCTGGTTTGGTATTAGAATCATTGAGATATTCACATCGCATGCTGTAGGAAGGGTCTAAGGATTGGAATGGGATGGACTTGGACTTCCATTCCTGAGACCCTTCTGATAGCATGAGATGTGATATCTCAATGCCTCTAATACCAAACCTGAGATCCTACCTCTAACATGAAATGAGATATCCAACTCTTTCCCCTTCCAAACCTGAGAGCCTTCCTATTGCATGAGATGTGATATCCAAGTCCTTCCCATTCCAATACTGAGACCCTTCCTATAGCTTGAGATGTGATATCCAACTCCTTCCCATTCCAATTCTGAGACCCTTCCTACAGCATGCGATGTGAATATCTCAATGATTCTAATACCAAACCAGAGACTCTTCCTATAACATGAGATGGGATATCCAACTCCTTCCCATTCCAATTCTGAGACCCTTCCTATACTATGAGACTTGATATCTCAATGCTTCTAATACCAAACCTGAGACCCGTAATATAACATGAGATGTGATATCCAAATCCTTCCCCTTCCAAACCTTAGACCCGTCCTTTATCATGAGATGTGATATCCAACTCCTTCCCATTCCAATCCTGAGACCCTTCCGATATCATGAGATGTGATATCTCAAAGCTTCTAATATCAAACTTGAGACCCTCCCTATAGCATGAGATGTGATAACCAAGTCCTTCCCATTCCAATCCTGAGACCCTTCCTATAGCATGAGATGTGATATCTCAATGCTTCTAATACCAAACCTGAGACCCTTCCTATAACATGAGATGGGAATATCCAACTCCTTCCCATTCCAATCTTGAGACCCTTCCGATAGCAGAGATGTGATATCTCAATGCTTATACCACACCTGAGATCCTTCCTATAACATGAGATGTGATATCCAACTCCTTCCCATTCCAATCCTGAGACACTTCCTATAGCATGAGATGTGATATCTCACTGCTTATACCAAACCTGAGACCCTTCCCATAGCAGGAGATGTGATATCCAACTCCTTCCCATTCCAATCCTCAGACCCTTCCTATAGCATGAGATGTGATATCTCAATGCTTCTAATGTCAAACTTGAGACCCTACCTATAGGATGAGATGTGATATCCAAGTCCTTCCCATTCCAATCCTGAGACACTTCCTATAGCATGAGATGTGATATCTCAATGCTTCTAATACCAAACCTGAGACTCTTCCTATAACATGAGATGGGATATCCAACTCCTTCCAATTCCAATCCTGAGACCCTTTTGATAGCAGAGATGTGATATCTCAATGTTTATACCAAACCTGAGACCCTTCCTACGGCATGAGATGTCATATTCAACTCCTTCCCATTCCAATCCTGAGACCCTTCCTATAGCATGAGATTTGATATCCAACTCCTTCCCATTCCAATCCTGAGACCCTTCCTATAGCATGAGATGTGATGTCTCAATGCTTCTAATACCAAACCTGAGATCCTTCCTATAACATGAGATGAGATATCCAACTCCTTCCATTCCAATCCTGAGACCCTTCCTATAGCATGAGATGTGATATCTCAATGCTTATACCAAACCTGAGACCCTTCCTCTAGCATGAGATGTGATATCCAACTCCTTCCCATTCCAATCCTGAGACCCTTCCTATAGCCTGAGATGTGATATCCAATTCCTTCCCATTCCAATCCTGAGACCCTTCCTATAGCATGAGATGTGATATCTCAATGCTTATACCAAACCTGAGAGCCTACCTATAACATGAGATGTGATATCCAAGTCCATCCCATTCCAATCCTTAGACCCTTCCTACAGCATGCGATGTGATATCTCAATGATTCTAATACCAAACCAGAGACTCTTCCTATAACATGAGATGGGATATCTAACTCCTTCCCATTCCAATCCTGAGCCGCTTCTGATAGCAGAGATGTGATATCTCAATGCTTATACCAAACCTGAGACCCTTCCTATAACATGAGATGTGATATCCAACTCCTTCCCGTTCCAAACCTGAGACACTAACTATAGCATATGTGATATCCAACTCCTTCCCATTCCAAACATGAGACCCTTCCTATAGCAAGAAAATAATATCCAACTCCTACCCATTCCAATCCTGAGACCCTTCCTATAGCAAGAGATGTGATATCCAAATCCTTCCCATTCCAATCCTGAGACCCTTCCTATAACATGAGATGTGATATCCAACTCCTTCCCATTCCAACCTGAGACACTTCCTATAGCATGAGAAGGGATATCCAACTCCTTCCCAATCCAATCCTGAGACCCTTCCGATAGCAGAGATGTGATATCTCAATGCTTATACCAAACCTGAGACCCTTCCTATGGCATGAGATGTGATATCCAACTCCTTGCCATTCAAATCCTGAGACCCTTCCTATAGCATGAGAAGGGATATCCAACTCCTTCCCAATCCAATCCTGAGACCCTTCCGATAGCAGCGACGTGATATCTCAATGCTTCTACCAAACCTGAGACCCTTCCTTTAGCATGAGATGTGATATCCAAATCCTTCACATTCCAATCCTGAGACCCTTCCTATAGCATGAGATGTGATATCTCAATGCTTCTAATACCAAACCTGAGATCCTTCCTATAACATGAGATGTGATATCCAATTCCTTCCCATTCCAAACCTGAGACCCTTCCTATTGGATGAGATGTGATAACCAACTCCTTCCCATTCCAACCCTGAGACCCTTCCTATAGCATGAGATGTGATGTCTCAATGCTTCTAATACCAAACCTGTGATCCTTCCTATAACATGAGATGTGATATCCAACTCCTTCCATTCCAATCCTGAGACCCGTCCTATAGCATGAGATGTGATATCTCAATGCTTATACCAAACCTGAGACCCTTCCTATAGCATGAGATGTCATATCCAACTGCTTCCCATTCCAATCCTGAGACCCTTCCTATAGCATGAGATGTGATATCTCAATGCTTCTAATACCAAACCTGAGATCCTTCCTCTAACATGAAATGTGATATCCAACTCCTTCCCTTTCAAAACCTAAGAGCCTATCTATAGCATGAGATGTGATATCCAAGTCCTTCACATTCCAACCCTTAGACCCTTCCTACAGCATGCAATATGATATCTCAATGATTCTAATAACAAACCTGAGACCCGTCCTATAACATGAGATGGGATATCCAAATCCTTCTCGTTCCAAACCTGAGACCCTTCCTTTAGCATGAGATGTGATATCCAGCTCCTTCCCATTCCAATCCTGAGACACTTCCGATAGCATGAGATGTGATATCTCAATGCTTCTAATATCAAAACTGAGACCCTCCCTATAGCATGATATGTGATATCTAAGTCCTTCCCATTCCAATCCTGAGACCCTCCCTATAGCATGAGATGTGATATCTAACTCCTTCCCATTCCAATCCTGAGACCCTTCCTATAGCATGAGATATGATATCTCAATACTTCTAATACCAAACGTGAGATCCTTCCGATAACATGAGATGTGATATCCAAATCCTTCCCCTTCCAAACCTGAGACCCTCCCTTTAGCATGAAATGTGATATCCAACTCCTTCCTATTCCAATCCTGAGACTCTTCTGATAGCATGAGATGTGATATCTCAATGCTTCTAATACCAAACCTGAGATCCTTCCGATAGCATGAGATGTGATATCTCAATGCTTCTAATACCAAACCTGAGATCCTTCCTATAACATGAGATGTGATATCCAAATCCTTCCCCTTCCAAACCTGAGACCCTCCCTTTAGCATGAGATGTGATATCTAACTCCTTCCCATTCCATTCCTGAGACCCTTCTGATAGCATGAGATGTGATATCTCAATGCCTCTAATACCAAACCTGAGATCCTACCTCTAACATGAAATGAGATATCCAACTCTTTCCCCTTCCAAACCTGAGAGCCTTCCTATAGCATGAGATGTGATATCCAAGTCCTTCCCATTCCAATACTGAGACCCTTCCTATAGCTTGAGATGTGATATCCAACTCCTTCCCATTCCAATTCTGAGACCCTTCCTATAGCATGAAATGTGATATCTCAATGCTTATACCAAACCTGAGAGCCTACCTATAGCATGAGATGTGATATCCAAGTCCATCCCATTCCAATCCTTAGACCCTTCCTACAGCATGCGATGTGAATATCTCAATGATTCTAATACCAAACCAGAGACTCTTCCTATAACATGAGATGGGATATCCAACTCCTTCCCATTCCAATTCTGAGACCCTTCCTATACTATGAGACTTGATATCTCAATGCTTCTAATACCAAACCTGAGACCCGTAATATAACATGAGATGTGATATCCAAATCCTTCCCCTTCCAAACCTTAGACCCTTCCTTTATCATGAGATGTGATATCCAACTCCTTCCCATTCCAATCCTGAGACCCTTCCGATATCATGAGATGTGATATCTCAAAGCTTCTAATATCAAACTTGAGACCCTCCCTATAGCATGAGATGTGATATCCAAGTCCTTCCCATTCCAATCCTGAGACCCTTCCTATAGCATGAGATGTGATATCTCAATGCTTCTAATACCAAACCTGAGACCCTTCCTATAACATGAGATGGGAATATCCAACTCCTTCCCATTCCAATCTTGAGACCCTTCCGATAGCAGAGATGTGATATCTCAATGCTTATACCACACCTGAGATCCTTCCTATAACATGAGATGTGATATCCAACTCCTTCCCATTCCAATCCTGAGACACTTCCTATAGCATGAGATGTGATATCTCAATGCTTCTAATGTCAAACTTGAGACCCTACATATAGCATGAGATGTGATATCCAAGTCCTTCCCATTCCAATCCTGAGACACTTCCTATAGCATGAGATGTGATATCTCAATGCTTCTAATACCAAACCTGAGACTCTTCCTATAACATGAGATGGGATATCCAACTCCTTCCAATTCCAATCCTGAGACCCTTTTGATAGCAGAGATGTGATATCTCAATGTTTATACCAAACCTGAGACCCTTCCTACGGCATGAGATGTCATATTCAACTCCTTCCCATTCCAATCCTGAGACCCTTCCTATAGCATGAGATTTGATATCCAACTCCTTCCCATTCCAATCCTGAGACCCTTCCTATAGCATGAGATGTGATGTCTCAATGCTTCTAATACCAAACCTGAGATCCTTCCTATAACATGAGATGTGATATCAAACTCCTTCCATTCCAATCCTGAGATCCTTCCTATAGCATGAGATGTGATATATCAATGCTTATACCAAACCTGAGACCCTTCCTATAGCATGAGATGTGATATCCAACTCCTTCCCATTCCAATCCTGAGACCCTTCCTATAGCCTGAGATGTGATATCCAATTCCTTCCCATTCCAATCCTGAGACCCTTCCTATAGCATGAGATGTGATATCTCAATGCTTATACCAAACCTGAGAGCCTACCTATAACATGAGATGTGATATCCAAGTCCATCCCATTCCAATCCTTAGACCCTTCCTACAGCATGCGATGTGATATCTCAATGATTCTAATACCAAACCAGAGACTCTTCCTATAACATGAGATGGGATATCCAACTCCTTCCCATTCCAATCCTGAGCCGCTTCCGATAGCAGAGATGTGATATCTCAATGCTTATACCAAACCTGAGACCCTTCCTATAACATGAGATGTGATATCCAACTCCTTCCCGTTCCAAACCTGAGACACTAACTATAGCATATGTGATATCCAACTCCTTCCCATTCCAAACATGAGACCCTTCCTATAGCAAGAAAGTAATATCCAACTCCTACCCATTCCAATCCTGAGACCCTTCCTATAGCAAGAGATGTGATATCCAAATCCTTCCCATTCCAATCCTGAGATCCTTCCTATAACATGAGATGTGATATCCAACTTCTTCCCATTCCAACCTGAGACACTTCCTATAGCATGAGAAGGGATATCCAACTCCTTCCCAATCCAAACCTGAGACCCTTCCTATGGCATGAGATGTGATATCCAACTCCTTGCCATTCAAATCCTGAGACCCTTCCTATAGCATGAGAAGGGATATCCAACTCCTTCCCAATCCAATCCTGAGACCCTTCCGATAGCAGCGACGTGATATCTCAATGCTTCTACCAAACCTGAGACCCTTCCTTTAGCATGAGATGTGATATCCAAATCCTTCACATTCCAATCCTGAGACCCTTCCTATAGCATGAGATGTGATATCTCAATGCTTCTAATACCAAACCTGAGATCCTTCCTATAACATGAGATGTGATATCCAATTCCTTCCCATTCCAAACCTGAGACCCTTCCTATTGGATGAGATGTGATATCCAACTCCTTCCCATTCCAACCCTGAGACCCTTCCTATAGCATGAGATGTGATGTCTCAATGCTTCTAATACCAAACCTGAGATCCTTCCTATAACATGAGATGTGATATCCAACTCCTTCCATTCCAATCCTGAGACCCGTCCTATAGCATGAGATGTGATATCTCAATGCTTATACCAAACCTGAGACCCTTCCTATAGCATGAGATGTGATATCCAACTGCTTCCCATTCCAATCCTGAGACCCTTCCTATAGCATGAGATGTGATATCTCAATGCTTCTAATACCAAACCTGAGATCCTTCCTCTAACATGAAATGTGATATCCAACTCCTTCCCTTTCCAAACCTAAGAGCCTATCTATAGCATGAGATGTGATATCCAAGTCCTTCACATTCCAACCCTTAGACCCTTCCTACAGCATGCAATATGATATCTCAATGATTCTAATAACAAACCTGAGACCCGTCCTATAACATGAGATGGGATATCCAACTCCTTCCCATTCCAATCCTGAGACACTTCCGATAGCAGAGATGTGATATCTCAATGCTTATACCAAACCTGAGACCCTTCCTATAACATGAGATGTGATATCCAAATCCTTCTCGTTCCAAACCTGAGACCCTTCCTTTAGCATGAGATGTGATATCCAGCTCCTTCCCATTCCAATCCTGAGACACTTCCGATAGCATGAGATGTGATATCTCAATGCTTCTAATATCAAAACTGAGACCCTCCCTATAGCATGATATGTGATATCTAAGTCCTTCCCATTCCAATCCTGAGACCCTCCCTATATCATGAGATGTGATATCCAACTCCTTCCCATTCCAATCCTGAGACCCTTCCTATAGCATGAGATATGATATCTCAATACTTCTAATACCAAACATGAGATCCTTCCGATAACATGAGATGTGATATCCAAATCCTTCCCCTTCCAAACCTGAGACCCTCCCTTTAGCATGAAATGTGATATCCAACTCCTTCCTATTCCAATCCTGAGACTCTTCTGATAGCATGAGATGTGATATCTCAATGCTTCTAATACCAAACCTGAGATCCTTCCGATAGCATGAGATGTGATATCTCAATGCTTCTAATACCAAACCTGAGATCCTTCCTATAACATGAGATGTGATATCCAAATCCTTCCCCTTCCAAACCTGAGACCCTCCCTTTAGCATGAGATGTGATATGTAACTCCTTCCCATTCCATTCCTGAGTCCCTTCTGATAGCATGAGATGTGATATCTCAATGCCTCTAATACCAAACCTGAGATCCTACCTCTAACATGAAATGAGATATCCAACTCTTTCCCCTTCCAAACCTGAGAGCCTTCCTATAGCATGAGATGTGATATCCAAGTCCTTCCCATTCCAATACTGAGACCCTTCCTATAGCTTGAGATGTGATATCCAACTCCTTCCCATTCCAATTCTGAGACCCTTCCTATAGCATGAGATGTGATATCTCAATGCTTATACCAAACCTGAGAGCCTACCTATAGCATGAGATGTGATATCCAAGTCCATCCCATTCCAATCCTTAGACCCTTCCTACAGCATGCGATGTGAATATCTCAATGATTCTAATACCAAACCAGAGACTCTTCCTATAACATGAGATGGGATATCCAACTCCTTCCCATTCCAATTCTGAGACCCTTCCTATACTATGAGACTTGATATCTCAATGCTTCTAATACCAAACCTGAGACCCGTAATATAACATGAGATGTGATATCCAAATCCTTCCCCTTCCAAACCTTAGACCCGTCCTTTATCATGAGATGTGATATCCAACTCCTTCCCATTCCAATCCTGAGACCCTTCCGATATCATGAGATGTGATATCTCAAAGCTTCTAATATCAAACTTGAGACCCTCCCTATAGCATGAGATGTGATATCCAAGTCCTTCCCATTCCAATCCTGAGACCCTTCCTATAGCATGAGATGTGATATCTCAATGCTTCTAATACCAAACCTGAGACCCTTCCTATAACATGAGATGGGAATATCCAACTTCTTCCCATTCCAATCTTGAGACCCTTCCGATAGCAGAGATGTGATATCTCAATGCTTATACCACACCTGAAATCCTTCCTATAACATGAGATGTGATATCCAACTCCTTCCCATTCCAATCCTGAAACACTTCCTATAGCATGAGATGTGATATCTCACTGCTTATACCAAACCTGAGACCCTTCCCATAGCAGGAGATGTGATATCCAACTCCTTCCCATTCCAATCCTCAGACCCTTCCTATAGCATGAGATGTGATATCTCAATGCTTCTAATGTCAAACTTGAGACCCTACCTATAGCATATGATGTGATATCCAAGTCCTTCCCATTCCAATCCTGAGACACTTCCTATAGCATGAGATGTGATATCTCAATGCTTCTAATACCAAACCTGAGACTCTTCCTATAACATGAGATGGGATATCCAACTCCTTCCAATTCCAATCCTGAGACCCTTTTGATAGCAGAGATGTGATATCTCAATGTTTATACCAAACCTGAGACCCTTCCTACGGCATGAGATGTCATATTCAACTCCTTCCCATTCCAATCCTGAGACCCTTCCTATAGCATGAGATTTGATATCCAACTCCTTCCCATTCCAATCCTGAGACCCTTCCTATAGCATGAGATGTGATATCTCAATGCTTATACAAAACCTGAGACCCTTCCTATAGCATGAGATGTGATATCCAACTCCTTCCCATTCCAATCCTGAGACCCTTCCTATAGCCTGAGATGTGATATCCAATTCCTTCCCATTCCAATATTGAGACCCTTCCTATAGCATGAGATGTGATGTCTCAATGCTTCTAATACCAAACCTGAGATCCTTCCTATAACATGAGATGTGATATCCAACTCCTTCCATTCCAATCCTGAGACCCTTCCTATAGCATGAGATGTGATATCTCAATGCTTATACCAAACCTGAGACCCTTCCTATAGCATGAGATGTGATATCCAACTCCTTCCCATTCCAATCCTGAGACCCTTCCTATAGCCTGAGATGTGATATCCAATTCCTTCCCATTCCAATATTGAGACCCTTCCTATAGCATGAGATGTGATATCTCAATGCTTATACCAAACCTGAGAGCCTACCTATAATATGAGATGTGATATCCAAGTCCTTCCCATTCCAATCCTGAGACCCTTCCTATAGCATGAGATGTGATATCTCAATGCTTCTAATACCAAACCTGAGACCCTTCCTATAACATGAGATGGGAATATCCAACTCCTTCCCATTCCAATCTTGAGACCCTTCCGATAGCAGAGATGTGATATCTCAATGCTTATACCACACCTGAGATCCTTCCTATAACATGAGATGTGATATCCAACTCCTTCCCATTCCAATCCTGAGACACTTCCTATAGCATGAGATGTGATATCTCACTGCTTATACCAAACCTGAGACCCTTCCCATAGCAGGAGATGTGATATCCAACTCCTTCCCATTCCAATCCTCAGACCCTTCCTATAGCATGAGATGTGATATCTCAATGCTTCTAATGTCAAACTTGAGACCCTACCTATAGCATGAGATGTGATATCCAAGTCCTTCCCATTCCAATCCTGAGACACTTCCTATAGCATGAGATGTGATATCTCAATGCTTCTAATACCAAACCTGAGACTCTTCCTATAACATGAGATGGGATATCCAACTCCTTCCAATTCCAATCCTGAGACCCTTTTGATAGCAGAGATGTGATATCTCAATGTTTATACCAAACCTGAGACCCTTCCTACGGCATGAGATGTCATATTCAACTCCTTCCCATTCCAATCCTGAGACCCTTCCTATAGCATGAGATGTGATGTCTCAATGCTTCTAATACCAAACCTGAGATCCTTCCTATAACATGAGATCTGATATCCAACTCCTTCCATTCCAATCCTGAGACCCTTCCTATAGCATGAGATGTGATATCTCAATGCTTATACCAAACCTGAGACCCTTCCTATAGCATGAGATGTGATATCCAACTCCTTCCCATTCCAATCCTGAGACCCTTCCTATAGCATGAGATGTGATATCTCAATGCCTCTAATACCAAACCTGAGATCCTTCCTCTAACATGAAATGTGATATCCAACTCCTTCACTTTCCAAACCTGAGAGCCTATCTATAGCATGAGATGTGATATCCAAGTCCTTCCCATTCCAATCCTTAGACCCTTCCTACAGCATGCAATATGATATCTCAATGATTCTAATAAAAAACCTGAGACCCGTCCTATAACATGAGATGGGATATCCAACTCCTTCCCATTCCAATCCTGAGACACGTCCGATAGCAGAGATGTGATATCTCAATGTTTATACCAAACCTGAGACCCTTCCTATAACATGAGATGTGATATCCAACTCCTTCCCGTTCCAAACCTGAGACCCTTCCTTTAGCATGAGATGTGATATCCAGCTCCTTCCCATTCCAATCCTGAGACACTTCTGATAGCATAAGATGTGATATCTCAATGCTTCTAATATCAAAACTGAGACCCTCCCTATAGCATATGTGATATCTAAGTCCTTCCCATTCCAATCCTGAGACCCTTCCTATAGCATGAGATGTGATATCTCAATGCTTCTACCAAACCTGAGACCCTTCCTTTAGCATGAGATGTGATATCCAACTCCTTCCCATTCCAATCCTGAGACCCTTCCTATAGCATGAGATGTGATATCTCAATACTTCTAATACCAAAGCTGAGATCCTTCCGATAACATGAGATGTGATATCTCAATACTTCTAATACCAAACCTGAGATCCATCCTATAACATGAGATGTGATATCCAAATCCTTCCCCTTCCAAACCTGAGACCCTCCCTTTAGCATGAGATGTGATATCCAACTCCTTCCCATTCCAATCCTGAGACCCTTCTGATAGCATAAGATATATCTCAATGCTTCTATACCAAACCTGAGATCCTTCTGATAGCATGAGATGTGATATCTCAATGCTTCTAATACCAAACCTGAGATCCTACCTCTAACATGAAATGTGATATCCAACTCTTTCCCCTTGCAAACCTGAGAGCTTTCCTATAGCATGAGATGTGATATCCAAGTCCTTCCCATTCCAATCCTGAGACCCTTCCTATAACATGAGATGTGATATCCAACTCCTTCCCATTCCAACCTGAGACCCTTCCTATAGCATGAGATGGGATATCCAACTCCTTTCAAATCCAATCCCGATACCCTTCCGATAGCATGAGATGTGATATCCCAATGCTTCTACCAAACCTGAGACCCATATTATGGCATGAGATGTGATATCAAACTCCTTCCCATTCTAATCCTGAGACCCTTCCTATACCATGAGACTTGATATCTCAATGCTTCTAATACCAAACCTGAGACCCGTCCTATAACATGAGATGTGATATCCAAATCCTTCCCCTTCCAAACCTTAGACCCTTCCTTTATCATGAGATGTGATATCCAACTCCTTCCCATTCCAATCTTGAGACCCTTCCGATATCATGAAATGTAATATCTCGATGCTTCTATCAAACTTGAGACCCTCCCTATAGCATGAGATGTGATATCCAAGTCCTTCCCATTCCAATCCTGAGACCCTTCCTATAGCATGAGATGTGATATCTCAATGCTTCTAATACCAAACCTGAGACCCTTCCTATAAAATGAGATGGGAATATCCAACTCCTTCCCATTCCAATCCTTAGACCCTTCCTACAGCATGCAATATGATATCTCAATGATTTTAATAAAAAACCTGAGACCCGTCCTATAACATGAGATGGGATATCCAACTCCTTCCCATTCCAATCCTGAGACACTTCCGATGGTAGAGATGTGATATCTCAATGTTTATACCAAACCTGAGACCCTTCCTATAACATGAGATGTGATATCCAACTCCTTCCCATTCCAATCCTGAGACCCTTCCTATAGCATGAGATGTGATATCCAACTCCATCCCATTCCAATCCTGAGACCCTTCTGATAGCATAAGATATGATATCTCAATGCTTCTATACCAAACCTGAGATCCTTCTGATAGCATGAGATGTGATATCTCAATGCTTCTAATACCAAACCTGAGATCCTACCTCTAACATGAAATGTGATATCCAACTCTTTCCCCTTGCAAACCTGAGAGCCTTCCTATAGCATGAGATGTGATATCCAACTCCTTCCCATTCCAATCCTGAGACACTTCCGATGGTAGAGATGTGATATCTCAATGTTTATACCAAACCTGAGACCCTTCCTATAACATGAGATGTGAGATCCAACTCCTTCCCATTCCAATCCTGAGACCCTTCCTATAGCATGAGATGTGATATCCAACTCCATCCCATTCCAATCCTGAGACCCTTCCTATAGCATGAGATGTGATGTCTCAATGCTTCTAATACCAAACCTGAGATCCTTCCTTTAACATGAGATGTGATATCCAACTCCTTCCATCCCAATCCTTAGACCCTTCCTACAGCATGCAATATGATATCTCAATGATTTTAATAAAAAACCTGAGACCCGTCCTATAACATGAGATGTGATATCCAACTCCATCCCATTCCAATCCTGAGACCCTTCCTATAGCATGAGATATGATATCTCAATGCTTCTATACCAAACCTGAGATCCTTCTGATAGCATGAGATGTGATATCTCAATGCTTCTAATACCAAACCTGAGATCCTACCTCTAACATGAAATGTGATATCCAACTCTTTCCCTTTCCAACCTGAGACCCTTCCTATAGCATGAGATGGGATATCCAACTCCTTCCAAATCCAATCCCGATACCCTTCCGATAGCATGAGATGTGATATCTCAATGCTTCTAATACCAAACCTGAGATCCTTCCTCTAACATGAAATGTGAGATCCAACTCCTTCCCTTTCCAAACCTAAGAGCCTATCTATAGCATGAGATGTGATATCCAAGTCCTTCACATTCCAACCCTTAGACCCTTCCTACAGCATGCAATATGATATCTCAATGATTCTAATAACAAACCTGAGACCTGTCCTAAAACATGAGAAGGGATATCCAACTCCTTCCCATTCCAATCCTGAGACACTTCCGATAGCAGAGATGTGATATCTCAATGTTTATACCAAACCTGAGACCCTTCCTATAACATGAGATGTGATATCCAACTCCTTCCCGTTCCAAACCTGAGACCCTTCCTTTAGCATGAGATGTGATATCCAGCTCCTTCCCATTCCAATCCTGAGACACTTCCGATAGCATGAGATGTGATATCTCAATGCTTCTAATATCAAAACTGAGACCCTCCCTATAGCATGATATGTGATATCTAAGTCCTTCCCATTCCAATCCTGAGACCCTTCCTATAGCATGAGATGTGATATCTCAATGCTTCTACCAAACCTGAGACCCTTCCTTTAGCATGAGATGTAATATCCAACTCCTTCCCATTCCAATCCTGAGACCCTTCCTATAGCATGAGATGTGATATCTCAATACTTCTAATACCAAACCTGAGATCCATCCTATAACATGAGATGTGATATCCAACTCCTTCCCTTTCCAAACCTGAGAGCCGTTCTATAGCATGAGATGTGATATCCAGGTCCTTCCCATTCCAATCCTTAGACCCTTCCTACAGCATGCAATATGATATCTCAATGATTCTAATAACAAACCTGAGACCCGTCCTATAGCATGAGATATGATATCCAAGTCCTTCCCATTCCAATCCTGAGACCCTTCCTATAACATGAAATGTGATATCCAACTCCTTCCCATTCCAACCTGAGACCCTTCCTATAGCATGAGATGGGATATCCAACTTCTTCCAAATCCAATACTGATACCCTTCCGATAGCATGAGATGTGATATCCCAATGCTTCTACCAAACCTGAGACCCATACTATGGCATGAGATGTGATATCAAACTCCTTCCCATTCCAATCCTGAGACCCTTCCTATAGCTTGAGGTGTGATATCCAACTCCTTCCCATTCCAATTCTGAGACCCTTCTTATACCATGAGACTTGATATCTCAATGCTTCTAATATTAAACCTGAGACCCGTCCTATAACATGAGATGTGATATCCAAATCCTTCCCCTTCCAAACCTTAGACCCTTCCTTTATCATGAGATGTGATATCCAACTCCTTCCCATTCCAATCCTGAGACCCTTCCGATATCATGAGATTTGTTATCTCAATGCTTCTAATATCAAACTTGAGACCCTCCCTATAGCATGAGATGTGACATCCAAGTCCTTCCCATTCCAATCCTGAGACCCTTCCTATAGCATGAGATGTGATATTTCTATGCTTCTAATACCAAACCTGAGACCCTTCCTATAACATGAGATGGGATATCCAACTCCTTCCCATTCCAATCCTGAGACCTTTCCGATAGCAGAGATGTGATATCTCAATGCTTATACCAAACCTGAGAACCTTCCTATGGCCTGAGATGTCATATACAACTCCTTCCCATTCCAATCCTGAGACCCTTCCTTTAGCATGAGATGTGATATCTCAATGCTTATACCAAATCTGAGACCCTTCCTATAGCATGAGATGTGATATCCAATTCCTTCCCATTCCAATCCTGAGACCCTTCCTATAGCATGAGATGTGATATCTCAATGCTTATACCAAACCTGAGAGCCTACCTATAACATGAGATGTGATATCCAAGTCCATCCCATTCCAATCCTTAGACCCTTCCTACAGCATGCGATGTGATATCTCAATGATTCTAATACCAAACCAGAGACTCTTCCTATAACATGAGATGGGATATCCAACTCCTTCCCATTCCAATCCTGAGCCGCTTCCGATAGCAGAGATGTGATATCTCAATGCTTATACCAAACCTGAGACCCTTCCTATAACATGAGATGTGATATCCAACTCCTTCCCGTTCCAAACCTGAGACACTAACTATAGCATATGTGATATCCAACTCCTTCCCATTCCAAACATGAGACCCTTCCTATAGCAAGAAAGTAATATCCAACTCCTACCCATTCCAATCCTGAGACCCTTCCTATAGCAAGAGATGTGATATCCAAATCCTTCCCATTCCAATCCTGAGACCCTTCCTATAACATGAGATGTGATATCCAACTCCTTCCCATTCCAATCCTGAGACACTTCCTATAGCATGAGATGTGATATCTCAATGCTTCTAATACCAAACCTGAGACTCTTCCTATAACATGAGATGGGATATCCAACTCCTTCCCATTCCAATCCTGAGACCCTTTTGATAGCAGAGATGTGATATCTCAATGTGATATACCAAACCTGAGACCCTTCCTACGGCATGAGATGTCATATTCAACTCCTTCCCATTCCAATCCTGAGACGCTTCCTATAGCATGAGATTTGATATCCAACTCCTTCCCATTCCAATCCTGAGACCCTTCCTATAGCATGAGATGTGATGTCTCAATGCTTCTAATACCAAACCTGAGATCCTTCCTATAACATGAGATGTGATATCCAACTCCTTCCATTCCAATCCTGAGACCCTTCCTATAGCATGAGATGTGATATCCAACTCCTTCCCATTCCAATCCTGAGACCCTTCCTATAGCATGAGATGTGATATCTCAATGCTTCTAATACCAAACCTGAGATCCTTCCTCTAACATGAAATGTGAGATCCAACTCCTTCCCTTTCCAAACCTAAGAGCCTATCTATAGCATGAGATGTGATATCCAAGTCCTTCACATTCCAACCCTTAGACCCTTCCTACAGCATGCAATATGATATCTCAATGATTCTAATAACAAACCTGAGACCCGTCCTATAACATGAGATGTGATATCCAACTCCTTCCCGTTCCAAACCTGACACCCTTCCTTTAGCATGAGATGTGATATCCAGCTCCTTCCCATTCCAATCCTGAGACACTTCCGATAGCAGAGATGTGATATCTCAATGTTTATACCAAACCTGAGACCCTTCCTATAACATGAGATGTGATATCCAACTCCTTCCCGTTCCAAACCTGACACCCTTCCTTTAGCATGAGATGTGATATCCAGCTCCTTCCCATTCCAATCCTGAGACACTTCCGATAGCATGAGATGTGATATCTCAATGCTTCTAATATCAAAACTGAGACCCTCCCTATAGCATGATATGTGATATCTAAGTCCTTCCCATTCCAATCCTGAGACCCTTCCTATAGCATGAGATGTGATATCTCAATGCTTCTACCAAACCTGAGACCCTTCCTTTAGCATGAGATGTGATATCCAACTCCTTCCCATTCCAATCCTGAAACCCTTCCTATAGCATGAGATGTGATATCTCAATACTTCTAATACCAAACCTGAGATC